>NC_041403.2:24146512-24799012 GCF_900747795.2 Erpetoichthys calabaricus
TTTTAAGAGTTTTTCAAAATAACTTCATAAATAAGTCTAAGTGTGTATTTCATTAATTTTGTTGTCGTTATATTGTACAGTGCCTATAAAAATTTGATTCTAATAAATTCAATAATATTTTTTTACCAAATTAAATCACAGTGGATGTAATTTAGCTTTTTTGACATTGATCAACAGAAAAAGACTCTTTAATGTCAAACTGAAAGCAGATCTTGGCAAAGTGGTCTAAATTAATTATGAATATAAAGCACAAAATAACTGATCACCTAAGTCAGGGGTGTCGAACTCTGATCCTGGTGGGCCGCAGTGGCGGCAGGTTTTCATTCTAACCCTTTCCCTAATCAGTGACCAGTTTTCACAGCTAATTAACTTCTTTTCCCTTCATTTTAATAGCCCTATTTTTAAGGATTCAGTCCTCTGAATTTATTATTTTTTTCATTAAATGACAGCCAAACAGAAATGAGATGTGAAATGAGCCAACAGATGACCAACCTCTCAACGAGATGCTGATTCTTTCTGTTAATTAAACCCGTTATTTCATTCCGTGGTTTGTTGCTGCTCTCAGTCTGCCACAACAGACATTTCCAAAACTGTTTTGTTTTATCTGTTTTTTTCTAAGAACACCGTCAAAATGTTCTGGTGACCTGAGAGATCAGCCTTACTGAGACCATCACCTTTCTTTATTTTCAGATATTGTGTGATGGGCATGGGTGAGCTGGTCGTGTGGCGGCTCGTTTTGTGTCTCATTATTATTTGGCTGCTAGTTAAGGAAGCCTGAGTCAAGTTAATTAAAAATAAGGCAAAAGAAATTAATTAGCAGAAAAGCCTGGTCACTAAAGAAGAAGATGGTTAGAATGAAAACCTGCAGCCACAGTGGCCCTCCAGGACCGGAGTTTGACACCCATGACCTAAGTATTCACTCCGTTGGAGTCTCATTTTATTGTTATACTACATTGAAACAAAGTGGACATAATTTGCCTTTTTTATTATTATTATTATTATTATTATTATTATTAATAAACTATTTTATTTACTGGCGCCCTGCCTGGGGTTTGTTTCCTGCCTTGCACCCTGTGTTGGCTGGGATTGGCTCCAGCAGACCCCCGTGACCCTGTAGTTAGGATATAGCGGGTTGGATAATGGATGGATAGATTTTATTTAACTTGACTCCTCTGTCTGTTTGTTTGTCTGGGTCAAATCTTGTAACTGATATTTTAGCAAAGCGAATTTCTTCAGATTTTGCATACATGTGCAGTATCGATGACACTACAATAATCCGTCAAAACCGATGCAATTACATAACAGATTTTGCCTTAATCAATGGTTATATGATTCCAATTAAGGCACACACAACAACGACGAAGACAGAATATAGTGAGATATCGGATTGCCCCCCACTTGCCTCTTCCAGTGAGTGAAGTCAGTAAAAATTTGTACCGACTTTACTTATTTACTCTTGTGAAGGAGTAGCCTTGATGATCACGATGAGGAAGTATTGACGTAAGCTTGCCGTTCTGTCGTCAATATTTTTTTTTTCCGCAGTGACCAAGCGCTAATCCCAAAGAGCCTGAACAGAAAAATAGTAGTAAAATTAGTATTCAAATAATTCTTCAAAGAAGATATATTATGTAATACTTTTGAAGAAGCTTCCTGTTCATGAAAAATGATTAAAGAAAAAAAATTAATGTGCAAAATACTCAAAACTGAAAAGTGAAAAATAAAATATATAAAAAAAACTTTTTTAAGTAAAACAATTTTATTTACTTTAGTTATAAATGCACTAAAAAGCAAAAATGCATTTTCCTTTAACCACAATTTTCATGGTTATATGTGACTAAATAAAATTGCGGGGCACACATAAATTAATTAATTCAATCAATTAATAGAATACCTACTTTCATCATAAAATACAAAAAAAACCCTAACCCTAACCCATGCTAAACAAGTTTGAAAAATTGTTTGAATCAAACAATTCACGATTTTATTTAGTCACATATAACCACAAAAATTTTATGTTTTGTTTTTTAGTGCATTTATAACTAAAGTAAATAAAATTGTTTTACTTAAAACATTTTTTTTATATATTTTATTTTTTTGGCACTGATCAACATAAAAAGACACTTGAAAGTCAAAGTGGAAGCATATCTCTGCAAAGTGATCTAAATTAGTTATAAATATCAAACTTAAAATAATCGATCACATAAGCATTCAGCCCCTTCAAGTCAGCATTTAGTAGATGCAGCTTTGGCAGCCATGAGAGCCATGAGACCTTGTGCACAGGTCTCTCTCTGTCTCTCTCTGTCAGCTTTGCATATCCAGACTGCACCATTTTCCCCATTCTTCTTCTTTGCAAAATTGCTTACGCTGTGTGATGTGTCATGTTGATCATGGCCAAACAGCCTTCGTCAAGTCCAGCCACAAATTCTTAGTGGTATTGAGGTCTGGACTCTGACTCAGGCCACTTGTTGTTTGGAGGCCATTCCTGTGTAGCTTTGGCTTTCTGCTTGGTTTTCTTGTCTTGCTGTAAAAACAATTCTTCTCCCAAGGTGCAGATTCCTTACAGACTGCATCAGGTTTTCCTCCACAAATTTCCTGTATTTTGCCTCATTTGGTTTCACTATACAAGCCTTCCAGTGCATGCCGCAGAGAAACCGGCTCACAGCCTGATGCTGCCACCACCATACTTCATGGTGGAGATGGATTGTATTTTTGATAACGTGTAGCATTTGGCTTACACCAAATATGACATTTAGTTTGATGGGAAAAAACTCAGTTTTGGTCTCATCAGATAACTGAATTTTTATCTAGCTGACTTCAGAGTCTCCCATGTGGCTTCTGCTAAACTCTGTGGTTTTTTGAAGAGAAGCTTTCTCTTTGTCTCTTTCCTATAAAATTGTGACTGGTGAAGCACTAGGGCAGCACTTGTTGTCTGCACAATCTCTCCACTCTTGTCCAGTGTAGCTTCTGATTCCTTCAGAGTTCTCATAGGTCTCTCGGTGGCCTCCTTTTCCAGTCTTCTTCTTGTACCATTACTCAGTTTTTGTGGATGGCCTGCCCAAGCAGATTTACAGCTATCCAACATCTTTTCATTTCTTCATTATTGATTTAACTGGATATTCACTGACTCTGATATTCACTGGTCTCCATCCCTTATCTTGTGTTTTTCATTTGGGTGCATTTAAACAACAATCAACTGAAACCCCAAACAGGTGATCCCTGCTGAACTAATTCTGTAACTTCTAAACCCACTTGGCCTCACCAGTGATGATGTAGAGGTGTCATTTTAAGGGGTGAATATATATGCAATCATTTATTTTGTATGTTATTTACATAGATAGATAGATAGATAGATAGATAGATAGATAGATAGATAGATAGATAGATAGATAGATAGATAGATAGATAGATAGATAGATAGAAGCTTAAGAAAAATCTAAATACTACTACAATTATATTTACTACAATGATACAATGATAAGTCCATCTATTTCAATCATGTCATGCATTTGGGAACCTCTGTTTATCGGATATACTAACCCTTATGTCCATCTTTACTTGTGTGTCGTGCTGCCTTTGTTCATCAGACATTCCAGCCCTTACTGCTGCCTTTCTTTGTATTTTCTTTAGCTTTTGTTCATTAGACATCCTAGCCCTTACATACATCTTTCTTTGTGAGTGTTGTTGTGTTTGTTCATTGGCCATTGCAGCCCTCCTGTGGGTGCTGGATGACATTACGTCCAACCACAGATGTCGGCTTCCAGATGTTTTGTCATTTTAGACAGACAGACAGACAGACAGACAGATAATAATAATTCATTACATTTATATAGCGCTTTTCTCAGTACTCAAAGCACTATCCACACAGGGAGGAACCGGGAAGCGAACCCACAATCTTACACAGTCTCCTTACTGCAAAGCAGCAGCACTACCACTGCGCCCCCTGTGAGATAGATAGATAGATAGATAGATAGATAGATAGATAGATAGATAGATAGATAGATAGATAGATAGATAGATAGATAGATAGATAGATAGATAGATAGATAGATAGATAGATAGATAGATAGATAGATAGATGATAGATAACCCTTCTGGCTTGGATAATAGGAGAGATGCTGCTGTCAATAACAGGCCTGTAGTTGTCAGTAAGATGTGATCAGACGTGGCCAGGTATACCACAGGTTTATATTTAAAGGGGTTAACATTTGAATAGAGCAGGTCCAGGTTCTTGCATCCAAGAATGGAACATGCTGTTAGAAAACTGTTTGCCTGGTTGAAGTCGTCTGCCCTTCTAGAGTCAGAATGATTTATTATTTGAATCTTAGTAACAGAGTGAATAATTTCTGTTGCCAAGTTAGCTAAAATGATAGAACATGTCTCCCTGGGCAGTAACTTGGACGAATTCAGCCACCATTTCAGTGTCTCGATCACATGTGTATTTTTAACTATAATGTACTCTTTTTTTTAACCAATGCTCATTTACATAAATCTTCAATCCCTCTCCTGATTTCTCCCCTCCATCTGATTGCATCAGTTGGAACCAGTCCAGCATTAAAATAGCACCGGGACTAAAAAGTTTAAGGTGGTTTTCCACAGTACCCAAGATGCCATTAATAGCCATGATCCTTGACAGTTTATTCAAATTATGTGGAGTCAGGCCAGTTGTGAATCCTTTCCTCCTTACTTGTATTCTTGCTCCATATCTTCTCTCTGTCCATCCTCAGATGAGCTGCACCTCTGATAAGTGTGTTAGATGGATCCTTAGGCGGTGGTGATTACAGTGCTACTAGTTGAGAACAGCAGTATTCAAGATATCCCACTTTAATTAAGTAATTTGTTAATTAGTTTATTCCACTTTGCAGAGATCTGTTTTCACTTTGACATTAAAGTCTTTTTTTGTTGATCAATGTCAAAAAAGCCAAATTTAATCAACGGTGATTCAAATGTTTTATAACAATAAAATGTGAAACCTTCCATGGGGGTGAATATCATTTATAGCCACTGTGGTACCCGGATTGGGGTGGTACCCAGCCGGCATGCCCGAGAAGATCGGAGGAAGGCTTGTACCTCCTCCAGACCTTGAGGGGGCGACCGCCCTGGGGGCCGCGGGTACAGAGCTGGGAAGCTCGACCCTGTAGGGGCCCGTGGTCACCACCAGGGGGACCCCAATACCTGGAGGACCCTGGACCTCAGCACTTCTGCCACACCAGGAACAGGGGGAACAGGGACACCCGGAGTGCTTCCGGGGAGACAGCCGGCACTTCCGCCACACTGGGGCGTGTTGGTGTGAGATTGCTGGGAACACACCTGGAGCACATCCGGGTGCTTCTTTAAAGGGGCCGCCTCCTTTCAGAGATGGACTTGAGTCGGGTGGAAGAGTGGACAAGATTTCTGGAGGAGAGAAGGAGGCAGTCTGAAGACAGAGAGAGAAGGCATTGTTGATTGGCCTGGACTGTGGGGTATTGGGGCTTGTGAGTAAATTGTAAATATGGTACGCCTCAATAAATGTGTGTGGGGTGATTTAAAAGTGTCTGCCTGCCTGTGTCCGGGTCATATTCCACACCACTTAAAGTTTAATGTAGAAATACTGTACTTTAATGTCCAGTATAATGCCTCTAAATGCCATTCTGATTATTTGTATCTCTCATATCAACTGTGTAATGTGTATGCCATACCTTCATCCTTCTTCAGAGCCAGCTTCAATATTTTTGATGTAATGCTGCAATTTAAACAGGAAAAAATAAAATAAAAATTAAGCTGTTTTTGACTGTATAATATTAAAAAATGTATAATACATCACTGATGTGATCATTTGGAGCAATACAAAAAAGCCCTTGACTGACATGTATAACTTAACCAGGGCAATTAACACTCAGGCACCTTTGAGAACGTTAAAATAAGTTTGTAAATTAGATACAGAGCCAAACAATCAACAAGCTTTAAACTAGAGCGCTACAGATGCATTTTGTGAATGAAATCGGCAATCTGGAGGCACTGATCGGATGAATATTAATTAAGAAATATGGATATGCGACGCAGCTGTTGCTTGCTTAACTGCTTGTGATATTCGAGAGAGATTTTCAATATTAAAGGATTTATGAAATGTCAGTATCTTTTTGCAGGGTGGTTTATCTCAATATGATCATCTGTCACTCAAGGTAGAAACTCACATATCTCAAAAAATTAGTTGCCCAGCGGGAACGGGTGGTTTCTACCTTGTATCAAAAGGCACCAGGCAGGAAAGGCAGGGCCCTGGAAGGAACTGAAGATAAAAGAGAGGCACACAAGGGCAGTTGTCATCTTTGATGTGTATGTAAATATGGAATGAAGGACATTGTTCAGGGACATTAAGCCTTGTGAATGTAATGGATGCACCAGAATGGCAATACACAGGAGCTTAACTGAAAGAGATGGAGGCGTGCAATCTGGGAGGAAACATGTAGTGGATGTAGATGGCTGGTAAGCCGGCCTACAATGACTGAGTCTCTTCAGAGGGAGAAAAAGTGATAGAGGTTTGAACATGTGTCTAAGACAAAAGGAGTGGAAGTGTTTTGTCTCTTTAAGGGTGAGATAGATTCAAAGCACTAGTAGGAGTACATCTATTTCCCTGTGGCGGTTCTTGTGTGGAAGTGGAACAATACGGCTCTTTAGAGAGACATAAAGAAGTTGATGAAAGGACTTACACCCTTCAAGAGCTTCAGAAGGCATGGGGCAGTGGTTTCAGTTGTCATCATAGGGTAATGTGCCATCATGGTCCTGAACATTTATACACCTGCGCCTCACAATAGGAAAACAGTTTAAAGACACCAGAAGAACTGATAAGTGTGGGAGGAGAATTCAGGTGAAGACTCAACTAATGAATGGAACAGGCCAGGGACAAGAAAGATGGATCACTAGGCTATGAAGAGGTCTTAGTTTGGTGGGCAAGTGGATGGCCCAAAATCTGTAGGCCTGTATCCTATACTTGTTTTAGTCTTTTGACTTGTGCTTGGGTTTAACTCCAAAGAGGTTAATACTGCCTTGTGCATGCATCCAATACCTGCACATGCAACATTAGATGCATGAGATATTTCTGTAAAACTATCATCACAAAGTAAACCATCTGACATTATTATAGACATTAACAACTTTTGCTTCAATTGCATGCCTTTGTGCTCCGCTCTCGCTTGCTTGTTGTGGTCACCTCCTTCTCTCTCACACACAATCACTCTCTATCTGTTTTCCTCTTGCATTCAACACTTCTTCAATCTCATCTCTCTGGTCCTGCTGTTCTCGGTCACTATGCAGGTTATTCTTCTAAACTCACTTTGATAACAGTCTGTAGAATCCAATTCTGTTCAAGGCAGTCCTTTAACCCCATGCCACAGGTCACATGTGCATCCAACCTGACAAGTTGCCTGCTGTTAATCACTCTTCATGGCAAAGTTGTTATAATGTTAGCATCATTTGGGAAATGTAATGGGTGACTCTCATGCTCAAATGGTCCCTTATTACATATGACTTTACCAAAGTGGTCTTCTTCCCACAAACAGTTTTTAGTAGCACTGTTCTAAATGTAAAAAATACTGTTTCAGTCAGGGCCTCTGTGGTGTCCTAGTCTCCATTCCTGTAACCTCATTCATCAGCAGCATCAGAGCTCAGTCAGTCCACTGTGGGGAATCACACTTGAGATCTGTCACTTTACAACATTTCGGAATGTGGATTTATGATAATTGTAAAACAAGACCACGTGCGTCTGGTTTATTACCACATTACTTGAATCAATATCCATTACATTGACACATTTTACACATTTTCATATACTGTATGAGGAAATTTTGTGAATCCAATGGGTGTAAACGTGCTGATGAAACATTTAATATTAATGTTTACAGAAAATGGCTGACTGCTTACTTAAAGAATGTCATTTGTGTGCTTAGTAAATAGAATGCTCACAACTTAAAATGTACTTATGGATGTGGAAGAGAATTTTATCTTTTTTTGATCTTTTATTGAATTTATTGGAATCAAGTGAAAACTTAACAAAACTATATTAGAGAAAAGCCAAGCAAAATGACACCTTTTATTGGCTAACTAGAAAGATTACAATATGCAAGCTTTCGAGGCAACTCAGGCCCCTTCTTCAGGCAAGATGTAATACAGAAACTGAAGTTTCCTATGTTTATATATACACTCTAGGACAAGAAACAACATTCTTGTCCTAGAGTGTGTATATAAACATAGGAAACTTCAGTTTCTGTATTACATCTTGCCTGAAGAAGGGGCCTGAGTTGCCTCGAAAGCTTGCATATTGTAATCTTTCCAGTTAGCCAATAAAAGGTGTCATTTTGCTTGGCTTTTCTCTACATTCATAATGGCTAACACGGTACAACACCCTAGTACTACAAAACTATATTCAAATCAAACCTGACCCATGGGAAAGAGAGGAAGGCCAACAGCCAGAGCAAAACTGTTGAGAGTAGTAAAGAGGGAAAGGAGTCTACCCCCCCCCCCCCCCCCCCCATAAAATATAAATACTTACTCTAAAATATTATTGGTTAGGTCCTGCCAGTATTTTAAAAAGTTTTGAATATATCCTCTAAGTGAGAATTTGATTTTTTCTAATTTCAAATAGTATATAGTATAGTATAGTATAGTATAGTATAGTATAGTATAGTATAGTATAGTATATTTCCAGAGAAGAGCGACTAGCTGATTTCATGGCTACAGGGGTTGAATTATGAGGAAAGATTAAAAGAGCTGAGCCTTTACAGTTTAAACAAAAGAAAATTAAGAGGTGACATGATTGAAGTGTTTAAAATTATGAAGGGAATTAGTCCAGTGGATCGAGACGGTGACTTTAAAATGAGTTCAAGAAGAACACGGGGACACAGTTGGAAACTTGTTAAGGGTAAATTTTGCACAAACATTAGGAAGTTTTTCTTTACACAAAGAACGACAGACCCTTGGAATAAGCGACCAAGTAGTGTGGTAGACCAGGGGTCCCCAACCACCGGTCCGTGACCCACTACCGGGCCGCAGCCGTCTGACAGCCGGGCCGCGAGAGAACTGCCGGCAATGGAGACTCACTCAGACTTTTTAGAACGCTTGGCAGATGGGGCTTTGCAGCGGCGCAGAGAGAGGAGAGAGACCAAGGTGAGAGAGTATTACAACAAAGTATTGTTACGGTCCTGACAGTTTCCCCATATGACACGAGTCTATAGAAATCGCGTTACTACGAAGTACATTCAGCAGATGCTTTCATTACAACAAAGTGACCTTGAAATGCCTGAATGAATCATCCACAGAGCAGTTAGATCTGTGGTCGCAGCTCAGATGTGCACGTTTGCACAACGATCCCCAAACAGAAACATTGTAAAAAAAATTCTTTCTTCGAACTTTCCTCGTACTGTTTTTTTTTTTGCTGTTTTTGTTTTCTGTGGTTTTCAGTGATACCTTTTGCTTATTGCTTGTCAACATTTGAAAAACATCCATTGGAATTTAACTCATTGTCACCCTCCTATAGAAACGGCAGACACGAAAAAAACGATAACAGTGTTAATGTTTGTGATGTGCAATCTGTTGGAATGGCAAATGCAAAGCATATGTCTTTGTTATATGCAAAAAAATGCGAACTGCTTAATAACTTAATAATAATAGAAATGTTATGTAAATTGTGTATAAAACTGCCCCCCACCCCCCCACTCCCCCCCCCCCCCCCCGACCGGTCCGTGGAAAAATTTGCATCTAATAAAGTGGTCCTTGCTGTCAAAAAGGTTGGGGACCACTGTGGTAAACAGTAAGACTTTAGGGATTTTCAAAACTCGACTTGATGTTTTTTTGGAAGAATTAAGTGAACAGCACTGGCAAGCTTTGTTGGGCTGAATGGCCTGTTCTCGTCTAGATTGTTCTAATGTTCTAATGTCCTAATAACATCAGTTACCCACTGTCTTAAAAGAGGTGAGTTAGGATTCTTCCAGCTGAGCAAGATACTGTAAGTCTACGTGCCAATAGTGAAGTAAAGGCAATTACAGTTTGTTTGTCCTTCTCCACTTTAAGCCCATCTGGGAGTCCACCAAACACAGCTGTTAATAGGTTAGGAGGGATTGTGACACCTTTTAATTCTCAATTCAGTATTTGAGTTCTGTCAATGTAAATATGGAAGTTTCTGAATTCATATCATAGTTTGCATTAGGCTGGGAAAAGCAGATCTAACTTTGTTTAGTCACGGTAATTCTGATGAGTTTTGTGATATTCTCTTTAGTAAACAGTAGAATGAAAATACAAAAGACAGAGGTTTCAATATAGATTACTGGAATCAAGTAGTAAATGCTATTTCACCTTATAGCAGTGCCGCATGAATGTTTTGTTTGTTGAGGTTTCATTTTGTCTTCTGTGTTTACTTTTAAAATGAGAGTTTGGCCTGAGTTGATTATTGTGCTGCTATGTACTTCAACAGAGATTCCCTTAACCCCCCATTATGCTATCTTTTAACTGCAATATGACAGACACTCATGAAATTCGAGGAAAAAAAAATGAGAGGAAGACAGCAACAACAGCATAGTGAGGTCAGTGAGCAGTGGTGCAGGTGTCAGTCTACAAAAGAATACTGCAAGCTTTGTTCAGTGGGTTTGCTGCTCATGAGACTTTGTGCTTAAAAAATTTAGGAATTTAAAGGAAAACTTTACTCCATGACAGGGGAAAATTATAGTGACGCATTCCCATTTTGACTCTTGCCCAGTTCTTTGGGAGACAACCTCAGGGCTCATTTTATAATGTAACCACCAGAGCGTGCCACTGAGTCCCAAACCTCAGACACAGTAATACCCAAAACACCTTTGGGTTTAAATAAATGATATTTATTAAACCAGAGCATCTCTCCAACAGTCACCCTTCCAAATAGTATCCACAATACAAATAAAACAATTAATTTCTTCCTCCTTTCTTCCATCTTCCTAGAGTGTCTCCTGCTGCCTCCCGACTCCCCAATGTGAGGTGGTGGGCTCCTTTTCAAGCCAGACTTAGGAATACTTCCAGAGTCACAGCATGGCTTCCTGGAAGCACTTCCAGGTCATATGGAAAGCAGGGAGCTCCCTTCCCAACATTATCCTCAACTGGCACCCAGGAACCCCTGACAGGGTTGCAATTCCGGACTCCAACTCCCAAGCACACCTGCCAGTGTCTAAACAGGGATGCCACAAGAGAACCACTGCCACCTGCCATATGGGAAATGGAATTGTTCCTGGCTTTCGGCTCCTGCTGGTCCAACAATTATATTATTCTGGCTTGGCACAAAGAGTCCTGGTGCTTCCTGTCTTGCTATATGGTTGCGAGACATGGATGCTATCCAGTGACCTGAGGTGAAGACTGGACTCCTTTGGTACTGTGTCTCTCCGGAAAATCCTTGAGTACCGTTGGTTTAACTTTGTGTTGAATGAATGGTTGCTCATGGAGTCCCGAATGAGGCACATTACCTACATTGTGAGGGAGCGTCAGTTACGGCACTACGGCCATGTGGCGCGTTTCCCTGAGAGTGATCCGACTGGACCAGACCAAGGGGTCACCCACGTAACACCTGGCTGTGGCAGATAGAGGGTCATTTCCGGAGGGTGGGACTGGACCGCGTGTTTGCCTGGGGGGTTGCCAACCAGGATCCTGAATTGTTTCGTCATGTGCTGGGTGCGGCAACACACTGTACCAGTGCATGCTCCCCAACGTGACTTGACTTGACTTGGTTGGCCACAAAGTCGTTTCCTTGTCCAGCTCGTCTGTCTTTCCATTGTGGCCTCTAGTACAGGCAAGAAATTACCTTCCATCCCGACTGGGATGCTTGTCCATCCTCTTGGGCACTCACAATAGTTATTACCCTCAACACCAGGGGATGGCACTGTCATCTTATGCCTCTCTTCTACCTCCCTCTGCAAAAAGAACGAATGATGGATTGGCCTCAGGGTATGCCACTTCCAGCGTATGGTCTAGGAAACCTTCCTCTCCTGATGAATGTCCTACTTAAACCACCATCTTGGGACAATACTATGACAACCGTTTAAAGACTTGTTTTGCATGTTGTATGATTTATTTTTTTTTCACCATAATATACTGGGATCACTTCAGTGCCTCAAACCTATATGATCTCTCTGTTTATTCTTGTACAACCTTTACTGATGAAATCTGAGTTGGACAATTTAATTATTCTGCTTTGTGAGCTGCTTAGTTGGTTTTTTGCCTTTCTGGTCCTCTGTTGGGTGACTTGGAATTTCTTTTAATATATCTCAGTTATCTCAGGATAACAATAAAGTGGTTAAAGAAGACTTGATCTATCAACAGGAATATCAAGTCGAGTTTTGAAGATCCCTAAAGTCCTACTGTCTACCACATTACTTATAACATATTGATCTGTCTATGGTTCTCCGTGTAAAAAAAAATCCTAAAATTTTTACAAAATTTACCCATAACAGGGTTCCAACTGTGTCCCTGTGTTTCCAATGATCACATTTTAAAGTAATAGTCTCAACCCACTGTACTACTGTATATAGTGTAAAATATTTCTTTGAAAAAACAGAAAGAACATATATTTTTCATACATCTTGATTCATTTCAGTGCCCTCGACTCCAGTTCAGGTTAGCCTGTGCAAACGTCCAGCCATGGAATTGGCATCACCAATCATATTTAGTGCAAACCAACAATTTTTCCTGTTAAATTTACAAATAACTTGTAAAATAATACTTGAGCAAAGCAGGGAAATACTGCTATATATACTTAAATAAAAACTGACTTGGTATCTATTAGGATATATGTGATTGTCCAGGTCAGCTCCACAATTTCTAGTTGCTTGCAGGAGCCTATTGAAGCCTAAGCCGTTGATAGTCATAAACTGAGAAGAGTCTGGCAAATAAAGACACACACAGTCAGCAATGTGTTGGTGCAAAAAGAATTATTAACAACAAAGAAACAGTGTCCAAAAAGTGTGTCACAAGAATGACACAAAAACATCATATAGGTTTGGGTCAACCACCTGTATAATGTTCCTTGGATGCAAATAGAAATAATTGTGAGATGATAACAAGACTGAGTCCAAAACAGAACTGATGATGTGGAGGTAAGATGGCGACTTTAAAGGCCAGGAGAGGAAGTGATGTCGTTGGGGCCGGAAATGTAGGTGACATCATCAGGACCGGAAGTGACATCATCGGCAGCACTGGAACCAGAAGTGACATCATCGATAGCACCAAAACCGGAAGTGATGTCATCAGAGCCGCCGGAACCGGGCGGGATTTCCTGAGAATGGTCTGCAAGGGATTGAGAAAGACAGTTAGTACACCTCCGTGCCCCCTGGTCTGGCATGGAATTACTATTTTTCAGGCCCTTTAGCTGTCTCTTATTCGCATGTGTGTGACAAGTGCTATATATTAATAAATAATCCATAAAATCTGGAGTACCTTGTGGAGGATAAAAACAATTCTAAAATCCAGATAAAGCCATTATTCAATTCTAGGTAAAACCATATAGGTAGTAAGTTCCTCCTAAGCCCGCCCAGTGCATCCCTACAAGTCTCTCCAGCTCACCCCAGTGGGTCTTCCAACTATCAGAGATGCTGACAGCTCCAACTACGTCTTCTGACTCCCGTCCCGCCTGCCTCTGCCAGCATCCTCCGGGTCATGCACAGTCACACCTCCATCATCCTATAGACCAGTGCAATGCTACCTAGATGTCTGGGAGGTTCATTTGTCGCCCCCGCTCCTAAACTGATCAGCAGGGACACCATATTGAGTGCCATTTACATCTTGTTGGGCCTGGTTGCTCTGTCTCCTCTCTCACACGTTGATGCTGCTGTTGCCGTCTGGTTTACTCCTGACTGTTTGCTTTTCCAGCTATACTCTGGACTGTCTTTTTCCATCTTCTCGTTCAATTGTCCCCTTTCTCTGCCATGCAGTCTCCCTTTATAGCCCTGATTGGGTGCAGTTGCTGTCCTCCGCCTGGTGCATGGTGTGAATGAAGCACCTGACTGACTAGCTTGCATTTGCACATAAATGCGCGATAAGCCAGGAACCCTAAATAACCTCGGAACAGTGCATGCATGTTCACATGTGTACATGCACCAGTTTGGAACCTGTACTTTCTGGGACTCACAATTATTTATTATAAATGTGCTTCTCTATGGACCTCCTATCACAATATATCTTTGTATCTTTGCTCTGGTATCACTCAAAAACATTTTTTGAAAACTGAAGGACAATCTGATATTGTTGGGTTGCTGTACTTGAAAATTAGGTCCATCCTGTATGATGACAGAGGCGAACATCAAGACTGCTTGGTTGATGGTGAATGTCTGGCCTTCTGGGGTGGCTCAGAGACAAAATGTGTGGATAGCGCTTTGAGTACTGAGAAAAGCGCTATATAAATGTAATGAATTATTATTATTATTATTATTATTATTAAAATGTGTGGAATGCAATAAAGGAGAATCTGTATTTATACCGCAGGTAACTTTTCTACTGTCAAATGTCCCCTAACATTCTAAACATCTGCTGTTAACCATGTGTGTTTATTTTGTAGCCAGTTATCTCTGGTCAAACTGTTCCTTTAATGGACAACGGTGTGTCATTTACTCAGACAGTGTAAAGTAAAGGTTACAGTGACATTTTGACAACAAGGAAAGGGCAACCCCCACTCAGAATATATTCAGACCCCTTCTTATTTTTCAGCATTATGTTAAGATTGTTTAAATTCATTTTTTCCCTCATCAACTAACAGTCAGTAACACAGAATGATAACACGAAGACAGGATTTTAGAAATTTTTGATAATGTGCATAATATATAAGTATTCAGACCCTTTACTCAAATAATAATAATAATACTACATTTTATTTAATAGGCACCTTTCTTAACACGCAAAGTCTCCTTACAATGAAATTAAACAACATTAATAAAATAAAAACAAAAAGAATGATAAAATCAAAAAGCAATAAGGTACAGAGGTAGTAGCAGACATACTGTACAAAGATAACAGGCAGTAACAGTGTTAAATTCAGAATTGGTATGCCAGCTTGAAAAGATAAGTTTTGAGGGCAGTTTTAAAATGTGTCATTGAGTCTCGTTGACGGATATGAGAGGGAAGAGAATTCCAAAACTGGGGAGCACTATAAGAGAACACTCGAGCTCCCATAGAACAGAGTTTGACGTGTGGTACAGAAAGTAAAGCTGCAGATGAGGATCCGAGTGAGTGAGTGGGGGTGTAAGTCTGGAGGAGATCAGTGATCTCACGTGCAAATACTAATATACAGTGGAACCTCTGTTCACAAATGTCTCGGTACACGTACAAATCGGTTCACGACCAAAAAGTTCGCTAAACTTTTGCAACTGTTCACGACCACACACTCGTTATATGAAGAAGCCAGTTTCCCTTTCGGTTTGTACGTGTTCAGTCTCTCCCTGTGCATTTCCTGTGCAGCGAGCAAGAGAGAGAGCGCGAGAGAGTGCGACACACACACACACACACAGGCAGTGTGAGAGAGAGACAGATGCACACACACACAGGCAGCGCGAGACAGAGAGCTGGACGCATAATGTAGGAAGGCAGTTAAAGAATACACTGGGCTTGATTTTGTTTTCACTTCTGTTTACAGCGAATGGTTTGTAGCGTGCATTGTTGCAATGTTACTTTTCTTGGTGGTTTATTAAATTACGGATTTTTTCAAATGTTCATTTTTTCCCTGTGCTTAAAACTCATTAAAAAAAATGTTTTTAGCCAGCGGTTGGTAGCACTATAGCGCAAACTATTGCAGTGTTAGTTTTCTCTGTTGTTCAAGGTTTTCTCAGTGTTATTCAATGTTTTTACATTTAGTTTACTATTACGCTGTGCATTCTATGGTTTAATTAACTATATTTGTGCTTAAAAACTTAAAAAGTATATATAGATAGACAGACAGACAGACAGACAGACAGACAGACAGACAGACAGATAGATAGATAGATAGATAGATAGATAGATAGATAGATAGATAGATAGATAGATAGATAGATAGATAGATAGATAGATAGATACTTTATTAATCCCAAGGGGGAATTCACATTCTCCAGCAGCAGCATACTGATACAAAAAAACAATATTAAATTAAAGATTGATAATAATGCAGGTAAAAACAGACAAAAACTTTATATAATGTTAACGTTCTTATATTGGTTTAGTGGCCTTTAACCAACGTGGGGGAGGAACGATCAGTGGAGCAGGACAGTGACAGCAGTCTGTTGCTGAAGCTGCTCCTCTGTCTGGAGATGACACTGTTTAGTGGATGCAGTGGATTCTCCATAATTGATAGGAGTCTGCTTAGCGCCCGTTGCTCTGCCACAGATGTTAAACTGTCCAGCTCCGTGCCTACAATAGAGCCTGCCTTCCTCACCAGTTTGTCCAGGCATGAGGCGTCCTTCTTCTTTATGCTGCCTCCCCAGCACACCACCGCGTAGAAGAGGGCGCTCGCCACAACCGTCTGATAGAACATCTGCAGCATCTTATTGCAGATGTTGAAGGACGCCATCCTTCTGAGGAAGTATAACCGGCTCTGTCCTTTCTTACACAGAGCATCAGTATTGGCAGTCCAGTCTAATTTATCATCCAGCTGCACTCCCAAGTATTTATAGGTCTATACCATCTGCACACAGTCACCTCTGATGATCACGGGGTCCATGAGGGGTCTGGGCCTCCTAAAATCCACCACCAGCTCCTTGGTTTTGCTGGTGTTCAGGTGTAGGTGGTTTCAGTCGCACCATTTAACAAAGTCCTTGATTAGGTCCCTATACTCCTCCTCCTGCCCACTCCTGATGCAGCCCATGCTAGCAGTGTCATCAGCGAACTTTTGCACATGGCAGGACTCCGAGTTGTATTAGAAGTCCGATGTATATAGGCTGAACAGGACCAGAGAAAGTACAGTCCCCTGTGGCGCTCCTGTGTTGCTGACCACAATGTCAGACGTGCAGTTCCCAAGACGCACATACTGAGGTCTGTCTTTAAGATAGAAACATACAGTGTGTATGGCCTGGAATGGATTAATTGTATTTACATACAATCCTATGGGGGAAATTGCTTCGGTTCATGACCAAATCGGGTTATGACCAGAGTTTTGGAACAAATTATGGTCGTGAACCAAGGTTTCACTGTACTAATATATACCAACCTTTTCTAACATTTATCCTTGAGCCTTTGCTTGGTTACCGTCACGTTTCGACCTCTCTTACTCCACGTGTACCTGCAGCGTTCCTTACTGCACCTTTCCTTGTCATCTTCATGTGTCTTAATGTCTGTTGCACTACGTGTACCTTCAGCATTCTTTCTACACCTTTTCTATGTATCTTTGTAGGTCACAACTTCTCTTGCCCGAATCTTCCTCTCTCAATCACATTCCCATAAAATCTGTTTCACAGACTCTTTCATGTCAATGTGCTTTACTCACGGTTTTAGCTGTCCACTTTTTAACTGCTACCAATGGTAGACGGACTCCTATTCCGCACTGTGAAAACATCATTCATATTCTTGCAAATCTTTAAAGTCTTCGAATGCGACTTAGGCAGTATCTCATTAGTAGTTAGAGACCCATTGTCTCTCAGTAAGTTATTCGCTTTGTTGTCATTGAAATGCTGCATTTTAACTCCTTTTTTCTAAAAAAAAAAAAAATTGTCACTATCAGCAATTGAACTTTGCACCCCTATACTATCACACCATCAATCCTACCTCTGAGCAACCAAAGCCAAACTGACCAATCAGGTTGCTCGGAGGGACAGGATAAACAGACACTCGAATGCAGACACTAGCGTTTTATTTTATAGAATACAGATGTGCAGGGGACTTTAAAATAGTAGAGTTAAGTATTGAGTATGTTGCATATTTAATTTATTGAGTATGATTCAATGAGTAGCACGGATCTGACCACATAGTGAGTGTGTTTGAGTCAAGAAGGGTCCTGCCTTTAGACCCTAAAAATGAAACCTGCTCCAATCCAGATCCAACTCGAGGCAATCATCAGCTTCTCTGATAATGCTGAAAATATAAAGTGCTCGTATTTGTGTATTCTATAGTTTGAAATTTTAAGTTATGTGTTTACCAGGTTGCCAGGGTTTCTGACATTGAAAATAAATTAAATGAACTTGCTGATGATGAAATTGCTACCTTGAAATTGCATAGCAGCACTGATGACATTTGCTTTCAGCAATCAGAGGTATTAAAGAGATATTTCATGTTTATATACACAAACTACAAGAAAATATCCAAATTTAATTCTGCTTGGACACTTTCAGGATTATATAATGGTATTCTAGAATTGGTTTCTGTCGTACTGGTTAAAGACCTGAACCTATCTAACCCCACTGGGTCATCAGGGGTTAGTCTTGTAGCTTCCACAACCCCAAAAACAAGCCTAACAGACCATAGAATTGATGTTTATTATACAAAAAATAGACACCAGGCAGTGGTAAACAAAAAGGCTAAAGTACAGTACCACCACCCTTTAACTTCCTTTCTCTCTATCTCTATCATTCTCTCTCTACATCCCAATGTCTCTATTTCTACTTGCCTTAACTGACCCCCCAATTGCACACTTAATGAGGTAGTTGAATTTTACCTCCATTTGGAATATCTTTCAGAGAAATTCCCATAACCAATTTCTCAGTTCTGAATACCCTCAGGACATCTCATGGCCTTCCACAGAGCTTCTAAAATCCAAATCAAGTTTTCCTATATCCCTGATTTCTACTTTAGTGGTCAGGGACCCCTAATTTTCATTGAACTTCCCTTTCTTTATAAAAGGGCACAGGGCAATACCCATACTCTGTGAGGTCATCTGGCAGTTTTTGGAAAATTAATTTAGCCCTCTACCTGTACCCAATAATCAGCTATGAACCAGAAGGCCAGGAATTTCCAATATCTGCTGGACTACCTGACCCCTTCCCCTGCCTTAAAAAGCATTACATGCCGGCACCTAAGTTACAAATTTCTATATATGCTGAAGCATTAATACATTCCTCTTCCATTCTACCCACTGTCCATTCTTTATCCACTGTTTTATTGTGGAAGGGTTTTGGGGCCACCCTATCCTAACTGTTATGTAGACCCATAGATTTGCCTTCCACTCTAACTGTTCTCCTCCTATCATTGTGCTCACCTTGCTGAGGGGATTCTGGTTCAGCTTCACGCAGAACTAACTGTTACTGCAACTCTTTCTGTCTTCCCTAACCTCTACATGCCAGGAGGCAACACAGAGTAACAAAGCATGCAGGGGAAGGATTTGTTACTTTATTCAGTTGTTATAGTCTTTAACATTACTTAATATGGTTACTGTGCCAAAAGCAGAAGCAAAAAGCAAATGGATATGACAAATCAGAGGCGGCCTTTGGGGGTGGCGACTACTGCAATTGCCCCAGGCCCCGCGCCTGAGGGGGGCCCCGCGATAGGAGATTCTTTTGTCACCATCAGCTCATCATCCAAATATGCAGGGCCTCTGCAAGACATTCAAATCCGTTATAGACTGAAATACGGTACGTGGTGGATTTCTTCTAATTCCTGTGACCGTTGCGAGCGCGGAAAGAAGCTTTTCAAAGTTGAAACTTATCAAAATTAATCTACGATCAACAGTGTCGCAAAACAGACTGTGCAGTTTAGTTATTTTGTCAATCGAAAAGGAACTTGCCTCATCATTGGACTACGAGGATCTTATCAACGATTTTGCTCAGCGTAAAACCAGAAAAGTGGACTTCCGTCTGTGACTGTAAAAGCAGCTGTTTGGTAAGTGTTCGTTTTATTACAAGTGTTCTGGTTCTCCATAATTAAATAAATTTGCCGACTGCAGCGGGTTCGGCAGAAACGACTGTTATCTAGTTTATTAATTTTGTGTGTAAAATGTTTCTGAATCATTAATTAAGTTGGTTAAAGGCCACTAAACCAATATAAGAACAATTACAATACGTAAAGTAATCAAACGGCCAATGGTACTTACATAAGGCACCATGTTTTTTAACAATAATAAGGCGTACAGCATTAGAGGCGGATAAGCCTGTGAGTGTGGTGGTATGGTATATAGCCTACACTTATGGCTCTCGGCCCCGCATATGAGACTCGCCCAGGTCACGTGTACTCCTAAGGCCGCCTCTGTGACAAATCACCATACAACCTGGATATTTCAGCAGCTGTCATAGACATTGCTGGCTGCCATACCAAATATGATCATTTTTTCCATCTTCTCTAGACCAGTTTCAGAGATCTCACACTTTATTTGTGTGTTTTGGGGGCCATGGATTATGATTCTGAAGTCCTTAAGTTTTAGTTTCTATCTTGATACGGTTCAGCTGCCACCCTGTTTTTTTGTGATCATCGCTGCCAGCTGTTGGGCAGCTGCCTGTGTGGTTAGAGGAATGTCCTCTGAGTCTGTGACATTTGAATAGTGATGTGACATGTTAAAAAATTCAGCTAAGAGATAATTTTCTCATCTGAGTTGTTAATAACAATCCTATTTTTCAAAGCACTTTCTATGATCACTTTTTGACTAACTATTTCTTCTGGTTTTAACTTTTGCTCACCTTATTTTTGATTTCCCAGTATTGCCCATTTTCTGCCTAGATGTCTGTCACCAAGTTGCCTCATAAATTCTCATCATTATGCTGACATAACACCCAGCATTCAGTCTCTTAAAAGATAAGTTCATTATTTTTCAATTCAAAGTTATTTCTTCACAATCATGGCTGACAGTATATTATTTTTTCACATAAGACAGTGTTCTAAATTGAAGCATTTCTTTATATATTTTAAAAATACTTTGTCTGTTCTTGTAACTTACAATAGGGATCTTTGGAACCCTACATCCATACATGATAGAGAAACCTCAAAACTTACCAAATACATACATTTTTCTAGCCAAAAATGTTATAGAATATTGACCCACATCTTGAAATTACACACTGTGGTGTACACCCGGGGCCCTTGCCCACCCGGGACGCCTCCCAGCTGGAAGGACCAGTGGAGGGACTGTATCCAGAGCATTACCACCCCCGGAGCACTAGGTGGGTCCAAGGGCTCCATGGAAGTTAGAGTGTGATACAGCCCTGTTGGGTTCTGTGGGCACCACCAAAGGGGTGCTGCAGCTGCTGCTGAGCGCATATGGGCAGCTCTTCCGCCACACCCAGAAGTGCTGCCGTAAATAGATCAACAAGCACCTGGAGCACTTCACACATGTGTTCTTTGAACTTGTGTCCCACGCCTGTCTGTGTTGGGTTGGGGTGGCAGTACTCCCTCTGGTGGTCCACAACACGTATTGCAAAACAGCATATTTCTTGCTGTTTTAAGTAGGAAAAAAAGCAAAAGCAAAGAATTGGTATGAGATTCAGCCATTTTAAAAGAAGATTGGCTGTGAGTCTCATGTCTTCACCAACTTTGCCATTCGTCTTACTCCACAGTAACTTTGTCTTACTCCACAGCTAATAATAATGGAAAAAACACACTTTTGATTGTATATATTCTGTCACTACATGAAACGTAATGTCTGCTCCAGCTGGACTGATAAAGCATGCATGTGCTTCAGTGAGAAAGAACATCAAGCTTGCTTAACAGGCAATGAAGTGATGAGAACTAAACAGACATTATAAGCATTCATTCAGTGCTTGAACTTAAGGAAGATGGCATATCGGTAAGTACTGCCCCACTTTAAGCCCTGCATACATCCATGCATCCACCCATCCTAATCTGCTTATCTAGGCAGGGTCACAGTCCAGCTGTAGCCTATCCCACCAAGCATTGAATCCAAGGTAGGAACAATCCTAGGACAGGGACACCAGTCTATCACAGAACAATAAGAACAATCCTAGGACAGGGACAACCACTCCATCACAGAACAATGAGAACAATCCTAGGACAGGGACACCAGTCTATCACAGAACAATAAGAACAATCCTAGGACAGGGACAACCACTCCATCACAGAACAATGAGAACAATCCTATGACAGGAACACCAGTCCATCACAGAACAATAAGAACAATCCTAGGACAGGGACACCAGTTCATCACAGAACAATACGGACAATCCTAGGACAGGGACAACCACTCCATCACAGAACAATAAGAACAATCCTATGACAGGAACACCAGTCCATCACAGAACAATAAGAACAATCCTATGACAGGAACACCAGTCCATCACAGAACAATAAGAACAATCCTATGACAGGAACACCAGTCCATCACAGAACAATAATAACAATCCTAGGACAGGGACACCAGTCCATCACAGAGCAAACACCTACATACTAAGGACCAGTCTAGCAATGCCAGTTTACCTAAGTTGAATCAGATTGAGGTTTAGTAATTTCTTTCCAGATGTTCTAACATAGGCAGAGTGGGCTGTGATTCCTACCTCACAGCGCCAGGTTCAGCATGGAGTCTGCACGTATTTACAGATTAATTGGCATCTGGGTCAATGAATTTACTTATTCAAAACACTGTGGTCTTTTCTTTCATTACTGTATCTTTTACTTACATGTTACATGTATTTATTTGGCTGGCACTTTTATCCAAAGCGACTTACAGTGTTTGAGATACAATTGGTTACATTTCCACACAGTGTCAGGGGTGGGATTCAAACCCATAACCTCAGGTTTTGAAGTCCAAAGCCTTAACCACCACACCACTGCCTGACTTAATGGTAAATTCATGTAAGTTTTTGCTTAGGTTGAATTTGAATACAGTGTAACTTTCAAATAGATAATAGAAGATTCTGTTTTACACGATAAGGTAATACGTTAATAGCATGGTCTTAATGTTCAGCTATATAACTGTGTGATAACATAATGCCTGCAGATGATAGTTAGACATTTTGAACTGCTAGATAAAGAGGCATTAAAGGCATTTCTTTTTCTTTGTAATATCATTTTTTCTCTTTTTGTGGGAAATGTTTGCTTTGAATTTCACTAAATTTTTTAAATGAAGACATGTGGACCGTGGAGCCTTTGTTTCAATATAACTGCTGGAATGCCTTTCTAGTAGCTATATTTTGAACTATTTGGAAACCCGTGACAAACCAGTGACAGTATCAACAGCAAAAGTATTTTATCATGCATTAAAAGAAATCAGAAACAGGTTTGAGATGTTTCAATCTGCTTAATCATACACTCTGTTTTTTTCTGAGGGTTTTTTATATGAATAACATGCCAAAAGTGGTTTAGCTCTTTCATAAAGCTTTTTTGAAAGCTTTTGTTAAAAATAGAATGCAGCGTAATCAGTTCAGATTAATTATTTTGTGTAAAACTAGGAGGCTTCGCCCCTGCTCACTTCGCTCGCCAACCCACCAGCCTGCACTACATGCCAGTCACTTCGTGTCTCTAGCCGCTCTCGTATGTGGATTTCACTGTCACCAAACAACAAATCTTTTAATTCTCGCGGATATGCCTCTTCATTGGGAAGAAACACTACTTTTCCCTGATGGCAACACAAATTAGACAATGTACAAGTCTCCGACTTAAAGTTTAAATCTGAACAATATATTCGATCTAATTTCTGTTTGTTTGTGTTAATACAATCTTCACTATCATTTTTCTGAGACTTTCGAATTTTAGTACTTTCATTATCTCTAACCTGCTCTGCATGTGTATCATGATGACGTTTTTGAATTCTTTACAACGTTCTACTTTGTCATCTACTCTTTGTCTTTTATTTCCACCTCGGGCGTGGTTAAATCTCTTGACACAAAGCCTCATCTTGCGTGACGTGAAAGTTTCTCTCTGAAAAAGTCAAGTCTTGTCCCAGGCTAAAAAGTCACGTCTTGTTCCAGGATTTTTTTTATATAATATATAAGTGGGTGCTACAAACCCACAAACAAAAAAGTAATGTAGCCTATCCTTAATTCAAGAAAATAGTACCAAGAATATGTGATAAAATTATTATTTCTAGTTTCATTCCATTACCACAAGGATGCCTCATAAATGGGGAAGGCATGCTTATCCATCCATCCATCCATCCTCTTCCGCTTATCCGAGGTCGGGTCGCGGGGGCAGCAGCTTGAGTAGAGATGCCCAGACTTCCCTCTCCCCGGCCACTTCTTCTAGCTCTTCCGGGAGAATCCCGAGGTGTTCCCAGGCCAGCCGGGAGACATAGTCCCTCCAGCGTGTCCTGGGTCTTCCCTGGGGCCTCCTCCCGGTTGGACGTGCCCGGAACACCTCACCAGGGAGGCGTCCAGGAGGCATCCTGATCAGATGCCCGAGCCACCTCATCTGACTCCTCTCGATGTGGAGGAGCAGCGGCACTACTCTGAGCCCCTCCCGGATGACTGAGCTTCTCACCCTATCTTTAAGGGAGAGCCCAGACACCCTGCGGAGGAAACTCATTTCGGCCGCTTGTATTCGCGATCTCGTTCTTTCGGTCACTACCCATAGCTCATGACCATAGGCGAGGGTAGGAACATAGATCGACCGGTAAATTGAGAGCTTTGCCTTATGTAAATCAATTACAAACAAAGGGAGAACAAAGAGAACCATAGGCACTTAATAAGCTACCTAGTAAAATGGCTTTTATATAAGTAACATATAAATGTTTTTTTTTGTATTAAGACTATCACAAAACATAATCACAAACAGAACTTTGCACAATACCCTGGCGAGCTCGGCAGGCCTTGCTCATCCTCAACTGATTTCACCTCTTTAGCACTTCTTTATTTGAAAACAGCAGTGTCAGATCTGAGAAAATAAAACTGAATAATTAAAAATTGCTAACCTTTACAAGTACCACAAATTTACAGCTGTTGCAGACTCAAATAAAATGTGTGTTTTTATTGTATATTAATAACAATAAAAGCATCTCACTACTCAAAATGTTACTTCTGAGATGCAGCCAGGATTGAACCTGCAACCTCTTGATTATGAGTCAGCAGTTCTTACCGCTGTACCACCAAATCGGTCATATCAATGGTCTACCCTAACTTGATTTCTTTTTCTTCAGTTATATTCCTGAATAAACATGCACTGGTTTTGTTATACATGTACCTTTTGTGAAAGTGCTTATTTGATATTTGGATTTCAGTCTCCACACATTATACACTTTATGTCAAAATTTTGTTGTTAATACTAAAATGTGAAAAAAGTTTTGTGTTTTAGGTATGTGTTCAACACTTCTTGCATTTCTCGCATTTCCTGTCATCCTACACTTACATAGATCATTGTAGACATGGAACACACATGAAATGCATGTGTTCCAAATATCAGCATGTTATTTACCTTGTACAACTCCAGGCACCTCACACCGAGATGAACAAGGCTTGAGCTGGGAGAGCTTTTTGCTCGAGATGAGCTCCGGCGGTGGGGGAGATGGGATGGCGGGCTGTTTGCTACTTGTGCTGACCAACACATTTACAAAACAAAAGATGCTGATGGTAGAGGTGCAAAGGGATTTAAGGTGGGATGGGATTATGAGTTTTTTCGTAGGCTTCAGGGATTCTAGTGTTAAGTGAATATGACTGGCAAGCTTTGTTGGGCTGAATGCCTTGTTCTCATCTAGATTGTTCTAATGTTCAAAGATTGTAGCAACCATATACAGTACAGACCAGAATATAACCTGAACCTAAAGCAAGAACACTCAGGATGCCTTCATGAATCATTTATATATTACAATCTCAGATATAAACTAGCTATTTCACATCAACATATTCTAAGATGTTGACTATTAATCCATTTTTGTGAAGAAATAAGGCAGTTAAAGGTAACGACAATAACTGAAACAAATTCTGCTTCCTGTTCTGGCCTCCATTAATTTACATGAAGCCTACATTCATTTTGATCAAGTTGCAGGAAAGTGGTGACGTGTTGCATGTTAGTCGGACAAGTAATTAAGAATTTAATTGGACTCTGTACACGTAACAATGCCACTACCACAACTCAATTAGCTGACACCTTTACTGAGTGTTCTACCCAACTCCATAAATCATGCATTAGAGGCTAAAGAAGTGGCTTGGAGTGATTTTCAATGAAGTACTTTCAGTATCAACAAAACGTCTAGATAATATTACATCTCTTGAGGCCCTAATGTTAGACATTAAAATTGAATATAACAATGTTATATTAGAAATTTATCTTGCCCACTGGTGCTTATTCAACCTTCATAGGTGAGGTCAGCAAATTTTTATTTGAGTTAGATGTTAATTATGTCAAAGTAAATTGATTTGGTGACTTTAATATACACACAAACATGGAAAACAATACCTTTAGTAAACATAGATTTTCTCTCACTGATTTATTTGATAAATGTATTTCTGCCATACACATTCTAATAATCATATTTTAAATTTAATCACAACCTATGGCGTTAGCATTCAGAATATAATTGTGTATCCTATTAATAAAACCATTTTAGATCTTTGATTGCCTTTAATTTTCTTCTTGCCATGCTAATAAAAGCTAACTCTTGTAGAACTATGGAACTACAAAGTATGAGACACTGAAATTCTAATAGTGTTTTAAGATTTACGGATGTGATGAAAACTTTCAACGTGAGCTTAGAAACTAATAATAAAAAATGATCTGTTAAACAACTACCAAACTACTGAAAAGGATTTAGAGATTATGTTGACACAATATTCTCATCATCTAATGAATGTGCAAAAGTAATTAAAAAGGCAAATAAAATATTAAGTTACATTGTAAAAGCGGTGCAATACACAGTGCATCTGGAAAGTATTCACAGCGCATCACTTTTTCCACATTTTGTTATGTTACAGCCTTATTCCAAAATGGATTAAATTCATTTTTTTCCTGAGAATTCTACACACAACACCCCATAATGACAACGTGAAAAAAAGTTTACTTGAGGTTTTTGCAAATTTATTAAAAATAAAAAAACTGAGAAATCACATGTAAATAAATATTCACAGCCTTTGCTCAATACTTTGTCGATGCACCTTTGGCAGTAATTACAGCCTCAAGTCTTGTTGAATATGATGCCACAAGCTTGGCACACCTATCCTTGGCCAGTTTCGCCCATTCCTCTTTGCAGCACCTCTCAAGCTCCATCAGGTTGGATGGGAAGCGTCGGTGCACAGACATTTTAAGATCTCTCCAGAGATGTTCAATCGCATTCAAGTCTGGGCTGTGGCTGGGCCACTCAAGGACATTCACAGATTTGTCCTTAAGCCACTCCTTTGATATCTTGTCTGTGTGCTTAGGGTTGTTGTCCTGCTGAAAGATGAACCATCGCCCCAGTCTGAGCGCTCTGGAGCAGGTTTTCATCCAGGATGTCTCTGTACATTGCTGCAGTCATCTTTCCCTTTATCCTGACTAGTCTCCCAGTTCCTGCCACTGAAAAACATCCCCACAGCATGATGCTGCCACCACCATGCTTCACTGTAGGGATGGTGCCTGGTTTCCTCCAAACATGACACCTGGCATTCACACCAAAGAGTTCAATCTTTGTCTCATTAGACCAGAGAATTTTCTTTTTCATGGTCAGAGTCCTTCAGGTGCCTTTTGGCAAACTCCAGGCGGGCTGCCATGTGCCTTTTACTAAGGAGTGGATTCCATCTGGCCACTCTACCATACATGGTGGATTGCTGCAGAGATAGTTGTCCTTCTGCAAGGTTCTACTCTCTCCACAGAGGACCTCTGGAGCTCTGACAGAGTGACCATCGAGTTCTTGGTCATCTCCCTGACTAAGGCCCTTCTCCCCCGATCACTCAGTTTAGATGGCCGGCCAGCTCTAGGAAGAGTCCTGGTGGTTTTGAGCTTCTTCCACTTACGGATGATGGAGGCCACTGTGCTCATTGGGACCTTCAAAGCAGCAGAAATTTTTCTGTAACCTTCCCCAGATTTGTGCCTCGAGACAATCCTGTCACGGAGGTCTACAGACAATTCCTTTGACTTTTTCATTTATGTTAGGTAGAATGCCCAAAGGGGACTGGGCGGTCTCATGGCCTGGAACCCCTACAGATTTTATTTTTTTCTCCAGCCTTCTGGAGTTTTTTTTTGTTTTTTCTGTCCACCCTGGCCATCGGACCTTACTCCTTTCTATGTTAACTAATGTTGTCTTATTTTAATTTCTTATTTGTCTTTTATTCTTCTTTTCTTCATTATGTAAAGCACTTTGAGCTACTTTTTGTATGAAAATGTGCTATATAAATAAATGTTGTTGTTGTTGTTGACTTCATGCTTGGTTTGTGCTCTGACATGAACTGTCAACTGTGGGACCTTATATAGACAGGTGTGTGCCTTTCCAAATCATGTCCAACCAACTGAATTTACCACAGGTGGACTCCAATGAAGCTGCAGAAACATCTCGAGGATGATCAGGGGAAACAGGATGCACCTGAGCTCAATTTTGAGTTTCATGGCAAAGGCTGTGAATACTTATGTACATGTGCTTTCTCAATTTTATTATTTTTAATAAATTTGCAAAAATCTCAAGTAAACCTTTTACACGTTGTCATTATGGGGTGCTGTGTGTAGAATTCTGAGGAAAAAAATGAATTTAATCCATTTTGGAATAAGGCTGTAACATAACAAAATGTGGAAAAAGTGATGCGCTGTGAATACTTTCCGGATGTACTGTAAATTGAAGAGCATTACCCTCATATACTCTAATACTCTAGTAAGATGGCATTTTGAGTAGTGTGTGCAGTTCTGGTCACCACGGTACAAGAAAGACATAGCAGCACTGGAACCTGTGTAGAGGAGAGTAACCAAGTGCATCCCACAACTTATTCAGCATGCACGTGTCGATCAAACACAGGAAGCTCTGCTGTCTACTTGTAACTTTACGCTGTAGGAAGAAAAGTAAATAAAAAAAAGGTAAATAGGTAAACAACATTCAATCTGGCTTTTATATAAGTATTATATAAATGTTTTTCATATAAAGACTATCACAAAACATAATCACAGATAGAACTTTGCACAATACCTTGGTGAGCTCTGTAAGCCCTGCTGTTTCGTTGAAGGACATCTGTGTCTCAGATTCACTAGCAGGATGACACCCAACCTGTTGCTGCATCCAAATGGTGCCATCTTTGCTTTTACACTTGGTGCAGCTGCGTTGTTCTTATGTGTGACTGGATGTTTCTGTTCTCTTTCTCCAATGTAGAACCCACATCTTCATCTGAGTTCACCTCTGAAATAGCACGTCTTTATTTGAAAACAGCAGTGTCAGATTGAGGGGAGTGTGAACAAGAAAATTAAACTGAATAGTAAAAAAACGCTAACCTTTATCCCCTCAAGGTTGCTGGATATTATGGCCAGCCTGTCCACTGGTACTGTGAGTGCTGTGCAGAATGGAGGCAGGACCTCTGTGTTTTTCCCAGTTGATTCTGGGGTTCATCAGGGGTGTGTTTTTGCTCCTGCTCTGTTCAATGCTTGAATGGACTGGGTGTTGGGCAAGGTCGTGGTGTCCAGCGGCTGTGGGGCATCTGTTGGTGAAGAAAGATTCACGGCTCTTGACTTTGCTGATGATGCTGTGATCTTCGCGGAGTCAATGGAGGCTCTGATTCGGGGTGCTCAAGAGACTGAGCGAGGACTCTGAGTGTCTGGGCTTGCGAGTGTCCTGGATAAAAACCAAAGATACAGGCCTTTAATGACCTCTTCGGCTCAGCTATCAGCAGTGTGTCTGTTTGCGGAGAGAGTGTCGACCTTGTTGAGAGGTTTACTTACCTCGGCAGTGACATTCATGTCTCTGGTGACTCTTCCTATGAAGTCAGTAGATGGATTGGGAGAGCATGGGGGGGGGGGGGTCATGAGGTCGCTGGAAAGGGGTGTGTGGCGCTCCAGATATCTATGCAAAAGGATGAAGGTCCAAGTCTTTAGAGTCCTGGTGCTTCCTGTCTTACTATATGGTTGCGAGACATGGACGCTATCCAGTGACCTGAGACGAAGACTGGACTCCTTTGGTACTGTGTCTCTCCGGAAAATCCTTTTGGTACCGTTGGTTTGACTTTGTGTCGAATGAGCGGTTGCTCATGGAGTACCGATGAGTCACATTACCTGCATTGTGAGGGAGCGTCAGTTATGGCACTACGGCCATGTGGCGCGTTTCCCAGAGGGTGATCCAGCTTGTAAGATCCTCATTGTTGGGGACCCGAGTGGCTGGACCAGGCCAAGGGGTCGCCCACGTAATACCTGGCTGTGGCAGATACAGGGTCATTTCCGGAGGGTGGGACTGGACCACGTATCTGCCTGGGGGGTTGCAAACCGGGATCCCGAGTTGTTTTGTCGTGTAGTGGGTGCAGCAACGCACTGTACCAGTGCATGCTCTCCAACTTGACTTGACTTGACTTGCTAACCTTTACAACTACCATAAAATTACACTGGCTGTTACAGACTCAAATCAAATCTATGTTTTTATTCTATAATAGTAACAATAAGAGCAGTTCACTACTCAAAATGGTAATTCTAGGAAGCGCCCAGAATCAAACCGCTGCACCACAAGACAGTGTCTCCCATCTTGTATTTAGAGCTGATGTTCCCTTTGTCCACATGTAGTACTTTGCACTTTATTAATTTTCTTCTGTATGCTAGCACATACAGTAGCTGTATATACTGTACCATTTACATCCAATAATACTTACTCAAATACATCATTAATTATCTGCTTTACTGAAATAAAACAGTAAGAAAAATATTATTTGCATTTAAATTTAGAAAAAAAAATAGAAGTTCTTTTAATAGATAACTCTATGAATAGTAAGAAAATAATACTCTTAATTCAAAAATCTTCATTCATTCAATTCATTTTAATTTAGTTCAGTCCATTCAAAATGTAGGTGTTACATTTAGCAATGTTTTAACCTTTAGTTGTCCGACATCTGAGCTTTATAAAACTTGTATTCTCCTGCTTACAAATACTGTAAATGTGAGGCGGATTGTTAAGCATGTTCATTCAAGTCAAGGAGAACGGACTATTGCAATATTTGAAGGTCAGTTTGATTGAATAATTCACTTAGTACACCACAGTTAATTCAAAACATGACAAAAACTGTAGCAGTATAACCGTATAACTCCGGATTTTAAATCACTTCACTGGCTTCCAATTAAGTTTACAGCCGATTTTAAAATCCGTCCTCCTCTTACTTTAAAGTTTTAAATTGTTCAGCCCATCCTCATTCTATGGCACACATTGCAATCTCAGGATGCAGACCTGTTTAATGTTCCAAGGAGAAATAAAAGTGAAATAAGAGGCTCAGCTTTTAGGTATAGGGCACCCAAACTATGAATTGACCTATATGCGGATATTAAAGGATCCCCAGTCAGTATTACTGTAAATGCAAGGGCTTCTGTGGTTGATTCAAGGCATTAGGAATTGGGTCTTAGAACCTCCCTGTATTCAGTACATGTACAGTATATATTTGATGATTTTTACATGTATTGTAAAAACATTTCCCTGTTTAAGCTTTCAACATTATAGTTTATAGTTGTTGCACCTCTTTTTCCCATTCTTTATTTGTAATTATTATACAGTTATGCTAAGCTCATACAGTGCATTCAAAAGGTATTCACACTCCCAAACTGTCTGCACACTGTATTGTGTTGTAGATTAAATTTTAAATGGATGAATTTGCCATTTTTGTCCATTGACCTACATTCAATAACTTATAATGAAAAAGTGAAAACATGTTTTCAGAAAGGTTTCTGAAAATTAAAAACTATAATAGTCCGGTGGGCCGGCGCCCTGCCCGGGGATTTGTTCCTGCCTTGCGCCCTGTGCTGGCTGGGATTGGCTCCAGCAGACCCCCGTGACCCTGTGTTAGGATATAGCGAGTTGTGAAATGACTGACTGACTGACTGAAAAACTATAATATCTCCTCCATAGAAGTATTCAGATCTTAAATTCAATATTTTGAAAAAGCACCATTGACAGCAATTATGGCAATGAGTCTTGGTGGGTAAGTCTCTGCAAGCTTTGTGCACCTGGATTTGTGCAGTTTTTGTTCCCATTCTTCCTCCTCTCAAGCTCTGTTAGATTGGATGGCAAGCATCTGTAAACTGTAAAATGTAAAATGTTCACGTCTTTCCATTCGTGTTCTATGTATTTTGGTCTGGGCTTTGGCTAGTTCACTCAAGGACAGTCAGAGACTTGTCCCAAAGTGTGACGGTGCGGGTGCCACTCCATGCTCCTCTTTCAGATTTGGTAGCCTCTTAAACCCAACACCATCGATAACATAATCGAATGAGCTGACAGATTGGGATAAAACACATGCTAAGCAACAGGATGGTGCAAAGTGCTTTTATTAACAATAAAAAAATCAAAACAGTGTTGAAAGTGCAGTTCTCAAAATTTATAAATGAATAATCCATAAAAACAGTGAAAAATTCAAAAGTTTGAAACCAGGCTAAAAACGAGACTAAAAACCTAAAAGCCAAGCCCAACTCCTTCCAAGTCTTCCAGCTCGTTCAGCTGGTGAGACTTCAGCAGCCGTGGTCCTCTCAATCCCGACCCCCAGTCTTGGCTGCCTTCGTCGGCGTCTGCCAGACCACTCAGGGTCGGTAGTCCTCTTGTCATCCTTCATGCCCACGCAGTCGTTTCTCGAATCCCTGGAGAGGATGCCCCCTCAATCGCACCCACTCCTCAGCACAATCAGTGGGTACGATCTGTTCCTAGAGCGCTGATCCCCCACTCTGTCGCGGGACCCCTGACCGTGCTGCCTTCTCTCTTTCTCTACCTCAATGCCGCACATTTGTTCTGCAAGCCTTTCACTCTCTTTTGTTTTTCCTCTTCTGTTTCTTTCCTTTCTCTTGTTCCTGTCGCAGCCTGTACTTATGCAGCTCTGTGGGCGCAGCGTCTCAATCTCGCACAGAAGGAAGCCGATGAAGCAATTGACAATGATACCACCTACACGTGCAGGTGCGTCTCGTCCCAATTACCTCATCATCTCCCCGCGGTTGCACAAGCGCTCCAATGGAGTCTGACATGGCCAAACAGATTATTTATTTAAAACTGGCCATTCGTTTGGAGCCTTAAGCCCACTATATCACACAAAGCCACTTCAGTGTTCTCTTATCTGTATGCTTCGCTTCATTGTTTTGCCAAAAAGTGAACCATCATCCCAGTCTGAAGTCGCATGCACTATGGAGCAGGTTTTCTTCAAGGACCTCTCTGTATTTGGCCTCATTCATCCTGCCCTCAATTTTGAACAGTCTCCCTGCCCCTGCCACTGAGAAGCAAACATATAGTAAGATGATGACACATCCATGCTATACTTTATGAATGGTATTAGGAAGTTGATGAGCAATATCTGGATTTTACCAGATGTACTGCTTGGAATTCTGCCCAGTGAGTTAAATATTTGCTACATCAGGTCAGACAATCTTTTTCCTCGTGCTCTCAGAGACCGAGTAGGCTGTCATATGGCGTTAACTCAGGAGTGGCTTCTACCTAGCCACTCTACCACAAATGATTAATGGAGTGCTACTGAGATGGCCGTCCTTCTGACAAATTCTCCCATCTTAGCTAAGGACTTCTAAAGCTCTGTTAAAGTGACTGCTGGGATTTTGGTTACCTCCCTGACCAAGGCCATTCCTGTCCTGTTACTCAGTTTGGCCAGACAGCCAACTTTAGGAAGCATCCTGCTGGTTCCAGACATCTTCAATTTCAGCCTGTATTTTATCTGAGAAAAAAGGTATAAATCTGACTTGAACTGACATCTTTGCATAGGCCTCCTCACAGAGACTCTTTCAGGCTAGAAGGGCACAAAGTAGACACACAAACCCAAAGAGCTGTAATCTCACAAATTCAACCACTTGAAAGCTGAGTAGTCACTCTGTTCCTTAGGAGTTGAAAGCTGACAGTCTCTTCTCTTTGTGGAACAAAAAGCTGAGATCCAGTTTCTCAAGCCAAGTACTTTGCCAGTGAGCTCAGAAGACTGAGAAACAATTATTACCTCAAGCAAGGAACTTCAGCGTCTAAACTCCTGTGCCAGAAAGAGGAATGCCTTTCCCTAAGAAGTTGCAGATCATACAGCAAAGGGCCAAACTGTGGAAAGTACTGCACATCACTGACAAAGAACCAGGTTGCAAAGAGAGAGTGCACTGCAACGCAAGAAGAATCCTCTGCTTGAACCTGAATCAACAACAGCAACAACTCCACACAACTTTAGACATCATCTTTCAAAATCTGGTATTGTAAAACAATTTGACTGTGCCAAGATAAATTGGAACTCTAAACAGCATGTCTGCATCCTGTCTTATATTTCAGTGTATATCTTATATATAAACGTCTACGCATGGAAGTGTGTGTGTGTCTGTCTGTTCGGCCAAGAAGTGTCAGGCTACAGCAGCATGAAGCTCAAAGAGCCAGCAATGCAGCCCCAAGTTAACGAGTCGGAAGAAGAAAGAAGTACAAGGCTACAGCATGAAGCTGAAAATAAGTGACTCTGTCGCCAAAGTGAAACTGCCAAGGAAAGACAAATGATAGAGAAACTCACTTAGCCACTGATAGACAAGGGAGACGAGTATGTCTGCAAAACAAAACTGCAGACTCTGCATTTCAATTTTTTTTGTGACGGTTTTAATAGTTTCTAATAGCCTGGGCTTTTTAAAAGCATGGGCGTACACAACTAGTATATATATATATATATATATATATATATATATATATATATATATATATATATATATATACAGATGAAGCTCCAGAATTCGCTGGGGTTCCATTTCTAGAGCACCTGCGAATTGTGAAAAACTGTGAATTTTGGATGTGGCCAAAAAAATGCCTATTTTTATAGTTTAAACCCTAAATATGCCCCCAAAACACTTTAATTTCTTTTCAAACTCAGCTTAATACATTACCCTAAAAAAAAAGAATGTAAAGGTAAACCTGTATACTATACGGTACTGTACTGCTATGTTTCCTGCAGTGAATGTAAAATACCGGTGTTACCCATATATGTTCTGTAATTCATGCAAGCGCGTTTTCTTTGGTATGCGCTGTCGTTTTCTTTGCTATAAGTAGGGTAAATACGTAATAATTTAATTTAATAAAAATACAGTAAAATGTATGGGTACTTACCAATAAATAATGATATTGATTGAAGATGATGATGATGATGATGATTATGATGACAAATTAGCTGTGCAGTACGATGAAGGAATGTAATGAAGATAATGACTACACAGCAAAGCAGAGGATTTACAGCTCCTTGGGTGGCTAATGCAGCATATCTTTTTAGTTCCAGGAGCAAATCCAGTGGTTCAACTTTCTCCTGGACTGTCTTAAACTTTTTCTGGCACTTAGGTTCATTGCCAAAATCCTTACAAGTTGCAGGGCATTTGGGTGGCATCTTAGGGCTTTAAGAAGAAAAAAACAAAAAACACGAGAATGCTCAGCACAACACTCGAGATAGCTACATGCGGTAAACTGTTATGATACAGGAATGCTGGGCTGCATCTGCTGGAGATGCCTCACAGAACAGCAGCCAATCAGCAGCCAGGAGAAATGAATAACGCTCATAAGCCGTCTTTTCTTCTACGTTTGCTTTGTGTTCTCTCTATAGTACAGTATTGCCACAAAAAAGCCATAAAAAAATTGTGGAGGATATTTGCAGTTTCCGCTAACAATTGTTAGTTAGGTTCTAAGGAAAAAACCGCGAACGACTGAGACCGCAAACTCTGAACTGTGACTTCACGGGGGTCTACTGTATTGTAATAAGAGACAATAAAAAATATGAAAGTTTGGGGATTCCACTCCGTATAATGTCAGGTAGGCACAAAATAACTCAAAACAACGAGTAATCATTAAGCACAGAGTCATAACATACGTAGACTGCAGCTTAAACTCCAGTTTTATAGTTGAAGGAAAGGAAGAGGTGTGTCTTCGGGGGGAAGTGAGGTCAAGAGGGTTGTGAAATGCTGCTGGAAGTGGGAGGAGATTTAGGCGGGTCTGTCTTCTGGAGGTCTGTAGGAGAGGGAGAACAGGCATTAGTACAATGAATTAACCCACACTCTGTGGTTTAACTCCCACTGAAGCCCTTAGACTGCTATATAGTTACCACATTTCTATAATCCTTGTTTTTATAAATACTGTAAATTGTATTATTCTGTTTTTTAAAAGGAGTGTGCTTCCGTTACTTTGATACAAGTCTAAAGACTGGATACTCAACTCCTCAAACAAAAAAAACTAAATAATTGCTGAATTATTTAATAAATAACTGGCATTGCAGAAGGCAAAACTGATAATTGGTTAACCATGTCAAATCACTTCCTACACATTCCTACAGCATCTTCAGGCAGATGTCCAATACGTAGCCTCTGTTACAGGGTAGCAGCAGTATTGAGAGAGAGAATGGAGTCAGGAAATGGCACAGACAGATCAGAATACAAGCAGAGGTCATAACCGAGAAGAATAAATAAGCAAAGATAAGCACATGTAGGCAGAATCATGGGCAAAGAACAGAGCTGTAAATCATAAGGCAACAAAGGAACTGTAATCGCAGCCAAAAAAAAAAAAAGAGGAGACATAATTCTTTGTCAGATGGCAGAAAAAGTAATCATAACCAGTAACTCAGAAACTAACAACAAGAAAGATGGTAAAGGTTATTTGTTCATGAATCCAAATCTTGTAGGACTTGGAAGTGTAAAATTATGACATAATGACATTACACATTGCACAATTCCATAGCAACCATCAACAAAATTGTCCCTGAATGGTGGCAGCCATGAAAAAATCAGCATAGTGGTATGGGAGAATGTGAATCATATCTCTCTATTATAAAAAGAAATCCTGACCCCTGTCCTGATAGTCTACAATACGTGATCTTCTCGAAAGATAATTTAAAGACCCGCGAGATGAAAGAGACCTGCCATGGTGCATCTCATGGGAACATAGAACGAGAGTCTTGTAAGACACACCCTACTTACAAGTAATATCAAGAAAACCAAATTAGTAGTGTAAAGGCAGTCATGCAGCACACACAGCTCCAGGGCTCTCAGTGCATATAAAGTGTATAAGGTCAATACGGTAGAAATGAAATGAATAGGGTAGAAATAAAACATCGACGATTAAACGAAGAAGAAAGAAAAGTGCGGAGAATAGAGACCCAAAAGCGATCGAGAGAAAAAAATGCTAAAAAGAAAATCAATAATCTAGGTGCAAATTTAGAAAATAAGGAATGTGATGATCAGCCCAGAACAAGTGAAATGGAAAAAAAAAGCACGTCCAATCGGGCGCGGAGAAAAGAGACTCAAATGCGTTGGACAGAAAAAAGAGCAAAAAAGATTAATCAAGGTGCAAATTCAGAAAATAAGGAAAGTAATTATCAGCCCGGAACAAGTGGAATTGAAAAAAAGCACGTCCAATCCGGCTCAGAATTAAAAGACAATGAGTAAAAGAAAATGGAACTTCATAAAGACGTTTACAAACATTGGCGCTAAACACATGCAGAGCAGGTTAGAGACTATGAAACCAGGGAAATTAGAAAGGCTCAAAAAAAAATGGCACTATACACATGTGGGGAAAGCTGCAACAGCAGCTACCCCAACCGAACGCGAGCAGCGTTATACATCCTGCAAGAAAGAATTCAACCACGCCCATGGCCAGAAATAAAAGACAAGTATTGCTTTTACAACGTCACGCGAGACCAGGCAGTGAGCCTTCATTTAAAACAAGTCAACAGACCTCTATGCTAGCAGTTGTTGGATCGCTTTTGGCAGGCAAGCATCATGTGCTCAGAGCTCTTAAAACAACAACATGCGACAGGCAGAAGAGGCAGCTAGCAAGCAGCAAAAAGACAGCAAATGATCCAAAGGCATATCCTTAGCGTATGTTCAGTCGCAACGCCCTTCACAACACGAGCAGCATTATACGTCTGGGAAGAAAGAGATGTATCCTCGCGCAGGGCAGGAAATAAAGAAACAAGTATTGTTTTTACAAAAGTTTTTAAAGTAAAAGTAAAAATAATGCATATGTAACAATTCACAAGAAAATAAAAATCTCTTTAAATTGTAGGTTGCCTGCCTAAGGTAAAGTCATCCCTGATGAATGGGGACATGGGAATGAGGGGTCCTTTCATCGGATTAGTGCTATTTCAGATGTGGAATGGCAAAACGGGGGAGGCAGCTTGATGAATGAGGTCTCCAGGACTTAAAACAAATCCAAATCATATTATGTGATATCATCTAATGTGAAATTCTACTCCGTACTTCTAGAATTTTTATTTTTATACTGTATTGAGGATTTATTCTGTTCTATGTATTGTACTGTACAGTTCAGAATTAAAAGACAATGAGTAAAATGACAAAGTAGAACTTCATAATGATGTTTACAAACGTTGGTGCTAAACACATGCAGAGCAGGTTAGAGACTATGAAACCAGTGAAATTAGAAAGGCTCAAAAAAAAAAACAAACAAAAAGGCGCTATACACATGTGGAGAAAGTTAAAGGATATGAAAGTAGGAAAATTAGAAAATATTAAAAAAAAGTAAAGATCGCAGTAGCGCAAACAAACAAACTGCCTCATTTAACTATGCACCAGTCTAACTTTGGTTTTGCACAATAATTACTACACTATTGCACCTTAACACTTAATTCTACTTTATTCACATAATTTTACTTATTTATTATGTTCTACTATACTGTTATCTTTCAATCTATGACTTTTTGTTAATTTAACTGATATTCTTCTAACTTTGCACAGTTTGTGATAAGCGGATCAGGATGCATTTCACTGCGTGTTGTCCTGTGTAACTACACATGTGACAAATAAAGAATCTTGAGAATTTCAATAACGGAGTTTACCGCACATGCATTTATTGGTTACTTTGTTAATGTATATATATTTATGTGTCTGCTTATTTAAAAAGCTACATTTACTGCAGGAGTCAAAAACGTTCTGTTTAGCCCTTGTACAAAAACCAAGACAAAAGCTGTGGGCATCACCTTGGTAAACCCATGTACTTTTGGAACTGTGAGAGGAAAACAGCACGACTTTACAGACAGGAGTCCAATGCAGAACTCTATTTACTTTTTTACTTTGTAAAAAAAAATATTAACTACTGATGATGTAGATCATTTTGTCCATGCTGAAATTCCAAACAGAGAAACCTGTCCTGACCTCATTAAAAAGATTCAGCATATTGGGACTAGCAAGATTACAAATACTGTTTTTACAGAAGTTCTGAAATAAAAGTGAAACTAACGAAATAGCAGCAATTCAAAGAAAAAAAATCTTAAAAGTGTGTATCCGGAAAACCAAACACGGGGGTTGGCGAGCGAAGCGAGCAGGGGGTGAAGGCCCCTATTTTATCAAAAGTACAAATCGGAACAATAAATAAATATTACAAAAAGATTATTTGACCTTCAAAACCCTAAGAACTATACTTAAATAATCTCTAAAGGCCGTGGAAGCCTGATTGTGACACCTTTACTCTTAATAATAAGATCAAGTCCTGGAGGTTCCCAGCATACAGTTTTCATGTTCTCACAATGTCCTGCTTGGTTTCTTGCCACAGTCTAAAGAAATGTTGGTTAGGTGGATTGATGATAAACTGGCCCCTGAAGTGTGTGTCTTGTTGGGATAATCTCCAGTTTCAATGCACCACTGCTTTGTGACATCCTGTGTAGTGGCAAGGTTGGCACCACACCACAAAGTGGGCATCTTGTAGTGCAGGACTGCCCGGTATTCAGATTTGTGAGAAATCAGACATGGAGACACAGACACAAAAAGGTGGTATTTCCAAAAACAAGTGTGGGTTTATTTACAGGTGCACCAAAACAACAAAATAATGTCTCAATCAAAAATAGTGAGCAATATATACAGTGAAGTTTCCAGTCCCCATAAATGAAAAATAAAGACAAAAATGTATATACACAGAAATGGTAGTCTTCCTAAATGAAGAAAATGAGTTCAGGAAGAAACTACACACATACTGTACAATCCAAAGAATGCCAAAAATATTTACAAGAAAAAAAAAACAAAGTGCACCAAAACCCAAAATCTATATAAATACCTCCACCCAAAATCAAACTACAGCTAGGAGATAGTTAAAAACAAGAAAATATTTATAAAATCATTCACAAGCCACTGTTTGGTATACTAAATGAATGAACCGTACCAACACACTATCCACTCCAGATTGAATCAAAAGAAAATCTTTAAGAGGCAGGAAGTGCCTCTTATAGTCGGGGCACAAATCTTTACCTAGTCCAGCGACACATTGCTCCCTTTCACCAATCGCGACAGATGCAGATGATTTCTACACAGGTGCTCCTCAGAACCTTTGCAAGGCCAGTAATAAATATGGCTAGCGGCCTCACGAGCACGAGCGCAGACTGAGGTGCATCCCGACAGGCTCCCTCGGAAGAGCCGATACGCACTACAAAAGTAAGTTTTTCTTCTTGGGAATTCCCTCCTCACACTTATGCATGCATGCACGTTCTTAACTAAAATGCTTTGCACTTTTCTTTAGGACTAAAGAGAGACTGTCTTTATGACGGGATACGCGCAGCGTCCTCCATGCAAGCCTTACCCGTTGCTGGTGTCCTGCTGCTTGAACCTGCCGAAGACAAATTTAAAATGACTACACAAGTGCACTCTGCACTTAACGACTTAAACAGGTAAGTACTTTAACGCTTATTTTAAAAAAGTCAACTTTACCCTTTTCTTAGGACTTTCTTTCCTTTAAAGTGGTAATGCCTGGTAGGCAGATTACCACATGCTCTAGATAAGTAGATTTAGAAGATAGATGGATAAAGTTGCTTCCACCAAACCACAGAACATACATCTTATTAAGAATGGATGAATGTTTCCACAGGTATCGTGGATGGTATAGTTACACAATGGTTAGTGTTGCTGAGTCAAAACTTCAACAAATTAGGCCTGAATCCCAGGTCTGATAACTGTCCATGTGAAGTTTGCAAGGTCTTCCTTTATCTGTGTTTGTTTTTCGAAGGACACTCTGTTTTTTCTCCCGCATCCGAAAATGGTGCATGCTATGCAAATAGGCAACTTTAAGTTTACTTAATTGATGTGTGCATGAGTGAGACTTGTTTTTGTCTTGTGGTCGATGCTTCCAGGATATTAGCCTGTTCATATAAACCCAAAATGGACAAAGTAGAAGGAAAGATGACAGAAGGAGCAGAACAGAAAGAAGGATGGATAGATGCTCCACTGACAGAGGAGATCGTTCCTCCCCCGAACTATGTGACTCTTTAATTCCACCTGGGGGGGTAAACGTCAACATTATTCAAAGTTATTGTCTGTTTTTACCTGCATTTTTATTCTTCTTTAATTTAATATTGTTTTATGTATCAGTATGCTGCTTCTGGAGTATGTGAATTTCCCCTTGGGATTAATAAAGTATCTATCTATCTATCTATCTATCTATCTATCTATCTATCTATCTATCTATCTATCTATCTATCTATCTATCTATCTATCTATCTATCTATCTATCTATCTATCTATCTATCTATCTATCTAGGTAGAGCATTAAGACCAAACGCACAGAACAGATGATTTGATTTCAAGTATCTGCATGAAATATTAGGGACTGCTTAGCTATTAGCTAACCGAACAATCTTGATGGATAGCATGATCACCTCTCGTTTGTCAAGCATCTTACAATCATATATATGTTCTAATGCTTTTTTGTAGAGACCAATTTTATTATATCATCGCTGGCAGGCTGAATAGTGGAGTCACCATTTTTATTTGATTAGATATTACAACAGCAGTTTCATCTCCCCTCGGTGAATAACATTCAAGTTCTTCTTGTGTCAATGCAACTGGCGGCACAGTGTTAAACTGACAGTCACGATTTGCAAGACATCATATCTGTTTAATGTTATCCTTTCAAATTTCATCCTACTGTCGGTTACACGGGTATTAAATCTCAGGACACGTCTTGGTCCTGTTGACACATGAAAATCAATCAGTCAAAATATTTTTCATAGTCACTCTTGTTGCAAGGTGTTTTCAGCAGGAATTAACTCTGCACAATGAAGCCAGAAAGAAATGCATTTTTACTGGTAAAATTATAAAAATAGAAAATGTATGTTTTAAATTGCATAATACAGTATATAACATAAAGCACCTATTTGTAAAGGATATTATTTTGCACTTTATATTTACTTGCACTCCTGCACTGAATATTTAAATACTGCCTCTTCTTTTTAACTATTGTGACCTTGCAGGGCTGCTCCTGAGCCATGTGTCTACCCTGAATAATCAGCACCACAAACCTAATCACACAAATGAGAAGATTTATGAAAAATTAAGTCAAATATCAACTGGAGATTCTTTATGGGAGAAGCATCATTCAAAATACTGGACATTTTTTTTTTCAAAAGTTCTAAATCTTGTAAAAGCTTTGGCGATTGTGATAAACAACCTTTGGCTGAACACAAATATATTTTCAGAGTGATTGCATGATGTTGGAATTTGGAGAAACATGAAATTAACTTTTATTGAATTTAGTGTGTTTAATCACTTAATGGTACTGAAACAATGCATTAGTTTAGTTGAGGTAAAATGTTTTGCTGCTGATTTTCATTTGTACTCAGTATCGAATGCTTTTCGTTTCAGTGTCCAAGAATATTCGACCAACATTGATGGATTCTATTTGCCCTGTTACCGCTTTTCCATCATTGCAATGTCCTGATGCAACCTTTTACCGTATTCATCTCTGACTGCCTCAAGATTAACAGAGAAGAAGTTCAAGTGTTAGTGTAGAAAATGAATCTGTAGTGATATTTTGGCTTTATGGTTTTGTACACTTGGGGCACTTTGTCAACCACCTGGAAGTTGTTTGTTGCTCTGTAATTGACAAGAAAATTCTCAACAGCATCTTTGAATGCCTTCCCTTTGATTTTCTGCAACCCCACTAAGAGATCTTTGAACTGCTTGTCATTAACTCTTTCAGGACGAATGTTGGCTTTTGTCGAAATTCAGGAGTACAGGACGGTAATCAGCTGTAAATGGTGACAACACTCACCGTTATGTTTTAGTTCGACTCTCATTGCTTGAAGGAAAGTTAGCTTCATTGATTTGACCTCGATTACCTGTGCATGCGTGAGTAGCAAAGAGCAAACGTCCTCTAAAATGGCATCGACATCTGGCGAGAGACCAAAGCGAATGCACAAAGCAAAATACTCCATCTACGACATTTTGCGTATTATCACTGAATCGGACTGCAAGTGATTTGTAGATGGGAATTGAAAATGAAAGTGAGATACCCAGCTGATCGTGGTGCTAAGAATGCTTGTGTAGCTGATGCACCTAAGGCAACATTTGCTTGGGAGGACCACCACTTACAATGACGAGAGGTACAAATCAGATTGTGTCACACTGCCACGCAAAGACAGGCCAGGTAGCCGGCCTGTCATGCATTGCATTGAGCTGTGCCCACAGCAGCTATAGCAACAGACGTTTTATGGTTATTTACATGTGAAACCTTAGCTTTGTGTGCTTTTCAGAAAACTGATGTGCCTGCAAAAAATACTCACCCCTCAAAGAGTTAATAGGGTGTCTGATCCGAATGGATGAGTAATAATTTTCTCAAACTAAATAAAGAGAAAACAGAAATTTTAGTGATTGGCAATAATGGATTTAATGAGGTTATTAGAAATAAACTTGATGCATTAGGATTAAAAGTCAAGACAGAGGTAAAGAATTTAGGGGTAACTATTGACTCTGACCTGAATTTTAAATCACATATTAATCAGATTACTAGGACAGCATTTTTTCACTTAAGAAATATAGCAAAAGTTAGACCTCTTGTATCATTGAAAGATGCTGAGAAATTAGTTCACACTTTTGTTTTCAGTTGACTAGATTACTGCAACGCACTCCTCTCATGACTACCAAAAATCAATCAATGCAACTAGTGCAGAATGCAGCTGCTAGAATCCTAACTCGGAAAAGAAAATCCGAACATATCACCCCAGTTTTGACGTCACTACACTGGTTACCTGTGTCATTTAGAATTGACTTTAAAATACTGCTTATGGTTTACAAAGCTTTAATAATTTCACTTCATCTTATATTTCATAATGTCTTACACCTTACACTCCAAATCGTAACCTTTGATCTTCAAATGAGTGTCTGCTTAGAATTCCAAGCGCTAAACTTAAAAGAAGTGGTGAGGTGGCCTTCTGTTGTTATGCACCTAAAATCTGCAATAGCCTGCCAATAGGAATTCGCCAGGCTAATACGGTGGAGCACTTTAAAACACTGCTGAAAACTCATTACTTTAACATGGCTTTCTCATAACTTAATTTTAGTTTAATCCTGATGCTCTGTATATTCAATTAATTATCATTATTATTCACGGTGGCTCCAAAATTCGTACTAACCCTTACTTTTTCTTCTGTTCTTTTTCCGGTTTTCTGTGGTGGCGATCTGCGCCACCACCACATAATCAAAGCACCGTGATGTCCCTACATTGATGGATTAAAGGCCAGAAGTCCACATGACCATCATCATCAAGTCCTTCCATGAGAACCCAGAATACAATGAGGACTGATTGAGGTCATTTATGTTAGGTAGAATGCCTAGAGGGGGCTGGGTGGTCTCGTGGCCTGGAACCCCTGCAGATTTTATTTTTTATCTCCAGCTGTCTGGAGTTTTTTTTTTTGTTTGTTTTTTCTGTCCTCTCTGGCCATCAGATCTTACTTTTATTCTATGTTAATTACTGTTCCCTAATTTAAATTCATATTTATTTTGTCTTTTTTCTCTTTCTTCATCATGTAAAGCACTTTGAGCTACATTGTTTGTATGAAAATATGCTATATAAATAAATGTTGTTGTTGTTGTTGATTTATGGACTAACAAAAATGCAAATAAAAAACACGACTTGGTCTATCCGAGCTGCATTCCTGGCAGCAGTGCCACTACTTTTAGATCATCATGGTCCAGTTGTAGTTGTTACACAGTATATATATATCCTTATAATATTAGACAAAATCACAAATATAGGCAGTTGATATGTGATAGGAAAATTAAAGGAGTCATTTGTGATAAGCAAGCTAAAATCCATAAGATAACCCAAAATAAAAATTCTTCTTCCACTGATATCACAACAAGCCTGCTTGTGCTCAAACAAACAAAAAATTGTCTTAATTAAGTGGCTTAATTATACTAAAATAATAAGCTTGCTTCTCACCTCCTGATACCCCAGGTTTGCTTCAATGATGGACACTCTGTTTCTTCATTGGGATAGTACCAGATTCCCAATTTTCCAATAAAAAAACATTTTCTTTAGTGACATGTCTTCGAAGATGCTCTCCCTCCTACTTTCACCTCACCCAGATTCCCTGGTTGATGATAGGAGGCCTGGGAGTACCTCTGACATGGTAGTTATGAAGCCAGAAAGTACTTCTGGGTCAACTAGAAGCCCAAAAACATACCAGGTTCTTTTTCTTGGAGCTTCCTTCAGTGGTCCTTAGTAACTCTGGTTATCCCATAAGAACTACACACTACATGGACCCTTGGAGGAGTTTGACCAATACTCTCCTGGATATACTGGCAGGGATACTATAATGGGGGGAGAAGTGAGGACGGCTTCAAGGGTCCGTATCTGATAGGGGCCCAGATAAAATATTAGAAAATAATTGTATCAGTTTTTATTGGACAGTTAATGTTAATGCATTTAAAAGAATAATTTTAGTATGATTTATAAACTTTTTTTTTTTGCCGGAAGGAGAAATCCACACTCAAGTGACTTTGTAGTTCCCTCCCTCTCAAGTCAAGTCAAGTCACGTTGGGGAGCATGCACTGGTACACCCACTACATGACGATACAACTCGAAATCCCGGTTGGCAACCCCCCAGGCAGACACGTGGTCCAGTCCCACCCTCCAGATATGACCCTCTATCTGCCGCAGCCAGGTGTTCGTGGGCAACCCTTTGGTCTGGTCCAGCCACTCAGGTCTCCAACAATGAGGATCTTACGAGCTGGATCACCCTCGGGGAAAGGCACCACATGGCCGTAGTGCCGTAACTGACGCTCCCTCACAATGCAGGTAATGTGCCTCATTCGGGACTCCATGAGCAACCGTTCATTTGACACAAAGTCAAACCATCGGCACCCAAGGATTTTCCGGAGGGACACAGTACCAAAGGAGACCAGTCTTCGTCTCAGGTCACTGGATAGTGTCCATGTCTTGCAACCATATAGCAAGACAGGAAGCACCAGGACTCTAAAGACTTGGACCTTCATCTTCATCTGGAGTGCCACACACCCCTTTCCAGCGACCTCATGAACTTCATAGGAACAGTCACCAGAGACATGAATGTCACTGCCAAGGTAAGTAAACCTCTCGACAAGGTCAACACTCTCTCCACAAACAGACACACTGCTGATGGCTGTGCCCAAGAGGTCATTAAAGGCCTGGATCTTTGGTTTTTATCAGGACACTCGCAAGCCCAGACACTCCCTCTCGTTTAACCAGAATGATTCAGCTCAGTCCTCACAGCATTGAATCACAGTGTCAGTCTTCCTTCCACTTGCTAGCCAATGTTAGATGCTTTTGGCTTAATTAAAATGTCAAAGACAAATTCCAAGTTTTATGAGGCCCAGAATCTCAAGGTGGGCCTTTGGGAATTAGGATATAACATTTGATTTTCCAATGACCTTCCAATGTTTTTTTTTTCCAATTTTACTTCAGAGTTTTCATCCATGATTTCTTACACTAGGCAATGTGTTATTCATAAGTGTTTTTATGTGATATAAGTCATGACTGCTATGGTTTGCTGCAGCAACCAGAACACTAATTTCATAAGGAGGTTATCCATCCCAGACTTTAGAATGACTTTATTAAAATGCTGCTTTCAAGCAAATACTAATGAGAAAAGAAAAATAGAGCGGATGGTTTGCAGATGCCTCCAGTGCCCTAATAAAATCTGAGTCGATCACACTTTGTGGCATCTAGATTTCTTCGTCATATTCAACATAGTCTTTCCCATGCCCGCCAACCTTGTCAGACTGAGCAAACAGTGACATCAGATTAATACATCTAATCTTAGAATTCTTAACATATTGCGTTTTAATATAATATGACCTTTACAGTGCCCATAAAAGGTATTTTCCCCCATGGAAGTTTTCATATTTTATTGTTATACAACATTGAATCACAGTGGATTTAATTTGGCTTTTTTGACATTGTTCAACAGAAAAATACTCTTCAATGTCGAACTGACAAAAGATCTCTGCAGAGCAGTCTAAATTAATTACAAATATAAAACTCAGAATAATTGACTACATAAGTATTCACCCCAAGTCAAATGGTTTTCAAAATCACATCATTAGTTCAATGGAGATCACCTGTCTGTGGTTTCAGTTGATTCTACTGTACCTGGAAGGTGAAATGTGACTGTAGGTCTTAGTAAAACTAAATAACTGAGCTGCTGCATTCTAAATCAACTGAAGCCTGATTAGTAGCTTATTAGGAATTTGACATTAAAGGGTCTTTTTCTGTTGATCAGTGCCAGAAAAGGCCACATTAAATGCACTGTGATTCAATGTTGGATGATAATAAAATGTGAAAACTTCCAAGGGGTGAATACTTTCTATAGGCACTGTAGTTTTCTCAAACCTGCTCAATACACATGCTTGGAAAGTTATCTGGATCAGCTGGAGAGAAACTAATACAGATGGAGATAGAATGTGCCAGCCACTCACACTCTAATGTACTGGATAGTTCTTAAACACAACAGTTTAAAAAATCTCAGAATGCCCATTTGAGGTTGGGGGGAAACCATCAAATCCTGGCTTGTCACAAAAAGGCAAAACTTTTATAAATAAAGGACTTATTATGAATAAAAATGCCCCCAAAACCATGAAACTCCAAAGAACACAAAAAGCACAGTTGAGGTTGCCTGAAAAGGAAAGACAATCCTAGGCAAATAAGTCCCAATACCAGAAGATGGAGTCAAAAACAGAACATAAGGTCAAAAATAAAATAATTTCACAAAAGTACAAAATAATAACAAATAGAAACTCAACAAGACCGACGCATTCAATGAACCGCAGGGGAGTGCAGGACTTCCTCAGCCTTTATGGGGCTCAGTGCATTTCCTTGATAGCCATAGGTGGGCTATTGGGGACCCACCTGCAAAACACATAGAAAAAGATATTTAGACATAAAGAAATTAAATTATAAAGAAAAAATGAGCAAAAGAGACATTGAAACCCCAGCCAAGTGAGAACACTGGCTGAAACATAGCATAAATACAGTACAGAATTTGAACCCAGGATGCTATATCTCTGATTACAGTACCATTAGCCACAATACTGTCCACTTTAATTTTGCACACTTTCACAATACAAAAAGCACATGTTAATCATTAAATCCGTTTGTTTGCTATTTCCTATCAGTATTTCCAAACCTCTAGTTTATTTGTGTGGTTTTATATGCCTAAGGTGACATCCACATTTTTTTAATGTCTTAATAATCTTCAGGAGAAGTTAGGGTTAATTACAGATTCTTTTTACAAGATCCCTTTAATTCATGCGTTTACAGTCAACAAAGCATTTCAGTCAGATTGTCTTGGCAAGAATCCTTTTCTTTGAGCAAAATATCAAACTAAACATGGTCTGGACCAATTCTTTTCAATTTTCACATTAATTGTGTATTTAGACCACTGAATTGTCACAGTTCCTAACTCGTTGCTGTATGAAAATAAATAAATCACATCTGGTTGTGAACTTATCTGTCTATTTCACATTTACAAAAGTGTATGTAATTATTTTTCAAGGTCAAACGTAGCAATATACTGTACAGAGGTCTTGAATTTCTAGATCATCTACTTAATATGGCAGCCTTGAGATGAATGATTACCGCATGTATTGCAGCAAGACCCAACCATGGCACACACTGAAATAAAAAAAGGTATTAAAGGCGGCACATTCAGGCAGGAAGGGATTTACTTATCTCATCTGCCAGTCTGCTTCTGAGAACATTATTTTCTAGTGACAATTTCAGTTTTGCCTCTGTTAGTGCCACCATTTTTCATGATACTGTATTTAACATTTAGCGTGAAAATAATGTAATATACTGTAAAATACTGTATACAGGTAGAAATACTGTGTAAAGTGAATGGGTGTATGTATAGTGAGAGATCGCTCAGCTGGTTATGAGGGGGCATAGGTGATGGTCCCTTCAGCATCTTGTTATATTTCAGTCAGGGTCCCCCACCGGCTGGGATTTGAACGTTTCTTTTATGTCCATTGTGTTATTTTTTTATGTTAACATTGTTTATTATTTAGTTTCTGGGTGTCTAAGGATCTTTTCCTATGTGAGATATGTTTTGTGGGTGGTCCCCCCAAGAGGCAGGGCCACCTGCCAATCCCTGCCAAGGAACTGCCCTACATAAAATAGAAAACCCCATAGTCCCTTGCGGTTCATTGTAAACTCTGGTGTCGGTGAGTTTCTTTTTCGATCATTCTGTGCTTTTGTGAATTAGCAGATTTTTTTTTTTGCCTCTGTGCTGATTTTTGACCATTGTTGGATTTCATATTGTGACTGTCATTGCTATTGGGATTGATTATTTTGAAGGCATCATCTTCTGGGCCTTTTGTTAAACTGTATCTTTTTGTTGAACAAATCCTTTTGAAAAATAAATATTTTTATTTATAAAGATTGTACATTTGCCCTTTATTTTCACTAGACAGGGTTTAGCAGTCTTTCCCCCTCTAATGGGCATTTTGAGATGTTGATACATTTGCTTAGGAATTCTCTAGCTCATAATACATTTTTAGTTTAAAAAAGAGACAACACTGGTAATGTCATGGAAAAAAACTTTTAGTCTGATGGCTAGAAAACTCAATTTTGGTTTCATCAGGCCACAGAACCTTCTTCCAGCTGACTTCTCCCCATGCTTCTTCTTACAAAATGTAAATGCCATGTTGGAACACTGCACATTATCAAAAACACACCATTCCCATTGTGAAGCATGGAGGTGGTAGCATCATGCTGTGCTCCTGGAAGGCTTGTGTGAGGAAAATAAATGCAGCAAAAAACAGGGAAATCTTGAAGGAAAACCTGATGAAGTCTGCCAAAAACCTGTGTCTTGGGAGAAGATCTGTGATCCAGCATGTCAATGACCCCAAGCATAAAACCAAAGCTTCACAGGAACGGTTTAAAAATAACTTGGGGAGGCAGAGTCAGAGTCCAGACTTCAATCCAATTGAGAATTTGTGGCTGGACTTGACAAAGGCTCTTCACTTGCCATCAACATGACACCTCTCAGAGCTTGGGCAGTTTTCCGAAGAAGAATGGTGCAGTGTCCAGATGTGCAAAGCTGATAGAGACAGAGAACTGAGCGCAGAGACTCAACAGACTTCAAAAGACTTAACTTGAAGTGAGCAAATACTTATGCGGTCCATTATATTGTGTCTAATATTTGTAATTAATTTAGACCACTTTACAAAGATCTGTTTTTTACTTTGATATTAAAGAGATTTCTTCTGCTGATCAGTGTCAAAAAAGGGCAAATTAAATTCACTGATATTCAATGTTTATAACAATAAAAATGTGAAAGCTTCCAAGGGACTCTAAAAACATAGGACAAAGTTTGGAATGCAATGGAAATATTTTTACTATAAATGAAATCAACTTTCAGAAAACATATATCATTCATCTGGTTCGCCACCCAGTTGGATCATCCTCTGGGGACAGGTTACAGCCCATTCCTGAATCCAGCTTATTGAAACAAATGGCTGTTTGCATTCCAAAAGCTGATTCAGTAAGACCTTAAGACTGAAAATTAACTGGGATTTTCTGTTTAGCATTACTTCTCTCCCATAACATAAAACAGCATTGATAAATTCCACAGACATTGTAACAATCAGCGCCATGTCGACTTTAATTTCAGTGTTTACCTGCTGGTCAATAAAGAAGTTTCAAGCTTAATCACAGACAACAAATGGCTGGCAGTCTAAGACACTGAGGCTGCAAAAAGTAGATATGTCATAATTGTGGATGTCTAAAATGTAACACACACCAGTCATTATGAGTGAAAGTTATTAGCTAATAATGCTTATTGAATGGTGAATTACTAGGCAGTTACAATGCTAATGTCAGTATAGCTGAAAACTTAAAGCATTCTATTAAACTACAAATACACCTAATAATCACATGTGGTAATGTGCCTAGTCAGGCATTACCAAAGTAAAAGAAAAATAGCTTACAAAGTATCCTTTAATGTCAGATAAGGAGAACAGAAAAGAAACAAAGGCATTTATCTCTTCCTTCAGCAGAAATAATGGCAACTGCTTTCAGTAGTGTTTTAGCACTGATTCAGTGATGCAACATGGCAAGGAGCTGGCAGTCCGGCAGTGGTGTCGCTATGGAGGTCTACATAGCCTCAAACAGAACCTCATCCCAACGCTAGTAGCTTGTGGGCCACCCGCTAATGAAGTAAGAAAAAAAGTTCTGGAACGTTTACCATGGAAAGTAAAAAGGATTCTGAAGGTTAACCTAATCATAGGTTTAAAAAGAGTGGTATTAACTTACATTCCATATGGAGTCGGAGAGTACTTGAGCTCCAGTTTCTGTGCGTGTTTGCTCGCTCATGCACACCTGGTGGGCTGCTTGTAGTATAATAGAGGTACGATGTGACGTAAAGCATAAACGTGCCCGAGTCAAGCCACAGTTGGTTAAATGGTGACATACAGCTCTAGGATTGGTTGGCAAAATGCCTCCACTTATTAAAGGGGGTCATCTTTCAACTGTGCTGCAGTCAGGAGTGTTTGGTGTAGCTCAGATTTAAAAGTACATCAAGGAGCTTATACCTTATTTTTATATACAGTAATCCCTCCTCCATCGCGGGGGTTGCGTTCCAGAGCCACCCGCGAAATAAGAAAATCCGCGAAGTAGAAACCATATGTTTATATGGTTATTTTTATATTGTCATGCTTGGGTCACAGATTTGCGCAGAAACACAGGAGGTTGTAGAGAGACAGGAACATTATTCAAACACTGCAAACAAACATTTGTCTATTTTTCAAAAGTTTAAACTGTGCTCCATGACAAGACAGAGATGACAGTTCAGTCTCACAATTAAAAGAATGAAAACATATCTTCCTCTTCAAAGGAGCAAACAAATCAATAGGGCTGTTTGGTTTTTAAGTATGCGAAGCACCGCGGCACAAAGCTGTTGAAGGCGGCTGCTCACACCCCCTCCGTCAGGAGCAGAGAGAGAGAGAGAGAGAGACAGATAAAAAAAATCAATACGAGCCCTTCGTGCTTTTAAGTATGCAAGCACCGTTCAGCATGTCGTTTCAGGAAGCAGCTGCAGCTGCACAAAAGATAGCAACGTGAAGATAATCTTTCAGCATTTTTAGACGAGCGTCCGTATCGTCTAGGTGTGCGAACAGCCCCCCCTGCTCACACCCCCTACGTCAGCGCAAGAGAGAGAGAGAGAGAAAGTAAGTTGGGTAGCTTCTCAGCCATCTGCCAATAGCGTCCCTTGTATGAAATCAACTGGGCAAACCAACTGAGGAAGCATGTACCAGAAATTAAAAGACCCATTGTCTGCAGAAACCCGCGAAGCAGCGAGAAATCCGCGATATATATTTAAATATGCTTACATATAAAATCCGCGATGGAGTGAAGCCGCGAAAGGCGAAGCGCGATATAGCGAGGGATTACTGTATATTTTATTTCTCTCTCTCTCTTTATATATACAGTAATCCCTCGCTGTATCGCGCTTCGCCTTTCGCGGCTTCACTCTATCGCGGATTTTATATGTAAGCATATGTAAATATATATCACGGATTTTTTGCTGGTTCGCGGATTTCTGCAGACAATGGATCTTTTAATTTCTTGTACATGCTTCCTCAGTTGGTTTGCCCAGTTGATTTCATACAAGGGACGCTATTGGCAGATGGCTGAGAAGCTACCCAACTTACTTTTCTCTCTCTCTCTTGCGCTGACTTTCTCTGATCCTGATGTAGGGGGATTGAGCAGGGGGGCTGTTCGCACACCTAGACGATACGGTCGCTCGTCTAAAAATGCTGAAAGATTATCTTCACGTTGCTACCTTCTGTGTGCAGCTGCTTCGTGAAGCGACATGCTGCACGGTGCTTCGCATACTTAAAAGCTCAAAGGGCACGTATTGATTTTTGACTGTTTGTTTTTCTCTGTCTCTCTCTCTCTCCCTGCTCCTGACGGAGGGGGTGTGAGCTGCCGCCTTCAACAGCTTTGTACCGGCGGTGCTTCGCATACTTAAAAGCCAAACAGCCCTATTGATTTGTTTGCTTTCCTCTCTGTTTCTGACAGTCTGTGCTCCTGACGTGCACTCCTTTGCAGAGGAAGATATGTTTGCATTCTTTTAATTGTGAGACAGAACTGTCATCTCTGTCTTGTCATGGAGCACAGTTTAAACTTTTGAAAAAGAGACAAATGTTTGTTTGCAGTGTTTGAATAACGTTCCTGTCTCTCTACAACCTCCTGTGTTTCTGAGCAAATCTGTGACCCAAGCATGACAATATAAAAAAACCATATAAACATATGGTTTCTACTTCGCGGATTTTCTTATTTCGCAGGTGGCTCTGGAACGCAACCCCCGCGATGGAGGAGGGATTACTGTATAGACATATGTAAATGAAAGACCTGTGTGTGTGTGTGTGTATGGAGCAGTCCATTCTGGTCACGCTCAACCACAGTGATTAGATGGAGCACGCATGCACTTCTCACTACGAAAAATCAAACACCACCACGCACCAACAATGTCGTGCTAAATACTTTGCATGCATTTCCCCCTGGTATTGCTTTTCTACCATTTCTCCAAAAGATGTGATGATTATCTCAATTGACAAATTCATAGTGCCAATGTACTGTATAAATGAGAGGACTGGTGTGTGCGAGGGTGGTGCAGTGTCAAGGACTGTTTCCTGCCTTGTTCCCAGTGCAGCGGGACAGGTTGTGGTGGTCCCTTGTGATCCTGAATTGAATTAAAATTTTTGAGGCTGTCATATCCACCTGTATAAAAGAAAAAGTGTCTGTGTGTCCATCTGGTTGCTATGTCTGTGTCATTCCAAAGGATTGCGTATCACAATTATTTTATGTAGTTAAAAGCATTGCATCTGTCATTCCAACACTTGGTGCATAACAAACATTCACACTGCTTTTTTGAGTCCCAAACCAAATGGCACGTAGCAGAGATTTATGTTGGTTACTTAGATTTTATCCGTTTTAGATGGGTAGCACAGCTAGCTATAATAATAATTTTACCGATGGACTACATGCTGACATGGCAATTGACCCTGCAGCCTCAAAACTCCAGTGCCCTTGGTTTGAATCACAGTCAAGTGACACTCTGTAAGGTACTTGTGTCCATGTGTGTTTTCACTTAATCCCTATATTACCCTCTCACTGTATTCTGTATATTTTAGTTAAATTGGATGGGTGACTCTCAATTGTGATTTCTGTGCTGTCATACATTGGACTGGCAGCACTTCAAGATTCGTTCCTGCCATGAACCTGATACTGCTGGAAAAGGCTTATCATCACTGCAACCCTGTATTGGATTCAAGATGTTTTGAAAATGGATGGTGTCACAGGAGGCTGGGGGTGGTACCCAGCCAGGATGTCCAGGAGGACCGGAGGAGGGCTTACGCCTCCCCCAGACCACATGGGGGCGACCACCCTGATGGCTTTGGGGACCACGTGAACAGAGCTTTGAAGCTCAACCCTATAGGGGCCCGTGGTCACTGCCAGGGGGCGCCCCAATGCCTATGGAGCCCTGGCCCTCAGCACTTCCACCACACCCAGAAGTGCTTGGGGGGAAGAAGACCAGGGACACCCGGAGTGCGTCCGGGTGCGCAGCCGGTACATCCGTCACACTGGGGAGTGCCGGCGTAAGCTAATCGGGAGGCACCTGGAGCACATCCAGGTGTGTATAAAAGGGACCGCCTCTCTCCATTCGATGGCTGGAGTTGGGTGGAAGAAGGACGAAGTCTTGGTGGAAAGGAGTGGAGGTGGACCTGAAGAGGCAAAGGCATTGTGCTGGTGAGGCCTGGACTTGTAAATAATAGTTGTAAATAAACGTGTGTGGTGCTTGAAACAATGTCTACCTGTCTGCATCCGAGCTGCTTTCCACAATGGATAGATGAATGAAATGCACATTTTGGCAGTGAAACAAGTATCTTGGTATCAAGAAAGTAGCCTAAAAGTTTTGTGATCAGCAGGTCAAAATCCAGAAGATAAACCCAAAAATGTTGTTGGTAGAAGTGAGCAACCTTTAACTTCTAAAGAACATGGTATCAACAGGTGTTTTGAGCATATATAATGTCACAAAAATGACACAAATTCATCTAGAAGGTTTGGGGCAGCCACCCATTTAATTGGTTTCCTGGCTGCAAAGTTTCAAACAAATGATAGCACTGGTGTGCACAAAATGGAGTCCAAAACAGAACTGAGGGAATAGGGAAAAGGTGGAGGCTTTTAAAGGTCTGGGTAGGAAGTGACGTCAAAGGGGCCGGGATCAGAAAGGTCATCAGCCATAGGCTCGAGCCCAGATGTGACATCAAGGGGGCCGGAGCCGGCAAGGCCTTCCTCTATAGGTCTGGACTCGGAAGTGATGTCAACAGGGCCAGGTGGAACTTCCCGTGAATGGTCTGCATGAAAGAGAGAAAAAGACTCAGTGCACTCTGCCACATCCCGGTCAGACTTGGAATTGCCCTCACTCAAGACCTTTAGCTGCCTCCCACGCGCACGTGTGTGACAATAATAAAATCATCAAAATAGTCAGTCATAGAGTAGAGGACTTGGTTTAAAAGCATTTTTCTCATGAACATAAAAGGGCAATATGAACTCTAGAAAGGCTACAGTTCTTAGGGGTAATGCAGTGGTTTTCACCTCTGTTTCTCAGCTCTAGAGACCTGGGTTCATATGCCAGTGCACCTGTTAATATTGATGCCTCACAGCTTGTTTTATCTTAGGAAAACATTTTGGGGACACCTCCCCTTCAAGAATAAATCATGTTTTATCAAATGCACAGATTCTTTTCTTGTAGATCCACAGTTATATGTTACATCTCTGTCACTACTCTCATTTGCCTGTTCTTACACTTACTAACCTCAGTGAACATACAGTTGACAGTTGCACTGCACTTACAGTACACCAAGGACTACTTTTCACTACTTTCAGACTTCACCCAGGCATGACTGGTACTGTAGCTTCTATATTGAGAATGTTCCCTCTGCCTCACCCCCTGTTTGACCCAGCTAAGAAAAAATGTCAGTTCCCAGCCCCCAGCCCCCTAAAGTAGAACAGAGCAGAACTTGCAAGCAGCAAAGCACTAACACTAGCACAAAGTACATGTGCAATGCTACTTCAGTACGGGAATGACTTTAGCTGCAGGTGGAATCTCCTGCCGCACTTTACGCAACTGTTGTTACAGTTTCATAAGCATTATGACCTTAGTCTCAAAAAAAGTCTTTCTCCCATGGGACAACTGGAATGTTTTCCTGAAAAAGTAATGGCATTGAACATGTACTTTGTAAGCATGCCTGTGTTGATCAAACACAGGAAGCTCTGCAGTCTACTTGTGACTTTACGCTGTAGGAGAATAAGTAAATCACTCTATTATAAAAGAAAATCTTGAGACAAGACTTTTTCCAAGAGATGTTTTCAAGTCCTGCGAGATGAGACTTTTGCCAAGAGATTTTGTCAAGTCCCACCCTCTTCTCAGCCACTTTCAACCACACCCACGATCCACTCGCCTTTCATTCGTGTGAATGCTTTCATCAGACACGGTCCCTGTGCTCTCAGCTCTTATACATTTTTATGTTTTTCTTACATTAAGTTCCCAATAAAAGAAGACTTATTATGTTGAAATCTTATTGATGAATTTCATCCCGAAGGGTTATCAACATAAATTAACGGGTTACATGGCAAGGCCATGTAAAATTTTAACAGGCGACAAGAAAGGTAATGTAGTACATTTTCCTCAGATAACATTAGACACCAAAGGAGATCTTGATGTGCCATCCGTATTAAAATGTTTACAGTTTCTCATTACAATAGCTTTTACTATGACAATTAACAAATTACAGCAAATCAACATTTGAAAAGTCGGTTTATTTGTTGGAGAGAAAGAAAAGATATTCACTCATGGGCAGTTATATGTTGCATTGTCAAGGTGTATTTCCAAACACGGAATCAAAATTCAATTCGATATAGATGAAAAGTTAATTCAAAAAATTGTTTTTACTGAAGTTTTACAGTAAAAGTGTGAGTTTAAAAAGTATTTGCATGTTAATTTCAAAGCCAAACAGAACAAAAACATATAATGCAACGAATATCTCTAACGCAACATGAAACATAATTTACTTTCAATTTATTACGTTTTACTATTTTTTACTATGGTTAATTTCTCGCTGTAATGTAAAATAATTGTATTATGCATATGTAACAATTCCCTTGAAAATAACAATCTGTTTAAATTGTACATTCGCTTCCCCATATACGAGCGGCAGATCCGCAAATTGGCTAGTGCCCACCCAGGGGTAGGCGAGTAAAGCGAGCAGGGGGAAGAGCCCCCTAGTAAATATACATAAACAACATTCAATGTGGCTATTATATAAGTAAAATATAAATGTTTTCATATAAAGACCATCACAAAACATAATCATAAACATAACTTTGCACGATACCTTGGACATGCGTGTGTCAGATTCACTGGCGGGATGATGCCCAACTTCTTGCTGCATCCAAATGGTGCCATCTTTCGCCTTTACACCTGGTGCAGCTGCATTGTTTTTATGTGTGACTGGATGTTTCTTGCAGGGAGGGCTTCTGTTCTCTTTCTCTCTTGTAGAACCCTCATCCTTATCTGAGTTCACCTCTGTTATAGCACGTCTTTATTTGAAAACAGCAGTGTCAGATCGGGGGGAGTCTTCACACATTATATACTTCATGTCAAAATTTTGTCATTTGTATTATAACATGAAAAAAGTTTTTGTTTTAGGTATGTATTTAACATTTCCTGTCATCCTACATTTACATAAATCGTTGTAGACACAGAACACAAATGAAATGCATGTGTTCCAAATAACAATATATTATTTACCCTCTACAATTCCAGGCACCTCACTGCCAGATAAAGAGACTTGAGCTCTGAGAATTTTGTGGCAGACTCAGCTCCATTGGTGGGGGAGATGGGATAGCAAGCTGCTTGTTGCTTGTGCTGATCGACCCACTTACAAAACAAAAGACGCTGATGGAGAGGTGCGAAGGAATTTAAATTGGCAAGGAATTATGAATTTTTTCGTAGGCTTCAGGGATTCTAGTGTTAATAGGTTTTCATCTTTAATTATTGTTATCTAATAGCTAGTACCTTAAATGAAAGCAAATACAAAGCAGCAATCCACACCGTACAACCTGGATTGTCCTGTAGTTTTAGAAGCAGACAAAGATCAGCAACACATTCACTACATATGTTGATTCCAGGTGGTGCCCATCTTTTAATTATTTTTTTAAAATCTTGGCCATAACTTAAGGCATTGTGACTTGTAGGCATACTCTTTCTCTTTTCTCTCTCTCTTTAGTCAGCTTAAAAAGTTTACTTAAATGTGTTTCTCTCCCTGAAGACAACCTCTTGTCTTTGATCCTTATCCTGTAGGTTCATAAAATCTAAAACCCTTCCTGTTCCCACCACTAAGGGTGAAGGTGTGTGGATGGCAATCAAACATCTAAAGTCTTCCCTGTCTCGACACTTATGAAGTGTATTTACACTAACTTTGCACTCAGAAGCAGTGATGGTAATTGTAAACTCTTTCAGAAGCTCCGCACACAGGTGTGGCATTTCAAAAGCCGGCCAGAAGTGATCTCTCATCTCACATTCAGCAGGGGGTTACAGCAAAACACACTTGAAAAACTGTAAAACACATATCATGAAAACTCTGGACTTACAATGCCAAAGACACTTTGCAGACAATTATCACAAAATGACAAATGTTACACATACTGCAATGAAGTGAAACATAGCAAGTTTCAGAAAACAAATGTATTTTAAATAATTCTTAATTCAGTTTATTTCTCTTCATTCCTGAGTCCCCATTACATAATTCCCGAAATGTAGGGCCAAATATCAGCTCACTCCTTTTCTGTGCAACGTTTGCACATTCTCTTCATGTCTATCTCAGGTATTTCTTTGGGTACTCCACTATTACACCTACATTTCAAATAAATAAAGGTTATATTAACTTGGAATATTAAATTGTCTCAGTGTGAGTGAAAGTGCCGTGTGATGGACTGGCATTCTTGCCCAAAATAGGCCTGAGCTCAAGTGGCCCCAAACTGGAATAAGCAGATTTAGAAAAGGGCTGGCTGGATGTTGAATTAATCAAGCTAATGTTATTTCCTAATGCCTGTCTTTTCCTTTGATGCTGTGTTTATTGGTTGGTTTAATGCAATAAATTAGAAAAGTTTACGACTTCAAAGTGACTGTCACAGATATTGTAAGTCAATCTCCCAGTACTTTGCTAATACAAATAGATTCTGAGATAAAAAAGTTACATCTACCTTACAGATTTGCATAAACATTTCTTCTTTAGAAATAATGCAATGAAATCAAGTGGCATTGTTATGCTAAATACCATTTATTTAGCATCTCTGCAAATCCATCTTTGAAAATATACTTTGCTCAGAATGTCACATCATATGTTGTATTTATTTATTTATTAAACTGAAAAAGGTCCCTGATTACATCCCATCTCTGAAACAGTCAATTGCGCTCATGGATGTCTTTAACAAAATCAAATGAAAACAAGTTAAAGCTGAATTCCAAGTGCCTTTGCAGCTGCTTTAAATTTACAAAAATAAATAAATAACTCAAGTATAAAGTCTGTTTAGTTTCATTTGGATTATTGACACTGAACAAATCCCCACATGCAATATGTTAGTGGGTTTCACTGATATTCTGTCCCGCGAGGCTTACGTTTTTGCTGGAATTGTGGTTTTGCATTTGTCAATTAGACATACAATAAAATGGGAAGAAGAGGGCTTGCCTGATAAAATTAAGTATCCCTTAATTGGCTGTGGTGCCCTATAAACATTATATGTTTCAAGCAGTGAGCTGAAGTGCTGACATTTAGATAACACACACTATATACAGTAAATTATAGATAAATAGAACTTTATTTGTCCCAGTAGGAAATTTGGCTTTTTATAGAAGCTTTCTAAATAAATAAGTAAACAAATAAGTAAATAAATAGAAATACATAAATATTTAACGTTAAACTCCATCTTTGCCCTATAAATGTCACTGCTGGTAATTCTTATCTGCTCTTCATACAGCAAACACGGTAAGGTAAAAACTCATTCATAGTTGAAGCCAAATTCAGAAAGCCTGCCATGATTTATTATTTCACTCAGAAAAATCTTTTTTTCTCCACAATTTCATGTTATACAATGAAAAGATTCTTTTTTAGATTACTGTGACCCCAGGGCTTAGGGTCTCGGTAATCCAAGAAGTACGGCGCTTTGTCTTTCACGGTTCAACACATTAGCCCTGAAAATCAGAGTCGACTTGTAGACAGAGCTGCAGACAGGCAGGTGGCATGTCACAGCCGCAGACGAAAACTGAGTTACAAAAAGCTCTTCTCTTCTTACATCCAGTACTGTTTCATCTTTAAAAGTGGAACAAAGGTAAAAGAAATAATTTAAAAGAATTGATACATAATGAGTCACGGAAATGGTAATTAAAAAGAAGTTCTTGTTTATGTGAATTTCTAAACTTTTGTTTCAGTATATACTAATTATATATAATGAAAATGCAAACCTCTGAGTAAACAATGACATGCAACATTGGTGTGGATGAACTGTGCTGCAATCCATCTCATCAACCTACCCTTTGAACAGCTTCAGACCAGCAGCCTTCCACTCTTTTTTCTTTTATTTTTTTGTCTTCATTATTAATCTGCAATTGCTCCGTCCTGGGTATGATGTTAATCTGCAGAGTCAGGTAATAAGAGTATGGACAGGCACAAAATGAAACAGACAGCATCTGAGATTAAGAACAATTTATATATTATCTAAACCTGTTTATCTAGAGCAGGATCGCAGAAACCTGGAGCCTTCCCAAGGGTCCAACCCAGTACTAGAAAGATATACCTAGTAAAGTGGCTGGTGAATATATATGTGTGTGCATGTGTTAGTAAAACTGCTTCAGTTTACAATCATTAGTTGGTAAATGACCTAGAGTAGTATACCTGAATCCCCTCTTGCTTCTCACCTGATTGGCATAGGACTTGCCCCTCACCCTTTGCCCTTCAGGTTATGAGACCACAGAGCAGCTAAATGGAGTGTTTTGAATTAATAATTCAATCACAATGACTAGATTAAAATTATTTCTTTTTGGCCACTATGCTTAATTCTGAAAATTAATTTTTGCTGTTTGTAAAATATATCTTCAATGAACGCAAGTCACATATTATTTTCTTCAGCCTTTATTTTGACATTCAGCAGTGCTGGAATTGAATGAGCACCCCATTGTGCCCAGAGGGAGTGAGACATTAAAAATTATCTCTAATGACATTTTTAGTAGACAGCATATAATTGTGAATCTTACAAATTTACTCAATAAAAGAAACAAATCAGTGCACATATTGTGCAACCATTATTGTATTAGGATGTGGTTGATAAAGTAAAGCATAACAAAGTTCTTGTTTCCATTTTTAAAAAAAAGCTAAAAGACAACCTCCCCAAACCCACTTAATTTTATATTGGGTTGTGGGGGTCTCATCAGCCTCCTCTCAGTCTTAGACACAAAGTAGGGACCAAATGTGGAATAAGCACCAGTCCATCATTGTGTCCATTCATGCACACACCTTCACTGGGAGTGCCAAAATGACGATGAGTCCCCCTTTAAAGGAGCAAATCTCCAAGCATGTCTACCAAGGCTAAATAATGGTACAAGACAAGGGGCATGAACATCAGTAGCTTGTACCCAGGAATTCTGGACCATAACCTAACATGTTCATCAAAGGAGCTTTGGAAACAGTTTTATATCACCAGTAGACACAACATATCTAAATAAATGGGGGGTTTGGATTAGAATACAAGGTCAATGTCAAGTGGTATCAGATGTCTAACAGTTTACTCAGGACAAGACACAGCAGCATTTACTTTAGAATGATTAAATTTACAGCTTGATAAATTAAAACTGTGGCAGTATCATTCTTACATTCCTTTATCTGAAATCACTTTCAGGGTCAAATGTAGCCCCCCACCTTCTGCTTTGTGGTTGCATTGGTTTGCTCTTTGCTCACTTTTATATCTTTTGAAGGTGGGCATGCTAGGTGAGTTTTAAAATACAGAATGGGTCAGAGAGCCTTTGAACATCAGCATTGAAAGGTGCCATTCATAACAATAATCCATTCTAATCCATTCACCCATTGTTTATAACACTCCACCAAAGTGTATGGCCTTGAGTTCGGGAGTTGAACTTGTGTACCTCAGTGATCCTTCGATGACCGATGTTGTCTGGAGATCTGAGCTCCTGATTGTGTGAAAAACAGCACAGCAAAAAGGCAGGGATGTCAAGGTAAATTTCACTGGGGACACAAAGAACACTTTATTCATCCCACGTGGACCAGCATATATCAATAAACATCTACTACCACATTTTTAGAAAGACACGTTGGTCCCGCTATGTTCGTGACAAACATGTTATACTAGTACAACAGAATGAACGAATATGAATTTCCTTAAATTAAACAAGGAAAAAGGAGAATTGTTAGATATTAGCAGCAATTAGCAAAGCAAGAATCTTAGAAACAACATTAATCATCTTGCCCTGTGAATCAAACCAAATATGAAGAATGTAGGTGTCAGTATTGATTCTGACCTTAATTTCAAATCGCATATTAATAATATAACCAAGACTAGTTTCTTCAATCTAAGGAACACTGCAAGGGTGCCATCTCTTATAACATTTAAAGATGCTGAAAAATTAATATATGCGTTTGTATTTAGCCAACTAGATAACTGCAGTGCTCTCCTATCTGGACCACCCAAAAAGGACATAAATCTGCTACAGCTTGTCCAGCATGCACCAGCAAGAATTTTAACCCAATGAAAAAAATATGAGCATATATCTCCAATACTAACATCTTTACATTGGCTACCAGAGTTCTTTTGAAATGATTTAAAAATACTGCTACTTGTATATAAGGTTTTAGGCAGTGTTGCCCCTACCTACATCTCAGAATGCCCACTTACTTATGTACCAAATTGCAATCTTATATCTTCGGATAATGGCTTGCTCGTTATACCAAGATCTAAGCATAAAAGGCCTCATGTATAAATGGTCCATACGTACAAAAATGTTGCGTATGCCCATTTCCACACTCACATTGCGATGTATAAAAACTAAACTTGGCGTAAACCCACGCACATTTTCACACCAGCTCAATCCTTTGAAGTACGCAAGTTCTCCTCTCGGTTTTGCAAAGTGGCGGCACCCAGCATCAAAGCAGTGCTGCTGTTCCTGTGTATTTTCCCTTTCTTTTTTAGATCCACATCCCTGACACGGCTTTATCAAATGCACTGAAATTAACCGCATATCGTTTGTTAGTTTAAGGCATCTGATTGTAATCAACCTGTAACAATATAATGGCCCACGAAATTGCCAAATTATTCCAAATACCATAGCTGCTTTAGCGCTGTTAATCTCGGTGCACCACTCAGAGTAATTTAACCCAGTGTATCTGAGTGTGGAATCACAGCTGTACAGCAACTGATCAGAAAGAGGATTTTTTGGGCTACTGTGTCTAGCACACGCTGCTCCCATACAGCAAACGCTTCAGAGACTTTCCTGTAGGGATCTCACAGTTCAGAAACAGTTTCATCCCAAGAATTATAAATGCACTCAATCAGTCAATCAATTTCACTTTAAACTACAGTTGTAATATTGCACAACCTGAGCCACTTATGCTTACATATTGTACTGTATATTTTTCATTATTATTATTATTATTACTGTTATAAATATGTTTATGGAGGATTTGCATATTGAATCTTATTGTACCATACAATAACAATAAAGGAATTCAATTCAATTCAAGAAGAGAGCGCGTATTTACAGATGATGACGACTGGCTTGTAAATTAATTTAGATTTCCAATCGCTATCTTCTTGGAGATCTTGATATCATTTTTAAGATGAAATGCAGTGAAGTATATATATTACATTGTACAGATAAATTTTTAACTTTATTGCGGTAGAGGGATTGTTCAAGCCTTGTGCTGTATGCTTGCTGGGACTGTCGCGACCCTGGATGGATAGATGGATGGAATAATTAAACACGAAGATATTTCAATCGGCATTCTAAGCTTACAGATGGCTTAACATCTATTACAGAGCTTATTGTGTGGCGATTGGGTATTTGGAGAAAGAAAAGTAAGGACAGGAATTGGGGGTTAGTATGTTTGAAAGAGACAGTACTGCTGCAATAAATTATTTTATCGTGGGTCCCGTATGGCAGAGCAAGCATCTTACAGGAGGGCAGGAACAATCTCTGGACGGGGCACCAGCTTATCTCTACCACTGCACCACTGTGCCCCCTTGTTTAATACATGCTTTACTTCATTTCACATGAAAATGATAATCAAGTATACATCTTAATATTTAAATTGCTCAGACAGCAGTAATACCATGAATGTAATGTATTCTGTGTCCTGTCGGCCTAAGAGAAAGGCCATTTAAGAAGCACAAAGTGATTCACACACATAGAGCACATAGAAGAACACATAGAAACAAAGAATTTAACATGCCACTTTAGTTACGATGGTATCTGAGAAACTCTAGTAAATTAAAAATTGATTTTAAAATTAAGGTTACGACGTTCTACTTTAATGACAAAATAAACTATGAGATTTTTACTGTGTCACTATTTTTTCTTTCCTCTGTGCCCTAATATGCTTCCATATGATACTCAGATTGTGGGCAATGACTTGCCTTTTCACGGCGACTTTGATATCTGACCATTTCTCTTTTATTTCTGGCACTGTGCGACTTTCTGAACTTGAACTTTCAAGTTTCTCTGTTACTCGATTGACTTCCTTTTGTTGTTTATACCACTGAGTAAGCCAGAAAATAGTACGTTTTTGCTTGCTCAACTTCCCATTCATTGGAATTCTTTTTTTCATGTGCTTTTTCCATTGTCTTTTAACCAAACACTGAACGGAAAGGGCTATGTATATTGATTTGCATATTAAAATATGTGAAATTCTGGGAACAGTCAGGGTGGGTCAGCAGGTGCATGCACAAGCGTTACTTTTCACGCTGACTGGGATTTATGTAGCGGAAGTTTGTGGAAGTTGGCTTATGCACGGTTTTGTGCATCTGATTTTTTTTTGTGCGTACGCACATTTTCTTTTGTCCATATGTCATGTTTTAGTGTGAATTCTACGCACTGCGTTGTGCATGAGGCCCCAGGTGAGGCAGCTTTTTGTTCTTATGCACCTAAAATTTAGAATAACCAACAGAAATATGTTAGGTTAAATCTGTGGAACATTTCAAAACAACTTCTATAGTACTAGGGTGCTGTACCGTGTTAGCCATTATGAATGTAGAGAAAAGCCAGGCAAAATGACACCTTTTATTGGCTAACTAGAAAGATTACAATATGCAAGCTTTCGAGGCCTCGAAAGCTTGCATATTGTAATCTTTCTAGTTAAAACAACTTCTAAAAAACCTTTTTTTAAATCTGGCTTTCCAGTGATTATATCATAATGTAGTAATCTGATTATAAGTGTAGCCCTTTGATGCATTAATAAGTACCCAACATTAATCCATTGCTTTTTTGTGTTTTTGTCTCACATCCTGTGTAGTGGAACTATGTTCTACCCAACCCTGCACACAGTGCTCCATTCTTCAGTCACCTGGGGTACTGGAGGAAACAAGGAGGCCTTGGAAACCTTTTTTGATGACTGTATCATCTGTGCCGAGCGGAGGGTGGGCAACCAGCTGGCCAAAGTCATTCTGACTTTCATGATGCAGAAACTGATTACCATTGGAACTAACTATTTGATTTGCTCACTTCTGTCTTCCCACCGTGGTCCTCCAGAGGTTTGTTTTTCTCCTATAGCCCAACATATGAGTTTTTTGTTTTCGTCTCCCCCGTGTCAGCTGGTCAAACAATCACATTCATGAATCAAGAACTTCATCTATATCCTTAATCAACAAAAACACTGTGGACTATTTTATATGCTTTTGTATCTTTTCATTAGCTTTAATAACATCAAACTGTTTCTAGTCAATGGGTTGCCATGTACATATGCCTATGTAAAATGTAGATGTATACTGTATGTATTTATTTTTATATAGATTAATTAAATTTGGTTGTTCTATTGTGAACCTTAATGTATAAATATTCTCCTTAGAAAATCTTTATCTGATAAAAATAAAGATTTGTTTTGCACGTTAGTGGTTAAAATTTACTTAATAATACCTGGTTGATTTTGTATTCAGTATACTTACATTTATTAGAAATGATCACAGTATTAATTAATGATAATAATCCAAGTAAATGTGGTATATCTTTGTTTTTGTTGATTAATTTGTGGAAAGCACCTTGAGTGGCATGAAAATGTGTGATAAGGTGCTATATAAATGAAGTGAAAATTATTATTATTATTAAATACTCTGTCTTCTGTGGCTGGGTCTCCAGACAGTATGAAGAAGGTTTGGGGTGCAGACTGAGTTGTCGAAATTATTGTCCATGAACAAAGAAAAACAAAACAATAAGCGGAATCACTATCTAGTGTATATCTGATACCCGGGGATTCAAATAACAGAGCTTCTTAGAAGGACACAGTCGCTTCTAAAAGAGCTGTGTCCAGCATGTTGCTCTGGTGTCATATGGCAGCTGGACCAGAAGAGGCAGGTCAAATGCCTTCACCAGGAGACTTCTTGGCACTGTGGGAAATGAAGTAGGTGATGATGTTAGCAACAGCGCCCCCCCCTGAGCTGTGAGGTGATCATCTCTCTCGAAACTGTCTTCCCTCATTGTCATTTTCACTTTTCTTGGACATTGCAGTGGATTATGAAAGCTACCAGCAAAGGACTGAAATCAGCATTGAATTAAAAATGGTGTCAAGGCATAAAATACAGTGACAATGGCAGTCCAGACACAGTTGAGGATTTGTAGACAAAGCACATACTACTACTACTACTACTACTACTACTGTTAATTATAATTATATGTTTTATTTATTTAGCACCTTTCACAATCTCAGAGCCCTTCACAGATATTCAAAATGAACAATGGAACACGTACAGGATGGAGAGATGGTATCAGGAGCAGAACCTCCAAATAAATGAGAGGAAGACAAGAGAGAAGCTCATTGATTTTAGGGAAAAAAAATACCAATACAAACATGGGTCCTCAAGGGAGAACAAGCTGAGAAAGTCTGTAGCTTCAAATAATTGGGAGCCATATTGGGTAACAGCTTGCACTGTAATGAAAACACACAATATATTTACAAAAAATGACAAAATATGCAGCTTTCTATTAAGAGGGCTGAAGAAAATGGACATTTCAACTAGCATCCTACAGAACTGTTTTACATGTTATAATGAGAGCGTACTGACTGATCTGCTGTGGGATCCATCTCAGACTAACAAAAATAAACTGAAGAAAATAACCCAAGTGTTTTCTCTGAACAATTGACTTCAGGCATCAATAATTGTATAACAAAAGTAATTTTCTAACACACTTAATCTAGACCATGGTCACTGAGGGTACTGGAGCCTATCCCAGCTGGCATAGGGATCAAAGCAGGAACAAACCTTGGACAGGGTGGCAGTCCATCATGGCGAACTCAAGCACACACACACATATTTCAATTTAGCAATTCCAATTCAGCTGATTTACCTGCAGACATGGTGTGAATGTGAAAATTCCATGCAAGGAGGGCCAGGGAAACGAACCCTGGTCTCCTGAGAGGCAGCAGCGATACCACTGTGCTATCCTGTATAACAAAAGTGTGAAAGGAAAAGCAGATAAGATTAGAGTACTGAAAGCGCTATATAAATGTAATGAATTATTATTATTATTATTATAAAGAACGAGACACACTATTTGAATAATGGTTTCCAAGTTTTACCTTCTAGGAGGCAATACTTGCTGACACAGATTAAAACAAATAGAAGTAGAAACAGTTTTATAATGACTCCAAATAGGCCAAATTCAATTTTGTTGAAATGAGTAACTATTATAGAATTCTGTTTTTATCATATATATAAACGTCTACGCGTGGAAGTGTGTGTGTCTGTCTGTCCAGCCCGGAAGTGAGAGATGGAGTCAGGGTAAGGGCTCCACCTCCAAGGTTATGCAAGCGATACCAGCACGTCGGCAAAACAAAAGAAAGAGTCACTCGCTTAGCTGCTATTACAGAATGAGGCGAGCACATCGGCAAAACTAAACTTCCTAGGAGAGACGACCAGAGTAGTTCCTTTCAATTACCTGACATCTCTACATTTCAATTTTTTTCTGACGATTTCAATAGTTTCTAGGATCCCAGGCTTTTTACAGCATGGGCTTACACAGCTAGTATATACAGTATATATATAAATACATAATTCATTTTCATTTTCTGTAGATATATATGTGAGAATGTGTTTTTGTATGTTGCTGCCATGATCAATTTCCACTTATGGACAATAAAGGTAAAGTAACTAACAAACTACAACAGTGGGTACAAATAATATCCACATAAAACTCTAAATAAAGATAAATACAGGAAACATGAAGCTTTGAACTAGAATAAGACACACCAATTCAGAATAAAAATACAAAATACCACAAGAAACCCCCCCCCCCCAAAATAGTATAATTTGTGATACAAGCTTGAATAATCCTGCTTACTTGGACAGAGATGGTAAACTGATTACCTGGATAGAGAGGCTCACACAGCCAGGGCAAGTTACTGTAAATGTCTTCCTGAAATGATGATTTTTAAGATGTTTTTGAAAAGAATGAATTGAGTTAGCTGATCTTATTAACTTAAAGAGGTCATTTCAAAGTTTGGGAGTAATGGAGCTGAAGAACCTGTCACCCATAGAGCCCTGGTTAGCTAGTTATCAAAACTGGTGGACCATAGTGGGTGGACAGGAGCATAGTGATGGAGAAGGTTATGTCTTTAATTTGGTACAAGGCCATTTAAAGCTTTGTAGGTTAATAATAGAAAGTTATATTCATTCCCATAAGATACAGGGAGCCAGTGAAGGCGAAGCAGGATGGGTGTGATTTGCTCCCTGTTGCTGATCTGGGTAAGGACTCTTGCTGCTGAGTTTTGAATCAACTGGAGATGTAATAACAGATCAGAGGGGCACCTGGCTGGAGGGAGTGACATGATGTAATAAAATCAAGGACAAATTTCTCTGCTTAAGAAAAGGAGAAGAATGAGCAAACGTGGGATATGTTTCAGAAGTGGAAGTAAGAAAGTATGTTAATGATACACATGTCACACATTCATATTGGATGAACCCCTCACAGGTTCAATTGAGGTATATAATAACTCACCAAGATGAGAGGGAGTGCTGCCCCTAACAATGTAATCTCCTTCTTTCACCACAGTGCCGAGAAGCTACTCTCTGAGGTCAACTGACCCCGTCCCTTCCAGTCCAGCTGCCATAAAAACATGGGTGTCTCAGAAGGAGACGTCATTTACTAGCTCGAGCAACCTTCTGCGCAGAGCTCCGCCAACTATGACTTGGCTACCCAGTCCATCCTATTAACAATACCCCAAATTTTTTCCACATAATTGGACGTACACCAAATAGTTTTCTTTTCTGTTGGTTTTTTGCTTTTGTTTTCAGACAATAAAAGGGATAAACCAGTTGGCACCCCAGAATTTCTTGGAGTCTGTTAACTGTCATTCCTGCACCCAGCCACAGTGGTTTGAATAAGAAAATGATACCAAGATTCCTAGCAGAAGAATAAGGTCTTACGATATCAGCAGCAATTGTTTTGTTTTTCTTTGTTCAGGGACACTAATTTCGTCAACTCAGTCTGCACCCCAAACCTTCTTCATACTGTCTGGAGACCCAGCCACAGGAGACAGAGTATTTAATAATAATAATAAGAGGAGATCATTTTCTTAAACCTAGCTTTAGTGCCAATAAGCACGACTTTGGTTTTATTACAGTTTAGTTTTAAAGGGTCATGTTCCTTTCAGGTTACTTTATAATTTCACTGAAGGAAGTTGCAAGCTGTGAAAACTCTGATGAACTTCCATTTTTAACACTGAAATAGATCTAAACATCATTCACATAAAAATGATAACCAAGTCCAAAGCTAGAAATAATATGGCCAAGTGAAAGCATGTAGACACAGAAGAGCAGAGAGCAGAACGTTGAGGAACCTCTTATGTGATTGGCACTGATCTGGACCAACTGTTGCCAAGACTAACCAATGTTTGCCTATCTATCAGTCAGGTAGACCTAAAAACAATGGAGGGCAGTGCCACAGATACCCAGAATGTTCACCATTCTGGATAGTAGAATATGAAGCTTGACAGTATGAAATACTACACTAAGGTCTAACAGAATTAATATGCTGATTAGCCCAGAGCCTTCTACCATAAACAAAACATTAGGTACTGAAAGCAGAACATTGCTCTGAAATCAGATTGAAAGTGTGCCATCAGCTTATTACAGGTTAAGTAACTGGTGAGTTGGGAGGCCACAACACACTTGAAAACTTTAGACACACAAAGTAAGTGAGAAATAGACTCAATTATTGTTGAGATTCTCAGCATCAAGACCAAACTTTGTTATCACTGGGATTACAGAAGCCATTTTCAAAGAAGATAGATAGATAGATAGATAGATAGATAGATAGATAGATAGATAGATAGATAGATAGATAGATAGATAGATAGATAGATAATTTTTGGAAAATTTGTTTTTTTAAAAAAACTTAATACATGAATTAGGCAATGTAGGTTTGGTGGTTAAAGCTTTGGTCTTCAAAGACTGAAGTTGTGTGTTCAAATTCCACTAATGACATTTTATGATCACAAGCATCATTTCACCTACCTGTGCTCCAGTTGCAAAAAAAAGAGAAATATAACCAATTGTAAGTCAACTTGAATAAAGGTATCCACCAAATGAGTATATATATATAAATAAGTACTATTGCATTATACCAAACAACAACCACCCTCTCAAGTACTCACTGGAAAGACTAGAATGAAATAAAACTTCTGACATAGCTAAAGATAAAAAAATGGCTACAGCCACAAGGAGGCACCACAAAGGTCAATTAGACTGAAGTCAACATGACTTTGTATAGTTTTGGGTTGTCCTTTGCCCTGGGTTACTTTTGCAATTCTTTTTTTTTTTATTTTGTGTTCTTTCTTTTAGTTATTTTTCATTCTTTTTGTGTTCTATGTGTGTGTGTGTTTTGTCTTTTTTGTTAATGTGTTATTCTATTTGAACTTTTATATTTCCTCCATGGTTTGAGTTCATAAGCTAAATGGTTAATTGTTTTTGAACTTGGTGCGGTATGGTGATTAGACCACGCAGAGTGTAAATATACATTTCCGTTGTTCACCTGTCTCCTCTTTCACTACTGCTTTCTGCTCCATTGACCTTTCTGTGTTGATATTTTGGATTTGATTTTGGTTTTTAGATTTGGCTTTGTTATTAGGACTTTGATTCGATTTGGGATTTTTGTTTATTTCTTTTTGTGTTTTGAAAACTTTGCATTCCTTATTCCTAATTCTTGTCTACATTTTGAACTTGATTTCTATTATTTTGTCTTTTTGTTTTGTTTTTCTTTCCTTAAAAAGAAATTAAATTATATTTAATATATTTGTTAGAAAATTATATTTCAGAAAAAAATTTTATTTTCACAAATCGGGTGTCCTTATTCTTGTTTTAGTGCAATTTTCTTTGCCAGTAATCTGATTCTGCAATCAGTTTGTTGAAATAAAGCTTACTTTAATTGTTGTAATATTTTTTACCCCTTTATCACTGCCATCTATGTTATTTATGGGTGCCTCTGCTCTGTGTTTTCCATTTTAGGACAGTGAACTGTGTTGTTAGGGGCATGTCCCCAAAGCTTGGGACCCAGCAGTTAAGAGGTCGTCTTTCAGAGTACATTCATATCCATTCTCCATTCTACAGACGAGTCAGTCCTGGACCGGCCAATCTGAGGAAAGGATCTTCTACCTGATAATTCCAGTGCTCCTTTATCTGAGAGGGGAGGATTAATAACAGTTTGTAAATATTGTATTAACTTCTATTTTAGTACTGATAACTAACAACAGAAATGAAGTATGTACTGCTAATCAGCAGCTCTAGTCAGGGTATGCTAACCTGAAGTAGTCAGTATTCAGCCTGGAGTGCACCTCTTATTGTAGCAGTCACAGCTTTGGGGCCCAGTAACTAAAAATGTGAACTCTCATTTTTATCTTATTAAGTCTTGGAACCATAAGCAGGCCACTAAAGCCACCCAAAGTGAACTTGAGAAGTGATTTAGTTAGAGTCACACTTTGATTGGATAATAAAAATGAAACCACAAATTGCAAAGCCCAACAGCATAGCCACTAAAATGCACAGCCTGTCTAAGCACATTGTGCCCATTAGGGCTTACATAACCATGCCCTGGTAAAATAAATACATTTAAACATGCATTATTTTCTATAGCTTTATAATGACTGATTTACTTACCCTGAACTATTTTTCTTTCAGCAAAACACATTAGCAGGTTAGGTAATGTCTTGTTTTTACTCTCTGTCGTACATGTTCTTCATTTTATGGTGCAGAGAGAATCACCTGCAACTCAAAATCAACAAGTCTAAAGAGCTGGTGGTAGACTTCTTCAGGCAAGATGTAATACAGAAACTGGAGTACCCTGTGTTTAACAACATTGGAAAACCTTTAAGTGAGACACCTTAAATGTAAAAAATTAATAGACCTCTCCAGGCTAAGATTCATTTAGCAAGAGAGGAGAACAATGTATGGTCAAGATCTTTGGATAAGATAACCATCCAACAAAGTCTTTTAAAGTTTCTGATGAGTTTTTCAATACAATGTGGGTCTGTAGACAGGCTATCTGTGTCAGTCCAAGAGATGCAAACAATCCTTATACCTGGCCACAAAACTCTTGTCTCTATTCAAACCATGTTGTAATGTGTTCAAGTTTAGCAGGAGTTTCACTTCCCATTCTTTTCTCTCTTGCTGTGTTCCAAAGTTGCCCATAAGCCCTGTGACTTTAAAGTCCCTCTCACAGTGTCCATGGCTGTTGAAGTGGGCCACTACAGGAACATCTGTGTTGCCACGTTTAATGTGGTACCAGTGGAAATTCAGCCTCTCTACAGACCTACATTGTATTGAAAAACTCATCAGAAACTTCAAAAGACTTTGTTGGACAGTTATCTTATCCAAAGATCTTGACCATGCATTGTTCTACTCTCTCACTACATTCATAATGGCTAACATGGTATAAAACCCTAGTACTACTGCACTTTCCAGGAAATTTATGGATTAATAAAAACTTTTTCTGGCCTTATTTATGCAATTAGTAGTCAAGCAAAATTACACCTTTTGTTGGTTATCTGAACAGATTACAATAAGCAAGCTGTCAAGGAAGCTTAGGCTCCTTCTTCAGACAACTTGTAATCAAGTTAGAGTAGCAGCTCATTGATTACAAGTTGCCTGAAGAAGGAGCCTGAGTTGCCCCGACAGCTTGCTTATTGTAATCTGTTCAGTTAGTTATTCTCACAGGTGGCGCAATGGTAGTGCTGCTGCTTTGCAGTAAGGAGATTGTGGGTTCACTTCCTGTGTCCTTCTTGTGTGGAGAGCGCTTTGAGTATTGAGAAAAGCGATATATAAATGTAAAGAATTATTATTATTAGCCAATAAAAGGTGTCATTTTGCTTGACTCTTCATTACATCCATTATGGCTAACACGGTACAACACCATATTACTACAGACATGGCCTTATTTATGAAAGCTTTCCTGCTCTACAGCATTTTTTCACCAAGTTTGGATGTCAACCCAGTCTCCTGGAGCTCTGACCCAACAGTGCTAACCACAATACTTTATTATATAGACAATTTTGGTAATCTGTGATAAGGCCTGGTGTACATCACACACAAGAGTTTTAACATAACATTTATTTTACCCTCCATTTTAACTCCTTTTAAGTATTTATTGGATACAAGACAACATATTGACCTAGTAAACCACAAAGGGCAACTTATTCCATACTAAACCAAATTCCAAAATAATCCTTTATTATCACCTTTCATCTTTCTAAACTCGTTCATTTCTCATCCACCTGTGACTTTGCAGTTTTTTCCAGCTCTTCCCCGTGACCTCACGTCCTCTAATTTCTTTAAAGCTCATTTACTTTTTATCTACCTCTTATTTTTTTTTAACACATTTATTTGTGCCGTAAATGAATGCTTAGAGTAGCTCAAATCCGGAAAACACATAAATATATGTCTTAAAAAAGTCAAAAAAGAAAACTTTAAAAACGTTTTCTTTCCTGAAGAGTAGCAATCAGCATTTGACATCCCAAAGACAGCTTTTCATTACGTTGCACCAAATCATATATTACATTGTCAGGATCCATTAAATGGGAAATTGCAACTCTGTTTGATTCGATTCCTTTCAGGCAGAGAGGCGCCAATTTATTTTGATTTCTTTAAACACTTATAATGGCAGGCAGAAGGGCCCCATTTCTGGATGCACTTGTTTTCAGAGTAAAAAAAAGAAGAAATGTCTTTGCTCAGTGTGCAGTTAGCAAACAAATGAAAAGTCTAATGCCTCCTCATCAGGAGCTCCATAGTGAGGAATTTGTTCAGTCAGAAAGAAAATACAGTGTTTACTTCACATCGATGAACTCCATGCATGTTGTGTTATTTAATTTTTTGTGAGTTGTTAACAATTTCTATTTCAGCTTTCCTCAGAACATGACAGACTTGTGAACCAGGGCTCTGTGCGCCACTTGTATGGCTAAAACAAACTCTAAGACCTCGATCAGTGGTTAGTCTTCCTCCCCACCACACTCGGATGACGATCACTGGATATTTTATATGGAGACATCCACCCCAGAAGAGCCCACCAGATACACTTCTTCTTGCCTTCATTTGGATTCACCATAATGGAAGCACATCCCTCTTTTTCATTTCCAATTCCCTTTATGCCCAATCTTCCGAATGGCATATCAAGGTGCAAGAAAACAGGCGTGTACCCTTTGGAAATACCCGTATTTATGTATAAATGTGTCCTAAAATCTGATCTTCATCTAACTTACTGAAATAAACAAGCAGACTGGTTTAACTAATAACACACAAGTTACTGTATTTTTCTTGAACAAATTGAATAAATCATTCAGATATTCACAGGTGTAGGATAGAAAAAGTCAACAAACCCCAAGGTTTATGAATTCAACAAAGTTTAACTGGAGGTTCAGCCAATGAAATGAGAAGGAAGGTGTGGCTTAGGGCTATTTTGACCAATAAAAAAATGACTCAGACATTTTGAATTTGTTATTCACAAAAAGTATCTGTTGATGTGAAGTGGGCCTAGCAAGAAAGAGATCTCAGGAGATCTACAATCATGAAATTGTTGATTTGCATAAAGCTGAAAAAGGTCATTTCAAACAGTCTAAATATTCATTGGCCCACAGTTAAATGGACACTTAATTTAATACTGCGGTTTACCATCTCTAAAAGTGGGCACCAGACAAGGTGACTTAAAAGGCGGACTCTTCAATGAGGTAAAAAAGAACTCAATGTGCAGTTGGGTGTGGGCAGCATGGACCTTCTTGACATCAATGATCATCTCTTTTGTCTTGTCCACGTTAAGAGACTGATTGTTGTGCTTGCACCAGTCTACCAATTGTCATACATATGTTCTGTAAGTTGTTTATTTCCCATTGTTGTTAAGACCTACTGCTGTTGAGTCATCAGCAAACTTAATGACTGTGTTAGAGCTGTACGCAGCCATATGTGTCAGCAGAGTGAACAGAAGTGGGCTGAGTACACAGCCCTGGGGGGCATCAGTGATAAGTGTGAAGGTGCTGGGGAGGGACTGTCTGAGTTTTCTCTGTTAGAAGGTCCAGGATATAGTTGCATATTGATATGTTGTAAACTAATAGACATACAGCAACTTCCATAACAGCTTCTGAAGGATGATGGTGTTGAATGCAGAACTGAAGTCAGTGAAAGGCATTCTAGCATACGTTTCTCTTTCAAAGTGATGGGACAGGGCCAGATGAAGGGTAGAGGATATGGTATCCTCAATGGAATTATTGCTATTGAAGCCACACAAACCATCTGACAGGGAGAAACATTACTGCCATTTAAGTAACCAGACAGGGAGATGGGAAGAGAAAAGTGGAAACAACTCAGGTGGGCTAGTAAAAGAGAGCAGGTGTACCCCGTGGTCTGACAGTCACTTTACAGTCAGCAGTTACTGTGTGTTATTTCCATTTACCTTATGCCAGAAAAAGATTGTTTGGCAAATGCATGTTCTTATTTTGGAAACAAAGACCACAAGAAAAGTGTAAAGCTCTGGCAACTTCACTGAACATTAGAGCTCACCTATGGACAGACGGACGACATCGCTCATGCTCGTACTTAGGAAAAATGCCTCTCGCACTCTCGAAGTGCACTCTTGACTTCAGGAACCTCTCAACTGCACGCTGGCAGACGTACTGCGAAATAGGGCCTGTAAAAACCCAGGCGCCCCCAGGCAGTGGCCCCAGGTCCTAACAGGGTTGAGCTTCTATGCTTATGACCCGTAGCCCCGCTGGAAACCAAGGAGGCTGCCCTCTGTCAGTCCGGGTGAAAAACTGTCTGCCATAATATATATATGTCGAATCCAACCATCATCAAAAGGCACATGTTTAGTTGTTGGTTTAAATAGGTAACTATAGAGATTAAACCACAGTTCTTTCTTAATTTTTTTAGAGAAACTACGCGCTGTTGTAAAGAGGGTGGCTAAACGCCCCCCCAAAGAGGCACGGCCACTCCTATGAAACCCCTCTGAAATGGTGATACAATGGGAAATAAATTCCTTTTTTTTACCTCCTCTTTGCTCGATCAGTTGCTGGCTTGCTGCTGCTGCCGTGACGTATGATCTGCATTTCGCACACCTACCCTACACCAGCGCTACACGCCATTGTGAAGAGGGGGGCTGAATGCACCCCAAGGAGACGCGCTGGCTCCTCCAAAACCCCTCTTTGCTCGATCAGCTGCTGGCTTGCTGCTGCTCCCATGCCACGTGATCTGCATTTCATGCAGTGCTTCGAACATTTTAAAGTCACTGCCTTGTCTCTCTTCACCCCCAGACATCCTTGAACACTATTTGATCTCTTTTCGCTGTTCTGTTATTTCACTGAGTAATATTTTCCATTTGTTTAGGCAAATGTGATATTTAATCTCATTTTTTTGAGACTTTTGAATTTTCCTACTTTCATTATCTCTACTGCGGTGGGTTGGCACCCTGCCCAGGATTGGTTCCCTGCCTTGTGCCCTGTGTTGGCTGGGATTGGCTCCAGCAGACCCCCGTGACCCTGTGTTCGGATTCAGCGGGTTGGAAAATGGATGGATGGATGGATCATTATCTCTAACCTGCTCTGCATGTGTATCATGGGACTTGTTTCCAAAGGTTGTAAGTATGACGTGACTTGCCCATCTCACAGGACGTGAAAGTGTCTCTCTGTCTCTCTTCAAAAGATCACATCTCATCGCAGGAAAAAAGTCTCGTCCCAAGTTTTTTTTTTATAGTCGATAGACGTTAAAAGCAATAAATAAATAATAAGACAGCCCGATTCCTACTTATTTTCTGAAATGGCACTCCTCAAGAGCGTATTTTTCTGAGACAGTCTTGTAAACAGATGTTGCTATAACTCAACATTCTCGAATTGTGAATTTGTGGTCCTAAATTCTTTGCTGTACCCAGTCCTGTCTCCAGGTCTCAATGTACAGGTTTGGCAGTGATGATTCTTCTCAAAGCAAAGAGGGCAGCAGGGCGTCATTTACAATTTTACCCCGGGCAGCAAAAATTTTAGAACCAGCTCTGTGCAGACGTATTGCTGTTGGCATAAAGGAGCCCCCATAGTGTTTCTTCACACACATCTACTGAAAAATTCATTGGCGGAAAGTCCTTAGTGTTAGTGTGTCACAGAGAGGATGTGCAGCATTGCTCATACTGGCAATCAGTTTTGTTTTAATTCTCTTCTTTGCTTTGACCTCCAGGGGGTCCAGAGTGCATCCTATAACTGAGACTGCACTTTTAATTAGCTTGTTGATTAGATGGGCCTCTATTGAAGTGATGTTACTAGCCCAGCACACCACAGCCTAGAAAATCACACTGGCCATCACAGAGACATAGAAGATGTTAAGGATCTCACTTCCCAGATTTAAGGAACAAAATCTTCTAAGCAAGAAGATCCTGTGATGCCCTTTCTTCTACAGCTCTGCTGTGTTTCAAGACCAGTCCAACCTGTCATTAGTTTGGACCCCCAAGTACCCAAGTAATTGTAGGAGTGAACCACCTCTACATCCACTCCTTGAATAGTGACCAGACATGGAGGCTCTTTGGTGCGGTGAAAGTCAATAAGCAGTTCTTTGGTTTTGCTGATGTTAAGATGCAGACAAATCCCTTTGCACCAAGAAACAAAGTTCTCCACTTGACTCCTATGCTCTATCTCATCACCTTTATCAACATACAACATAAGTGCAAAGTCATCTGAGAATTCCAGCAAGTGACACGATCTGCTGTTATATTTATAATGGAAGTGTACAGAGTGAAGAGAAAAGGAGACAGGCCTGTTTCTTATGGTGCTCCAGTGTTGCTCACACAGTCCTGTAGTTTCACAAATTGTGGCCTACCCAACAGATAGTCCACCTGCATTGAGATTAGCAAGGATTGCTTTCTAATTAAGTAACTGAGTTTGAAGAAAAACCTGCAGCCACTGCAGCCCTCCAGGACCAACATTGCGCACAACCTGTTCGAAACTCAACATAACATGGCAGGAAAGAAAGTCTAGTAAAGATGGTAATTACTTAGCCAATTGGCTTCTGAGTAGAAGAGTATCTGTTTGCTTTTGAATAGTTTGAAGTAAACTTTAGAATATAATTAAAGAAAACAAGGGTTGGATACTCTGGCTTACCAAGGAACCTATTGCAGCTTGTTTAATATAAAACATGTCATAACATTTTTGGCAGGGCACAGCGTATGGTGTGCAGTTTTGACAGCTGTCACCAGAAGTGAAAAGGTCAGCTGTATCAGGTGATAGACAAGGTTACAACGGTCACTGAAGACAGATGTCACTTTATCTCTGAAATGTCTCGTCATTATATTGGAATAAAGAAAAATGGAAACAGATGCTGAATTATAACTTTATGGTTACATGAAATTATTCTAGTAGCCCTTAAGACAAAATCTCAGTTGTTTTTGTCAAGTAAGGTTCAGCAAAGTGGCACCATTGTGTAAGGTAGTGTGCACTTTTCTTGATCTGAAAGTTGAATGTATTGTTTATTTTTCTTATATGTCACAATATCATACATTTATCTGTCAGCCACAGGTGCTTGAATAAAGATCATTTCCCAGTGATACATTGTTTGGTGACGGCCCAGGAGGAACTACTGGATTTAGAAAGTATTTAGGCCCCTTCAGTTTCTGAATGCTTTATTGTGTTATAATATGTTCCATTTTTCTCCATCAATCTAAACTCAGTAACCCATAATGACAAAGTCAAGTTGTGTTTTGAGAAAGGTTAGCAAACTCTCATTTATATAAATATTCCAACATTAATTCAATATTCAGTAGAAGCCCCTTTGGCAGCTTTGAGTCTTCTTGGGCAAGCCTCTACAAACTTTGCACACCTGCCTACCATGAGTATTGGTTGGTCCACTTACTTCACCCACAAGTACAAAAACATTTCCTTTATCTTCTGCTCACAAACACTCCCTCTTCTATGCCCTTTGTTATATCAAATTAATTTTATATGTGTATTTTGGTGTGTTATGGGTTTTGTCATTATCAGGATTCTGTTTTTCAGGTTTTTTTCTTCAGTCTGAGTTGGTTTGACAAAGTTTAATGTCCTTCCCATTTTCTTTTTTATTTTGTTTAAACAATACATTTTGGATTGTGTGACCCTGAGTGTCTTGCTTGTGTCATCATCATGGAAGTATTGCTATGAATATGTCAGTAGTTTGATTATGTGTTATCCCTCATTTGAAAATAACTCTATTGTAGTTAGTTTTACTTCAAATAATCCCTTGTGTCAGGTTTTGTTTTTGATTTTTGTCTTTCTTTTTGCCTCTGACTTTCAATTCTTGGATGCCTTTTATATTTGTGTGGTGGGCTGGTGCCCTGCCCAGGATTTGTTCCTGCCTTGCGCCCTGTGTTGGCTGGGATTGGCTCCAGCAAACCCCCATGACCCTGTGTTAGGATAAAGCGGGTTGGACTGACTGACTGACTGACTGAATGACTGACTGACTTTTGTATTTGATTTCTCATTTCTGACCCCTTGACTACCTTGACTACTTTTAAGCCTGCATCCAGATGTTCTATCAGACGGTTGTGGCGAGTGCCCTCTTCTACGCGATGGTGTGCTGGGGAGGCAGCATTAAGAAGAAAGATGCCTCACGCCTGGACAAACTGGTGAGGAAGGCAGGCTCTATTGTTGGCATGGAGCTGGACAGTTTGACATCTGTGGCAGAGCGACGGGTGCTCAGCAGGCTCCTATCAATTATGGAGAATCCACTGCATCCACTAAACAGTGTCATCTCCAGACAGAAGAGCAGCTTCAGCGACAGACTGCTGTCACTGTCCTGCTCCACTGACAGACTGAGAAGATCATTCCTTCCCCAAACTATGCGACTCTTCAATTCCACCAGAGGGGGTAAACATTAACATCATACAAAGTTATTGTCTGTTTTTTTACCTGTATTATTATCAATCTTTAATTTAATATTGTTTTTTGTATCAGTAAGGTGCTGCTGGAGTATGTGAATTTCCCCTTGGGATTAATAAAGTATCTATCTATCTATCTATCTATCTATCTATCTATCTATCTATCTATCTATCTATCTATCTATCTATCTATCTATCTATCTATCTATCTATCTATCCTACCTCTCACAATAATCCTTGAACAATAACGTGTCTTATAACAGTCTCGCCTATTGAGTCCTTGCCAATTTCTTACCTCCAAGCTTAACTACTTTGTAACAAGAAAGGGTTTTTAATCCCTGAAAACCAGCTATTATGGATTTGCCCCAAGAATCACTTCAATGGAACTGGATTACATGAAGAAACCGGGAACAGTTTGCATCTTCTAACGGTCCAAGATGTTCCTGCACTTTGGTGCCATGGCCACAAAGGTGAATCCTAGATAGACTTTCCTCCCCAATTGCTCAGAGAAGTTAAAAAATCCCAAACTGCCATATTGGAAGAAGGGAGACTTCCAACTGGTCATTCACTACTGTCTTTACTCATGTTTTTGCAATCAAACTTTTATTAAAGACAACAAATGAAAGACATAAAAAAGAGAGCACTGCTTCTACGTGAACTCACGGCCTTCCATGGTCTGCAACTCTTTAAAGGAAGGCAGCAGTTGTGGTCTGAGCCTTATGGGTCAGCCAGTGTTTAATCCCTGACTCAAGTGTATTTTCTTTTTGTTTAACCTTTTTGGTTTTTTTTTCAAATATATGTTGTAAGTATTGTTAATGATTGCATTTTTGTCTTCTTGGGTTATGGATGTCTTAATGAGTATTTTTTTTAATGCAACATATAATACAGGGTGAGCCAAAATGAAGTACCACATTTCTCAAGATCATTGCGCGAGGTAGGGGCAGCCGAGTGGGTTGATAAACAGTTGGTAACATGCCTTGGTCCAGTGTGTACTGTGCTTTTGCTATCGAAGTGTTCTTCAAAAACAATGAATCCATCATCACTACGCAACGCACCTTCTGCCTTAGTCATTTCCAACACGTCTCTGAGGAGGATTTTGCATGAAGCCCTTAATTTCCATCCATACAAAATGATGGTAGTGCAGGAACTCACTGAGAGAGACTGGGAGAGGCATAGAGAGTTGTGCGTGAACACTCTACAAACTGTTCATTGAGATGCCATCGTCATGTGCAGCGATGAGGCACATTTCCATTAGAATGGTTACATAAATAAGCAAAACTTTTGTTATTGGGCTGAAACCAACCCTCATGAACTCCATCGGAGACCCCTGCACAGTGAGCGGGTTACAGTTTGGTTGCAGAATTTGGCATTGTAGGTCCTTATTTTTTTGAGGAGGGAGGAGCAACGGTCACCGTCACTTCAGAAAGTTACATTGAAATGCTAGAGAACGTTTAATGGCACGAATTAGAAGAAATGGATGTGGTGGATGCCTGGTTTCAACAGGATGGAGCAACAGCTCATATGGCGCGGAGATCCATGCAAGTTTTGTGGGAGATGTTTCCATGGAAGCTGATCTCCCTGTGCGGCGATGTCGGGTGGCCTTCACATTCGCCTGATCTCGGTCCGTGCAGTTTCTTCTTGTGGGGCCATCTCAAGTTGAAGGTATACAGTCACACCAACCTCAAAACCTTGAAGCCCTCAAGGATGCTATTCACCACAAAATCGACGCTATTCCCCTTGAAATGGCCAAATGAGTCAGGCGAGCATTACACTCAAAGAGTGTATTGCTAATGATGGCCACCACCTTGAAGACATCATTTTTAAAACACGGTGAAAAAAAATCTGTTTTGTATACCCTTTCTTGTGTCGTAATGAAATTTATTTTATCTTGTAGTGTTGTTGTAGAATAAACGTTTGAAATGCAGTACTTCTTTTTGGCTTAAACTGTATTAACATCCTATGTTTTGTGGCTTGTTTACTAAAAGTGGAATCAAAGGCAGTGGGTTTCCCCTGACACTGCTGCTGGGGACAACCTCCAGGTCTTTATAAACCTGCAAGCAAGGCTGTAGACCACTTCGATGTTACAGTTACAGTACCTCTTCTGTCTTTTGGCTCTGTCATTTGGAAGATTTGTAGATATCTATTTTTTTTTTATTTAATTTTACAATTCCACTTATGTCGACTGTCAATACTATCCATTTCTAACCAACTCCAAATGTGATCTGTGTGACCAGTTACCAGAGCGTTTACACCTTGGGGACCACCAGAGCACGTACCGCCACCCTAACCCGACACAGACAGGTAGAGACACAAGTGTTGCACAGCACATATTTTTATTTCTGAGGGGAAGCGCTTTTTTCTCGCTCCCCACAGCAACACAGTTCAAAGCACCAAGCACAAAACACATTCTTTTTCTCTCTTTTTCTTCCTTTCTCTCGCTTCCACTACTCCTCCTCCAGCAAGCTTCATCCTCTTCCACCCAACTCTGGCTCTCTGAATGGAGTGAGGTGGCTCCTTTTAAGCTGGTCCTGGGAATGTTGCAGGTGGCTTATTAATCAGACCTGCAATCACCTCCAGGTGTGGCAAAAGCCCAAAATAGGGCTCTGCAGCTCCCCTTGGTGGCCCCCACAGAACTCCAACTCCCAGCATCCTCTGCAGGAATCAATGATGCCATCCAGGAGCCGTCCTGGGGGAGTTAATACCTTGTAGATGCCCTCTCCCCTTTCCATCCAGCTGAACACATAATAATGGTGTAAACAGAAGCTTTAGCAACAAATTCCTGCTTGTGTCCGACGGCTGCAATCACTCACTTTACCCACTGCAGTATCCAAGACAAAAAAGCTAAAAAAGAGGGTAGACAGTTTCAGGAAAGATGGGAGACAGAAAATAAATCAAAAAGTGAAGTCAATTTGATAATTACGCACTAATCACAACAAATAGTAGCAGACACACTACAACACATTCATCATGGCTGATGCATAGTTCAAACACTTACCGTGTCCCGCTCTACCATTAGTGTAGTTGAAGCCAATTTTAAATGAACATGGATGCTCCACTGCAGGATTGCACCATCGTTGAACAACACATCATAGTAAGAGGGAGTGAAACCTGCTGAATTTCACCCAAGAAGGCTGTCACTTGTGCAGAGCAGTAAGCTGTTTGAGTACACATCTTGCATAAACTTTACGGTACCCCAAGTCGTCATGCACTATGACATGTACAGATCCCAAATGTGCAGCAACAGTCACTCAGTCAGTCAGTCAGTCATTGTCCAACCCGCTATATCCTAACTACAGGGTCATGGGGATCTGCTGGAGCCAATCCCAGCCAACACAGGGCACAAGGCAGGAACAAATCCCGGGCAGGGCACCAGCCCACCACAGGACACACACACACATCCACACACCAAGCACACACTAGGGACAATTTAGGATCGCCAAAGCACCTTGCAACAACAGTGGACAACATAATATGTTGGTCTTCTCTGATGAAGGCAGCACAATGTTGATGTGGGCTTGCATGCACAGTTTTGATGGTCAACCAAATTGAACTTCACCGGTTACACTTATTTTTCTTAACATTTTTTGTCGAGTCATGCTGTTTTCACTTCCATACTGAGCCAACATCCCATGGTGAATTTCAGCAGGTTTCACTCCCGCTGCCCAAAGAAATCTCACAATGGCGCCATCTCGCAAGGTAGCATCCATGTTCATTTGACCTTGCCTTCAACTAAGCTAATGGCTGAGTGCTACACTGTGCTTATTAAATCTACCCATAAGCCATTGTGAATGTATTGTATTTGCCTCAACTTCTGTCTGTTGGCGGTTACCGTGTAACTTTCAGATTGTCTTTACTTTTTGATTTACGCGCATATAAATGTGATGAGCAGACAGTTATCTGTTTGTCTTGCTAGTAAAGAAAATGTGTTATTATTAGTTATTTAATGATAAATTCTGGCCCATGTTAGATATATAAAGTGTTATTTTTGGCCTTCAATAAATTTTGTTTGCCATCTATGGTATGTATACAGTAACTAGCTGTATGGAGAGCCAGCATGATTATGTGAATTCAGGACTCAGCCTCTTTACAGAAGTGAATGTTATTCAGAAGTTCAGTAGTATGTGGACACATCTGGCTATTAAAATAACCTCTAGGATTGAACAGGTGCCTCATGGACAAAGGATTTCTGGATGGGTTTAGTAACACCTGCTACAGTATAACCAGCCTGTAGCTGGAAGGAGTTGAAACAAAGTTTCATTAATTGTCAGAAATTGAAAGCTGAGGGTCATTCACTGTATAAATATTGGGGTTATAAATGTACATACAGGTATAGTGAGTCATTGTGAACTCTCTGGAGTTCAGAAGTGCACGAGTGCTTGAGCCTCAGGGCTGGAGCTAAATGGCAATAGCAAAACTTTCTTGCTCAGGAGAAGAGACTATAAATGATCACTCTGATGAAAATGGTCATGAATCTGTTAATCAGTGACCCAGAAATGAAAAATGTACATTATCACCACTGCACATGTACCTACAGTAGAAGTATTATAGACATTAAACTTTACACAAAACAATTCTTTTTATACCATATACTCATTATGCACAAATCAGACAGTATATTTTTAGAGAGAAAAAGGTAGGGATAAAGTGCTGGGGTTCTATTACATACCAGATAAAAATAGGAATCAAATAAAAATTAAAGATCACATTCAGCAGTAAGGCTAAAAAGGCTAAGTGTTTTATAATTTATTCTGAGCTAACTTAATTCCTTCAATGATAATAAGAACTTTCTTTTGCAGGAAAAACATTTAAATTCTGCCTTTATATATTTGACAGAAAGCTTGAAGGGTCTTGAATGCAGAAACCACAAACTATTTATTCAGTCTCAATACCCATGGCTGGTGTATTCATCTTTCTTACTCCTCATTGTTTCCATTTAAGCCAAGATGCATGTATATTCTTGTGTGTCTTCATGTTTTAATTTGAGATAGATATAACATTTTATTCAATTTCAGATTAAATGTTTTAATATTCAGCTAATGCAGAAGCTACATCCAGTATAAATTATCATATTGAACCAATTTTCTTATAAAAATAAATTGTACACACAGCATGCAAAAATGACCAGCATATACCTTTAAAAAAGATCTAGGTGATATATGTGTTGTCGTGATATTTCCCTCTACTTATCCTTTACCTGTTTTCTTCAAAGATAAGTGTACTCATCAGGTTTGTTGCCGGATTGTCTACTGTCGCACCTTACGGTTAACACACACACATAGATATACACAGACACACAGACCACAACAGTGCCCTATGAATGACGCACACACAGTTGGTTAATCTCTAGCACTTCAAACCACAGCAAGTGCGTTATGAATAACACATACACAACTTGTCACTCTCATAGCACTTCAAGAGACTTACTTATTATCGACATGAACAACATACAATGTTTAAAATATATCTCATACCTAAATATCACTTTGGTCTCTAGGAATACATTTAAACATACAAAGGCTTAACATCCTTGGCTATAGGCCATTTATCAACCAAGAATGCCTGACTTTACGTACTGTTCCCTACAATTAGGTGAAGTTCTCACCTTCAGCCTTAATAAACCTTGCAGATCAGAGCGTATGGCAAACTTCCGACTGCTCCAGGTGCTCTTAATAAAAATTACCTTATTACCTCAATCACTTTAAATATGAAGTCAAAGTATAGAAAGCTAAAAGTAGTGTGGTGAGGAACAATAGAAAATAAGATTGGAAAATAAGTCTGGATATAGTCTTTGGGAAAAGCTTGTGAAAAAGTAAAGATGTCAAAGATGAATGTCCCAGGCGGCTTGTGATCTAACCCTCGAAATTCTTCATGAGATGTTTTTCTGACGATCAGATAAAAACAGCCACATGTTGCTGGTGCCCTCTTCTGACATCACTCTGCTCTAGTTGCTGTTTCCTCTTCTTCTACTACTACTTCTTCTTCTTCTTCTCTTCAGACGAGGCATATTTATTATAGAATTCTACACGGGGGTTTCACAGCATGTGATTGTTAGATATTTTGATTGGCTGGCCATCAATATGATGAATGAATTTACTCAGACTCTTTAATTTATTTGAGCATGTCTGTTTTCCCAAGCAATAAAGTTTTTGATGTTTTAACAATCTCCTGTCTCAAGCTGTAAACCAGTTTGGTCCTGGTGCCCTTCCCTTCGCAGGTGACAAAATCATCAATACAGTTTGAGGCATCTCCTGAATTCCTGCTCAGTTCATACAAATAGTACTGTAATTGATACTGATACAATTCAGGAGAACAGATTACCTTGATGTTAAACTGCCCATGCAAGTGGCCTGTATTTAAGTTCATCTTGTTTTTGTCTTGAGCAAAATATAATGAAAACATAGACCAAAATTTACAGATGTTGCACACGACAACATATAACAGGGTCATAACTAGGCCCACTTCTAGGTCTTCTAGAGTTCTGGAGAGTGGCCTCTGGAGTTCCCATTGTCATTTTTGACCTCAGAAATTAACTCAGAACCTGCCCCAGAAGTAGTTTCTGGTTGGACCTTAAAAGCCCCTTTTGGTTTCCAGTTTAGGAAACTTGGAGTCAGCAGGATTATGGTTGGCAAGCAGTAAGAAGAGATGCCAGGGAATGAAAAAAAGGGTGAAAGGAGTGAACAGAGGAGATTCATTTAGGTACGTCCTTATGGTTAATGTGATAGACACTTCATATGATAAGCTATATATCTGTCATTCATAGCATGGCAGCTGCTGAGAGGGGAAGGCAGGTCTAGAGACTGGATTGAAAGAAGTAAGACCATCAAGCGAGGTGAGTGCTCTTTGGAGGACCTTCTGAAAGATGAAGGAAAGTGGGCAGAGTCCAAAGTCAAGCAGAAGAAAGGTGGGAGCCAGTGTGAAAAAGTAAAGGTTTTCTTCTGAGGGAATTGGGGTATATAGGAGTGAGAAACTCAGCGGTTAGGGTGAGTTTGTTACTTCAGCAGGTGTTTCCTTTGACCTTAGCCAAGGAGGTTTAGCAAATGCTTCAAGTTATCGTCTTGTTAGCTTGCAACAAAGATGGCGGATTTAAGTTTATCTACGTTGGTGTGTGTGTCTTGTTGCTGTTGTCCTAAACCACACTTTACACGGGGTATTCAGAATATCAGCTACAAATCAGGAATCAGCAGTCCATCTCAAGGCATAAGCAATTCAACAATACAAGCACCCCATATAGCGATGTACAGAATCCCTTTCTGTACTCCTTGTTGACCTATATGTATGTGGACAAACACATCTTCAAATCTGTCATGAAATTTTCCGATGATACCACCATCACAAGCCTGATCACTAACAATCACAAGACAGCTTACAGAGAATAGGTTTACCACCTGACTCAGTGGCAAAAGGGCAACAATCTAAACCTTGATTTCACCAAAACCAAGGAGCTGGTCATAGACTTCAGGAAACAGTCTGTACCACTTTACTAATTCGCTTCCTAATTTTTAAAACCTTCAGTCCTGTCATCTCTTAATATCTGTTTGCTTCAATCTTTTCTCATAACTAATATCTCTAAGTTCTGGAGTCAGCCTAGATGGTCTTCTCTGGACTTTCTCTAGCACTGCTATGTCCCTTTTGTAATATGAAGACCAAAACTGAACTCAGTACCCAAAGTGAGGGCTCACCAATGAGATAGACTATATGGACAAAAGTATTGGGATGCCTGACCATTACACCAACAAGGACTTGAATGACATTACATTCCAATACATAGCCTTTAATATGGAGTTGGTCCCCCTTTGCAGCTTTAACAGCTTCCACTTTTCTTGGAAGGCTTTCCACAAGATTTTGGAGTATTTCTGTAGGAATATGTGCCTATTCATTCAGTAGAGCATTTATGAGGTCAGGCATTGATGGACAAGAAGGCCTAGCTCACAATCTCCGTTGCAGTTAATCCGAGAAGTGTTTGATGGGGTTGATGTCAGGACTCAATGCAAGCCAGTCAAGTTCTTCCACACTAAACTCATCCCACCATGTCTTTATGGGCCTTGCTTTGTACCTTGGGGCACAGTCATGCTGGAATAGAAAAGTGCCTTCCCCAAACTGTTTCCACAAAGTTGGAAGCATAGTGTTGTCCAAAATGTCTTGGCATGATGCATCACTCCATAGAACATGTTTCCACCACTCCATCCGACACTTGGCTTTAGACTTGGTGATGTGAGACTTGCCTGCTGCTGCTCAGCCATGGAAACCCATTCCATGAAGCTCTTGCTGCAGTTTTTGTGCTTACATTAATGCTAGTTGAAGTTTGGAACTCTTCAGCTATGGAATCAGTATAGCGCTGGTGTCTTTTATATACCATGTACCTTAGCAGTCGTTGACCCCACTCTGTGACTTTACGTGGTCTTCCGCTTCGTGGATGAGTTGCTGTTGTTCCTAAACACTTCCACTTTCCAATAATACCACTTTCAGCTGACTGTGGAATATCCAGCAGAGATTCAATTTCATTGCAAAAGTGGTATCCTATCACAGTGCCACACTTGAAGTCACTGAGCTGCTCAGAATGAAACATTTTCTGTGTAAATGGAAACTGCATGGCTAGGTGCTTGATTTTATACACCTGTAGCAACGGGTCTGATTGAAACACCACAATTCAATAATTAAGTTATGTGTCCCAATACTTTTTTCCATACAGTGTATATAACTTAAGCATAATCTCCTTTGATTTACACTCCACAATCTTATTAGCCTTTATGCTCACTTCTACACACTGTAGATAGTGTTGAAGTAGTCCATTTAGAACAGGTATGGGTAGAACCCCAAGAACTGGGCTGGGTGAAAGAGCATCAGGATGGAGCAGACTCCATTATTATAATCACCAGTGCTTGGTACGAAGGAGATTTCTTCTGGGAAAAGTGCCCCCACACTACATATCAGACTTAAGTGTTATTGAATGAGAGTCCCAAAGCACACTTTCAAAAAACACCACTAGTGGGGAAAATCCCGTCTAAAAACCCCAGCTAGATACATTAAAGAGCAATGTAGAATCTTTATAAACTCAAAGATTTATTATTTCAAAAATGATCTGTACGTACACGAAGCTCTGTAGAATACACAAGACAAAAAGGAGTTACCAATCAGAGCAAACAAAGTCCCAAAGCAGAGACCATAGTAAAGTCAAAAGACATAGCACAGATTCAAAATATCCAAAAAATTCACAAGCACAGGAAAATCACAGTAACTCGCCAAACACTCCCAAGCTTATTCAAGATGAACCACCAGGAGCTGTGGGAATTCTTGGGCAATCCCCTGCAGTGATTGGCTGGTGGCCCCAACACTTGGGGAAACTACCCACAAAACACAGGGCACATAACAAAGTCAGGTTATACACACAGAAACCAAACAATACTCCAGACCAGCAAAACACCAAATTTCTAACATAATTCATTAATAAAAGGATAAGTGTCTGTGTTTCTGCCCAGCTACTATGTTTTTGTCATTCCAAAAGATAGTTCATCACACACGTTTTTAGTAATAAAATGCATTGCATTTGTCATTCCAATAGATGGGTGAATAACAAACATTAATGCTGCTTTTATGAATCCCATACCAAATGGCATACAACAGAGACATATGCATTGCACGGGACACTGCAGACGTTAACTCTGAGGTCTACTCTATTGATTACTTAAATTTCAACCCTCAGCTAGTATTACTATAAAAATTAGAAAAGAATCCAAGAATCCAACATAACAAAGAAAACATAAAACAAAAACTTGAACCCCATACAGGAAGGTAGAATTTATGTAAGAACATAGGTATGGGGTCATAATCTGTTATTTGAAACGACTTTACAGAAGAAGGTTATTTAATATGCACCCAATTCATGAGAGCCCCTAAACAGGGATACTACTAAAAGGTGCTAATGCTCCTTGGCATTAACTGTGAAATTAAAAGACTCTGAATTTTATGAAGAAATGTTTAAGTCTGAGTGTCTTTTGGGTGAAGCAGTTATAAACCGATGTACACTGCTAAGCTTGAATAATGTTCAGAACAGCATTCTGCTGCCATTTAGTGGATAAAATAGCATCATGCTTCAAAAAAAGAAAAGAAAATCATCAATACTTGCGCTTTGCCACTCTACAGTAACTCATCAATATTCATGATGGGTGGAGCCATCGACCAAAAGGGGCATGTAAATGAAAAGCTAAAGCCAGATTTAGAACAAACTGAAACAGAACCATTAGTGTAATCAAGTGATAGTGATGACAATGTGGATTGGACATCAGACGTTGACACAGATGGTGAAACTTATGCATCAGGCACTGTATTACCAAACTGACGTGATATGCAAAGTAATGATTAATAATAATCAATAATTATTTATTTATTTATAAAGCACTTTAAAAACAACATCAAGACTGACCAAAGTACTATACAATAAAAACCCAACATATCAGACACACAATAACCAAAGGGTAAAAGAAACAGCAACACATAAACACATAAGAGCTGAAGAGATTCATAATAAAAAGTACACAGATAGTCAACATATCATACTGGGTTAAAGATTGGGGAGTAAAAGTGTGTTTATAAATAGGATTTAAAGACAGCAAGTGAAGGAGCCTGCCTAACGTGCAACGACGAATCGTTCCAGAGTTTTGGAGCCCGATCACCTCTAAGTTTGCATCGTGTCTTAGGAACACGTAAAAGCATCTGTTCTGCTGATCTAAGAGAGCGAGACAGACGGTACATAAGAGTGCAGCAGTTCCGGCAAATAAAATGGGGCACAACCATTAAAGGATTTAAAAACAAATACAAGGATATTAAAATGGATTCGAAAACGAACTGGAAGCCAGTGAAGGGAAGCCAAAATTGGGGTATCGTGCTCATGCTTGCTTGTACCAGTTAAAAATCGAGCAGTGGCCGTAAGCAGTGGAGACCTGGGTAATTCCAAAAAGAAGCACATTGCAGTAATCTAGACAAGAGGTTATAAAAACATGTATCGCTGTTTCAAGGTTGTGTTTAGTCACACGAAGGTTCATCGTAGCGGAAGTAGGTGTACTGTATGGCAAAAAGGTAAAATGATTGAGATCAAATGGTGGGACAAGGAAGATGTTAGTTCCCCAGGTACTGCTAACAGTGCAGCAACTTTCATGTCAGGGAAAATGCAGACTAAGCTTTGCACTGTGGTAGCCTACAATAACACAAGGGGCATGTCAATTGTCCAGATGAGGTATTTATATTCTATCTTCTCATGCACAAACAATGGGAAAAAGTTTAGAAGAAAAACTGGGCAAAGAAACACACTTCTGTTATCCCAATTGTGACATCTTGCTGAAGGTTGGTGACACACAAACAGCAGAAAAAACATTATAAGAAGTGTGTGCAAAGAAACATACTTCTTCTGACCAGATTGTGACATCTTTCCAGATACAGTACATTGGTGACGGCTTCAAAACATATTACAGGAAGGACGTGTACTAAATCAGCATCAGCACAGCAGTGGACACTCGACACACAGTACCTTTCCTTCTATATTTACATTAACGTCTGTTAATGTTAAACCACCTACAACTGAACACCAGCAAAACCAAGGAACTGGTGGTGGATTTTAGGAGACTCAGGCCTCTCATGGACCCCGTGATCATCAGAGGTAACTGTGTGCAGAGGGTGCAGACCTATAAATACCTGGGAGTGCAGATGGACGATAACTTGGACTGGACTGCCAATACTAATTCTCTGTGCAAGAAAGGACAGAGCCGCCTGTACTTCCTTAGAAGACTGGCATCCTTCAACATCTGCAGTAAGATGCTGCAGATGTTCTATCAGATGGTTGTGGCGAGTGCCCTCTTCTACGCAGTGGTGTGCTGGGGAGGCAGCATTAAGAAGAAGGATGCCTCACGCCTGGACAAACTGGTGAGGAAGGCAGGCTCTATTGTTGGCATAGAGCTGGACGGTTTGACATCCGTAGCAGAGCAACGGGCACTCAGCAGGCTCCTATCAATTATGGAGAATCCACTACATCCATTAAACAGTGTCATCTCCAGACAGAGGAGCAGTTTCAGCGACAGACTGCTGTCACTGTCCTGCTCCACTGACAGACTGAGAAGATCATTCCTCCCCCAAACTATGCGACTCTTCAATTCCACCAGAGGGGGTAAACGTTGAACATTATTCAAGTTATTGTCTGTTTTTTACCTGCATTTTTTATTACTCTTTAATTTAATATTTTTTTGCTGCTGGAGTATGTGGATTTCCCCCTGGGATTAATAAAGTATCTATCTATCTATCTATCTATCTATCTATCTATCTATCTATCTATCTATCTATCTATCTATCTATCTATCTATCTATCTATGTAATAACATTTTTTCTTGTTGAAAAAAAAAATCTATGTTTTTGCCTCATTTTTCTGGGGTTAAACATAACACAAAGGAGGTTAAGGAGTTGTGCTTTACCCTTTCTTAATGACTGAAGAAGACCAGATAGACAGGCAGCAAAGCAGCAGTTACTGTCACTTTAAATGCTATGCTAGAGGACAGGTGTGTGAAGTGCCCAGGAGCTGCCTCGAGGCAACTTAGTAACATAAGAAAGCTTCAATATCAAATTATTTATATATTTAGCTAAAGTGAGTATTCAAAGTGACTTTTAATTTAAAGTAATTATTTTATTATTTTTACAACTAGAGCTGTAGCATAGCGGACTAAGTGAACTTACCACCAAGGAAGTCAAAGGCAGAGACTGTTGACCATTTCCATGCCTTAGCATTGCTTCAAACGTTTTGATTTAATTTGGACTATGTCTTCATAACATTACCATACATTTACTGCGTCTGTGTTTACTGCTTCACATAGCAAGCCACTCATAGCTTTCAATGCAGAGCAATATTTGAGATCTTGTTGTCTCATTTCACATATTTAGAAAGTGCGTATTGTAGTTCAAGTCAGGTTTTCAGCATATATTTCAGGAATATCACTTCTTATTTAATTGCAGCTTAAAAGTTTTAATATTGGACAAACACAGAAGGCTTACTCCAAGCTTGATGCATCAAACATGGCCACAATGTAGCAACTTTCTTATGAAGTTCTAGTCACAGTACCTGTAGAAGACAGGTAACGGAATACTTAAAAAATATGTGCTACCTCTTGCCCTATGATACCTTCAGTGCCTTTAATCCGTATTTGCATGTATATAATTCTCTAATCGGCACTCCCCCTCTTGAGCGTATTCTCATAAAGCTTGCTTCTCAGTCTCCATCATTACTTCGAGGAAGCTTTCTGACCTCTGGTCCGGTTTTATACTTGCCGTCTTTGAAAGCGACTCTTTCAGCTTGCTTCATGCACCTTTATTCCTCCTCACGTGACTTACACTCACATTTCCTCTTTCGTCACATCACCAAAGCCAAATTGACCAATCACACCAAAGCCAAAATGACCAATCAGATTGCTCAAAGGAACTGGACACACAGACCTTAGTGTTTTATTATATAGTAAATATGGTCATTGATAACACACTTCTCATGGGTTTCGATGTGAAAGATGCTGTGCTGACTGGTGTCACAGTTGGCCTCGACGCCTCTTCATTGTATTGACTTGGGGAGCAAGCCTGGTCAGGACAGTACCTCCCCCGGAACACTAGATGGCAGCCTCTCTGGGTTGCAGCAGTGCCTGGGACTCCCGCAGGGCTTCATGGGAGTTGGAGTTTGATGCAGTCCTGTTGGAATCTGGGGGTGCTGCAACAGCTGCTAAGCCCTCTTGGGTGGGTTTTCCGCCTCATCTGGAAATACTGCCAGAGTAGGTCAATGAACACCTGGAGCACTTCCGAGGGCATTATAAAAGGAGCCAGCAGTCACCACTCCAGGAGCCAGTGTCTGTGTCGGGTAGAGCGCTGGTATAGCGTCACCTTTGTCACACTGGTTGCCATTTTAGATGCGTGCTATAGTGTGGACTTCTAACTATTAATTCTGTGGTGCATAGAAAGGACCAGAAAACAACAACAGCCCTCATAGGCTGTACCAATAAGCTGATGAATAAACCGAGGGATACCATATGATATGATCACAACATATTTTTTTTTGATTGAAATTATTTATTTTGAGTTCAATGAGTAAAAGCAACCATCAGCAATCACAGATTTAAAGAATTTGTATGAACAGTGCCACATTTATAGCATCATATCCTGTGACATCAATAGCACAAGTAAACTAGTCACTGTTATGATTCTGCTGGTTTAAGTTTCTTTTTTATGTCTTTTTTGTTTAATTTCAAGTATTTTCTCTATGTTCATTATGTTTACTGTATTTATGTCAAATCAAGTCAAGTCAAGTTGGGGAGCATGCACTGGTACAGTGCATTGCCGCACCCACTACATGACAAAACAACTTGGGATCCCGGTTGGCAACCCCCCAAGCAGACACGCGGTCCAGTCTCACCCTCCAGAAATGACCCTCTATCTGCTGCAGCCAGGTTTTATGTGGGTGACCTCTTGGTCTGGTTCTGCCACTCAGGTCCCCAACAATGAGGATCTTAAGAGCTGGATCACCCTCAAGGAAACGCGCCACATGGCCATAGTGCCGTAACTGATTCTCCCTACACAATGCAGATAATGATAATCATTCGGGACTCCATGAGCAACCACTCATTTGACACAAAGTCAAACCAACAGTATGGATTTTCCGGAGAGACACAGTACCAAAGGAGTCCAGTCATCGTCTCAGGTCACTGGATAGCGTCCAGGTCTCACAACCATATAGCAATACAGGAAGCACCAGGACTCTAAAGACTTGGACCTTCATCCTTTTGCATAGATATCTGGAGCGCCACACACCACTTTCCAGCGACCTCATGACCCCCCCATGTTCTCCCAATCCGTCTACTGACTTCACAGGAAGAGTCACCAGAGACATGAATGTCACTGCCGAGGTAAGTAAACCTCTCAACGAGGTCAACACTCTCTCTGCAAACAGACACACTGCTGATGGCTGTGCCCAAGAAGTCATTGAAGGCCTGGATCTTTGGTTTTTATCCAGGACACTCACAAGCCCAGACACTCAGACTCCTCGCTCAGTCTCTCGAGTGTCCTGATCAGAGCCTTCATTGACTCCGTGAAGATCACAGCATTGTCAGCAAAGTCAAGATCCATGAATCTTTCTTCACCAACAGATGCCCCACAGCCTCTGGACCCCATGACCTTGCCCAACACCCAGTCCATACAAGCATTGAACAGAGTAAGAGCAGAACACACCCCTGATGAACCCCAGAATCAACTGAGAAAAACACAGAGGTTCTGCCTCCATTCTGCACAGCACTCACAGTACCAGTGTACAGGCTGGCCATGATATCCAGCAACCTCGAGGGGATCCTGTGAACCCTCAGGATGTTCCACGGGGCTGCTCGAAAATCGACAAAAGCTGCAAAGAAGCTCTGCCGATATTCGCATTTGCACTCCATGAGAACCCTCAGTGTTAGGATGCGGTTGATGGTAGACTTCTTAGGCATAAAACCAGACTGTTTCGGTCGCTGGTAAGTGAGTAAGTGATCACGGATCCTATTGAGGACGACCCTAGCAAGGACCTTACCCGGCACCGAGAGCAGTGTTATCTCCCTGTAGCTGCTGCAATCCAGGTGATCACCCTTCCCTTTCCAGATAGGGACGACAAGTCCCGTTTTCCACTCAGTTGGAATGATGCCAGTCTCCCAAATGGCAGCAAAGATTGCTTGCAATGCCAGGAGGATAGCCTTACAACCAGCCTGGAGAAGTTCACCCCGGATATCACAAATCCCTGCAGCCTTTCCTCTCCTCAGCTGGTTCAGCACCTGTGCAATCTCAGTGAGACTGGGTGGTTCACAGCTAATTGGAGGATCAGCCTCAAGGACCATGGACCCAGAGATATCCAACATCCTAGCCAGAGGATCAGCTTTGAACAACTGCTCAAAGTAGCCAGCCCAGTGGGTATTTATGTATTATGTATAATTTCTCCTTATTGTGTAGTTATGTTTTTATGTATGGTCATGTGTTTGCTCAAGTTCCTTGTGCTTTGTGGGTGGTCCCCCAAGAGCCAATTGCCTGTCTTCATGTTTGAAATGCCCCCCAGCCAAGTGGTATTCAGAAGTACACTTGTCAAACCTGCTCCTGTTGTCAGAAATCTTGGTGTTTTGTGTGATTCATTACTTAACTTTGAGCTACACATTAGGTATCTTTCCAAAATGTCATTCTATCATCTCTGTTATATTGCCTGCCTACGTCCATGATGCACAAACTCTGGTTCATTGTTTCATAATGTCTCGTATTGATTACTGTAATTCCCTCTTCATCGGCCTCTCTACAAAATCTATACAGAAGCTACAGTACTTTCAGAACTCCACAGCCAGAGTCCTCACCCACACAAAGCGTTCTGCTCACATCTCCCCTGTTCTCTCCCAACTTCACTGGTTACCGGTTCCATCAAGGATTAAATTCAAGACTCTGCTTCTTACCTTCAAAGCCCTATATAACTTTGCCCCCCTCTACCTCACTCAGTTCCTAGCTCCTTACACTCCTTGTCGCTCTCTCAGGTCCTCAGGCAGTAATCTCCTTACTGTCCCACACACCAGACTCTCCACCCTGGCAGGCAGGTCCTTCAGTGCTATAGCCCCTCAACTCTGGAACTGTCTTCCTCAGTCTTTCCAAGATTGCTCCTGTTTCTGCACTTTTAAATCTCAATTATTTTTACTCTCTATGTAAAGCAATCTTGGGTTTGTGAAAGGTGTTCAATAAATGTAACTTATTATTATTATTATTATTATTATTATTAAGTCTTCTCACCCATAGTTTTCCATGGACTGAAAAGAGGTTACCCCTGGTTACCATGTCTTTCTTCCACCGCGAAGACGTGCCAGCTAACACTGCCAAGAAGACCATAGCCACCATTCAGTACTCTGGTGTTGAGTTGATGGAGCCCCCTCCCTCTTCCACTGACTTGGTAACCTGCAATTTTAAGTTGTTTACAAAAATCAAACAACCTCTGTGTAGGAAAGTTTTTAAACCTTGCAATGAGCTTATTGAAGCTGTGAATGTGTTGGACAAATTGTCTGAAGAGGATTTTCTGTTTAAAAAAATACATCAATCTTGGTATTGACTACAATGAAAAGTTGTGAATAATTGAGCTTTCTGGTGGTTGAAAAAATTCTCTTTCAGGTTACTTTTTCTTTGAAGGGCTCGGGACTTCCTGAATATGCCTCATACACTACTGTAAAATGTCCTAAAACACTGTGGATGTTGGCGTGCTGGTTATTGATGACAAACAAGATGAATGGCCAGGCTCACTTCCTCCACCATTGTGTTTGGTCACATGTGTTATGTTTAAGCCAGGGTCCCCCCATCAGCTTATGCTTACGTTCCTTTTTATGACTTTTTCGTTCATGTTTCATTCTTTAATTAGTGCTATTGTTTATGTTAATATTGTACAGAGAAATGGGTATTTTTAATGTTGTACAGAGTAAAGGAGATTGTGGACGAGAGGTGAAAAAGAGAGTGCAGGCAGGGTGGAATGGGTGGAGAAGAATGTTAGGAGTAATTTGTGACAGACAGATATCAGCAAAAGTGAAAGGGAAGGTCTACAGGACGGTAGTGAGACCAGCTATGTTATATGGGTTGGAAACAACAACAACAACATTTATTTATATAGCACATTTTCATACAAATGATGTAGCTCAAAGTGCTTTACATGATGAAGAAAGAGAAAAAAAGACAAAATAAGAATTAAAATAAGAGAACACTAATTAACATAAATAAAAGTAAGGTCCGATGGCCAGGGAGGACAGAAAAAACAAAAAAAAAACTCCAGACAGCTGGAGAAAAAATAAAATCTGCAGGGGTTTCAGGCCACAAGACCACCCAGCCCCCTCTAGGCATTCTACCTAACATAAATAATTAGTCCTCATTGTATGTAGGATTCTCATGGAAGCACTTGAAGATGACAGTCATGTGGACTTCTGGTCTTTAATCCATCAGTGTAGGGACATCACGGTGCTCTGATGAGGTGGTGGTAGTGCAGATCGCCACCACAGAAAACTGGAAAAAAGAACAGAAGAGAGAGTAGAGGTTAGTATAGATTAGATATGGAAGAAGATGATCCACTGTGGCAACCCCTAACGGCAGCAGCCGAAAGAAGAAGAAGAAGAAGTTTATGTTAATATTGTCATTTATGTTTATTCTTTCTATAATTATGTGTTTTTTGCCAATTTTGTTAATTTTTTGGTTTCTATTTGCCATGCCACTTGTGTTTTGTGGGTGGTTCCCCAAGAGGTCGGGCCACCTGTCAATCTCCATTGATGGAATACTCCCAGCTAATAAAGAATCATTGGATTTGCAGGCCCTCCATTGTACATTGTACACAGTTGGCACTGGAGAGTTTTGGCAAATTCTTTGTGTTTACTGACTTTTCAAATTTTTTGCTTCTGTCTCTGTGATTCTGATTTCTAGTGATGTGTGGGTAAACCCAATGACGCTTCTTTCTGATTGTGACAAAAAAGATTCAAAGTTGTGACACTTCAAAAAGAGATGGTTAACAGAAATCTCAGCAGCTGTGAACATCAGGCAGCCAACGAAGTAAGCACACATACAAGATCTCAGTGATCGCTTAGTTTGATTTGGGGAGGCGTACTAAAGGAACATCCTGAACATCCCCAGAACATCCTGTGTGATCATTTTGATCTTATGATAATCATTTTGTCAATAAAATGCTTCAATAAATATATACGTTAGTATGAACGGCAAATTTCTACAATAAAATCATGTTTAACTGTGTTGTCCTATAGATGTACTTTGTTGTGTGAGGTGGCCGAACACGGGTTCAAGCAAAGCCGGAACAACTCCAGCCAGGTAGTCCCTTTTAATTCCTTCAAATTTCACAAACTTAAACAGGTGTCTGTGGTATAGCGGGTCCACAGCGCCCATCAAAGGCCAGTTTTTAAAATAAATAATGACCGCACTCACGGCTTAGCGAGGGTGCGTGGTGGTTGTGTGGCTGCAGCAGTTCTCAGGATGATTTGCGATGTGGGTGTTTCTCACCTAAGTGCACAGGTGAGAGACTGCCCGCATCCGTGATTGTTCCTGGGGCTGCTAATTTGCCGCAGCTGCTATGCCTTCAAGATATATAGAAACACGAGTCAGCTAGAGGGAAAAATGAACGGAAAGAGAAAGAGACCGAGGTTGTTGGAAGGAAGTGAGGAGAAAGCCGGTGTGAGAGAGAGAGCGAAGAAGATCGAGCGAGCAAGCGAAAGCAGGCTCGAGTGCAGCTGGACTGTGGGCCCTAGCGAGGTGTTTATCTAACACCTAGGGCAGTTGATTGTGGTTGCTCCCGCTGAGCATTTTGAGAGGAGCGGGAGTGACTAGCGAGGGAGGTGACTCGCTGTGGAAGACAGCGGGAGTCGGGAGACTTGGGAAGATAATCTCCAGCGTGAGAGTCCTGACCGTTGGAGAGAAGCCAAGTCCCGGTCTGGGTTGAGTGCATGACTGAAGCCAAGGATCGGGAGGCCTCCAGACCTGTTCTGAAGTGGAAAGAAGCTCAGCTGCAGGTAGAGTGGCTCCCCCTGCTGCAAAGTCTGAATAGGGAGAAGCAAGGGAGTCACTAGTTAGACGAACACACCGGGCTTTGTGTTTTAAAGAGATTGTTTCCAACGTTTTAACCTCATTGTCTTTTAAGGGATTATTGTTTTTGTTCTATTTATTGATTTTTAAACCTCCACGTGTGTTTTATGGATTATTTATTTAAACAAGATTTTTGAATCATCCATCCATCCATCCATCCATTTTCCAACCCGCTATATCCTAACTACAGGGTAACGGAGGTCTGCTGGAGCCAATCCCAGCCAACACAGGGCACAAGGCAGGAAACAATCCTGGGCAGGGTGCCAACCCACCGCAGATTTTTGAATCACTGCACCTTATTTATTTGGACATTATGTTGTGTGAGAAGAAGAGACAAGAGACATGGCAAGGTTTGGGGCAGCCACCCGTATAATTCAGTATCCTGGCTGCAAAAGTAAATGATTCGTAGTTGAGTCAAGTTTACTAGACAGAGTCCAAAACAGAACTGACTTCCAGGGAAAAGGTGTGAGGTTTTATAGGAAGTTTTGGGGGAAGTGATGTCATCCTCTGGGCTGGGACCGGAAGTGATGTCATCCTCGGGGCCGGAAGTGATGTCGTCCTCGGGGCCGGGGCCGGAAATGATGTGTCCTGAGTCGAGGCGGTGGCTCCTGGTGAGATTTCCTGGGAAAGGCCTGCAGGGAACTTAGAAAGAGCATCAGTGCACTCCGGCCCCCCCTGGGCAGACGTATTATCATTCATCTTTAAGCCCTTCAGCTGCCTCCTTTGCACACGTGTGTGACAGTTGTTGTTGTTTTAATAAAAGCACTTTTGCACTATCCCCTTGCTGTGTTGTTACCTCACTGCTAAGCTCATCGGTAACATTACCGACAGTTTAGGGTTCAAGGGCTCACAGACAGATTATGGGAGCATGGAGCCAAGCCCGCATCATCACAGTGCCATCTTGTATTACTTAACATAAGGCAAGCAAGAACAAAATCAAAACTACTATAGAGCTTGGTAAGTAAACACAACAACAGAAAGTATTCTCAGAGCTTTCACACTCCAGAACTGGTCTCATCAAGACAAGACAACTTAATTGAGGCAACCGGTCTTTTCATAATGGGAGGACTGGAAGGGGTGGAGCTAGTTTCCTTCACTGGGAGGTTTCTGGGAGCTGTGGGGAAAAAGGGAACACATTTAGCAACAGAGCCCCCTCTCCCCCTGGTGGGTTGCCATTTACCTCGAATGAGCCTTCAAGGAGATCCTCAGACGCACATGCGTGACAGTTGCCATTAACGACTATTGTAGCAGAGCTCCAGTGCTCACCTGCGGAGATTGCTGATGGCTTCTTCACTCTTACCTTCACTCTTTTAGGTAGGAACAGGAAAGCTCACAGTTGCCACACTAGTTGGAATTCTTTTGTGGCTTTGGCAGACATGACATTTTAATATTTTTATTGTAATCCCTGCAGCTGGACACTAAACCTGCTAATTTTTCTGTTGTAGTGCCAACTAACAGTGTTGTCCAAACCTAAATTGAGAAGTGAAAAGCAGAGGCAGAGGTCAGTAGCAACAAGATCAAAGACAAGCTTTGTCATGTCATGTTATTGTTCAACCCACTTAATCCAGACCAGGATCATGGTTGCTGGAGCCTATCTCAACTAGCATTGGGCACAAGGCAGGAATAATCCCTGGGCAGGGCGCCAATCCATTGCAGGATGAACATATACACACACATATACACACGTGCACACACCCATGCGCACACCCACACCCATTCCCACACACACATTGGCACATTAGTGCCAATTTAGCTTCTCCAGTTCACCTAACCTGCCTGTCTTTGGTTTGTGGGAGCAAACCAGAGCACCCGGAGGAAGCCCTCACAAACACGTGAAGATCATGCAAACTCTACGCAGGGAAGACCCAGGACACAAACCCTAGTCTCCTTACTTCGAGACAGTAGCATTACCACTGTGCCACTGTGCTGTCCAATACAAGCTTTTCACTTAGGAAAAGAGCAAGAGGCCAATAGGATTTAGGAAATCCGCAAACTCGGATGAGGAAGCAAACTTTGGAGGACCTTTTCTATCCTGTTTCTTCGTTCCCGAAAGTTCATGACCATTGAAAATACGTCCATAGAAGCACTACCCTGATAAGGGAGCAACAAAATGGCAGTGGCCAATAATCTTGTCAAAACGGTGATGTATTGTCACCTCCTTTGACTATTTGAATGATGCACAGAGGGCCTGCTCCCAAATCACTCCACTTCTTACCTTCTTTCATACTTTGCAATGCAAAGACTAATCTATCCCTCTGTTTAATGTTTTTCAGACTCACCCTGTGGCAATGCGAATGCAGTTCCAGTTTATCTAATATACATTTGAGTAAAATTAAAATTAACAAAAAAAAAATCTCACCAAAATGACACATTCATATTGAATGTTGGAAGCAGCAAGCCATGGCAGTTTTTCTTGTTTTGAAATCCCCTATCACAGTTTGCTGGGAGCATTGCACAAGAATGAATCTCCTTCTTCAAATATGCATGCTAACTTATCACAAAAATAAAGCTCTTTTGATGAGTCAGTCTAGTAGCGCCCAACACACTTTTTCTTTTCAATTCCAGGGACACTTAGCCAGCCTGAACACATTTATTGCACTGACAGCAAATTTAGATTACTTCATGCGCTGTGAAAGAGCTGCAAGCACTTCACTCTCTCTGTGTACGTCCCCACTGCTCGACAATGAGGCGTTCAGAGCACTATTAAATAAGTTTACCCATGCAATATTTTAAAATTTGCTGAAAAAAGCTCCCCCACCTCAAATAAAGTCCAATGATACACAATATTCCTATTATCTAGACACACACTGTTTCTCATCAGCCCAATGCTATGTTCTCTACAAGTGAGCATTAAATCAATATAACTAAAAATATACTTCAAGAAGGCAAATCTCAACAAGAAAGACTCCAGCATTATTATTTAGCTTAATGTATACAGATATATCCTCTTGCAAAGGAATTAACTTCAGTTAAGTACTCAGGCAATCAAGACTATCGCTCCCACATTCGATCTGGCAGGCTGTAGAGAAACGGCTTTAAATTCCATTATTGCTGAGCCCCAGTTTACCATAACTTGAATTGATTAAGTGGCACCGCTAATTTAACTAGCTGTTGTCGACCCTGCTGCATATCTGTGATTTCTTCATTCTCTTTGTCTTTCTCTTTCAAAATATTTGTCTGGGATCATCATGAAAGTTGATGTTTTGCATAAATGAGCATGAAATTACATGGAGGATTCCTCCCACCCCCCGTTATTGTGTAGCACTGACATTTAATTTCGGCTTTAGTCTTTTTCATTATTCATTCGGTTTTGCCCTATAAACTTCTGCCTATTTGATTTCTTGTTTCATATGAAGCCAGAGTCCACACAGGGATGGAAGCTGTGACCTGGTCCTGCCAGCACAACAAACACTGACAGCCTAAGAAACAGAAATCAGCGTTACATAGCCTCAAGGTGACAGGATCTCTGCGAGTTTCAAAGGCTCTCAGGTGTTTTAAACAGGACCTCTGGCAGCGTCCGGAAAAGATACACTCATTAGCTACTGGTAACTGTCACATGGAGTAAATACACCACTGACCCACAGCGATTTGCTCTTACGCTTAAAAAAAAAATAAAAGTAATTGATTTTGTTATTTCAGCTGCTTTCAAATTTCTTTCTGGAATAGCCACTAACTAAATGTCATCTTAGATTGCATTGCTTTTAAATTAATAATAAGAGTCATATATACAAGACAGAATTGCACCTGCAAGTGAAGCAACGTAAACCAGCACATAAAATAGATTCATTAACCCGCGAGTGGAGCGAGTGTGGCGCTCATAGGATGTGTGCTATGTGCCGCGACGCAAACCGACAGCCAACGTAAAGCTGAAGAGAACAGAGCTCAGGCTGGCTGTAGATGATCAATCACAAGCAAAAGAAATTATAGCGAGCTATTCTCTCTAGCTCTAATTTAAAAGAGCCCTCGTGTCTCCAATTCCTTTTCTACCAAAGTATAACATCTATTATGTGCAAGTACATAACTTTGTATTTATGCAAATTATCCAGCTGTTATATTAGATCTTATAGAAAGAAAAATTTCCTTGATTGCAGCATGTTTATCTCTGTCTATATAGATAGATAGATAGATAGATAGATAGATAGATAGATAGATAGATAGATAGATAGATAGATAGATAGATAGATAGATAGATAGATAGATAGATAGATAGATAGATAGATAGATAGATAGATAGATAGATAGATTCATGCATGAGTTCCTGATCCCCGTCCAGGCTCAGACAAAGATTGCATTACTCTGTTGGAGCAAGATAGGACACCAATGCTAACAATGCCATGTCTGTTCTTCTCTGTATCTCTGAGAAGCCACCCAGTGAGGGCGCCACAGCCATGCCCCCCAAGTAAACCATGCCTCTTCAGGTCAGGATGGCATAAATTTGAGGTCTCCCAGAGGATTGTGTCTCAGTCATAGGAACAAAGACTTGGATGATGGAGCTCAGTACTGTCCCTGACTTGCTCAAGAGAGACGATTGCTTAGAGATGCCACAGAAGCTAAATAGGCATTTCTTACTCCTTATTTTTGTTGTGCCAGGGCACAATCATTTTTGTTCTTTGTTTGAGGCTTTGGCAGTAAACGGGGTAGCCCGGTTAGCACCCTAACTTTTCTTTGGTTCTCCTCTCCCTCATTTGCACTTCATAACCAATAGATAGATAGATATGTAAGTTGCTGTATGATAGATAGATAGATAGATAGATAGATAGATAGATAGATAGATAGATAGATAGATAGATAGATAGATAGATAGATAGATAGATAGTATTCAGACCCCTTCTCCTTTTCATATTTTGTTATGTTGCAGCTTTGTAATAAAATCCTCTGAATTAATTTTTCCTTCTCATCAAGCAACCTTCAAAACCACAGAATGAGAAAATGAAAACAGGAATTCAGAACTTTTTTTTTCTTACAACTGTAATAAATTTTTAAAAAATGAAATATCATGTTGAAACATTTTCAACCCCTTTGGCAGTTACCACAACAATATATTGTGGCGATTGGTTACATAGAGAAAGAAAAAGGAAGGATAGGAATTGGCTGTTGGTACATTTGACAGAGACTATACTGCTGCAGTAAATAATTTCATCAAGAGTAGCACACACCATAGCAAGTATCTTGTAGGAGGCAGGAACAATCTCTGGACAGGGCGCCAGCTCATCGCTACTACTGCGTCACTCTGCCCCCATGTTTAATACATTCTTTAATGCATTTCATCATGAAAATGATATCAAATATATATCTTATGATTCTAAAATGTTCAGACAGCTGTAATATCATGAATGCAATGTATTCTGTGTGGAGTTCAGTGCCTGCACACTCCTGTCTACAAAAGAGAAAGCCCGTTTAAGAAGTACACATAGAACTTATACAATATGAAGCATTTAAAGTGCTACTTTAGTTACGATGGGATTTGAGAAACTGTAATAAATTAAACATCGATTTTAAGATGAAATTTATGATATTCTACTTTTTTTTTGCCTTTTTTTCTTCACTGTGTCCGTATTTTTTTCTTTCCTCTGTACCCTAATACGCTTTCATATGACACTCAGACAGTGGGCTACGACTTGCCTTTTCACAGCGACTTTGATATTTGGCCACTTCTTTTTTATTTCAGGCACTGTGTGACTTTCTGAACTTGAACTTTTGAATGTCTCCACCACTCTGTATCACTTCCTTTAGTTATTTATACCACTGCTTAAGCCAACAAATAGTAAGTTTTTCCTTGCCTCCACTTCGCATTTACTGAAATTCTCCTTTTCCCTGTGCTTTTGCCATTGTCTTTTCACAAACATTGAACTTAAAGGGTTATTTCAGCAGGCATGTGCATGTGCACATGTGTTACATTTTACACTGACCACAATTTTTGGAGCAGAAGTGCATGGAAGTTTTATGCACGGTTTTCTGCATCTGAATTTTTTTGTGTATACTCTCTTTTCCACTTTTGTCCGTACGCCATGTTTTAGTGTGAATTCTACGCACAGCATTTTACATGAGGCCCCTGGAACTGTGCTTGCAGTGTCACTTCAGTGACGGAAAATGACAAAAAGACTGGAACATCTGCAGTTGCACAAAAGGAGGTTCACCTGCTTGTTTATAATGGACAGATCACAGTACATATGTGCAGTGTTTAACATTATGCTGTACCACTTGAGTTTAGAGCGTTCAACATCCATGCTGCATCACCTAACAGCAAATATCTCCAGAGCCCTACTGATGTGTTTTTATCACTGAAATGAAGACCACCTTGCCATTTCGAAGAGTTTGTTCGCTGTTTCAGGAAGTTGGAAGTGGTTGCTGGCAACAGAAACTTCAAAAGGAGGTGGTCTCTAGTGTGTGTGAGGGGATCTCAATGCCCCAGTGGAATAATGGGGACACTGTGCTGTAAATATGGCGCCATACTTCGGATGAAACTGAAATCTGAGGTCCTGTCTCTCTGTGGTCATAAATGATGCCTGGGCATCTTTCAAAAAGTGTAGGATCTTTCCTGAAATCCTGGCTAAGTTGCCCATCGTGGCCTCACCCATTCTGGCCCCCAAATCAACACCTGTCTCTAATTGGCTATCTTTCTCACCCCTTCACCACCTAATAGCTAATGTGGGACACAGTCATGGCTGCCATCATCATTTAGGTGGGTGCTACACATTGGTGGTGGTTGAAGTGATTCCCCTTTGTCTATGTAAAGCACTTTGAGTAGCAAGAAAAGTAATAATAATAATAATAATTATTATTATCATGTAACAGTGTTGGTAAGTTTCATCAGCAAGGGATGAGTCATCCACACTATGAGCATACATTCTATTCACCAGAGGCAGGGCCGCCTATGAAACGTGGTGCAGTCATTTTAAGGATAGCAAGCCACCTGAAAGAGCCATGTAAAGAGCAAACGAGAATCCATTGCGGCACGTGGCGCCAGCACTACAAGACAGTACAAAATAAAACAAAGATAAACTAATATTACAACTGCTTTTCGTTACACCTTATTTTTCCCCAAAGCTCATTTGCTACTTGCTGTGGTTTAATTCCTGGTAAAACTGACAATTGCTTCTATGTGGTACTTGACTTGCAGAAGCTGACATCTTATGCTCTCCTTTGCACATTTGAAGCGTTTGCCTAATACTGGATGGGAAATAAATCTGTTTGCCTTAAATAGCATACAAATCTCCCTTCACATATTCAGCCTAGCTTTAAAATTCAACGCTGGCATCTGGCAAGGCACATTTCCCAATCAGCCTTGTGCCCACACATTATGCAAATTCCCATGTGCCTCAATGACAATCTGACTTGTAACATGACTTAAAGCTCATGGAGAATAACCGTTCTCCTACATTAAAACTGCCTTCAATTGCACAGTGTAGGCCTTCTGTTTTATAAGGTAGACTGATGAAGAGGCTGGGGGAGGTGCCATTGTAATTTCTTGAAAGAATAAATGGCTGAGATGGAACAAGTTCATAATGTAATTGCTTTTAGATTGCTTTGCTTCCCCATACTGAATATGAAATCTCTTTTCCTAAATCCTGCAGGAACAGATGAGATGTAAAGTCGGCCATAGCCTTTTATGTGAGTTTATACAAATGGAAACTTCAAGCCCATTAATTGTAGGAACCGCCTATGGTATCACAAAGTCTATGTCTACATAATGGACAGGATGTGTTATTTGGTGACATGCAGCCACACACACATGACAAGTCTGCACTGAAACATTCTTAAGTAGAAAATATCAAAGTCTCAAACTTTATATTTGTTGAATGCTCTGTGGATGTTTTGTTTTCATCTCTAAAGCTTCCTTTCTATCAGCAGAACATACACTGTAGCTGCCTGAATGTAAGCTACTTTATTTATAAGACGGTCACTCATGCTTTTATGGAGTATAAATAGAATCTTGTCACGATTACTCCTTTCAGCTTTTATTTCTCCTTAATTAAACCTACATTTAAGCATTAATGTCTACTTATGTTTAATGGTAGATTACATTACTGATGTTGGGACAGATGGTTTTACTAGCTTGAAGTTGTCAGCAGAAGAAAGGGTATCTTGCTGATACATAAGAAGGAGTGGGCAAGGCAGAGTCCATTTTTCACTCTGGTAACTGAAGTCCCCCTTCCAACTACTAGTGGGATATCTAGAAGGTACACACATTAAGTTTTAGGAAATGTGGTTAGTGAGTAAAGCATTGGACTTTAAGCCACAGAGATACAAACTCAGAAATAAGTTACGCCAGCATTTCTCAACCTTTAAGTATTTGCGACCTGAGTTTTCATAACAGTTTTAATCGCACCCCCCTAACATTTTTTTGAAAGGAGCCCACTAATACCAATTTGTTCTTTTTAAATTAATGATATATCATATATGCATATTTTATTATACCTACTTAACTTTTATCGACATTTATTTAACTATTTTTAAATAAATATTTAAAAATATTTATTTTTCTAGTATCAGAGTGTAGTTTAAGTTAATTTGTTTTGGTTTCAATAGATGTATTTTTCATATTTTCGATTCTTGTTTTCTTTTTTTCATATCTTCGCGCCCCCCTTTTTGTTACTTCGTGTCCCCCTAGGGGGGCCTGCCCCACAGTTTGAGAACCACTGAGTTACGCACAGTGGATTCAGAAAGTATTCAGACCCCTTCGCTTTTTTCACTCTTTATTATATTATATTAAGCTTAATTTTAAATGGGTAAATTTGCCATTTTTCCCACCAGTCTATACTCTATAACCCATAATGACAAAGTGACAACTTGTTTCAAATTTATTAAAAATCAAAAATGGAACTCTCTCATTTATATAAGTATTCAGACCCTTTGCCGTGGATCTCTAAATTGTGGTCAAGTGCCACCTTTGCCTTAATTATCCTTGAGATACGTCTAGAACTTGACTGGAGGCCACCTGTAGCAACTTGAATGGTTGGACAATGTTTGGAAAATCACTCACCTGTGCTTAGAAGGTCCCACAATTCACATTGTATATCAGGACAAAAACTGTGAATTGAAGTGCAAGGAATTTTCTGTAGACCTCAGTGATAAAACTGTGGTGAGTTATTGATCAGGGCAAGGGAATAAAATCACTCCTAAAGCTTTCCCAGGAACACAGTGTCCTCAATAACTGTGAAATGGAAGAAGTTTGGAACCACTGGCTCTCTTCCTAAACTTTGCCATTTGGCCAAACTGAGTAATGGGGCAAAAGGGGCCTTTAGTCAAGGAGGTGACCAAGAATCTAATGATCATTCTAACAGAGCTTCAGAAGTGCTCTGCTGAAATGGGAAAACCTGTTGGAAGGATTACCATCTCAGCAGCATTCCATCAATCAGACATTTATGGTAGAGTAGCTAGATGGAAGCCACTCTTGAGTAAAAATCATATGGCAGCCGGCTTGGAGTTTGCTTAATAACATATAAAGGACTCTGTGAGCATTACAAAAAAGATACTCTACACAGAGTACAAGTACAGTGACAGCAAAAGAGTGAGGCTCGTTCTTTCTCCAATGTAGAACCCTCGTCATCATCTGAGTTCACCTCTGCTATAGCGTGTCTTTATGTGAAAACAACAGTGTCAGATGGGGGGAGTGTGAATGTAACTGGGAGAATAAAACTGAATAAAAAAAACAACGCTAACCTTTACAAGTACCATACATTTACACCAGCTGTTACAGACTCAAATCAAATGCATGTTTCTAGTCTAAAATAGTAAGAATAAGAGCAGTTCACTTCTCAAAACGGAGTTGTGTGGGATCGAACTTGTGACCCTTTGATTACCCGTCAGCAGCTCTTCCCACCAAACAGTTTGGTCAAAGACACGTCAATGTCGCACCCTAACTCAGGTTCTTTTTCTGCAGTTATATTCTTGAATAAAAGCACACTTGTTTTGATATACTTGTACCTTTTGTGAAAGTATTTATTTAATATTTGGACTTCAGGCTTCAAACATTATACACTTCATGTCTACATTTTGTCAATTATTAATAAAACATGAAAAAAGTTTCTGTTTTAACGATGTGTTTACAGTAATCCCTCCTCCATCGCGGGGGTTGCGTTCCAGAGCCACCCGCGAAATAAGAAAATCCGCGAAGTAGAAACCATATGTTTATATGGTTATTTTTATATTGTCATGCTTGGGTCACAGATTTGCGCAGAAACACATGAGGTTGTAGAGAGACAGGAACGTTATTCAAACACTGCAAACAAACATTTGTCTCTTTTTCAAAAGTGTAAACTGTGCTCCATGACAAGACAGAGATGACAGTTCCGTCTCACAATTAAAAGAATGCAAACATATTTTCCTCTTCAAAGGAAACAGAGAGTAAAGCAAACAAATCAATAGGGCTGTTTGCTTTTAAGTATGTGAAGCACCGCGGCACAAAGCTGTTGAAGGCGGCAGCTCACACCCCCTCCGTCAGGAGCAGGGAGAGAGAGAGAGTTTGTTTTTCAAACAAAAATCAATACGTGCCCTTTGAGCTTTTAAGTATGCAAAGCACCGTGCAGCATGTCCTTCAGGAAGCAGCTGCACACGTCCCTATCGTCTAGGTGTGCGAACAGCCCCCCTTCTCACACCCCCCTACGTCAGCGCAAGATAGAGAGAGAGAGAGAGAAAGTAAATTGGGTAGCTTCTCAGCCATCTGCCAATAGCGTCCCTTGTATGAAATCAACTGGGCAAACCAACTGAGGAAGCATATACCAGAAATTAAAAGACCCATTGTCCGCAGAAACCCGCAAAGCAGCGAAAAATCCGCGATATATATTTAAATATGCTTACATATAAAATCCGCGATGGAGTGAAGCCGCGAAAGGCGAAGCGCGATATAGCGAGGGATCACTGTACATAGATTGTTGTAGACACGGAACACACATGAAATGCATGTGTTCCAAATAACTATATAGTATTTATAAACGGTGTCATTTTGCTTGACTTCTCACTCTATACAACTCTAAGCAACTTACACGCAGGTAAACAGACTTGAGCTGAGAAAACTTTGTGCAGCGGTGGGGGGATGTGACAGCAGGCTGCTTGCTGCTTATCGACACATTTACAAGAATAAAGACGCTGACAGAGAGGTACGAAGGGTGGGACGGATTTACAAGTTTTTTCGTAGGCTTTGATAATTCTAGTGTTAAAAGGCAGTGGTTTTTGACAGCCCCCCAGCCTTGACTCTGTAAGTAGACAGGAAAAAAACTTTTAGTGGAAAAAATGGAAGAAATTTTGGGAAAGGTAATTCAGAGAAAGACCCCCTTCCAAGAAGGATGAGAGTGCAATGGGTGTTAAAAAATGGGGCAAATACAAAACACAACACAGAACACAAGTAATAATCTTCACAGAGCTAAACAGCCAATCTATTATGGCATCCTCAGAAACACAATACAACAGTACAAACTACAAGGCAAAATACAAGAATAAATTTTATACCACTCACTGATCTATCTATCTATCTATCTATCTATCTATCTATCTATCTATCTATCTATCTATCTATCTATCTATCTATCTATCTATCTATCTATCTATCTATCTATCTATCTATCTATCTATCTATCTATCTATCTATCTATCTTGTTGCTAGTGACATGTGACGTCACATTTACAGCTCTCAGAGTGTCATATGATACAGTGTGGATGCAGTTCCCCAGGTAGGCCTCATTCGTTTCATCCACAACAATTTACTACCAGAAATATGCCAAAATAGTTTAGAATTATTTTATTATGATCATTGATTTGCCTAAAACGTATAGGGTAGTTAGTGACCCTAGATGTGGTAAACTGTCAGTATTTTTACATTGCAAATTTGAAATGTGGTGTTTATAAACAGCACTCAAACAAAACATGTTTTTTTCAGGATTTTTTAGTAGCTATAGTAGCTACATATGTTCATTATAACTGTGTTTCTAACTTGTTACTTTTTATGTAGTCATTTACAAGTTTAGAGAGGTAAGAAATAAGAAATGCTGTGAATGCTTATCAACACAGCAAGCCCTGGAAAGAGCCCCTGTAGTTGATAGCAGATTATGAGTCATTGAGAGATGCAGTGTAGAGTGACACTTCTGATGACATCAGATCATGAATATCATTTGCAGGGAATTGTAGAGGTGCAGAGTTCAGACAAGGAGAAGGTTCAAAGTGAAAGGAGCAGGCAGCTGAAGCACCTCCACAGAGTGAAACTGCATAGGTCACATCACCTGAAACACCTTCTTACAGCAGTAAAAGTGGACAAAAATGCAGAAGATGCCACATATGCCCAGTATTACTGAATCGCAAACAACAGTACAAACTACAAGGCAAAATACATGAATAGACTTTATAACACTCACTAATCTATCTATCTATCTATCTATCTATCTATCTATCTATCTATCTATCTATCTATCTATCTATCTATCTATCTATCTATCTATCTATCTATCTATCTATCTATCTATCTATCTATCTATCTATCTATCTATCTATCTAATCTTTAAGTATGTGTGTGTCTTACTGATTCATAATATGTATATTCATTGTAATAAAATCCGTAAATCAATAAACGTTGCTATACATAGTAGGCACAAAGTCAGGAATGTTTTAAAATGAGCAGTCTGTACACACTAGAGCAGGAACGTCCCGTACCATAAAATAAAACAGTCAATGCTTCTTTACTTACAGTCATCAAATGTACATGAACTACAGATAAATAAAAATAACTACCCGAAGCCTAGGTGTAGGGACTATCAAATTCATTCATAAGTTAACAACCACTGCCTTTCTCTACTTGTTCTTTCTTTCTTTTATGCTCTAAGCCTTGTTTGTGATTCTTCAGAACTTTGGAGAGGTTTTTTTGCTCAGCCCTTAATCCTCCTTTGCTCATTGAATATATTTATTTACAGTATTCGTCATAAGCTCTTACACAAATTTAAAATAAAATTCTCACAATATCTTAATTCAATTCAGGGTCATGGGAGACTGACTCCTATCCCTTCAGTATTTGGTGGAAGGCTGGAGCTAAGCCTGGAAAGGGTGTTAGTCCATCAAAGGCATCACACATGAGCACACACCCACATGGGACAAGTTTACAATTGCCAATTAACTTGACCCGCATATTGTTGAGGGTATGGGAGGGAAAACTGGAGAACTGAAAGGAAACTCAATACAGAAAAAGAGAGAATATTTAAACTCCACAATGACAATGGTGAAGCTCAGGATTCAAACCCTGGATGTTTAAACCTTGGGGGAACAGTACTTACGATTGCAGTGCCCTCTCTTGTCAAATTCAAATTTAAGTTCTGATTTATTGCCATGTACAGTGCCTGTAAAAGTATTCACCTCTTTGGAATTTTTCACATTGTATTGTTATGCAACATTGAGTTACAGTGGATTTAATTTTTGCTTTTTTGACATTGATCAACAGAAAAATGACTCTTTAATTTCAAAGAGAAAACAGAACTTTGCAAAAGGAATAATTGATTGCTTGCACGAATCTCTCTCGCGGTCAGCTTTATACATCTGGGGCCTCGTGTATAAATGGTGCGTACACACAGAAATTTTGCTTAAGAACATTTCCACGTTCAAATCACGATGTAGAAAGCCATGCACATTTCCACGGTAGCTCATACCCTGTCATACACAAGTTCTCTGCTCTGCCAGCGTCAAAGCAGTGCTACTGTTCCTGTGTGATTATTCTTTCTTTTTTAGATCCACATCCCTGACGCGGCTTTATAAATACACTGAATTTAACCGCATATTGTTTATTAGTTTAATGCATCTGATTGTAATTAACCTGTAACAATATAATGGTCCACAGAATGATCAAACTATTCTAAATACCATAACTGCTTTAGCGTTGTTACTCTCACTGCACCTTCTTCTTCTTCTGTCAGCTGCTCCCGTTAGGGGTTGCCACAGCGGATCATCTTTTTCCATATTACTCTCACTGCACCACTCAGATTATTTATATCACTGTATCTAAGTGTGAATCACAGATCTACAGCGATCGGAAAGAGAATTATCGGTATACAGCATCAAGCACACGCTGCCTCAGCCATTCGCTATTTGAACTGCTATCATCCAACCAACGCTTCAGAGCCTTTCCAGTTCGGACCTCTCGGTTCACAAACAGTTTCATCCCAAGAACTATACGCGCACTCAATCAGTCCATCAAGTGCTCCTTGTAGAACTGTTTGTACTTGCAAATTACCGTGAGGTAATTGTACTTATGATACAGTTATAATATTGCACAACCTGAGCCACTTTATTTACATATGATGACGATATCATTTTTAAGATGAAATGCAGCAAAATATATTTATTATATTATACAGATGAAACTTTAACTTTAACTACACGGTGCCGTAGCGCTAGCAAGAAACTTGAGCTTCGTTCACGGTTTGTTCCTGCCTCAAGCTGTTTTCATGCTGTGGCTGGCGCAACACTGGAAGGATAGATGGATAGAATAATTAAACATTACAAAGATATTTCGATGTTCCTTAAAAGTTTTGAAGAATCAGCGTTCTAAGCTTACAGATGGCTTAATGTCTATTACAGAGCTGATTGTGTGGCGATTGGGTATTTGGAGAAAGAAAACTAAGGACAGGAATTGGGGGTTAGTACGTTTGAAAAAGACAGTACTTCTGTAATAAAACATTTCATCGAAGGTCGCGCATGGTGCAGCAAGCATCTTGCGTAAGACATGAACAATCACTGCGCCACCATGTTCCCATGTTTAATAACATGCTTTAACCCATATCATCATGAAAATGATATCACATATACTTCTCAGTATTTTAATTATTCAGAGAGCTGTAATATTACGAATGTAATGGATTCTGTGTCCTGTCAGAGAAAGAGCACATAGTGACTCAGGCACATAGAGCACATATAACATCAAATACACAACAAAGCATTTAATGTGCTACTTTAGTTACAATGGGATTTGAGAAACTGGTAAATTAAACGATTTTAAGATGAAGTTTATGATGTTCTACTTTAATGACAAAATAAACTACGTGATTAAAGTGGAATTTTCGAGATTAAAATAGACATTTTGTGCTTTTTTTCACACTGTGTGCCTTTTTGTTCTTCACTATACCCTAATAAGCTTTCATATGACACTCAGACGGTGGGCTACGAGTCGCCTTTTCACGGCAACTTTGATATGTGACAACTTCTTTTTTATTTCGGGCACTGTGCGACTTTGTGAACACTATGTCACTCGATCAACTTCCTTTTGTTGCTTATATAACTGTTTAAACCAACAAATAGTACATTTTTCTTTGCCTCCATTTGGTATTCGCTGAAATTCTTCTATTTTTCCTTGTACTTTTGCCATTGCCTTTTCACAGAACACTGAGCTTAAGGGCTATTTATATTTATTTGCATATTCAAAGAGGCGTAATTCTGGGAGGAGTTGGGGCGGGACAGCAGGCATGTGCACGAGCGTTACTTTTCACGCTGACTGGGATTTATGTAGCGGAAGAAAATGGAAGTTGACGAACGCACAGATTTATGCATCTGGATTTTTCTGTGCGTAAGCACATTTCAGCTTTTGTGCTTACGTCACGTTATAGTGCGAATTCTATGCACGGCGTTATGCATGAAGCCCCTGGACTCTACCATTTTTCCCCCCGTTCTTCTTTACTGAACTGCTTAGTTCTGTCATGTTGATTGTGAGTGAACAGTCTTTTTTCAAGTCCAATCACAAATTCTCATTTGGATTGAGATTTGAACTGTGATTCTGTCACTCCAGGACATTCACATTGCTGTTTTGAAGCCATTCCTATGTAGTGTTGGCTTTATGTTTGGGGTTGTTGTTTTGCTAGAAAACAAATCTTCTCCCAAGATGCAAGTTTCTTGCAGACTCCATCAGGTTCTCCTACAGGATGTCCCCATATTTTGATGCATTCATTTTTCCCCACACGCCTTCTGCAGAGAAGCATCCCACAGCCTGATGCTGCCACCACCTTGCTTCACTATGGGGATGGTATGTTTTTGATAATGTGCAGTTTTCAAGCATGGCATTTAGGCTGATGACCAAAAAGCTAAAGTTTGGTTTCATCAGACCACAGAACCTGACTTCAAAACCTCCCATGTGTCTTCTATTAAACTCTAGTTGTGTTTTGTTGTAAGACTGTCTTTCTCTTTGCCACTTTGCCATAAATCTGTGGCTGGTGAAGCAACTGGGCAGCATTTATTGTCTTGCACAGTCTTTTCAATCTCAACCACTGTGACTTGTAACTCCTTCATAGGTATCATAGGTCTCTTGGTGGCCTCCATCACTACTCTTCCTCTTGCACAATCACTCAGTTTTTGTGGATGGCTTATACAAGGCAGATTTACAGCTGTGCCATACTCTTCCTAATTCTTCATGAGTGATTTAACTGGATATTCACTAACTTGGATATTTATTTAATTTCCATCCTTGGACTTGTGCTTTTCAATCCTTTTATTCATGGTGTTGCTTGGAGTGTTCATTTGTCTTCATTGTGTAGGTTAGCCCACTATACTGACTCACCACAAGATGGACCTTCCACATACAGGTGTATTTAGAGTACAATCAACTGAAACCCCAGACAGGTGATGTCCATTGAACTAATTCTGTGACTTCTTAAACCAAATTACATATTTCTCACAGGCTAGTGACAGTGGTATAACACCAACAATGGTGAAAAAAAGCAAAAAACCACAAATTCTCATAGGCCCTCTCCAAAATCTTATTTAAAGCTTCTCCAGAAAAGGCTGTTGCAGCTGCAAATGAAGGCCCCAACTCCACATTAATAGTCATCCGTTTGGAATGGAATATCCAAGAAGCTCATATAGGTTGTCACACACATGCTTAGGGGACAACATCAGGGATCTTCTCGTTGTAATTTTACTCCAAGCCAACAGTGTGGCAGTGTATCTGATGAACCTTCCTCCTCTGTATGCAGATCAGAAGATTGAAAACCAAAAGACATCTGATGTCAATTTCGGTTTCCAACTTCCTGGACCCGCCCCTTAATGCTTGCTCAGCCTCAAAACCATCACCACTACCATCTGGAGGCAGTTTTTTTTTCTTTTTTCCATCAATTATGCACTTGTGGTGCCCTCAACTCTTTACAATCTCTTTTTGTGTTTTATTCTACAAGGTGTGTTGGTCAGGTGTGTTTTGGCCATATAGTGTACATATACACAAGGGCTGGCACTGTCTTGTAACACTTATCTCCTCTCCTTTCCGCTGCAGATCCAGAAACCATGATATCACCGGCCCATAACATCACTTTCAGTTCCAGTGCTCTTGGTCCTGCTCGTTCCACCTCACCGACTTCATAACCAGCAATGACACCATCTTTCTCTAATCTGATCAGAGTCTTGGGTCTGGAAAGACATCTCATACAGTAATTGACACATTAACTTGTGTTTATTGTTTTGACACTATAATATATGGGGTGCCCCAACTCTTTATCTATGCATCTATACTTTATTTACAGTGTATAGTTCGAACACCCACATAGTGGCATATCATTTGGACCAAACGTGCTTTTGGAGTTTGAGCACATGCTGTATATAGTCTGACTGGCTAACTCTATTGTGTGGTGTGAGTAGATGCTTGCCCATGAAATAGCACAAAATGCTATTTAGATGTCTACAAGTAAGCTGCACAACAAGCAACATGGAAAGCAACTCCTCTATTCCTGCTATGTTGGAATGTGTTCTTCTCCCATAAATATTGACCAATCAGGGAATGACATTACAATGTGTAGGATCAAATCAAGAAAGAGCCACATAATAAGCACAAATTAACTAGCTAGAGTCCATATACATGGAGTGCCTTTACACTGAAAGAGAGTGGAAACCCCTTTTATATACCACCAAAAACGCAACATCAGAGGACATCTTACATAATAACAACAATATTTATTTATATAGCACATTTTCATACAAATGATGTATCTCAAAGTGCTTTACAGGATGAAGAAAGAGAAAAAAGACAAAATACACTATAAAAATAAAATTAGGCAATACTAATTAACATAGAATAAAAGTAAGGTCTGATGGCCAGGGAGGATAGGAAAAACAAAAAAATCTTGAGACGGCTGGAGAAAAAAACAAAATCTGCAGGGGTTCCAGGCCACAAGATTGCCCAGCCCCCTGTAGACATTCTATCTAACATCTACCTAACAATGAACAAGGAGTTCTAGTAGAAACCTTCTTCTTCTTCTTTTGACTGCTCCCCTTAGGGGTTGCCACAGCGGATCATCTTTTTCCATATATTCCTGTCCTCTCCATCTTGCTCTGTTACACCCATCACCTGCATGTCCTGTCTCACCACATCCATAAATCTTCTCTTAGGCCTTCCTCTTTTCCTCTTGCCTGGCAGCTCTATCTTTAACATTCTTTTCCCAATATGCCCAGCATCTCTCCTCTGCACATGTCCAAACTAATGCAATCTCGCCTCTCTGACTTTGTCTCCCAACCATCCAACCTGAGTTGACCCTCTAATGTCCTCATTTCTAATCCTGTCCGTCCTTGTCACACCCAATGCAAATCTTAACATCTTTAACTCTGCCACATGCAGCTCTGTCTCCTGCTTTCTGGTCAGTGCCACCGTCACCAACCCATATAACATAGCTGGTCTCATTACCATCCTGTAGACCTTCCCTTTCACTCTTGCTGATACTCGTCTGTCACAAATTACTCCTGACACTCTTCTCCACCCATTCCATCCTGCCTTCACTCTCTTTTACACTTCTCTTCCACAATCCCCGTAACTCTGTACTGTTGATCCCAAGTATTTAAACTCATACATCTTTGCCAAATGTACTCCCTGCATCCTCGCCATTCCACTGACCTCCCTCTCATTTGCACACATGTATTCTGTCTAGTTCTTACTGACCTTCGTTCTTTCTCTCTCTAGAGTCATCAGCAAACATCATAATCCACAGGGACTCAGGAGGGAGAAAAGGACCTCTATCAATTGGCTAGACAGGGGGTCTAAGCTGGGAAAGATGTGTAGCAGGTTAGGGTCTTAAAGGATTTAAGATGGAAACATAATCAGAAGAAAGAAGTGTGTGTTGAGCAGATGGAAAGAGTACTTTGAGAGGCTGATGAATGAAATAAGAATGAGAGAGAGAAAGAAGGTTGGACGATGTGGAGATAGTGAATCAGGAAGTGCAATGTCTTAGTAAGAAGGAAGTAAGGACAGCTATGAAAAGGATGAAGAATGGAAAAACCGTTGGTCCAGAAGACATACCTGTGGAAACATGGAGAAGTTTAGGAGAGATGACAGTGGAGTTTCTAACCAGATTGTTTAATGGAATCTTGCAACGTGAGAGGATCTCTGAGGAGTGGAAAAGATGTGTACTGGTACCGATTAAGAATAAGGGGATGTGCAGAGCTGTAGTAACTACAGGGGGATAAAACAGATGAGCCGCAGCATGAAGTTATGAGAAAGAATAGGGTGGAAGGTAGGTTAAGAAGGAAGGTGATGATTAGTGAGCAGCAGTATGGTTTCATGCCAGGAAAGCGTACCACAGATGCAATGTTTGCTCTGAGGGTGTTGATGGAGAAGTATAGAGAAGCTCATAAGGAGTTGCATTGTGTCTTTGTGGACCTGGAGAAAGCATATGACAGGGTGCCTCGAGAGGAGTTGTGGTATTGTATGAGGAAGTTGGGAGTGGCAGAGAAGTATGTAAGAGTTGTATAGGATATGTACGAGGGAAGCGTGACTGTGGTGAGAACTGTGGTAGGAGTGACGGTTGCATTCAACGTGGAGATGGGATTGCATCAGGGATCGGCTCTGAGCCCTTTCTTACTTGTAATGTTGATGGACCAAGAAGAAAAAATGATGCACTTCTTTGTACAAAGCATATTGAGAACCATTTGTGTAGATGAAGCCATAATGTTTTTTGAAAGTAGAACCAAATCAATGCTGAAAAATTAATAATATTAATATGAGCGAGCGAACCAAGGTAGCTAGATGAACTGTATGATGTCCTCTGCTTTGTGCTTGTTTGTTATTATATGGTGCTTATGACATTGTATATTTGTTGGATGAAAAATGTGAAAGGGTAGTCATGTTCCAAGCTGGGGCCCTTCTGTGTGGAAATTGCCTGTCCACCTCTTTTCATGCGACTACCCCTTGGGATACCAGCTTTTCCCCACAGTCCATATTCATGCTGACTTGTTTATCAGTGACATTTAGGCAGACTATGCGGTTCAGCAGCTTTCGCTTTAAGCCACTACTAATCACTCTGTATGAATGGCTGTGACTATGAATTAATTATTTTCTTCTTTCTCTGTTTCTGTTCACTCAGAGTGAAAACAGCACCCATCAAGGTTATACTGTATGTGTAACTTTAGATAGTGGTGGAGTCCATTAGAGATATCAATTAAGCTAATGTGCACATCTTCAGGATGTGTGAGAAAAACCCATGCAGGCACAAGAGGGGACATGCAAACTCCATAAATACAGTGACAAGGATGAAATTTGAATCCAGTCTCCAAAGCTCTGCACCTGTATGCTGCCTACTACATAAAAGTAACATAAAATTCTCAAACCTTCATAATTAAACTCAAGGGTAAGGGGTGATGGAGCCCATTCCAGGATGCTAAGCATAAAACACTTTTCCAGTCATTTTTGGTCCATTGTCTGTGTTCTTTTGTCTGTTTTAATCTTTTCTTTTTATTGGCCAGGTTTGCATATGGCTTTTTCTTTACAACTCTGCCTCTAAGGCCAAAATCCCTGAATCACCTTTTCTCTGTTGCAGATGTGGCCTGCAGGGGGCGTAGCAGCCACCCAAACCCAGCACAGACAGACAGCAGGCACAAGTTCAGCGCACAACACATGTTTATTCACAGTGGGAAACGCTTCCCAAATCATTCCCACAGCAATGCACAGTACAATAAATACAGCACACAGGCTTTGCCTTCTTTCCTCTTTTTTTTCTCTTTTTCTCATTCATCTCCACTCCTACTCCAGCAAGCTTAGTCTCAATCCCTACCAACTATGGCTCCTGGAGTGGTGGCAGCTCGCTCCTTTTATTCAAGCACCCAGGAGTACTTCTAGTGTCCCAATAGTGTGGTCCGGAAGCACTTCTGCATAAGGCAGAAGCCTGACAAATTAGGGTTCCACAGCCCCTGTAGCACCCCCTGGCAACTCCCCCGGAACCCCACAGGACTGTGCAACTAAACTCCAATTCCCAGTGTGCCTTGTGGGAATCTGTGGCGCTGAAGCAACTCAGGGGGGCTGCCACATAATGATCCGGGAGAGATAATGTCTGGGCACACTCTCTTCCTGGTCCTTCCACTATAAAAGTGTCCTAGCCATGAAAGGGTTCTGGCCGTCAGTGACACAGATGGCAGTGGTATCTGGCGTACATTTATTGAAGACAACAACTGAGGATATGCAAGGTGTTTGTTTCTAATCCTAAAGATGCTAATGTCCTTGTTATCTTATGCAGTTGCCCATCTGGGCTTTTCCTTTCTTTTTCTATCATCATTAGATCCAGTTTTCCCTCTTCTCTCAAGACGGTAACAGACACCTTTGCATGAAATCTACAATTTCTTGGCAATCTGTCACATGGAATAGCCTTCATTTTGCTAAAGAACAGACTGACATGTCTCTTGAGAAAGATGTTTCATTTTGGACATTTCTGAACTCAGAATTGAACTTTATGAGTGTCAGTACCTTGCAATATAAGTGATCAGAATAACAGGTTTCAGTGGCATAATGCAATTACAAAGGATTCTCTAATAACCAATTAGCATGTAAACATGACTAATTAAAGATAAGCTAAGGAAACTGACCATGAGGAAAAAGGACAGAATAAAAATGAAACAGTCAGAGGTACAACAAAAGTGTGAGAGATATCTAAGAATGTACAGGAAAGTAGGTTGAAGTGGTATGGACATACAATACAGTACAATGCAATTTATTTTTGTATAGCCTAAAATCACACAAGAAGTGCCGCAATGGGTTTTAAAAGGCCCTGCCTCTTGACAGCCCCTCAGCCTTGACTCTCTAAGAAGACAAGGAAAAACTCCCAAAAAGAAAAACCCTTGTAGGGAAAGAGTGGAAGAAACCTTGGGAGAGGCAGCTCAAAGAGAGACCCCTTTCCAGGTAGGTTTGGTGTGTAGTGGGTGTCAAAAAACGGGGTAATACAATACAATACACAGAATAGAACACAAGTAATCCTCAATACAATACAATAGTACAATAGAAATATTACAAGTACAGAGCAGAATTCAACAGTAGATGATATCATATAATATGATTTGGATTTGTTCAGAGTCCTGGAGACCTTCAGCCATCATCCTGCCTCCCCCTATTGGCCATTCCAAGCGGAGTCAGTGCTGGGCCAGCCAATCTAATGAAAGGACCCCTCTACTCCATGATTCCTGCGATCCACCTCAGAGATGACTTTACCTTAGGCAGGCAAAACAACTTGGTAGGTGGGCAGTGACACCAAGTGCCTCATTTGAGTACTGAGAAATAGGTGAGGGTTAGTAACAAATTATAACTATCATATTACTTATGTTTTAGTGTTAATGACTAACAACAGAGATGCAGTCTGTACAGTTAATCAGCAGCTCTAGTCAGGGTGTGCTAAACTGAAGTTGTGAGTCTTCAGCTGGGATCTGAAAGCTGAAACCACAGGAGCATCTCTTATAGTAGCAGGCAGACCATTCCACAGTTTAAGGGCCCTTTAACTAAAAGCTTGACCTCCCACTGTTATTTTATTAATTCTTGGAATCATAAGCAGATCTTGAGATCTTAATGTTTTGTAAGTCATGATAAGTTCTGACAAGTAAGCCGGACCTTGGCCATTTAAGGCTTTATATGTTAAAAGGAGGATTTTGAAATCTGCCCTAAACTTAACTGGGATTTAGTGTAAGTATTTAAGAACTGGAGTTATGTGTTCGCATTTTCTTGTTCTTGTAATAATTCTTGTAGGAGCATTTTAGATTAACTAGAGGCTGTATAAAGAACAGTTTGAACATCCAGTGAACACTGCATTGCAGTAGTCAATCCTACTAGAAATAAATGCATGAATTAATTTCTCAGAATCCTGCTTATTTAGAAAATGCCTTAATTTCCCAGCACGGACCATATGATGAGGAGAGACAAAGAATATGTGGGAAAAAAAGTGATGGGAATGGAAGTAAGGGAGACCAAAGCAGAAATAGATGGATAAAGTAAAATAAAATCTGAAGGAAAAGGGCTTGACTGGGGAAGAGGTGAAGGACTGAGCTGTATGGAGAAGGCAGATCAAGAACATCGACCCCACATAGAAGTGGGAAAAGATGAAGAGGAAGAAGGAGAAGAAATAGTCATATGTCCATCCATCCATTTTCCAACCCGCTGAATCCAAACACAGGGTCACGGGGGTCTGCTGCAGCCAATATCAGCCAACACAGGCCACAAGGCAGGAACCAATCCCGGGCAGGGTGCCAACCCACCGCAGTAGTCGTATGTGAATATTAAATTAAAAATCAATCATTTAAAGCAGTAATGGTCAGTGTAAACAGTAGTAATGCCTACATGTTTAAATTAGTTTAATGGTATCTTGATAGTAACAGGTAACAATTTCTATCAAAAACATGAACTTTCTGGGTGACATTAGACTTTTGAATGATAGTGTATATTAAAAAGAGCAGCGGCTCCAGCACCGACCTCTGATGGAGACCACTGTTAACATCACCCAGTGATTTGGAAAGAAATAGAAACAGAAAGCTGGTTAAGTTTGCAGAAAATACCAAGCACGGTGTACTGGCAGATCATCTAGAATTCATTGAATCATTATAGAGGGACTTGAATAGCAATCAGGCTTAGGCAGATATGTGGCAGATAAAATTTAATGTAAGTAAATGTAAAGAATTACACATAGGAAGTAAAAATGTTAGGTTTGAATACACAATGGGAGGTCTGAAAATTGAAAATATACCTTATTAGAAGGAGTAAGGAGTTGTAGTGGACTTGACACTATCAACTGCCAGATAGTGTTCAGAAGCCATTAAGAAGGCTAACAGAATGTGAGGTTATATAGCGCCCTGATGTGTGGAGAACAAGTCCAAGGAGGTTATACTCAAGCTTTATAACACACTGGTGAAGCCTCATCTGGAATACTGGGTGCAGTTTTGGTCTCCAGTGTACAAAAAGGACATTGCAGCACTGGAAAAAGTCCAGAGAAGGGCAACTAGGCTGATTCCAGGACTACAGGGGATGAGTTATGAGGAACGATTAAAAGAGCTAAGCCTTTTTAGTTAAAACAAAAGGAAATTAGAGGAGACATGATTGAAGTGTTTAAAATGATGAAGGGAATTGGTCCAGTGGATCGAGACTGTTATTTTAAAATGAGTTCATCAAGAACACGGGGACACACTTGGAAACTTCTGAAGGGTGAATTTCACACAAACATTAGGAAGTTGTTCTTCACTTAGTGAGCCATAGACATTTGGCATAAGTGACCAAGTAGTATGGTAGACAGTAGGACTTGAGGGGCTTTCAAAACTACACTTGATGTTATTTTGGAAGATTAAGTGGATAGGACTGGTGAGCTTTGTTGGGCTGAATGGCCTGTTGTCATCTAGATTGTTCCAATGCGCTGATTAGGTTCCACACACCATAATCCTCTGATTCCTGTGTTGTATATACTTACTGTACCCATCTGCGCAGTACACTCCTACTTCTTTGAGTTTGATTCCCAACATCTCATGTAAGACTTTATCCAATGCTTCCTGAAAATCAGGATAAAAAATATCATACGCACCATGCTGCTACTTTTACCACATCTGCAAAATACTTGTAGACTGGGTTATTATCCTCTTATGTGCCACCCAGCAACTGTGCCAGGGAGAAGAGCTGGTCTACTGATGAGTTTACTATTAAAGTTGAGCATATGTTGGATTAGACTGGACCAACAATTCAGGGCAGAAATCCACCCTAGCTATGAGAAACTGGACTTGGCATCCCTGTGCTACAATTTCAATACCTCACTGAGTGAATGTCCCAAATTAAAGTAGGCTTTTCTGAGAGGAAGTGAAGAGCTTTTTCAGGACCTAATAAAGCACCCACCGGGTGAGGATGTATGTTAAAAATTATTCTGCAAGTCTTTTTATGAGTTCAATCCCAGCAATAACTGTACAGTATAAATAAAAATGGACAAAGATGTTTCTGACAGCCTTTCTGCTATTCATTACTTGAAGCCTAATGAAAGCGAAACCTTGTAGCTGTTCATTTACAAAGTATTCAACCATGAAATGTCTTAGCAAAGGGACTGAGTCATGGGCATTTCTATACTTAAGGCTTCTTATTGTTTTATTTCCCTCATCCAGAATGAAGCTCGTAGGCTAGGTCGCCATAACTGACAGCTGTGGAGCTTTTAACATATTCCCTACACTCGACACTCTCACTCCAGCGGAGAAAACGTCTGTCAGAAGGCTTCCTGCACTAACAAGGTCCCAGTTATTGATTGTTCTTTCCAGAGCACACTGATTGATGGGCATTTGTGTCTTCGTGCTGTGAAAGTTTAAAGGTTTAGAATGCCAAAGCTTTTGATGCGGAGGAACAACACAGAAAGGGACAAAAGTGCAATGTGAAAAGGCAAGGTGGCTGCAATGGGGAGCTACTGAATCTGTATTATAGATTTTAGAAAAAAAGTGAATTATTTCCAGCCATCATGCTTCATATAAAAGCAAACCTCATTTGACTTTTAGCAGGTGTATAGGACAACTCATATTTTCAGTTTATATTTTAAACTGTGGTGCAGTGTGGTGGCACATTGGTTAGTGCAGTTGCCTCTCATCTCTCTTAGGACTTGGGTTCAAATCCTCATACTGTCCAGGATTTCACCTTCTCTCTGCTTCTGTTGAGTTTGTCTCAAGCTAGTCTACTTTTCTCATTACAAATTTTATAATACTGCTTAAGACATGTGTGGCAAGCGGCTGAGAGTGGTACCCAGCTGGGATGCCCAGAAGGACCAGAAGAGGGACTACGCCTCCTCTGGACCATGAGAGAGCAGCCGCCCTGGATGGTATGGGGACCACGGGAACAGAGCTTGGAAGCCCAACTCTATAGGGCCCGTGGTCACCGCCAGGGGGCGCCTGGATGCCTGAAGAGCCCTGGCCCTCAGCACTTCTGCCACACCCGGAAGTGCTGGGGGGACAAAGACCAGGGACATCCAGAGTGCTTCTAGGTGCGCAGCAAGTACCTCCGCCACACCAGGAAGGGCCGGCGGAAGCTCATCGGGAGGCACCTGGAGCACGTCTGGGTGGGGATAAAAGGGGCCGCCTCCCTCCATTTGATGGCTGAAGTTGGGAGTGGAGAAAGACGGAGTTTTGGAGGAGAGGAGTGGAGGCCGTCAGGAGAGGAGAAAGGCGTTGTTGAGGGCCTAGACTTTGGGGTGATTGGTGCTGAGGCACTGGGTTGTGTGTGTTCACTGTGCTGTATATATTGTAAATAAACGTGTGTTGGGTGTTAAAACGATGTCTACCTATTTATTATTATTACCTGTCTGTTTCCGGGCTGTATCCTACAATGGCATCCCAGATGGGACTCTCCGCCTGTTACAAGGCAGGGACCCGTCATGAATAATTTTGTGGGCAGTCCGGCACAGCAGGAGAACCCACACACACGCTGCAGGAGCGGCACGCACACAACTCTGTGACAGCGACTTGCCCCACAGACCGCCACCGGTCCACAGAAGGGCCATTTCCCCCTAGTGCGGGATAACAACATCAGGTGTAGCAGGAGTGCAGTGGGCTCCCACGAGCGCGCCGCCGCTAGAGGCGCCCAGGATGGCATTGCATCTAGCGAGGCCACGCCGAGGACATTTCCTCAGACAGACTGGATCCGGAAGGTAAGTTCCCTGCCTAATGGCAGTCAGCCCTGTGTGGCTGGACTTTGTTCATGCGTTGCAGGCACGGACTGCCCAGATCCACGTCGGTGGCAGACGTATACCGGTCCACGGGGCTTCGACAGAGCGGCGGCACTTGGAAAAGCTGCGAAGGAGGAGTCGCTGCAGCTTTGAAGGCCGCGGCAGCTGCGAGGCTGCCCAGAGGCTCGTCACCGCACCAGGAGGAGGGGAGACAAGATGGCCACGGACTATAAGTCCAACCCCGAGACAGGCAAAGGACTGGATGGTGTGTGTTGCATACCCGCCGATGATTGGATGGAGGCGGGACTAGGGAATCCATTCCCGGACGGGTTTAACCATTCCCGGGAATTCAGAAATCCGCTTTTCATTCCCAGGAATCCCGGGCTCCCGGGGATGACACTGTACACAGGCATCTCACATGTGAACGGTTTTAGAATGACCAACACTTATTTTTAATAAAACTACTGCAATATGTTGACACAAATAAAAGACTAACCTTATCTACAAGCAGTTCATGTTGTCATATAAGTACATGTATCTTTAGTTGTGGTAATAAGAGCATAGAAAGCACAACGTCCTCACAGGTGGCGCAGTGGTAGTGCTGCTGCTGCTTTGCAGTAAGGAGACTGTGGAAGATTGTGGGTTCGCTTCCCAGTTCCTCCCTGTGTGGATAGCGCTTTGAATACTGAGAAAAGAGCTATATAAATGTAATTTATTATTATTATTATTGTGTCCAGCGTGCGGTCGTCCAGGGAAGAGCGCACCTTCATGCAGAAGTATGCCAGCCACTGAGAAAGCACGCTCTGCCTCCACTGAAGTAGGCAGCACAATCATCAGATACTGATACACTTATTCTAAACAACGCCTGCGCTTGTCGTTGCTCTGAAACACCGCCATTTCAGCTTTTACAGATGCATCCAGTTTCTTATCATCATTCTGTGATGGCAAGTTTGTTGGCACAGATAATGCGGATGCAAGAGACTGACGCATTGCAATTTCAAGTTGCTGTTCAAAGCTGTTGTCTGATGAAGTGCAAGCTGCAGCAATGGTGCCACCTTAATTATTTTCAACTTTAACTCTGTTATTTCTTGATCGATTTTTAAACTTTTACACACTATATATGCGAGCTTGGCCATTCCCATTTTCCCGGGAATTACAGCAGTTTCATTCCTGGGAATGCGGGTATGAAAAATGTCCAGGAACGGGAGCCCGGGAATGGACCAACAAGTCCATCCCGAGCCGGGGAAGGACTCGATTGGGCCAGAGGAAAGGCCCCACAGGAAGCAGCTGGCGTGTGTGACTGACTGACAGGTAAGTCCACCGTCGGCTGACTGTCTGTGCTTGCTGGTGGTGCTGCGTGAGCTGGAGCAGTGCCTTCAGCCCATAGAGTCGCTATTGCAGATGTTACGTGCCCTCTGAGAGGAATTGGAAAAGCTGGAGAGGAAGACAGTCGTGTCTGTGACGACGCTGCAACAGTGGGAGGATCGGCGCAACTTTGGATCCTCCGGCCGGAACGGCATGGCAGGGCAGGTGAGTGGAACTGGTCCCATAAAGGATAAGGGAGGCCCCACCAAAAAGAACCGTGACATAAGTGATCGTATTAAAGTATGGGGGGCTCTGATAGTGGACGCGGCGATGAAAGACGATCACGTGGTGAGGGGGTAGAGAGCGAGAGGGCAGGCGGGACGCCGGCTGATGAGTGCCGCTGTTCCTAGCACCCTACGCCCCGAGCCAGCGATGGTCTCACGCTGCTCCACAGGGATGTAGATGGGACAAGGTCTATACCTTTCCCAGAGGGAGACCCAAATCGTCACAGCGTCCCAGAGAAAGAGGAGGAATCGAAAGAAGAGAGCCGGTCCCTCTGATAAGGGCGGACATGAGGCAGGCTGCTCACGTCCAGAGAAGGGCCGCCCTCTGCGGAGGCAGAGGGAAACCCCGACGTCGGCTGAGGTGACAGGGGTGCAAGCGGTCCCATCTGTTGTCCCAACTAGGGGGGCATGAAACCTGCTGTGGGGGTGCCGAAGGTGCAGATCCCGGGGTGCCGGTCGGAGTGCTGCCTGTCTGTAGCACGTACAGACGCCAGATGGTGGTGTCCAGGCAGCGTCTCCGCCCCTTTGTCTGCCTTATCTGTTGCAGGACCGGGCCCTGGAGCTGCAGGAGTAGGACCCGCTTTGTGGGAGACCTGCCCTAGTGGGACGGGCCGCTGGCCCTTATGGGTCTCAGCTGGCGGACGAGCAATGTGGCAAGCGGCTGGGGGCGGTACCCAGCCGGGATGCCAGGAAGGACCGGAAAAGGGACTACGCTTCATCCGGGCCATGAGAGGGCAGCCGCCCTGGATGGTATGGGGACCACGTGAACAGAACTTGGAAGCTCAACCCTATAGGGGCTCGTGGTCACTGCCAGGGGGCGCCCAGATGCCTGAAGAGCCCTGGTCCTCAGCACTTCTGCCACACTCGGAAGTGCTGGGGGGACGAAGACGAGGGAGACCCGGAGTGCTTCCGGGTGCGCAGCCGGTACTTCCGCCACACCAGGAAGGGCCAGTGGAAGCTGATCGGGATGCACCTGGAGCATGTCTGGGTGGGGATAAAAGGGGCCGCCTCCCTCCATTCGATGGCTGGAGTCGGGAGTGGAGAAAGACGGAATCTTGGAGGAGAGGAGTGGAGGCGGTCAGGAGAGGAGAAAGGCGTTGTTGAGGGCCTGGACTTTGGGGTGATTGGTGCTGCGGCACGGGGTTGTGTGTGTTCACTGTGCTGTATATATTGTAAATAAACATGTGTTGAGTGATGAAACGATGTCTACCTGTCTGTGTCCCACTCATGTCTTTATGAACAGCATGTGTGGTATATTGGTTATCCCTGTTGCCTGTCATCTGCAGAGATCTGAGCTTCACTATTGCCCCTGACATATTCTCTATACATTACTGTGCACCTTCCTAAGGTGCTATAGTTTTTCCTCACACAGATTTCACAGAAGTATCTTTGAGGGCATCACTGTGCAGTAGTTAGCAATTCTGCCTCACATCTCCAAGGACCTGGTCTAAAATCTGAACATGGTCCCTAAAGGCCATATCACACAACAAAACTTTTTCAGGAATTTTGAGTCATCACGTTCATTTACATAATCTTAGTGAGTTGAAAGCAGTCGGCGGCATGCTCCCATGAAACCAGTTGCCTAATGTGACATATCCATCATATCCATCGTGGAACCAGGATCTGACAACCAATGAATCCTCATTCGGAAGTACAATATAACATATATAATGTAGCAACGAGGAATAAGGAGCGTGGGTTTTTTGGACTTCACAAAAAGAAGAATAGTCTGTCTGATGTCTCATGATTTATGTAACAAAGTCATGTAACGTGACATTGGTTTAACTATGCAAGGTTTCTATCTGTGCCTGTGAAGATTTTATGGTGGTGCTCTAGTTTTCTTACTCCCTGCTCTGTGAGCAGCATGGAGGTGCAGTCATTATTATTCTATGAATTTCCCCTTGGGATTAATAAAGTATCTATCTATCTATCTATCTATCTATCTATCTATCTATCTATCTATCTATCTATCTATCTATCTATCTATCTATCTATCTATCTATCTATCTATCTATCTATCTATCTATCTATCTATCTATCTATTGACGCTACCACACACCTCCCGAATTCTGGCCAAACATTGTCCCCAACTTTGGACAGTTTGCTCATTTTCCTCATGTTGAGAATTGTTATGCATCTATGTGTTTTATTGTTGTTTTTGTCATTTTTAAATGCTTAAATGTTTTATTTCTGTTATGTTTATGTTTGATGTATTAATTGTGCACTGTAATTGAAATGTTCTAATGTTCCTTGTGCTTTGAGGGTGGGCCCTTAAGAGGCGGGCCCACCCTGACGTCACTGCTGCTGAGAACTCCACCTGGCTTTATGTTGTGCCAGAGAAGAAGCCTCAGTAGCATTTTCACTGAAGTCTTGTGGAGTTTCTAAATATTGTGCTTCTTTTGTATGGTTTTTCTAGTTTTGATCATTTTCTGAACTGTCCAAAGACGTGCAGGTTAGGCGCATTGGCAAAGTTAAATTGAACCTAGTGTGTGTTCACCCAGTGATGGGCTAGGGCCCGTCTAGAGATTGTTCCTGCCTTGTGTCTGATGTTAGATGAGATTGGCTTCAGTTGCCCTGTAACGCTCGTCTCGATAACTGGGTTTAGACGATGGATGGGTAGATGGTTTTTGGATCTTGTTTTCTGGAACTTGTATTGGGAATGGTTCACTTCAGGACTACTTTTTGGCAACTCCCTTTTGGTCTTTTGAACATCCTTTTGTTATTCTTTTTTATATTTTCTAAAGAACCATTGCTGCCTTTCAGCCACAAACTCAAGTTTTGCTCGGTTTCTCCCCTTTGTGAGGCATTTTGCTCTGTTTTTGAAAATTAAGGTTGTTTTTTTAAATTTAATTAAGTTTTCCTATTTTTGTAAAAACAAAAATAGGCCTCTTGAAGCCTCCTGTTGTAGTTGGGAGTAAGTTGGACTGGTTGAGCCACTTCCAGACTGACCAGTTTTGGCCTGTCTGTAGCTTTTTTTGGAGGACTCATCCCTATTTTTGTCATGTTCGTAACTCCATTTGAAAACAAGAACGATCTTTCTCTGGCTGTTCTAGTTTTTCTCCAATTTATTTTATAAGAGTAGTTAAGCTATGTCTTTGTGGGAAGCATAGTGGTGCAATGCTTAGTACCATTGCCTTCACAGACCTAATTTTAGACAATAACACTGACAATATTTTCACACGTTTTGCATTTTGTATCTGTGCTAAATTCCTTAAAGTACTCAAAGCTTTTCTTTCACAGATTTCATAACAGACCTTATCACCAAACGTTGAGATTTATAAACTTCTTTACTTCCACAATAATCCAGTGGATAAAAGAGTACCAACTCTAAAATGGCTTTGTGTGTGTCATACAAATAACTGGAACCACATCCAAGGTTTTTTCCCATCTTTAACCTGATGGTACCAGGAAAGACTCTTAGATTGCACAGGTTCAGTAAATATATAGTATAATAAAAGTCTTTATGGCACAATGGCAGGTAAAGTAACTTTGTCAGCCTGAATGAGGTGTCTTCTATGTACATATTTTCTCTATAATGCTGGGCTGACAGATAACTTATCATATCTGAGTGAGTGCTGATGTCAGAAATGTAAAGGTGGCTTACTTCCTACTCATTATTACTAAGACATGCTCCATAAACCTAACCAAATGGAATCAGGCATACAAGTTGCCCTATGTATGTGCTATAAAGTGAGTCATTACAGATTCTTTTTTGTTTTAATTGTGAACTGTAAAATGGAATAGTGCTGTAGTAAGGAGACCGGTTTTGAATCCTGGGCTTGAAACAGCCTGTGCTTCTCCTTGCAATGGACTGGTGCACCATCTAGAGTTAGTTCTTGGTTCCTATCTTGCACCCAGTGTTCACAGGACAGACTGCAGCAGCCTGTGAACCTGAAATGAATGAAATTAGATAGATAGATAGATAGATAGATAGATAGATAGATAGATAGATAGATAGATAGATAGATAGATAGATAGATAGATAGATAGATAGATAGATAGATAGATAGATAGATAGATAGATAGATAGATAGATAGAACTTTATTTGTACCCAGGGTGAAATTTGACATTTTACAGAAGCACTTTAAATAAATAAATGCATAAACAAGTAGATAGATAAATCAATAAATACACATACATTTTGGTCTGAACAAAGAAGAAAATTAAAAGAAAGAAAACTTCTGACTTGGCTGTCACAGTGCCAATGAGGCATTACACAGGCATATTGCTGTTGATATAAAGGACACATGTCTGCTGAAAGATTTGTTTGCTCTAAGTCCTCAGTGTTGGTGTGTCAGAGAGAGGATGTGCAGCACTGTTCAAAATGGCACTCAGGTTTGCTTTAATTCTGTCCTTTGCTACGACCTCCAGGTGGTCCAGTGTGTGTCCTACAACTGAGCTTGCCCTTTTAGTTAGCTTGTTGATTGTTTTGGGCATCTCTTGAAGTGATGTTACAAGCCACACTATAGAAACCCACACTGGCCATCACAGAGTTATAGGAGATGTGAAGGATGTCACTTCCCACATTAAAGGAATGCGGTGTCCTAAGGAAAAATAGCCTGCTCTGCCCTTTTTTCTATAGTTTTTCTGTGTTCTTAGATCAGTCTAACCTGTCATTAATGTGGACCATCAAGTACTCGTAGAAGCAGACCACCTCATCCACTCCTTGAATAGTGACCTGACATAGAAGCTCTTTGGTACCACAGAATCTATAGGAGACTGGGCCTTTATATAGGACTGGTTACTTCCCATGTTTCTCCCCATACCTGCAAGGTCTTTTTTCTGGGTACTTTCTTCCACCTTCCAAAGACATGCAAGTTAGGTTGGCTGGTATTTTAACATCAGCCCCAGTGTGCATGTGGGTGGGTTGGTTTCTGTATTAAACCCTATACTTTGAGGACAGACTTAAGCTGACCATAGATTAAGCAAATTTAAGAATGCCACATTTGGAATAGGGGTTAGCTCTGCTATATCAGGTAAGCCGATTTGTATTGTATCATGGAGACATGGCCTGGATCATTTTGTGGTTATTGCCTGTGTAGAGTTTTTGACCTGACTGTGTGGGGTTTTTCAATACCCTAGTCTTTCTTTCCTATCCCACTGGTTAGGTTAAACATTGACTGTAAATTGTCTCTAAATGAGTGAGTGGGGGTGTATGTGATTGTATCTAACAATGGACTGACACCCATCATTGTTTTTTATAACTGTAGACTTGGATTTAGCAGGTTTAGAAAATGTATGATAGGTTGGTGTTGCTCTGCATTTTGGACTTGGCATTCACATTAGACAAGATGGTATATAAAAAGGTGGTGTTTTTTTCCTCGGTATAAATAAACAAAGAAGTATGCAGCAACATATAAAAAAACTGTGTTACACTGTGGGCTTATAAAAATGATCACTCACTTAACCACTCAGTTACTTGGCAATGTTATCTGCTGTCAAGAATTTGATACATTTCAGTATAAAGGTATAGGCCATTGAAACTACTCAAGTAAAAGTACAAGTTTGTTACTTTAGTAATAAAACCTCAACCAGTACCGTATATACTCGCGTATTAGTCAGGTCTTGAAACCCAAGAAATTAATTATAAAATCAGACCCCGACATATACACCCGTTCAAAACTATTTGAACAAAAACACTTATTTTTATTTTTTACATCTTCTTGCTTCCTCCAATCTCACACCAGTTTCTCAGACATATCGAATTTTGTTGCAGCAGTGCAGTCCCCAATTTCTTTTGCCACTTCAACGACTTTTAATTTAAAACCAGCTTCATATTTTCTTCTCATCAAACGCTCCATCGTAGATAGGGGATGCTCTTACGATAACGGTGTATGAGGGTGTGAGATATGTGGATGCTGAAAGTTGTGAACGACAAGGAAATGGACATCAATATAAAATAAAAATCAATTTCTTTTATTCTTGATGAGAGGAGGCTGCTGCAGACCCTGTCACGTTCCAGTGCTACAAACCGTCAGCCTGCTAGTAGGAAGCCGAGACCTCCTTTAATACTCAGGTTCGTAAGAAGAAAAAAGAAAAAATGCGGCAGTTCATTTTGAGGTCATACATAGATCGTTATAGCTTGAGGTCACACCCTGGATTGCAACATGTAGGAGCACACAGTGCTTTTTACAGATAAAAAGTGGTCAGTATTTTCACAATTTTAAGAAATACACTTCTGCTAACTTACACGTACATAAGACCAGTTATAGCAAGTTTTGTCCTAACAGTTAAAGGGTGTATGCAACTCAGCGGTATTAGACAATGCCCACTTCCTCATTCTTTTTTTCATGCACATTGCTCATAAAATATCAAGGGTTACATAAAGGTTAGTTCAGTACATTACAGTAGTTATAAAGAAATTATATTCTTATAGCTTTAGTATCTGCATTAGATTACATTTGTTCAGTTAACTTTAACACATTCTTATTTAATTCATAAGTGTCACGCTTCTTATAGTTCTATTAGCATCATTCTGTTATTATTTGGAAAAACTGATGCACCTTAATTCTAAATTTTCTTTCTCAGATACAAAAAACACAAATCAGTGCAAACGTTGCTTCAGAATACTTTGGGTATTACCATGTGGTCACATAGGCACAATAAATAGAAAAAAAAGGCAGTGTGCTCCGTGGTTACTCTCTCAGGTGGGTGTTAGCTTATCATAATCTCTTGGACCAATAGCGTGAGTTTTCTACATTCGACAAATACGACTGACATTATAAAATACCGGAAATTATACAATAAAATCAAGTCCTGACTTATCTGCGACAGAACTTAAACGCGAGCATATACAGTAAACACACATGCTGCTAAATATAAACAGAACATACACAACAATACACAAGATTTTATTTGTCAAAAAGTGAATCAAAAAGGTAAGTATATGACAAAAGGTTTCTGTTATCATTAGCAAATACTGTACATGATAAACAAGTAATCAGAATCAACTAAGTATATGGTTAACAATGTTACTTATTGTTGTCATTTCTAAACTACCATTTGACAAAGCAAAGACTACAGTCAAAAGAAAAGCTTACAGTTTCACAAATAAAGTGCAGAAGCAGACACACAAAATGAAAATGGTACTGATATCCAAATGGCAAATTGCTTTTAATTGTGTAGAGATTACTCATCTACAATATGTAGTGCAAAAGCATATCAATACAAATTCTAATAAATCTAATTCATGTATTTTTGCCACACTTCTTCAAATACATGAAAGTGTTGAAAAGAAAAAAAATATGCATGTAAGTGGAACAGGAATTTTTTCAAACAAATAATGGCTGTTGATCACTGTTGATCTAAAGTATTTATAGTTTATTGTATATTTTAACAATTGTTACTTGCAATATATGAGAATATAGCACTGCGTCTACTGCTGGTTACATGTGGAATTAATATAAAGTTGCTTGTAACGGAACACAGCTGTTTCCAGCAGTTCTTAGTTGCTGCTTGAAGCAACAGGCAGGATGCACTTACCATCAGAATTGTCAGTCTTTGCATTTTGCTGCAATTGGGGATAGCGAATGCATTGTCCAAAAGGTGAGGCATATTCTTAAATGTAAACTTACTGATAAATATGTTAAACCTACTAATGTACACTATTAAAAATGTATGTACATTTAGGCAATTATCTACTGAAGGGGAATATCTTTTTTTTAAATGATGCCACCCGTTATTGTACAAGGTACGTTCAAAATGTTTCTGCACTTTTATATTTTCATTGGAAATAATGAAGGCGGGAGGAGTAATAATTGGGCATTAAAAAGTTGGTGCGACACTGGGAAAATTGCATTGCAAAACGAAGGTGACTATGTAGAAAAGTGATGTAATTTGTTTTTGAAATTCTTAACAAATAATAGAGTTTAAAAAAAAAGTGCAGAAGCTTTTTGAACGATCCTCGGAACTTATTCTTTTGGAGAACCAGACTGCTTCAGACACAACAATATGTGACTATCAGACTTCTACTGTTACATCTTTCAGTACCATCAACTGTTATTTTTATTATTTATACTGTACTATTTTACAACTTTGAAAGTGAGGTACAAGTTAATTCATATCTCACTGAGCCTGGCAAAATATGACACATGAGAGAATTTGTATCTCAGTGTACAGTGACTATAAATATAGTTAGCTTACTGGCGAGCTTTGCCGTTGCGTTTCAGTTACCTACTATAGTGCTGCCATCTAGTGGGTAAGTATAGAATTTTTTTTTGGTGGGAACAGTCTGCAGAAAATAGAGCTGTAAATAAACAGTCTGTAGGCATGTGGCCACAAACAAGGTATAAAGCTACTGATGTTTTGAAGTATTCTAGATTAATTACAAGATTAATATTTGATGATAATGACAGTGACTGAGAGAGTGACAATCAATTAGATGATGTGAAACCTGTAGGCTCTGGCATTAATTCATATAGTTGCCCCAAAGGCATTTGCATTACAATGTGTCTGACTTTATCATGACTGTCAGGAGAGCAGTACATGGAAATTCTGCCACCCACTGACAGCAGACAGTCACCAGCCACCAAATGGATTGTGTGCAACAAGCATGGATAGTGCAAAGAAACATGTTACATTTGTGGTACATGTTCTTCTTAAGCCTTCACTCTGTGAGGAGTTATGCTTCAAGTTCTCTCATTCATATGCAGACTTTTAGCCATGTTGCTGGTGAAAATAAAATAGTTAACAGTTCCTTTACATTTTTGACAGAGTTACTGATGCTAATTATTGCTTTATTTGCTTTATCTCTTTACAGTTTTTTTTTTTTTTTTTTTATGAATTTTTGATAGTGTTCATTATTTATCTTATACACATTGACTTATACTGCAGTGTCCTGGTAATAAATGGTCCAGTGGTCAACGTGTTAAAGACCATGCTAGTTTAAAAAATCAACTTACAGTACCTCTAAATGTTTTTTAGGTGCATTTGCATATAATGTGCAGAGCACCTACTGCAATAGCCATTTCTGCCTATTTGTCTGTCTGAATGCTCCAACATGAACCGATTTTATTTAAATTTGGCACACTTATTCTTCAAAGAAGTTTGTCAAGACAGTTCCATTTTTGTTGAGATATCACAGATATATCGTGCTGTACAAAGGTTTGAAATTTCAAAATCTCCCATTGAAAAGCATTGGTGAAACTCCAAATTTGTCTATGTTTAAATAGAGAAATATTCTGTGCAACTTCAACTACAAACTAGTTTATTGTTTCAAAATAACTTTGAGGGCAATTACGACTTTAACTTGTATATACTGCATATATTATTATTTAAAGCATCCAATAGTTTCTTGCCAGGGAGAGCAGATACAAGCAAGTAGTTCATACAATAGCACCAGGGTTGCCAGACATCCTGATTTGAGTGGGACTGTCCCGAGATCAACAGACAAATCCCGAGTCCTGCACTGCCACTGAAAATCTCAATTGAACAAAAATTGTATGTAGAAAAAAAAATTACATTGAATTTCTAGTTAAAGGGGCTTGCTATTTTTTCTAGACAGCCTGGTGTACCACCTTTTATCTTCTTCTTCTTCTTTCGGCTGCTCCCATTAGGGGTTTACACAGTGGATCATCTTCTTCCATTTCTTTCTGTCCGCTACATCTTGTTCTGTTACACCCATCACCACATCCATAAACCTTCGCTTAGGCCTTCCTCTTTTCCTGTTGCCTGGCAACTCTATCCTTAACATCCTTTCCCCCAATATACCCAGCATCTCTCCTCTGCACATGTCCAAACCAACGCAATCTCGCCTCTCTGAATTTGTCTCCCAACCGTCCAACTTGATCTGAGCCTCTAATGTACTCATTTCTAATCCTATCCATCCTCGTCACACCCAATGCAAACCTTAACATCTTTAACTGTGCTACCTCCAGCTCTGTCTCCTGCTTTCTGGTCAGTGCCACCGTCTCCAACCTATATAACATAGCTGGTCTCCCTACCGTCCTGTAGACCTTCCCTTTCACTCTTGCTGATATCTGTCTGTCACAAATCATTCCTGACAACCTTCTCTACCCATTCCACCCTGCCTGCACTCTCTTTTTCACCTCTCTTCCACAATCCCCATTACTATATACCACCTTTTATGAATAAAATTAATAACTGTCGGCTGAATCAGAGTGTTTGAATTATATGTGTTCGTTTACGTCATGTGCTTGTGTCATTGTATGTTTCTTGTGCTCATCATGGCTGCTCGTGCTCGTTTGCAATTCATTTTGAAAATGAAATGATACTGATAAGGACTTTTAGACTAACAAGTTAGGTTGTATCTGCATTCTATTTACATATTTTATATGAAACATAAAACATGTTACAAGTTATATCGAACATACCCATACCTAAATTTTGAATGAAAAGGAAATGATAAATGAGGTTATATATAAACCATGCAAAATGTTTACCATATATTTCTATTTATGTTAGTTTAGTATGCAATGAAATATTGCATTACTGCTCATACTAAGTGCTTGTGTAAGTAAAATAAGCAAAAATCAAGACTGATTGTTCAAAATGTACTATTTTGATTATTCTGTGACTATTTTATATATGTTCTCTCCTATATACATACTAGGGAATCCATTCCCGGGCTCCTGATTCCCGAACATTTTTCATTCCCGCGAATGAGACTGCTGTAATTTCCGGGAAAATGGGAACGGCCAAGCTCGCATATATAGCGTGTAAAAGTGTAAAAATCGATCAAGAAATAACAGAGTTATAGCTGAAAATAATTAAGGTGGCGCCATTGCTGCAGCTTGCACTTCATCAGACAATAGCTTTGAACAGCAACTTGAAATTGCAATGCGTCAGTCTGTTGCATCCGCATTATCTGTGCCAAGAAACTTGCCATCACAGAATGATGACAAGAAACTGGATGCATCAGTAAAAGCTGAAATGGCGGTGTTTCAGAGCAACAGCAAGCGTGGGCGTTGTTTAGAACAAGTCTATCAGTATCTGATGATTGTGCCGCCTACTTCAGTGGAGGCCGAGCGTGCTTTCTCAGCAGCTGGCATACTTCCGCATGAAGGTGCGCTCTTGCCTTGACGACCGCACGCTGGACACGTTAATAATAATAATTCATTACATTTATATAGCGCGTTTCTCTGTATACAAAGCACTATCCACACAGGGAGGAACCGGGAAGCGAACCCACAACCTTCCAGAGTCTCCTTACTGCAAAGCAGCAGCACTACCACGGCGCCACCTGTGAGGACGTTGTACTTTCTACACTCTTATTACCACAACTAAAGATACATGTACTTATATCGGCATGAACTGCTTGTAGATAAGGTTAGTCTTTTATTTGTGTCAACGTATTGCAGTAGTTTTATTAAAAATAAATGTTGGTCGTTCTAAAACCGTACACAGGTAAGATGCCCGTGTACTGTGTCATCCCCGGGCGCCTGGGATTCCCAGGAATGAAATGCGGGATTCCCGAATTCCCAGAAATGGATAAACCCATCCGGGAATGGATTCCCTAATACATACTTATTTTATATACTTACATATTTAGATTATACGTTTATTTATCTACTAGCTGTGTAAGCCTGTGCTGTAAAAAGTCCGGGGTCCTAGAAACTATTGAAATTGTCAGAAAAAAATTAAAATGTACAGATATCAGGTAATTGAAAGGAACTACTCTGAGCATCTCTCTACTAGGAGGTTTCGTTTTGCAGATGTGCTCATCTCACTTGTGTATTAAGTGTGTGGCTAAGCGACTGTCTTTCTTCTGAGATATTGTTTTGTTGATGTGCTGGCCTCGCTTGTGTTAATAGCGGCTAAGCGAGTTTTCTGTTTCATTGGAGGCGGAGCCCTTACCCTGACTCCACCTCTCACTTCCGGGCCGGACAGACAGACACAAACACTTTCACGCCTAAACGTTTATGTTTAAGATATTTATAATTATATTAAAAGTGTGCCCTGCAGTGGGCTGGCACCCTGCCCGGGATTTGTTCCTGCCTTGCGCCCTGTGTTGGCAGGGATTGACTCCAGCAGACCCCCATAACCCTGTATTAGGATATAGAGGGTTGGAGAATAACTGACTGACTGACTGACTGGTCTATTTTTTGTGTTCCTTGGTTCCTTGACATCTTTTTTTATTTTTGGTCACTTGAAACAGTGGCTGTCCCATTTTGTGAGTTTAGAAATCTGGCATCTCTGAGTAGCATCCATCTGCTGTTAACCATAGAAGTTAAAAAAAAGTCATTTCTCTTGAAAACAAAAGAAGAATAGAGGAATTATGTAAACATATATAAGACTGAATTGACTTAACACATATTATCTGCAGATTATTATTATAAAGATCCAGCGTCATCAACATGCAGATAAATATGTTTGACCTAATTAATTACAGAAGAGAGGTGCAGCTCTCTTAACTGATATGAACCCACAGTTGATTTGTGAGAAGAAGATTGGAGCTGCTGGGCATTCTCTGGTCACAAAGTCAGGGCAGGATTACTTATCAGTTTTACGTAAACAGAGCATGCGTTATGGTTCATCCATCCATCCTTTATCCAACCTGCTATATTCTAACTACAGGGTCACGGGGGTCTGCTGGAGCCAATCCCAGCCAACACAGGCAGGAAACAAACCCTAGGCAGGGTGCTAGCCCATCGCAGGACACACACACACACACACCCACACACCCATCACACACTAGGGACAAGTTAGGATCGCCAATGCACCTAACCTGCATGTCTGGACTGTGGGAGGAAACACATGCAGACATGTGGAAAACTAACTGGTTTTATGGTTCATCCATACTTTTTTGCTTCTGTGTATCTTCAGACTGGACCTGAAACCCTTAGGATAATTGACACCTGTTGTGTTTCTGTTTTACAATAAATTAATTCAAAATTTCCCATTTTCCTGCACCACCCTGTGTATACATGGCCTCCCATTTTCCTGTGACATGGCCCAATAATACCTGCATTTGTCTTATTTAATTACAATGTTATATTTTTGTTCACACCACTGTGTCTGTTACAGTATGAAGCGTTTTTCACAGTAATTGTGAAAAATCTAAAAATGATGAAGAATATTATACCATATCATCATAGGACCTTTAAAAATGTACACTCTTCTCTTGCAGCTCCAGAATTCTCAATTATTCATTTTTTAGAGTATTTACTTATTGAAAAGTATGATCAGAACTTTTATTTTACATTCTAGTCTGTGCTTTTTTCTTGTAAAACTTATTAAAGATTTATAACAAGTTAATATTGTCCTTTGTGCTAAATTAATAATTAATTGAGGGTTGTGTGGTAGCAATCCACACATTCAGGCTTCGGGGTTTTATTTTTTCAAGCACATGTTAATTTAAACATAAAGGCCTGAATTTCACCTTTTTATTGAAAGCTTATTCTTTTAAAGTTTGTTAGGAAAAACGCTTGCTGATCACTTCTGATGCCAAGACAACACTCTGAGCGTCGCCTCAGTAGTTTATTGCTCTGGGGCACATTCTTGGGAGCTGTGCTTCTGTTAAAGGTCAACTCGTCCTAAAGCAATTTTATAGCTCCTAGTGGATTTTCACCATACAGATGTTCAAGAAGTGCAGTTTAATATTAATGACTGAGATGGAGTGACCTGTAGGAATGAATTACTGTAAATGAGAGTGGAAAAGGAGAGAATGTGACAACCTGGGAACACAATAGACAATGAAATCTTAAATGATATGCAAAACAAAAACCTACATTAAGTCTAAAAATAAAATGGGAACTATGTACAGTATGTTTGCAAATTGTGCTGTGGCATTGAGGGAAGTGAAGTGAAAACCATAGTTGATCTGACTTCGTCTATGTGACACTAAGCCGGGGTGCTCTTTGTCTGTCCTATCACTATAGAATGGCCAGGAGGGGTAAGCGGCTAGTAGTCCGAGGTCTTCAGTGACCTCATTCATAAAAATTGTGCACACACACAAAAACAGACAGGAAATTTGTGTATGCAACTTCCTACACAAATGTCTGGAATTATGAAGAAAACTTGATGGGGAAAGTATGTATATTTATAGCAACTCTGATCTATGCATATGTAACATTTTGGAGAAATTAGGAAATAATGACACCTTGATCATGTAGGAAAATGCAGCCAAACTGGCTAAATGATGACTCACACATGTAATAATTCATATCACTGAGCTTTTATTATAAAGTGCACTGACGTGACAAACATATTACCTCAAAAATGATGAATATAATGCATGGACTGTATTTTAATTCCCTTTTAAGGGGGCCAATGCTGAGTATTTGCACTAAAGAACTTTTTTTTTTTTTTTCTTTCCGAGGAGTAAAAACTTTATTGCTGTACTGGCAGATATAGACACAAAACCCTTTCAGAGGCGATCACAGGAAACAGCTGTAAAACATGACAGCTCAGCCCCCGACTCCAGGTCAAAAGAACACAAACTCTTCCTTTTCAAGTGGGTACAGTGGCTCGGGAGCAGTGACCGGAGCAGAGGGGGTCTGGGGTAGAGGGGACAGGAGAGTGAAGACTTTTTTTGGTTTTTCGTCAGTTCAGGGAACTGGCTGACAGGTCAGGAATATCCCAGCCAAGCTTCACTCTCTCTTGCCCAATCTGCTGGTAGCCAATAACTGACTGGTGAGGCGCTACGTCCAGTTTTCATTTGGTTGTGAGTGTTGACACTGAAGTTCTGCAGCGTCGTGATTGCATATGTATGAGGTTGATTAGCATGCTCCGTATATGAATGAATGAATGAATGATTCAGGGCAGCATTTAAAGTGCATTCAAGTACACACATTCACAAAGTGATTGTGATTTATAAAGGGAAAGTTAAATAGAAATGTGTATATGCCAGGTATTATAAATCTGATTTTTGGTGTACACATTTTCCTGTATTTTTGGCATGTGCATATTTTCACACATCAATCATCACAAAGTTTTATAAACGATGCCGCAGGACCAAATTGTCGAAGCGAAAAATTATCACCAGAAGTGTTTTTACCTGAAATGAAAGCTATTAGGAGTCTCGGGATAGGCAAACAGAGTCTATAATTTTATTGCAATAAAATAACAATAAAAATAACACGGACTCAACCCAATACGGCCAAACTGAGCTGAGCTCCAAACAGTTCAAAACCCAAAACTTTTATATCATTTCTTATCACTTTGTCCTTGTTCAATTAGCTCATTCTGCACCCGTTTTTACTGTCCATTGTTTCTCTCTAGTTTCTGTTTTGGTTATTTTTGATTGGTCTAAGGCTGGGCAGATGGTTTCCTTTTTCCTTCTTTGGGCTTTCTTGTGTCATTTCCTTTCCTAAGCCTTCCAAACTTTTTCTAATGGTGGCCTGAAGCTTAAGCTTTAATTTAAAAAGAAATATGGCATGTGCCTTTATTTAATTATTTGCTTGGCATGCTTGATTTACATTTAATTTCTGTACTTAGGTTAAATGCTAGTATAGTTTTCTAAACTTATTTATGCTAGAATATATTTTGTTATTTTCCATTCATTACATCATATCTCTGACCTTGGCAGCAATGCCTTTTTTGCCATCTTTGCTAATTCACTATTCCAGCTGGCTTCTTACATACCTACTATAGCCATTTTTCCTGCATTTTGTTACTGGTATTGCTCCTTGTTTTCTGGCCTCCATGAGAACAGATGTTCTCATGCCTTCTTATCTTGTCCTCGGTTAGCTTCTGTGTGTCATTCTTGTCCTGTTCTTATTCTTGCTTTCTTAATACTGGTAATTTTCCTTCAAGCTTAAAAAATAATGCAATATAACTGATTTTTTAGTTAACCATTTGCTTGACCTATCTTATTTGCTTAACATTCTAATTTATGCTTAATCTTAATGTTTTAGAAGCTATTAATTACTTTTATGCCTATTTATGCTAATATGCTATTTATGCCTAATATATAAAATTTTTTTCCTTCTATACTTTCCCTTTTACAATTTTAATTTCCTACATCATCAATGGGTCATTGTTCATTAATTAATTATTGGACAGATATTGTTTGTTTTGATTTATTTTTAATTGGTTTCTACCTTGTTCTCTGCGTGTTTTAACAAATCTGTATTTTATGTGTACTAATCCTATATTTAGTAGTTAATATAATCGCTACTTGTATTTTAACTGAGAATTGTTCAAAGCACTCTGTGTGTGCAATCAGTGAAGAGCGTTATACAAGAATAAGTTGGATTGTATTGTGGCAGGTCAGAAATTCCTGCTTTTAAATGGTCTTCTATTCAGTCATTTTTAGCATTCGTTAGCCCTGCTGCTTCATGGATCGAATATGCTGGGTTCAAATCACTGTTTGTGTGGAATTTTCATTTTCTCACTGTGCCCACATAGGTTTTTCATCAAGTTTTCCAGTTTTCCATATCACATCCTAAACAGATGTGTGTTTGGTTAAATGCCAACTCTAAACATCAGCCCTCTGAAGACTAATACCCAATAATGCTAGAATAGGCTAAGGCCTCCTGGGACTCTTAAATGCGCTAAGTTGTTTTTTAGGATGTTATGTTATTTTTCTTTATTTCACTCTTTATACCGTAATCATCCATCCACTTTACAAACTCGCTTATCCTGAGCAATTTTGGGAGAGTATGGGGGAGCTGGAACCTATCTCAACAAGCATTGGGTGCAAGTCAGGAACAATCCCCGAACAGTTCATCACAGTACCCTTGTTGCGTTAATTCTTAAAAGTTAACATACAATCTATGACCAGATATCACCATTTTGTTATTTTGAAATACTGTTGCTTACTAATTATCAAACCAGTGGATATGACAACCTGAAACAACTTCTTTTTTTAGGATTTATTGTTTTTATCTACCTTTTATTATTTGAAGACAAAGAAGCACTGTGGGCACTGTGCAACTTTCTGAACTTGAACTTTTAAGTTTCTCCGCCACTCGATCAACTTCCTTTTGTTGTTTACATCACTGCTTAAACCTACAAATAGTACGTTTTTCCTTGACTCTACTCAGTATTCACTGAAATTCTTCTTTTTCCCTTGTGCTTTTGCCATTGTCTTTTCACAGAATGCTGAAAGTAAGGGGCTATTTATATTGATTTGCATATTCAAAGAGGCGTAATTCTGGGAGGAGTTGGGGAGTGGCGGCAGGCGTGTCCGTGAGCTTTACTTTTCACGCTGACCGGGATTTATGTAGCGGAGGAATGTGGAAGTTGGTGTAAGCACAGATTTATGCATCTGGATTTTTTTTGTGTATACGCACATTTCCGCTTTTGCCTGTATGCCATGTTTTAGTGTGAATTCTACACATGGCGTTAAGCATGAGGCCCCTGGTGTTTTTTAATTTGACTTTTCTAACATTGATCACCAGAAAAAGACTCCTTAATGTCAAAGTGAAAACAGATCTCTGGTCTAAATTCATTACAAATGTAATTTAAGTACAGGGTCTAAAGGTCACTGGAGCAATAAGAGAGGCAGACACAGCAGGTGCAGCATGCAAAAGGTGCTTTTATTTTGCAAAAGTCCATATTTGTCTAAAAACAACCCAAAGGTGTACTCAAATAGAATTACTTTTAAGTTTGGCATAATTACTGAGTACATATTTGTTTGCTTTATGCTTTACACAGAGACACCTCATAAGTTGTTTCCTGTTATGTTCATATCTATTTATTTATTTTTACTTTTACGGAATAAACTCATGTTACATAAGAAGTGAGCTTGTATTACCAGCTTGACTGCACACTTCTCTTGGTATTTGACTTGTATTGATGATCTGTTTTGCTGTCAGGAGTGGCTAACTGACAAGTAAAAAAGATAAATATATAAAATATACAAGCTGAAGTGACCTCTCACCTTCAAATAAATTTGAAACCTCAAACTAATCTGTAATTGAAGTTGCACAGAAAGTTTCTCTGTTTTAAGACAGATGAGTTTACAAATTTGTTAATATTTTTCAGTAAGAGGTTTTAAGATTTAAAACTTTGCACAGTATGCTGTATTCCAGTTATTGCGACAAAAATTGAAGTTTCTTAACAAAATTCCATCCATCCATCCATCCACTTACCAACCCGCTGAATCCGAACACAGGGTCACGGGGGTCCGCTGGAGCCAATCCCAGCCAACACAGGGCACAAGGCAGGAACCAATCCCAGGCAGGATGCCAACCCACCGCAGGACACACACAAACACACCCACACACCAAGCACACACTAGGGCCAATTCAGAATTGCCAATCCACCTAACCTGCATGTCTTTGGACTGTGGGAGGAAACCGGAGTGCCCGGAGGAAACCCACGCAGACACGGGGAGAACATGCAAACTCCACGCAGGGAGGACCCGGGAAGCGAACCCAGGTCCCCAGATCACCCAACTGCGAGGAAGCAGCGCTACCTTAACAAAATTCCTTGAAAAATAATTGTGCCAAAGTTCAATAATATCAGTCCACTGGGAGCCGAGTTGTGAAAGAAAGATGAATAGATAGATAGATAGATAGATAGATAGATAGATAGATAGATAGATAGATAGATAGATAGATAGATAGATAGATAGATAGATAGATAGATAGATAGATAGATAGAAGCAAGTGCTTTTCACATTACAGAATATGTGAATGCACCAAAATAAGAGTTACATATAATTAAAGACTTTATTTTAAAAAATAAACTATTCCAAAATGAGACAAAATCAGAAAAAGGTAAAAAAAGCCAAGTCTGCAATCAAAGAATACTCAGAAACAAGAATTAAATTAGGACTCAAAACGGAGCACTTTCAGATGTACTAGAATCCAAAAGACCCGAAAAATAAAAGTAGTAGAACTAATTAATGTCTCAGCTATCCACTAAGGCCTCTTAGGTGTCTATTAAGATCAAATGAGGTCCCCACAGTTGCTCTGTTCAACATTACTGTGTTACAGCCTGGGATGTTTTCCCTGGCTTTTGTTTCCATTTTTGTGTCTTCTTTCTTTATTCTGAAGTATTACTTTTATTGTAATGATATAAATGTTGTTAATTTGTTTTTATTATTATTTAGTATCTATGTATGATGTGGGGGGTATTTTTCGTACGTCGCTTAAATCATCCGAGATCAGGTGCCTCATCTTGGATAAGTTAATGCCGGTGACACTCATCCGGGATAGGTCGGTTTTTCAAACGCAGCCGTGTAGTAGATTAGTCGAGCTGGACCTAATCATACGAGATGAATGTGCGTGCCCGCGCTGAGTGAAAAGCCCATATATATTGAGTCTAGAAAACATGATCAGCAAGTCTTTGATAGGCTGTAACAAAATGACAAAAGAACGGGCGCATTTTTTTCACACACACACGTCGTAAGACCTTTTATTCGAAAGGACATGAAGAATTTCAAGATTTAATATGCACAAGGGGTAACACTGCAAAAGCAGCCCAAACCAGAAAAGACGGCTGGCAAAAAGTGGCCGACAAATTAAACGCTAAGTAGTGTACATTGTACTTACTGAATGCAGCGTTTCATTTCCTATGTGTCAGATTAATTATTATTTAATATGTCATAATTCCAGATGAAACGTGAGCACAAGGAGAACATGGGAACAGGTTAAAGTGAAGTACAAGAATATACTTCAAACTGGTAAATATTAGTATATAACTATTTAAAGAATTGTTGACATAAATAATCATATATAATATAAAAAACATTAATTTTAAAGCTAATAAGAAGGCAGACAAGCAAAAAACAGGTGGAGGTTCACGCGGTCCAGACCTAACCCCTGCAGAAGAGTTGGCTCTACAGCAAAATGCCGATCGCCCTGTTTCTGAGGGCATTCCAGGGGGAAGCTCCTCCTCAGAACCAGTGACAGGATGCAGTGGTCACTTCATTTCAGGTAAAGGATGGTCATTGCATATATTTGTCCTCCATGTGTGCCACAGGTATGTTCCATATAGTCCTCTTTTTTGTTGGGTCAGTTGCAGGGAATGTCATACCCCTTGAACCTGTGTCTGACCAACGAGATATTGACGAAGGTCAAATATTTGATGAAGACACTGTGTCTGATTGTTCATCAGGAGGAGAGGTAAATTTTCCAAATAATGTTTGATCAAACTCCACTCTGATCAGTCCCATGTGCCCCAATCACATTTGAAAATCCTGGTAATGAGAATGTTAGGCTGATTATGAGATTCTTCATGGAACTGTGGGTGTTTTAGCCTGTGTATTACCTACCTGCAATGGCATGATACTCCTCTTTTATTGTCTGCACACGCAGGTGTCAGGAAACACAATGAAAACCCGAAGGAAATATTTCAGAGCCAAACAGACTTTACGAATTTGCCTGGCAAACTGCACTTTTAGTTAGATTTTCCGCATCGCCTACAGTATATAAAAAAGTGCCGCTTGTAAAAAACCTCAAAGCAATGCATACTGTCTGTGTGGTTGTGAGAGCCCGACTTCGCCTAGTTTGACTTCGAATATAAGGTGCTAATAAATCTTTCAGGTGCAATATTCCCCCTCGGCTAAAGTGATATCTTTCGAAAAGAATTTCCTCCGGGAGCAATAAAGGATCTTGCCGATCGCGCAAAACCCTCTCTATATGAAATTCTCTTCTTATAATTTGCGTACCGATATCAATTGGTTGCTCATTCATGAACGGCGAAGCCATGACTGGATGACTTCCACTCACCGTCACTGATTATGTGTGTAAACTAATCCTTGTTTACGTAGAACAAACCTGCTCCGAGCAGGTTTGAGGATTAGGATGTGTTGCTATGACAACACTTCCAGCAAGAGTTTCGAAAAACCGACAGATCCAGGATCAGGCCAAATCGTCAACAATTACATCCGGCTAAACGGCTAATCCATGTACGAAAAATACCCCCGTGTTCTCTTATGCTCCATCTGCTTTGTAATGGAATCCAAAGAGGCGGGGTCACCCTGACATCACTACTGAAGTACCGCCCCAGCCTATGCAGTATATGTGTAAATGAAAAGCAGGTCCTTCTGCTCTTCATCATGCTTCAATGTAAGTATTTGGAGAAATGCATTAATTTGAAACTTTTATCTTTTTCTGACTTTTTCATTTTTGCTTTTGAATTTGGTTTGCCACTTCTACATTTACAATTAGGATTTGATTGTTGTTAGTTGCCTTTTTAATTGTCTTTTGCCATTTTTGCTCCTTTCTGAATGTATTCTTTGTGGACTTTTTCCTCAGACTAAAAGTCTGATGGTTTTCATTTCTCTTAAAGGGCATTTTGATATATTTTGGGATATTTAAATTATATTAAACATTAAAAGTCTGTTTCAAGTCTACCCCATTTTGCAATTTTGAGTGCAATTAATCCCAACAAATACAAACAGCACCTTCAGAAATTATTCAGACATCTTCACTTTTTATACATTTTGCCATGTTGCAGCCTTATGCTAAAAAACATTTAAATTATTTTTTCCTGACATTACACAACACTCAATACCCCAGAATTAAATAGTGAAAACAGGATTTTATTAATTTTTGCAAAATAATTAAAAAAAAAAAAAAAAAAAATATTACATTGACGCAAGTGTTCAGATCTTTTGCTATGCCATTTCAAATTTGGCTCAGGTGCATCCCATTGTATTTCATCATCATTTAGATGTTTTTACACCTTGTTTGGATTCCACCTGTGGTCAATTCATTTGATTGAACATGATTAGGAAAGGTACACGCCTGTCTATAGAAGGTCCCACATTTCACAATGTGTAGCAAACCAACCTAAGAAGTTAAAAGGAATTGCCCACAGAGCTTTGAGACAGGATTGTGTGATCTGGGAAAGGATACAAAAATTCTACAGCACTGAAGGTTCTAAAAAGTGCAGTGGTCTGACTCTTCCTAGAGCTGGCTACTTGGTCAGACTGGAAGAGAAGGGCTTGTTAAGAATGGTGAACAAAAACACCCATGGTCATTATGCCTGAGCTCTAAAAAAAACTGTAAGGGGATGGGAGAAACTTCCAGAAGACCAACCATCACTTTAACTTTCCACTAATCTGGGTTTTATGGCAGAGTGGCCAAACAATACACAGATGCCTGCTGGAAGTTTGCAAAAAGGCACCAAAGGGACTCTTACTCAGCGGGAAACAAGATTCTCTGGTTTGATGAAGCCAAGATAGAACTGTTTGACCTCCATTTGAAGCATCATATGTGGAGAGAACCAGATACTGCTCAATACCATTCCAGCGTGGAGGCATGATGGTGACAGCATCATGCTGTGGGGTTGTTTTGTAGCAGCGAGGAATGGAAGACCAAACAGGCTTGTAGGAAAGCTGAACTGAGCAAAGCATAGGGATATCCTGAATAAAAACCAGACAGGGCCCAAAGTTCACCTTGCAACAAAACACAAAGCAAAGACAACATAGGAGTGGCCTAGAGTCAACTCTGTGAATTTTCTTGAGTGGCTCAGCCAAAGCCCAGGGTTGAAATCAATTGAACATCTCCTGAGAGACCTAAAGATAGATGTTTACTGATGGTCTCCATCTAACCTGACAGAGCCTGAGAGAATCTTCAGAGAAGAATGGCAGAAAATGATAAAATCGAAATACGTAAAGCTTGTTGCATCATGTACCCAAGATGACCACAGGCATTAGTCGCAATCAAAGGTGCTTCAGCTATGTACTGAGTATGTTTCAGTTTTTTATTTTTAGTATATTTGCAAACATGTCTAAATTCCTGTTTACACCTTGTCAGTCTAGGGCATTAAGTGTTGTTTGATGAGGGAAAAAATTAATTTAAACTATTTCAGCACAAGGCTGGAACATAACAAAATGTAAAAAGTGAAGATGTCTGAATACTTTCTGGAGGCAATGTGTTGTGGAAAGTCTTCAAATAAAGAACAAGACGTTCACAAAAACAAAGTGTTGGGGGCCATCCCCGTATATTGTCCTGCGGACAAAATAGCAAAATAAATTATCAAAGAAAACCAAAGAGGTAACATTTGAAAAAGTTTATGTGACAAAATGCCGTTTTTATACAGTATTGAATTGTGGGAACAGGAAATGGTTGGCAGGAGGTGACATTGCAACAGGAAGCGGAAACAATGTCGTTTGAGAAACCAGAAGTGATGTCTTTTGGAAGTGTCAGAAGTGACGTCAGTTCATGTGATCGGAAATGACGTCATGCCGGCCATTTTGGAGCCCGTAAATGTTGGAAATTATTTTTCCTCAGTTTTTCTGTGGAGAGAAGAGATTCCGGTAAGTACTACGTGACAACCTTTCATCTTGCGATGTTTCACTCACTTTTAGGCTTTTTGACTGGCTCCTAATTGCACGTGTGTGACACTGTATAGAACACAAAGTAGACCTTCAATATGCTTAGGAATGTCAATGAATAAAAGGGTTCTGGATTTTTCTTTCCATTTTTAAAGTTTTTGATAATTTCATGAAAGATTCTCCAATAATGTTGAAAATTGAATTCTGAATGAACTATTCTTGCTAGGCAGCACGATGGCGCAGTGGTAGCGCTGTTGCCTCGCAGTAAGGAGACCTGGGCTTGCTTCCCAGGTCCTCCCTGCGTGGAGTTTGCATGTTCTCCCCGTGTTTGCGTTGGTTTCCTCCAGGTGCTCCGGTTTCCTCCCACAGTCCAAAGACATGCAGGTTAGGTGCATTGATGATCCTAAATTGTCCCTGGTGTGTGTGTGTGCCCTGCAGTGGGCTGGCACCATACCCAGGGTTTGTTCTTGCCTTGTGTTCTGTGTTGGCTGGGATTGGCTACAGCAGACCCCCGTGACCCTGTGTTGGGATATAGCGGGTTGGACAATGACTGACTGACTATTCTTGCTAAGTAGATTCCTGCAGAGAGAGTAATCATTTTCATGAAGATTTCTCTTTTTAGATTTTCCTGGCACAGTTATGTTGAATATACTATTAACAGTAGCACCCCATTTCAAAAACAACTACAACTTATTTTTTGTGTAGCGCTGTCCACTGAGTCAGATGCAAAGTACAGGGAACCATTCTCAGTTAAAATACTAGTATAGTTTATATTAATTACTAAATACAACACTAGTACACATTAACAAACACATTTGTTAAAACACACAAAGAACAAGGTAGAAACTGATTAAACATATCCGTCCATTAGATAATTAATGAACTATAGCCAGTTGACAATGGAGGAGATCAAAATTCTAAAAGAGAAAGTCAAAAACAAACTCACAACCTTAGAGACCTCAGCCAATTGGCTGCCTACCTGTTTCTGGGTTTTCTGTAGTGAAGTCTTTAGTGGTCATCCAATCTGAGAGAATCTTTCCATCCAATGATTGCAATGCTCTATTATCTGAGATAACATTTCCATATGCAGGAGAGCATCCTGGAAGTAGAGCAGTGGCACCAAGTGCCACATCTAGATACTGAGAAGAGAAATAGAATAGAGGAGGGTTAGTAACAGTTTATAAATGTTATATTAGTTATACTTCTGTACAAATTAACAAAAACAAATGCGGTATGCACATCTAATCAGCAGCTCTAGTCAGGGTAAGATGGACTAAAGTGGTGAGTCCTCAGCCTGGATTAAAGCTAAAACTGAAGGGGCATCTCTTACATTAGCAGGCAGATCATTCCAGAATTTCAGAGCTCTATAATGAAAAGCTTGACCTCCCACTGTTAGTTTAGTAAGTAGGCTAGCATCTTGAGATCTTAATGTGCACTCTGGTTTTTAACTAATGGTAAACTCGGATAAGCAAGCAGGGCCTTGGCCATTTATGGCTCTGTAAGTTAAAAGGAGGATTTTGAAATCAGCCCTAAGCTTAAAAGGAGTCAGTGTAAAGACTTGAGAACTGGAATTATGTGTTCAAATTTTCTGGTTCATTTAATAATTCTTGCAACATTAACTGAATGCTGCACGAAGAACGATTTGAACAGCAATTGAATAGCACATTGCAGTATTCAGTAGAATGCATGAATCAGTTTCCCAACATCTTGTGTGTTTAGAAAAATTCTTAATCTTCTAACATCTTTAAGGTGGAAAAAAACATTTTTGGATAATTTTGAAATGTGTGTTTTAAATGACATGCTAGAGTCAAATATAACACCTAAATTGTGTGCTGATTCAGTAACACTAATGGTGATTCCAACTGACTTCAAGAGTGACAGAATGTTGTTGTTGCGGTCAGCATCGTTCCTTCCAATAACTAAAATTTCTATTTTTTCTGTATTCAGAGACAAGTAGTTATCATCCATCCTCTCCATTAACTCACTGACACGATTAATTAGGGACACCATCGGAGAAACGCCATTTAGTCTAAAAGAAAGGTATAATTGTGTGTCATTTGTGTATGAGTGAAAATTAATGTTATGTTTTTTAATGATTAGTTCCCAATGGATGCATGTAAAGTGAAAACAGTAAAAGTCCCAGCACCCTGCGGGACACCATATTTAACTTCTGAGTATAATGAGGGAGTACTGGTAAAACATTTCTGTACATACTAGTAACGAGTTGATAAATATGAACCAAACCAGGTAAGCAAAGTGATTGTGAGCCCAATGTCATTTTCCAGCCTGCGTAGTAAAATAGAATGGTCAATGGTGTCAAAAGCTGTGCTTAAATCTAACAAGTCTTCAGCCTGATGTAATTAGTGCGGAATTTCCTTTATCAGTGGATATCAGAATCACCTTCCAAGGTGAGCAGGGCAGCCATGTTATGTAAATTACAGCCCACCATGTGTACAGGTAATTTTTTTTTTACTCTTCTCAAGCACTGCTGCATCCATCAAACCATTTGTTCAGGTAACAATGATGTAAAACAAGAGAATCCTGCAGAGTGGCCATGTAGACACTTGTCGTTCAGGTCTTTTGTTAAATTTGCCTCACTCAGAGATGAGGTTTTCTCTCAATTGTGATTCCATTTGCTCCTCCACAGGGAAGCTGAATATATCAGAAAATTGAGGAGAAAGAGTTGGGGTAATTCAGTCTATCAAAATAGAATGGCCTCATTAGATAATATGTAAAAATGACAATAAATTCTGTCTAATTGGTGCCTGCGCTTGCTCAGGTGCTCAAGCTTATTGCCTACATCGTCACGTTTACTATGCCATGACTCTTCTTTATTTAATCGCAGTGCAGGTCCTTCAATGAACTTGATTTTTTTTTATCCTATCTATATAAAAACAAATTATATGCTGTACATTTCACAGATGAAAAAGTGTCTATTTACCACAGTTGTTTTAATATACAAGTGGTTTGATTCAAACCATTTTTTTGTCATTGTGCTGTTAATATAATATAGGAAAAACACTGCAGGAAATTTCTTTCACTTTATGAAATGCATCTCAAATTTTGTTAATGATATGTTTTTATATATTTATGACTTCAGAATTTATTAAGAAAGCAATTAGAGGGTACATTTTATATATGCTAATTAGCCAAACAGCCGTTTTGTATTCAAATTAGCACATCTTGCTCTGACAGGCTCATAAATTGCACTTTCTGAGTCTTTGCTCTGTATTTATTTCATTTGCATTACAAATAATTTCCTCCTAGTATTGAGCACAATACATCTTACATATGGAAGTGCAGGAAAATGCTTACTGCATTTATAGTGATGGTACAAAAGCTCTGTGTCCATTGAATAGGGTATGTGAAACCAATCAAAATGGACACTTATAGAAAGTTACTATTATTATAGTTATAAAGAGAAAAGATTAAGCTGATAATTGCTGGGCTTAATTGTATGGAGTTAATGAGGCATGCTCGTTACAATTCATCATTGACCGTGTATATGCAATTTACATGACATATAAAAATACAAATGCCAGCACTAACATTCGCTAACCTTTTTTTCTCTTTAATTATGAGTTAATTAACATTAGTCAGTGTATTAAAAGAAATGGTTATAAGCAAACTTCATTATTCCACGCTATTGTGTGCACTTAGGAATTTGTGTATTTATCAAACAGGAGGAATAAAAAAAAACTCTATTTGAAATACTATTTAAAGAAATATGTTATATTTAAAATATTGTATCAAGAGTAGAAGTGAAATTGAAGTGTCAGAACAGTGGTGCAGGATTGATAACTGCCTTTGCCAAGGCATTTAGGCGTTATGCGCTGCATTATCCATGTTAAACTGCTAACAATAACTCTCCCTCTGTATGTAAAGTGCCATTTTTTAAAAATCCAGAGTACAATAAATAAAAAAATAAAAAAAAGCTAAGGGGGTGTTTTAAAAGCAAGCGTTGGCAAAGAGGCAAAAAATTATGAATGTATTGAAGAAGCCAAGAAGAAACCGCAGCAGAATTAACGTTAACAACACAGATAAATGCTCTCTATTCAAAGATACAGTTTTTCTAAGATGTATCAGTTAAAGCCGTATTAAGAACATTAAAAAAAAAATGAGAGCGGGGATTAAATTGGGACTAGTGATGTTTAATCTTTGACTATTCTATTTTCTAACATTAGAGCAAAAAAAAAAAGTCTAAACCGAAATTCTCCATTAAGTGACAGGAGGAGACAGATAATGTCAGCGCTGTCATATTTCTTAAGTTCAGGGGCTCCAGGATGTTACAGGTAATGCTTAAGATGCAAGGGAGCCAAGAAATCCATTAATAGCACATGATGAAGGATAATTTGCAGTGTCAATCCAGGTGGCTTTGTGCTAGCTATTTTTTAGCCCTCTAATTAAGTATATTTTCCCCTTTGATGTCATTAGCTTAACTAATGGAATATGGGATTACATCTTCATTGTGGCCAGTGACAGTTTAAATTAAGTATATTAGATTCCCGGTATGCAAATCTTACGATGACTATAATTGATTTAGGTGTGATTGCAGAGAGTTTCTAATTTCACTGATTACGCTGGAAAGAATATTTAAATACTCACAAATCCAGCTCTGTCTGGGCTCATAGGCCAGTCAGGCTTGCTGCAAATTTTATGAAGTATTTTTAAGAATCACTATTATCTATCTATCTGTTATCAGATGTGCATAGCTCATACAGATTTGGGGAGATCTGAGGCAGATAAAATTTAACTTAAGTAAAAGTCAAGTACTGCATGTAGGAAGTAATAATGTTACATTTGAATGCAAAAAGGGAGATCCCATACTTGAAAGTGTGCCGTAAGAGAAGGAGCTGGGAGTCATAGGGACTTGTCAATATCTACAACCAGTGAGTGTACAGAAGCTATTAAGAAAGTCTAACAGAACGTTAGGTTATATAGCCCAATGTATAGTACAAGTCAATGGAGGTTATGTTTAAGTTATGTAAAAATAAGACATTGTATCACTGTGTGACGAGGATGGACAGGATTAGAAATGAATACATTAGAGAGTCAGCTCAAGTTGGACAGTTGAGAGACAAAGTCAGGGAGGTGAGATTGCGTTGGTTTGGACATGTGCAGAGGAGAGATGCTGAGTATATTGGGAAAAGGATAGAGCTGCCAGGCAAGAGGAAAAGAGGAAGGCCTAAGAAAAGGTTTATGGATGTGGATGTGGTGAAAGTCTCCAAAAAAGAAAAGAAAGTCTGTGTGTGAGTCTCTAATGTACTCATTTCTAATCCTGTCCATCCTCGTCACACCCAGTGCAAATCTTAACTTTCTCTAGTGATGCAATGTCTTATTTTTGCATAACTTAAACATAACCTCCATCGACTTGTACTATACATTGGGCTATATAACCTAACGTTCTGTTAGACTTTCTTAATAGCTTCTGTACACTCACTGGTTGTAGATATTGACAAGTCCCTATGACTCCCAGCTCCTTCTCATATTGCGCACTTTCAAGTATGGGATCTCCCTTTGTGCATTCAAATGTAACATTATTACTTCCTACATGCAGTACTTGACTTTTACTTAAGTTAAATTTTATCTGCCTCAGATCTCCCCAAATCTGTATGAGCTATGCACATCTGATAACAGATAGATAGATAATAGTGATTCTAAAAAATACTTCATAAAATTTGCAGCAAGCCTGACTGGATGTTAAAGGATGTTAAGGATAGAGCTGCCAGGCAAGAGGAAAAGAGGAAGGCCTAAGAAAAGGTTTATGGATGTGGTGAAAGAGGACATGCAGGTGATGGGTGTGACAGAACAAGATGCAGAGGACAGAAAGATATGGAAGAAGATGATCCACTGTGGCAACCCCTAACGGGAGCAGCTGAAAGAAGAGGAAGAATCGCTAGAGAAAGCCCAGAGAAGAGTGACTACATTCTAGATTCTGGGACTTTTTGTCCATTCACATCTGACTGTTGGAAATCTTCAGCATTTGTTTGGCATTCTTCAAGCTTTTAAATGGTGTTTTGTCAATGTTTTAAAAGCGTTCTTCAGACGTTTGGTTTTTTGTTTTTTTTTCAAACACTTCTCAAGAACTTTCAAAGAAGCGTTTCTCAGGAAAAATATGATTGACATCATTTCCAGTCCCCATTTTGTGGTGTTGAGAGGTATTCTAGTGTTGTGAAGTGATTGTTGTGTTTCCAGAATGTCTTCTGTGACTTAAGTGCTTTAATTCCTGGTGATCACAGTCCTGAATGTTAGGTGTCCTCAGCGACGTAAGTGCAGATGTCAGGTTCTCCCTGTTCTGCAGCAAAAGGAGTCAAAAGGACAACTTTGGACTCACTATGAAAAACTCACGGAGCATCCTGGTAATTCCAGAATTACAAGAAGATATATGGAAACAGATCTACACAAATATTCACAAACTGGATAATTAGCACAGAAATTAGAATACTGAACGTTATTCTCACTGGATATTTTTATATATCAAATTACACACTAGATAATAAAGTATGTCCAGAAATTAGTTTATGACATAATAGGCTCACCCGCCTTTTAAGGCGACCGACTTTTATCCTCAATTTGTGTGCGCTCCATGTGTACATCAGGCATGTAAGTGTAGGGAATGAGAACATCAAAGTGCCCATTCATAACATCTCCCGAAAACCGAAAAGTTTTTCCCGAAAGTTTTTTTATCCCCTCGACTGCCTGTCCAAACTTGGAATGTAGGACTCCATAATAATATACTTGAAACTCATAGGGGAACAACTCTCCCGCTGCCATTAGCTCAGAAATGGTACCATAAGTTTGAGACTTTGACATTTCAGTGAGATACTGAAGCTCATTTGTACAACAGATTCCTGACGGCATCATTGTAAATGGCTGAAACCTTGACCAATTACTTAAAACATGTCGTACAATGTCAGCCCGAATCTGTACTGCTAAAGACGGAGTTTCATGCACTAAATATGCTATAGATGAGAATAAGCAAGCACCATCTCCCCTGATATTCACTACGCGGTGAGGCATTTGTACTCCATCAACATTAATTATTTCCAGAGACATAATTTTGTCTATTTTTCCAGCGCATCGCACACAAAAGCAAGGGAACGATGGGAGCACCAGAACTCTGCTCACATCGCGTCGCTTCATACCGCAAGCCGCAAGTAGTAAGTCTGTGATAAGTGGAATACCGCTACGCTTTGCACTCGTGGGACGGAAGGACAATCCCGACCACTTTTATATAGTATAAGATAAGATTAAGCACTTATTTTGAATTAAGCGCTAATTTTACTATATTATTATGCTCCTTTTATTTTTAAAAAAAGTACGTTGTAATCTCACCACCAATATACTCTAATTATGCAGATCCAGATCGTCTGGATGACTTTGATTTATGCGGGGACGATTCCAGTTCGGCGCAAAAATGATTCTTCATGTCGCCAGTTCGCACACTTCTCGATGGTCCGGGATTTTTCGGGTGATTTTCTACGTAACAAACTTCATAAGTTATAGCGTAATGAAAATTGCATAATTAGATCTGGACCACCCTATTGTTTCAGCACTCTTATTTGCACTGCGTCTTAGGTAATCAAAACACAGGAATGCCCTGAGATGCACTGAGTCTTACATGTAACATGTACTCCACCAATTTAAAATGACACCCTAAAAACCAACACCAAAGATGGGTAGGGAAAAAAGGGCAATACCAAGTGGAAAATAGACATGGTTGAAAGGTGAAATAGGCTTGACTAAAAAGGTTAACAGACAATAGTGGTGAAGTGCCAACTGGCATGCTGACAAACTACATGTGCAATGCCACTCCTTATTCCTGAAAAGATCCCAGTCATCCCACGGGAGAAAGACTTTCGGAGACTAAGGTCATAAAGCTTATGAAACCATATCAACAGTTGCATAAAGTGCGACAGGACCTTCCACCTGCAGCTACAGTCATTCGTGTACTGAAGTAGCATTGCACATGTACTTTGTCAGCATGCCCGTGTCGATCAAACACAGGAAGCTCTGCAGTTTACTTGTGACTCTACGCTGTAGGGAGATAAGTAAATAAATCAAGGTACATAGGTAAATAACATTCAATCTGGCTTTTATATAAGTAACATAAAAGTTTTTCATATAAAGATCATCACAAAACATAATCATAAACAGAGCTTTGCACGTTACCTTGGCAAGTTCATTGAAAGACATGCGTGGGACCAATAATATACACTAGCAGGACTACACCCGACCTCTTGCTGCATCCAAATGGTGCCATCTTTAACCTTTACGCCTGGTGCAGCTGTGTTGTTCTTATATGTGATTGGACGTTTCTTGCCAGGAGGGCTTCTGTTCTCTTTCTCTGATGTAGAACCCTCATCCTCCTCTGAGTTCACCTCTGTTATAGCACGTCTTTATTTGAAAACAGCAGTATCAGATTGGGGGGTGGGGTTAACGCGACTGAGAGAGTAAAACTGAATAAAAAAAAAAAATAAAACGCTATCCTTTACAAGTACCATAAATTTACATAAATTTACTGTTATAGCACATCTCTATTTGAAAACAGCAGTGTCAGATTGGGGACAGCGTGAACGTGTCTGAGAGAATAAAAAAAAAAAAAATGCTAACCTCTACAAGTACCATAAATTACATAAATGCTACTTCAGTACGCGAATGAGTTTAGCTGCAGGGGGAAACTCCTGTTGTTACAGTTCTGCCTTTGTCCAGAAACGGCTCCATAAGCTTTATGACTTTAGTCCCAGAAAGTCTTTCTCCCCTAAGTCTACTGGGACCTTTTCCTGAATAAGGAATGGCATTGCACATGTACTTTGTCAGCATGCCTGTGTCGATCAAACACAGGAAGTTCTGAAGACTACTTGTGACTTTACGCTGTAAGGAGATAAGTAAATAAATCAAGGTAAACAGCATTCGATATGGCTTTTATATAAGTAACATATACATGTTTTTCATATAAAGACCATCACAAAACATAATCACAAACAGAACTTTGCTCGATACCTTTGTGAGCTCTGTATGCCCTGCTGTTTCATTGAAGGATATGCATAGCAGATTGACCAATAATATCCAAATGGTGCCATCTTTCACCTTTGCGCCTGGTGCAGCTGCGTTGTTCCTATATTTGAGTGAACGTTTCTTGTAGGGAGGGCTTCTGTTCTCCTTCTCCCATGTAGAACCCTCATCCTCATCTGAGTTCACCTCTGTTATAGCATGTCTTTATTTGAAAACAGCAGTATCAGATTGGGGGGTGGGGTGAACGCGACTGAGAGAGTAAAACTGAATAAAAAAAACAAAAAAAACGCTATCCTTTACAAGTACCATAAATTTACACCGACTGTTACAGACTCAAATCAAATGTATGTTTTTATTGTATAATAGTAACAATAAGAGTAATAGTAATTCTGGGAAGCACCCAGGCTTGAACTACGACCTCTTGATTATGAATTAGCAGTTCTTACCACAGCACCATCCAAGCAGTCATGTCAGCATCGTACCCTAACCCAATTTCTTTTTCTTCAATTATATTCTTGAATAAAAGCGCACTTGTTTTGTTATACGTGTACCTTTTGTGCAAGTGTTTATTTCATATTTGGACTTCAGTTTTCACACGTTATACAATTCATCTCAAAATTTTGTCATTAATACTATAACATGAAAAAAATTTCTATTTTAGGTATGTCTTCAACATTTCTTGCATTTCTCACATTTCTTGTCATCCCACATTTACATAGACCATTGTAGACATGGAACACACTGAAATGCAAATCCAAATGACAATATATTATTTGCCCTATAGAACTCCAGGCACCTCACACGCAGATAAACAAAACTTGAGCTGGTAGAACTTTTTCCTCGAGTTGAACTGTGGCGGTGGGGGGGATGGGATAGCAGGCTGCTTGCTGCTTGTGCTGATCGACACATTTACAAAACAAAAGACACTGATGTAGAGGTGTGAAGTAATTTAAGGTGGCACGGGATTCCGAGTTTTTTTCATAGGCTTCAGGGATTCTAGTGTTGAATTAACTGAAACGAGATGGCAGGATGGGGTTAGGTGGTGTCTAGGCAGACTGACATGGAAGTGATGTCAGAGATGGAATGGCTGCCAATCTTCCATTCTGCAGGAGGAGGAGAATGCATTGAACACAGCGCTAACCTCTGGTCTGGAGTGTAATTACCATTACCAAAGCCCTGAGGCTGTTTCCTGTGCGTACATGCATGACACCTCATATATCAAAATGCCCTTTCTTAGTAGATACTTACTGCTGTAGATGTTCCATTCTGGCAAATTTCAGCTTTTTAACTAAATTAGAAATATTGTGAGTGACTCAGCCAGTTTTTTAAGCAGTCAACTTTTCTGTATATATATTTATAGATTCATCTTTCTCACTCTCTCTCTTCAAAGGATTCCATGAACATATATTTTTACTGACATGCATGAAGGGAGTTTTCTGTATGTTTTGATTAGTTTTGACTATTTTTAAAGGAATCTGTCAGGAAAGAGATATTAGAGCTGCCATTACTGATTAAGATGGACGTTCCAGGGCTGTCATCCTTCCTTGCTTCACTCTTTAGTGAGCCATTGGCTTGGAACAGGCATGCAGCAAGTGCAAAGGTTATGCTTACTCCAGGTCAATGACTGTCCTCCCTGTTAACATCCTTAAATATGAATAGTGTCATTGAAAATAATGACAATAATGGGCACTAAGATGTGTGAGCAATGAGGAAAGATTAAAGGAGTAAACAAGCAGGGATTAGGAAGTGACATGGTTGAAAAAGTTTAAAATTATATAAGGAATTAGTCCAGTGGATCGAGTCTCTTACTTTAAAATGAGTTCAATAAGAACACGGGGACACAGATGGAAATGTGTCAAGGGTAAATATTGTGCAAACATTATGAAGTTTTTATTCATACAGGAAATCTTAGACATCTGGAATAAATTACTAAGTTGTGTGGTAGACAGAAGGACATTAGGGAAATTTAAAACTTGACTTGAAGTTACTTTGGAGAAATTGAGTGTTTAGGATTGGGAAACGTGTTGGACTGAATGGCCTGTTCTTGTCAAAATCTTTCTACTGTTCAGATAAGGATAAAAAGAGTCAATGACAATCACGATTTAATTGGACATCTTTGAAGAATTTAGTAGACCACTGCAAGAGTTTTTGTGAACCTTGTATTATCTATGAGGTGAAATGTAGTGGCTAAGTATATTAAATGTTATGCAACCATTTAATGTGAATCATGGAGCTTACAGCTGGATTTGTGTGATGCAACACATGTTACACAATTTGTAAGTGAGAGTCACAAACTCACAATTTGGGTTAGGCCTGCTATAAGTAACGGTGCATACGTTTTCTTTTAAGTGCTTGATCTGCCACATTTAGTGTGATTATTCAAAGAGAGTCATAGTGTCACTGGCTAGTTTTGGCCTCAGCATTTAATGGTTAAATACAAAAGATAATAGCTGACTGTTTACTGAGGGTCTTTCTTGGCCTGCCGCAATAACTTTAATACAACTGATACAGCATGACAACTCATTGGAGGTCATTATATTACTGCTGGGCTTTTTTTTGCTGAAAATAATGCTCTGGTCAAATACTACAGAAAAAGTTTGACTATTTAGTGTGGCACAGTGGTTAAGGTTTTGGACTTCAGATCATGAGGTTGTGAGTTCAAATCCCAACCTCTCACAGTGTGATCCTGAGCAAGTCACTTCTCCCACCTGTGGTTCAACTGGAAGAACAAAAAATGAAATTTAACAAATTGTAAGTTGCTTTGGATAAAAGTGTCTGTCAAATAAATGTAAATGTATTTAGTCAATGTCAAACCAACAGTATCCATGTTTAGCCAGCTACATTTAATTGTCCAATATAACAGAGGCTGAGTGTGTTATGTGTCAGCCTGGGTACATGTGTATTTTCTGTTTTACTGTTATTTGTGAATTATTTTTCATATTTGTGTGAGATTTCTGTTATATCTGTTTAACATTTATGCCCTGTCCCTTCAAATTTTCTGATGCTCCTTGTATTTTATGGGTGGAACCTCGAGAGGCGGGGCCACCCTGACATCACTGCTGCTGGGATCTCCATGTGGCTGTACATTGAGTTAGAGAAAGAACCTCCATAGTGGATCACTGAGTGTTGTAAAGAGTTGTAAGCTATTTGGTTTTGATTTACTATTTTTGTGATTATATTGCTTCTGTTTCTGGATTCTGCTCTTCTGATTGTACATTGGGACTTTTTCACTATGACTGCCTTTTTATGCAACTCCTTTTGCTCTTTTCAGCATTTTGTTACAGTTTTCTATATTTTTTTTCAAATAAACTCTTCATTTATTAAGATTATTGTTTGAAATGTCTAAAGTCAGAGTTTTTATGGTTTCTCTCACTTGTGAGACATTTTTGTAAGGTTTGTGATTTTCTTTATATTTCTCAACTTTTTAGGCAAAGCCTATTGCTCGTTTTTCTATTTTTTTTTTGTTAATAAATTCTTCTTTATACATATTCTGTGTTAGGGACTGTTTCTACACACCAGAGTTTCAGAGTTTCTTCCCCCTTTGGTAAAGTTTGGGAAGTTTCATTATTTTGTGAACGTTAAAAGCAGTCTCCCTGTTGATAGGCCTATATAGGTGCCAGGTACTAGTTTGAGGACTTACAGCCTTGGGGTGAGCCTCTTCTGGGCAAGCCAGCAAAGGTTCTGACCAACTTTGTGGGTCTTTTGGAGACTTTACACTGCTTTGTGCTTCATCTAAGACTGTGTCTCACAGTAGAATGACTGTTCAATGAGAGTCATTGTATTACTGAAAGGTTTTGGCCTGCTTCAAATACTGCAGTTGCTAAATACTACAGACTCCACCTGATGGATTAAGAAATTGATAGTATCAATATCCACATTTTGCATCCTGCATTTAGTTGCTTAATTCAAAAGATGTCACATCATTGTTTAATTATAGTCATGAGGCCACTGACTGGTTTCAACCTGCTAAATATACTCGTCTAGTAAATACTTTTAACATTTTTTGACATGTTAGTGAGATACCATTAGTAAGAAGTTCTGGACTTAGCATTTACTAAAATGTTTTACTAAATAAATTTAAAATTTTATATATTTTATGACTCTTTAATAAGTGTCATAATGTCACTAACTGGTTTTGATCTGTTGCATATGTAGTACTGGTTAACCTACAGACATCACTTGACACCACTTTACTTTTAAGGGTCCTAAAGCATTATTCACATTTGGCTTAACTATAATAGATGCTGCCTAACGTTTTAATGAAAGCCATAAACACGCATAATGCCACAGATGTCACTTTACTATTAAGTGAGGGTTATATGTCACTATGTGTGTTTATGCTGCTGCATTTATTTATAAGTTAAATACAACAGATGTTTTATATCTCTTTAATGAGAGTTTCAGTTCCTCTGCTGAATTTAGCAGTTAAATTCAGCAGACGTTACTTGATTGTTGTTATGGACTGGAAGTCCCAAAGCCCCTAAGTTCTAATAAGCATCAAAAGACCTTTCAAAAAATTCTCACTAGAGGAGGACATCACTGTCAAACCCTGGCTAACAATAAAGGCAAGCACCAAATCTCTATTTCTCTATTTTAAAAAAAAATCTTGGTAGGGAGACCAGGGAGACGAGACGTGATCTTCTCGGAAGACAAGTTGACGTGCCGCGAGAGACACTTTAACGTCATGCGAGACAAAGCAGTGAGACAGAAGGACAGCTGCTGTACAGGCTTTTAAATGACCGACGCGCAGCACGACAAGCAGAACACGCACCTTGGCAGAAGCAGCACAAAGCCAGTAGCTGATTCGTCCGCTTCTTTTTAGCATGCGTTCAGCTCCCCCCCTTCACAACACGAGTGGGACAGCATCTCCTTAGCGTGTGTTCAGCTCACCCCCTTTCACAACACGAGCAGGAGAGACGGGAAGTGGCAGGAGCATAGCGTGCCTCTGAAGGGCGTTGAGTGAAGCGATTGATTCCTGTTCATCTCGGAGAGACACTTTGACAACACGCAAGACTAGACATTACAACCTCAGGAAGCAAGACCCGTGAGACGGTGACTTTTGCACATCATGCCCTACTTACAGACAATTTAAAACAAGTTCACAGACATCTAACCTAGCAGTTGTTGGAATGCTTTTGGCAGACAAACTTTAGGTGCTCCCAGCTCTTAAAACAACGATAAGCAGAACATGCAGTTCGCCAGCAGCAGCTGCATCAAGCCAGCAGATGATCCGAGCGCATCTCCTTAGCGTGCGTTCAGCCCCAATGCCCCCACCCACCCGTCGCCCTTCACAACGCTAGTGGCAGAGACTCGAAGTGGCAAAAGGACAGCTGCTGTACAGGCTTTTAAATGATCGACGCAAAGCGCGACAAGCAGAACACGCAGCTCGCCAGCAGCAGCAGCAAGACAGCAGATGAACCAACCGCATCTCCTTAGCGTGCGTTCAGCCCCCCCTTCACAACACGAGCAGCGTTATACATCCTGCAAGAAAGAGATTTAACCACACCCAGGGCAGGAAATAAAGGACAAATATTGTTTTTACAAAGGTTTTAAAGTAAAAGAGAAAATAATGCATATGTAACAATTCCCATGAAAATAACAATCTCTTTAAATTGTTTAGCTGGTAAACCAAACCAGGAAGTGGGCAAGTGAAGCGAGCAGGGGGCAGAGCCCCCTAGTAAAATAAAAGGTTTATTCTCAAATTTCTCTTCAATAACAGTTAAGCTCTTTGGAGCAAAATAAGCAATGAAATTGCTCAAAAACAATAAAGCAACACAATGCAAACAAGTCCCAATACAGTAATTCGGACATGTAGTCAAACACAGAGAATGATGGTCAAAATTCCAAAGGAATGAATACAGCACAAAACACAATTAAACTCACCACTCAAAGGGGCGTTCAAAATGAACCATCAAGAACAGTGGAAGATCCTACAGATGTATAGGGCAGAGGGCAGTTCCTGGCAGTTATGAGCCGGTGGCCCTGCCTCTTAGGGCACCACCCATAAAACACACAGAGCACAGCAAAGGCAACTGATACATAGACAAATAAAGAATAATGTACATAATCAGCATACAAACGATCAAGAATGAACAAAACAGACATAAAACATTAATTTGAACCGCAGGTGAAGGAGGAACCCTGGCTGTTTATTCAGTGTTACAACGTCACTATCCGTACTTCCTCTCTTTAATACAACTAATGCTATATCACTGTTCAGTAACAGTCATTTTGCCACTAATGTGTTGCGACCTCCACAGAAACAGATTTAGTTAAATGTTGCAGACCCTACATTAACCATTAGTGAAACTCACACGTCATCACATCTATTCAGGATACCCTGCAATGGCCTCAAGTAGTTATTTTTACAGCACAGCCCAAGTGGACTACAATTCCCCTGGGCCCGTGCAGCAGTCTGATATGGTGTTGTATCGTGCTGCTACTACCATCTATCATGCTGGAGAACTGCCTGGTACAATCAAGACCAGCATTCTTTCAAATCCATTGTCCTCCTGTCCATGAAGTATTCATGATAACTTCCCACTTAGGATACCAAAAACCTACCAGTTTTTTTTTTCCACTTTCCATTTGTCCTTTACAGTGCCCAAGACATTTGGGATAGAGTAATTGGTATCTCTAAAAAAGGACCCATAATTGTTAGTGTGCTCTGTGATGAACTGGAACCTTATATTGGGTTGATTCCTCTCTTACTGCCAGCTCTTTTGACCTGAATCTTGATTAAGCTGTCTTTATGATGAATGGGTGGATGGGTTTCATGTTAAACTTAACATGCCACTATGGAATGTTAACAGACTAGCAAACCTAAATAAGAATAAAAAAGATTCAATGACAACATCTGTAATATCTGCAGCAGTGAACTGAGAATATGTATTTGTCATTTAACCTTTTAAACCTTCTACTGTTCTGGGGGAAAATGTATGGGAGTGATGGTGACTTTATTGAAGAAGCGGATAAGTGGACGTGAGTGTAGGATTCAGAATGATGCAAGAAAGGAATACACAATCTTGTCTCTTTCTGGAGCAAGTCCTGAAACGAAGAGTGGAGCAAACGCATCTAGCTATTGACTGGGTTTGTTTCCACCAATTCAAAAATAAATTACTATCAACAATGTAAGTGTTTTACCTGTGTCGGTGGAAGATTGCCGGAGCACACCTGGAGCACATCCGGGGGACATTAAAAGGGGCCGCCTTTATTCATTCAGGGCTGGAGTCGGGTGGAAGAGGACGAGGTCTGGGAGAGGAAAGAGGTGGCCTGAAGAGACGAAAGGCAGTGTGTGTTGGCCTGGACTTGTGGGGTGATTGGTGCTGCGGCACTGGGTTGTGCACTTTTATAATTGTAAATAAACATGTGTTGGACTATAAACAATGTCCGTCTGTCTGTGTCCAGGCTGCTTCCCACACCTGGCATGAGTTTAGGCAGATGTTAAGTTAACCCATCCAATTTCACTACAGCCTCCTGTCTCCTAACCAACAACAAGATATGAACATGGACTTCTAATCTGACTCCAAATTAATACTTTAGTCTAAAAGACTCATTTTGCCTTTATGAGATAATTTAGTTATAAAGTACTGTAATATCTGAGTTTGTGTGACTGACTATCAATTATAATAAGGTTTTAGACTCCTAAAAATCAATCCATCTGTGGCCAGTAGTTGGTTTTTAAAACCTCACAAGTTAAGGGTTGTTTAACTAGGGTGTGCTTTATAATAAATCCTCAGGAGTTAATTACTTTCTGATTGTGTTACATAAATAATATTTGAAATGCAGCCTTAGAGGCTAAGCATAATTTCTTAGCTATTAAAGAATACTCACAAAATATGAATATTCAAACTGAGTTCAATTGTGTGACCACAGAAAATGGGCCATACCTTTTCAGCATTATTTACATTGCATTTAAATTGAAAACCCGTCTCCCATCATTAAATTTACTCTATATTCCCATCCACAACTGGAATATCTCAGGATTACTTTGTGGCAGTCTTTGAAACTGTATGGGTGAACTGACCTTCTGCTTGTTGAAGCATCTCAGATACTGTATGCTCAAATTCAAAGAATATTTTTTTTCCTGGTATAAAGGTTCATTTGCTTTTCTTTAAATTTAATCTTTAAATACAAGTTATTTAGTGGTAACTCACATCAATATCATGTGAAGCACAATGTTAGCCAAAGAATAAGCTGCTACTTGGTTAGACTTGTTATGGGTGAATGGGGCGTCTTCGATTCAGATGCTCAGGAACATTTGAGCATCTTCTGTTTTAGTTCACAAAAACTATTTTCCAGAAGTGACTTATTTAACAGTATTTTAGTAAAAATACATGTGTTTGGGATGTTGTGAGCATATGACTGGATGACATGATGTGAAATTATATGACACGAGTAATTTGAGATCTTTCCATGGACATTTGTATATTTTATGTTGTTTTCCAACGTTGATCACCATAGACTTATATTGTATCAGATGTTTTTATTAGTCTTTTGTGCATGAAAACCATACCATACCATTTTCTAAGCCTGCTTACCCCTGAGCAGAGTTGTAGGGGAGTGGAGCCCTTATCTGTCAACCTGTCCATCACCATTGCAAATAAGGAAGGGCTCAGAGCCGATCCCTGATATAATCCCACCTCCACCTTGAATGCATCCGTCACTCCTACCACAGTTCTCACCACTGTCACACTTCCCTCGTACATATCCTGTACAACTCTTACGTACTTCTCTGCCACTCCCGACTTCCTCATACAATACCACAGCTCCTCTTGAGACACCCTGTCATATGCTTTCTCCAGGTCCACAAAGATGCAATGCAACTCCTTCTGGCCTTCTCTATACTTCTCCATCAACACCCTCAGAGCAGACATCGCATCTGTGGTGCTCTTTCCTGGCATGAAACCATACTGCTTCTCACTAATCATCACCTCACTTCTTAACTGAGCTTCCACTACTCTTTCCCATACCTTCATGCTGTGGCTCATCAATTTTATCCCCCAGTAGTTACTACAGCTCTGCACATCCCCTTTATTTTTATGTCAGGAAGGGCATCCGGTGTAAAATTTTGCAAGATCAATAGGCGGACAACTGGATATTTATAATAATGATACAGATATACATAATAGTGTTTGAATATAGTGTTACACTTCTCCTTTACAGTTATGGCCTGCTTTTAAATAAGTGTATATATTTTGATTTCCTTGACAGCATAGTTTAAGGTATGAAGATATTACACATCATAGAAATTCTTAAATTGATTCCAATAATCTATGAAGATATAAAGATGTATAACTGTCTATTTGGCCGAATAGTTGAGATTTTCAATAGTTGTTAAAAGAGAACATCTTTGCTGGAGTCTTTCCAGCTGGGGTTGCTTTCTCCCTCTTTATAAAAATGCAGGACATATATATATATATATATATATATATATATATATACAGTACATCCAGAAAGTATTCACAGCGCATCACTTTTTCCACATTTTGTTATGTTATAGCCTTATTCCAAAATGGATTAAATTCATTTTTTTCCTCAGAATTCTACACACAACACCCCATAATGACAACGTGAAAAAATTTTACTTGAGGTTTTTGCAAATTTATTAAAAATAAAAAAATTGAGAAAGTACATCTACATAAGTATTCACAGCCTTTGCCATGAAGCTCAAAATTGAGCTCAGGTGCATCCTGTTTCCCCTGATCATCCTTGAGATGTTTCTGCAGTTTAATTGGAGTCCACCTGTGGTAAATTCAGGTGATTGGACATGATTTGGAAAGGTGCACACCTGTCTATATAAAGTCCCACAGTTGACAGTTCATGTCAGAGCACAAACCAAGCATGAAGTCAAAGGAATTGTCTGTAGACCTCCGAGACAGGATTGTCTCGAGGCACAAATCTGGGGAAGGTTACAGAAAAATTTCTGCTGCTTTGAAGGTCCCAATGAGCACAGTGGCCTCCATCATCCATAAGTGGAAGAAGTTCGAAACCACCAGGACTTTTCCTAGAGCTGGCCGGCCATCTAAACTGAGCGATCGGGAGAGAAAGGCCTTAGTCAGGGAGGTAACCAAGAACCCGAAGGTCACTCTGTCAGAGCTCCAAAGGTCCTCTGTGGAGAGAGGAGAACCTTCCAGAAGGACAACCATCTCTGCAGCAATCCACCAATCAGGCCTGTATGGTAGAGTGGCCAGACGGAAGCCACTCCTTAGTAAAAGGCACATGGCAGCCCGCCTGGAGTTTGCCAAAAGGCACCTGAAGGACTCTCAGACCATGAGAAAGAAAATTCTCTGGTCAGATCAGACAAAGATTGAACTCTTTGGTGTGAATGCCAGGCGTCACATTTGGAGGAAACCAGGCACTGCTCATCACCAGGCCAATACCATCCCTACAGTGAAGCATGGTGGTGGCAGCATCATGCTGTGGGGATGTTTTTCAGCGGCAGGGACTGGGAGACTAGTCAGGATAAAGGGAACGATGACTGCAGCAATGTACAGAGACATCCTGGATGAAAACCTGCTCCAGAGCTGTCTTGACCTCAGACTGGGGCGACGGTTCATCTTTCAGCAGGACAACGACCCTAAGCACACAGCCAAGATATCAAAGGAGTGGCTTCAGGACAACTCTGTGAATGTCCTTGAGTGGCCCAGCCAGAGCCCAGACTTGAATCTGATTGAACATCTCTGGAGAGATCTTAAAATGGCTGTGCACCGACGCTTCCCATCCAACCTGATGGAGCTTGAGAGGTGCTGCAAAGAGGAATGGGCGAAACTGGCCAAGGATAGGTGTGCCAAGCTTGTGGCATCATATTCAAAAAGACTTGAGGCTGTAATTGCTGCCAAAAGTGCATCGACAAAGTATTGAGCAAAGGCTGTGAATACTTATGTACATGGGATTTCTCAGTTTTTTTGATTTTTAATAAAATTGCAAAAACCTCAAGTAAACTTTTTTCACATTGTCATTATGGGGTGTTGTGTGTAGAATTCTGAGGGAAAAAAATGAATTTAATCCATTTTGGAATAAAAAAAAAAAGTGATGCGCTGTGAATACTTTCTGGATGTACTGTATATATATATATATATATATATATATATATATATATATATATATATATATATAAAACTTGCTTTAAAATGCAGCTTTCACTTTCAATTTACATTGTAGCATAATCATTTATACATACATATCAGGGCTGAAGTGAAGCCATTGGAGCAGTAACAATCATTGTCCAGTTCTTCAGTAGGGAATGCTGATGATTGTATTTGTGGCTCGGCAAAGAGCAGGACAGCTTCTGGCTTCTTGAAGGTCCCACACTATTATAAATACTCACACATTTTGCATATTTTTATGAAATTTGCCAGCTATAGGTAACTACCTGCTCTTCTAACACCCAAATATCCATCCATCCATCCATTATCCAACCTGCTATATCCTAACTACAGGGTCACGGGGGTCTGCTGGAGCCAATCCCAGCCAACACAGGGCACAAGGCAGGAAACAAACCCTGGGCAGGGAGCCAGCCCACCACAGGGTGCGTACGTGCACACACACACACACACACACACACACACACACACACACACACACACACACACACACACACACCAAGCACACACTATGGACAATTTAGAATCGCCAATGCACCTAACCTGCATGTCTTTGGACTGTGGGAGGAAACCGGAGCACCCGGAGGAAACCCACGCAGACACAGGGAGAACATGCAAACTCCACGCAGGGAGGACCCAGGAAGTGAACCCAGGTCTCCTAACTGCGAGGCAGCAGTGCTACCCACTGCGCCACCCTACCCAAATATCTTTTTTTTTTTTCCTATCTATGCAAAGTACAACTGCTCAAATCACTCATGGCATCTGCCTAAAAGTAATGGTTCAGGCATGAGGTGTTGTGGTCAGGCCTGCTTTAATCACCCAAATTCCCTGACTGAAAGAATTGTCTCCACATCCGCTGCATTAGGCTCACAAATCATAATTATCAAATAGTTATATTTCAATTCTGGTTAAATGGAGTAAAACAGTTCTTGTAAGATAAAAGGAATTCTTTCTTTGCTGGTTTAAAACAGGATTTTATTGCTGAAGCAAATGCAATATCCTTATGCCACATATTCCAGTTCCCTACAATAAAAGAAAATAACATTTATATATTCAGTTAATATTGAATAATACTTAATAAAACAGACTGACTGACAATTCATGGTTACAGGGGGAAGGAGATTTTCACAGCTAAAACAATGAAAAGAGTCAAACTTGAATAAGTCACCATCTAAGGGTTGTTATTATTATTATTACAAGGATAATAGGAGCTTGTAATGTTTTTTTTTGTGTTGATGTTTGCATTAATTTTACAAAAACACCACTCTTATAGTAATTTTCATATATATATACAGTATCAAGTCAAGTCAAGTTGGGGAACATACACTGGTACAGCACATTGCCGCACCTACAACACGACGAAACAACTCAATATTCCGGTTTGTAACCCCCAAGGCAGACATGCGGTCCAGTCCCAACCTCTGGAAATGACCCTCTATCTGCCGCAGCCAGGTGTTACATGGGCGACCCGTTAGCCTGGTCCAGCCACTCGGGTCCCCAACAATTAGGATCTTACGAGCTGGATTACCCTCGGGGAAACACGCCACATGGCCATAGTGCCGTAACTGGCGCTCCTTCACAATGCAGGTAATGTGCCTCATTCAGGACTCTGTGAGCAATCGCTCATTCGACACAAAGTCAAACCAATGGTACCCAAGGATTTTCCGGAGAGACACAGTGCCAAAGGAGTCCAGGCATCATCTCAGGTCACTGGATAGCGTCCATGTCTCACAACCATAAAGCAAGACAGGAAGCACCAGGACTCTAAAGACTTGGACCTTTTCCCTTTTGCAAAGATATCAGGAGCGCCACACACCCCTTTCCAGCGACCTCATGACCTCCCATGCTCTCCTAATCTGTTTACTGACTTCACAGGTAGAGTCACCAGAGACATGAATGTCACTGCCAAGGTAAGAAAACCTCTAGACAAGGTCGACACTCTCTCCGCAGACAGACACACTGCTGATGGCTGTGCCCAAGAGATAATTAAAGGCCTGGATCTTTGGTTTTTATCCAGGACACTCACAAGCCCAGACACTCAGACTCCTCGTTCAGTCTCTTGAGCACCCCGATCAGAGCCTCCATTGACTCCGCGAAGATCACAGCATCATCAGCAAAGTCAAGATCTGTGAATCTTTCTTCACCAACAGATGCCCCACAGCCACTGGACCCCACAACCTTGACCAACACCCAGTCCACACAAGCACTGAACAGAGTAGGAGCAGAACACACCACTGACGAATCCCAGAGTCAACTGGGAAAAACACAGAGGTCCTGCCTCCACTCTGCACAGCACTCACAGTACCAGTGTATGGGTCGGCCTGTACACTGGTATATAGAGTATATATACTGTATACTGTATATCTGTGGTGGGTTGGCACCCTGCCTGGGATTGGTTCCTGCCTTGTGCCCTGTGTTGGCTGGAATTGGCTCCAGCAGACCCCCGTGACACTGTGTTTGGATTCAGCGGGTTGGAAAATGGATGGATGGATGGATACTGTATATATAAAGTTTAATATGTCACTAGACGTAATACTAATTTGATTCTAAATCCTCTATATATTGTAACTATGCTGTTTTTTAAAGGAGTTTGAACCATAGAGGCTACCTCTACTTTTCTCACTACTGGCAACTATTAAATGTGTTGTGAATGGCAGTAAATTATGAAAAACTCTTTCCCCTGTGTTTTTACTGACATATTCCTAACATGAATCTCCAGGCACATCCAGAGTTCAATGCTAGTTCTTGAGCTTAGTGCAATCTAACATAAATGCAATTTCAAAGTTGTCTCAGCCAGGTTACTGAAATATTAATTTGCAGAAACATCTTTTTTACATTACTGTATAGCTTCATCTTTGTCTTCAACCACAATGAAACCTTCCAGAAATGGAACAAAGTAAGACAAAAGAAAACCAGGAATTATTGGCCTAGTAGAGTATTTGTAGCAAACCCAGATGTGATTTTTCAGTAAATAAAAAATTACACCATATCCATTTAAAAGTGAGTTCTCTCTTTTTAATATCGTATTTAAAACGAATGAACGCTTATCCACCCATTTTCTGAATCCACTTAATTCAGTTTTTGTGTCTGCATGGGTTTTCTCCAGGTGCTTCAGTTTTCTCTCACAGTCCAAAGATGTGCAGATTAGATGACTTGGTGTTGCTAAATTGGCCGCTGATATGCTTGTGTGTGTGTGTGTGTGTGTGTGTGTGTGCGTGTGTGTGTGTGTTCACGCTGTGACCCTTGGCACCCTATCCAGGTATTGTTTCTGTATTGTGCCCAGTGCTTGCTGGAATAGGCTCCAGCTGCCATACAACCCTGCTCTGGACAAGCAGGTTTAGAAATGGGTGGATGGATAGATGGCCAAAGTAGAATTGCCTTTTTTTTAAAACAGTAGAAAAATGTTGTTACATTCCATATAGAATAAGGTATATATCACTTCAAGACAGATAGCTGATTAAATAATTGATAGTAATAAAGAAAAAAATATATAATTTGTTAAGACATCTGTCTAAGAAAACTTTAAGTTAAAATACAAGCTGATTATCTGATTGATTCCAGTGATCAACTGTTATGCTACAGCTTGGACTTGTGTGTATTTTGTTTTATTGTTGTTTTAATGTATTTTTGAATTATGTTTCTATGTTTTTATGTACATTTGTTAAGTTTCTTTATTATTTAGTTCTGTGTGTTCTGTGGGTGGAACATTAAGAGGCAGAGCCACACATGGTAGTTAGTTAGTTAGTTAGTTAGTTAGTTAGTTAGTTAGTTAGTAGTTTATTTATATAGTGCCCATCACAGCCAAAACGTCACAGAGTGCTGAACAGCAAATACAGTACAAATACAACAGTATAAACAAAACAAATAAAAATAATAAATAAACAAACAAGAACTATTCAGAACTGATTAAAAGCCTGTTTAAAAAGAAGTGTTTTCAGTTGTGTTTTAAAAGAATCAACAGACTCAGTCGCATGCAGACTATAAGGCAGGCTATTCCATAGACTTGGTGCCACAGACTGAAAAGGCACAATCCCCACGGGTTTTTAGCCAAGTGCGTGGGACAACTAGAAGGCCCTGTTGCCCAGATCTAAGAGTCCAGCAAGCTGTACAGTGTTGGAGCAGACTGGTTAGGTACTCAGGAGCTTGTCCATGCAAAGTTCTGAAAGTAAGTATAAAAACTTTAAAATGAGTTCTATAAAACACTGGGAACCAGTGTAAGGTGTGCAGAATGGGAGTGATATATTCACTCCAGCTAGTGCGAGTTAGAAGCCTGGCAGCTGCATTTTGAACTAACTGAAGATGTGAGAGAGAGGACTTGCTCAAATCTGTATAGAGAGCATTACAGTAATCAAGTTGTGAGGAAATAAAAGAATGAACAAGCATCTCTAATTCTGACTTTGAAACAGCATTCCTTAGTTTAGAAAGATTTCTTAAATGAAAGAAACATGAGCGGCTGACTGATCTTAGTGGTAGCGCTGCTGATTTGCAGTAAGGATATTGTGGGTTCACTTCCCGGGTCCTCCCTGCGTGGAGAGCGCTTTGAGTAGTGAGAAAAGCGCTATATAAATGCGAAGAATTATTATTATTATCTTACATATTCATCAAGCGTCAGGGACTGGTCAGAAATAACCCCAAGGTTACGTAAACTCGACTTAATAACCAGAGAGACAGAAGATAATTTTAAACTAATCTCAGAATGAAGAACAGGAGGAGCAACAATTAGTACCTCGGTCATTCCTGAATTCAACTGCAGGTAATTACTACTGAGCCAGTCGTTAACCTGAGATAGACAATCAACCAATGTGACCTAAGTATTGACATGGAGCGGAGTCACACCTGAAACGCTGGCATCCACCTTTATATTCTGGTGGATGAGGCACCTTCACTCAGCTAGACACTGCATGTTTTTTGGAATGTATTGTAAGTATTACTTTTGTTCTGTTTTCTCTGGTTACTGGATATTTTGGTTCATGTATTGGGTCTTGTTTGCTAATCCTTTTTTGAGCAGTTTCTTATATTTTTCTATTTTTTTTTAATAAAATTTAATTTTTATTAACATTCACTGTTGCCAATGAGCTTAATGTTTGGGGTTGCCTTCTTCTTTGCAGAGCATTTCTGTATATTTTGGGACTTTTATGAATTGTTAAAGCCAGCTTCCCATTTTAGTGTGCAGGTAGCAGTTGGGCGGCTGACCGACATTACGTGAGTTTCTTCTGGGCAGGCTGGAGTATTAGGTTTCTTGGAATTTGTATTTACTACATATATAGAGAATGTATAATGGTGTGGCAAAGATGTGCTAGGGATAGAATGGTCAAGAAACCGAGATAGGTAGTATAGGGGCGGAGTGGTGGCTCTGAGGCTAAGGATCTGTGCTGGTATTCAGAAGGTTGCCGGTTCGAATCCCCATCACTGCCAAAAAAGATCCTACTCTGCTGGGCCCTTGAGCAAGACCCTTAAACTGTAATTGCTCCAGGGGCACAGTACAATGGCTGACCCTGAGCTCTGACCCCAAGGGGTATGCGAAACTAACAAATTCCTAATAGAAGAAATTGTATAAGGCGAAATAAAGAACAAAAAAAAATACAGATCCTTTATGGGCCATACCTTGTCAATTAAGTCTGCAATTAAAATTAGTGGGCTGCATACATGTCAAGTATGTAGATACGGCAAGCCACACTAAGGCAATATCCACTAAAAAACAATCTCCATCCACATTAAAGTCTTTAGCATCATTTACAAAAGTTTCTCTGCCTATCCTAAAATGCACAAAAACACATATGATGTAGACCTTCGCCAACGCTTGTCATGCGTGCATCCAGTGAAAAATCCTAGAAGAGATTGTGCAGTGAAAAATTCAAAGTTATGTGAAAATCTGATTACTATGGAAGCCAAGAGAGGACATGCAATATCGTTATTTTTTAAAATTGTTTCCTTGAGATAACGGACTAATTTTCTCGAGATCTCGAGAAAACAAAAGATCTTTTTTTCTCAAAATTATGAAATAATTGTATCTAACATTTAAAGTTTAGCTTATTGAAGCCACGACCTGTTTGAAAGGGCAGAAGCGCTGATCTGTATTGTGTCACATTTTTGTTCAATCAAGGGCTGACACAGGCTGAAATATGTTTATGCCTTAGTTTAGAAAATAATAACGTTAGTGTCCGTCATTTAAGAAGACGGTTAGCAAGGCTTCAGCCGTATAGGCATTGCAGTCTAAGTAAGCCTGATGCCAGGAGCAAAGGTTAAGTTTCATTCGATAAAATTATTCCATTATCTCAAGAAAGCAAATTTTTGTTTTCTTAACATCTCGATAAAATTAGTCTGTTATCTCAAGGGGACAATTTTAAAAAATAACGATATTGCATGTCCTCTCTCGGCTTCCATAGATTCCCTTGTGTTTTATGCTCTTGTAATGTTATCAGCACGCACACGACTCTGGTAGCATGTTCACAGCATATAGAAAAAGTCAGAAATTATTAAGGGAACCATTGCAAACTGCTGCCGTGTCACATTAATGTGCTGAATACAATTAAAAGTAATGGTATTCAGAAATGACAATATTCGTCTTTCCGTTAAACACTTCAAGTGTTTAGCTCAATGTTCATTCACGAGAGGATTGATTATAAGTGGACCAATGCAATCAGAGCATATCTTGTACCAAACAACATTTGTAAAAAGAACTCAATAAAGAAAATGAATAAACGTATGCTGCGGTGGGTTGGCACCCTGCCCAGGATTGTTTCCTGCCTTGTGCCCTGTGTTGGCTGGGATTGGCTCCAGCAGACCGCCGTGACCCTGTGTTCGGATTCAGCGGGTTAGAAAATGGATGGATAGAATAAACGTATGTATACCTGCACATGTTTATATGTTTGCTTTACTGCATTGTGCTTTTCTGCCTCTCTCAGTCTTGCAATATTGAGAGCTCCGCTGCATTCTACACCCATCGAATTTGTTAAGCGCCTTGTTATTAATAGTGCTACGGAATGTGCTCCTGCTTACTGAAGTTTACATAATAAATATTAATAAGAGGCTGTCAACTGAGTTATTTGCAATATTATTTTTTTTACGAGGGTCTGAATTTTTCTCCACAATGGCAATGCTGCGGCTACAGGATTTATCGCAAAACATTAATGACCGGTAAATCGTTTGCCTTTCTTGCATGTGTGCAGCATTAAACTGTACAAAAAATATACATGCATAGAGATAAGCAGCACAACATGTGCCATGGAAAGCAAGTCTTCTATTCCAACCATATTGGAATAATTGTTTCTGTTGTAAAGGGTGATCAATCAGTGAATGAAAGATTGTAATAAGCAGAATGCAATGAGGGAAGGGCCACAGAATAAGCACAAACCAATCAGAGTACAATTTGAATTATGTCTTCAGAAAACCCAATTTTCGTTCATCCACATTACAATGCTGACACTTTATTTATAAAAATATCTGGCTCTGGAGAGCATTTTTAAAGTCTTAATTTTCCAAGGGTTAAAAACACTGGGTTAGTGTGGACAAAAGGCAAAATCGGAGACAAATCTCTGCATTTTTAAACAGAAACATTTAAGCACGTGTGGACAGGGCATAAGAATAATATGGACTAGTGGTAGCCAAATTAGAGTGACCTAGAAGTAATTAGGCCTTGGGTAAAATATTGACTGAAGGGTCTGCAGGAATGTTAAAAAAGCCTAGAATTTCACCCAAAACACTGAATGTCACCCGGAGACCCACACATTAGGTCTGAACAAATTTAGAGAAACATCTAATTGTGATCAGTTTAGCCAATATTGCAGTTGGACTTTAAATTTTTATTACTTAATGTGTCTCTTTACTTGTTCCTACAGTACATGAAAAAAAATCATATTACAGGATGCAGTTGCTGCATCCTAGTTATCTAAACGGTACTTTAATGGAATTTTTCTAGCTATTATCACAATAGAACAATAAAACTCTGAGAATAATAAAAATCTTACATTAAAGGAGCAGTTACCAGAACACAAACCCATAAGATGTCTTACTTTCCATATGGATCAGAATGATTTTTCAAAAGAAAAAAAAAATATATATATATACAGGGTGTTCCAAAAGTCACTATACACTTCCTTTTTTCTATTACGACCACCGTTACAGGGAAAAATTACCTGGAGATGCTGCAGGAGTTTGCTGTGCCACAACTTCAGGCGAGGAGTGACCTTGCTGATGTCTTTTTTCAACAAGATGGAGCCCCTCCTCACTTTGTCAGGTTAGTCAGAGATTTCCTGAACATCAAGTTTCCTGACTGATGGATCAGTCAAAGGGGTCCCCTCGAATGGGCTCTGCAAGCCTAGCAAGTAAAACTGTAACGATTCCTTTGTTGATGCTAGAAATATTAATAAACTCAGTTTCTTGTGTAATTTTTAGGAATTTATTAAAAGTGTATAGTGACTTTTGGGACACCCTGTATATAATTGGTGCCATTGTGGGTGGAGTGCCCAGGTTGGTTCCTGGCACCTTTCCTGGCCAAGAGACCATAATAGGTAGACATGGGGAGTTTGTGTATATAGAGCAATTTCTTCCCCTGCACACTAGATGGCAGCATCACTCAGGTGGATCTCCCAGGCACACACCCGCAGGGCAGCATGGGAGTTGTAGTTCCAATAGGCAGTCCTGCTGAAATTCTTGGGAGCCACCATGGTGTGCTGTAGTCATACGTGAATAATAAATTGTAAACCATGAATTTCAAGCAGTAATAGCCAATTGTAACATTAGTAATATCTTATCAGTATTTTTAAAACTATTTAATAATAAAAAAGAAATCAATTTCTAAAAATCCTGAAAATTGAAATTTTTTTTTAAATCAAGAATGCAAAATAAGTCACTTCCGGGAAAATGCTCTCGTTAACTAAAACAGAACTCACACAGACGCAACCTAACATTTGAGTTGAAGACTCACTTTCCCACCTCATTTACTGGTCATGAGTCCAGCCCAGTAACAGCTGTGGACAAGTAAGAAGCAACAGGTCCAAGTGATAAACATTGGGGTGCCAACCAAGTTGTCCCCATTTTGTCAAAGTGAGCTGAAAACAAAACAAGAGCTCTGTGGTGCAGAAAATAAAAAAAAAAAAAAGAAAAAGACACAAACAGGTAAAAATAGTGAGCCGGTTTGGGCTTAAGGAGTCAGTATTTTCATTGAAGGCCACGAAATACGAGCTCAATCCTGTGTGTGCTCTGATCACAGAGTGACGCCTCCTTCCAGCAAACCCGTGATTTATAGGTGGGAGACTGGAAAGAGTCAGCGGACCTCAGGCGGCATCTTCTCAGGACTGTGGAGGGAATGAAAGAGAACATGATTAGCTTTGCCAGAGTGGCATTACCTAACATCAGATGAGCCCAGACGGTGATCCACTGACACGCATGTGTGACACACTGGCTAACGTTGTATTTCAGGTTATATCAACAGTAAAAGTTCATTAAGAGATTATTTTAGATTAGATTAATTTTTTTAATCCCAAAGCGAAATTCAGATGCATACAGCTGCAGAAACATAAAAAACAAGAATACAGAATCACAGGATGGATAATACATCCAATTACTCAATCGATAAATAAATGAACAAATAAATAAATAAATAAAATAAACTTAACAAGAAAAGCATTGAATTGCCTGACACTAATGGGCAGAAAAGCCACCCAGAGGCGTTTCTTAGTACTCTGGGTATAATGACCCTGTGGCTAAACGTGCTCCAAGAGAGCGTCTCCAGGAGGGGATGAAGGGGATTTTTCATGATGGCATCCAATTTTGCCATCATCCTCTGTTCAGTAACAGTTTCCAGTATGTCTAGGGTTTGATCTGTGATGGAACAGGCTTTCTGATAAGGTTATTGAGATATTGTGTATCGATTTGAGCTCAAGTTACTCTCCCAGGAGAACACAGCATAGAACACCAAACTTGCTACTATAATAATTAAAGAAAAGTGAGTGAAAACACTGTTGGGATGAGAGCACATTGATTAGCAAATAAGAATCATGAATCAGACAAGTGGTACTTCCACACGTTCTTTAAACATCTGCCTTTCAAATGATAGGTACTGACGATATTACACAAGCACTACAACGACTTATTGAGCTACACTGAATTGATCCGTATGACTCACTGAAAAGAGTCATTCAAATAGAACAAATTGTTTGTGAATTGCCCATCCCTAGAATGTTCCCTGGGATATTGTATCTTTTGGAGTTGTTTTTAGCTTAAATGTTAATACAAGAGCTTGTTGATATATTCATGAAAATTAAATGATAGCTCAGCGATATTCCGACTCACTCAGGTGACATTACCTTAAAGACACCAGACTCAAGTTCAGCCCAAACCTCCAATGAATATGTACTATACACTGAATACAGATGATATAAGGCCACGTACTGCTCCGCAGTTTAGAAATGAATCCAAAATGGATGTCCTTTACTATATCAAGCCTGATGGAGCTTGTGCTGAGACAAGTCTGGCTCAAGTGACAAAGCAATGGTCTTAAATAAATTAGTTAATTTACATAACACAGTCAAGAAGCATTTCAGTTTACACTAATCAACATACAAATAAATGGTATATTCTTCTAACACATCTATGTCATAGTTTTATCGAAAGGTTCCGAAATAGTTAACATATTAGAAGTCTTTGGCACACACAGATTATCCTCTAAAAAGAAGCTATTTTTATAAACTCTTAAAATTAAGATATATTTAAACTAGGGGGTTCGCCCCCTGCTCACTTTGCTCGCCACCCCTTCCTCTGCCTGCACTATGCGCCAACCACTTCACATCTCTGCCGCTTGTGTTGTGAAGAGTGGGGCTGAACGCACCCCAAGGAGATGCAGTCGCTCCTCCAAAACCCCCTCTTAAACGGTGGTACAATGTTTTTTTTTTACCTCGTCTTTGCTCGATCAGCTGCTGGATTGCTGCTACTGCTGCTGTGCCGCATGATCTGCATCTCGCGTGGCATTTTGAACATTTAAAAGCCTATAGAGCAGCTGTCTTTGTCATCTACTCTTTGTCTTTTATTTCTGGCCCCAGGTGTGGTTAAGTCTCTTGGCAGAAAGTCTTGTCTCATGGAATGTGAGTTCTTGATATTTTTTAGTTTATAATTTAAAAACGGAATAAGAATCTGAAAATCTAAGAACATCACATTAAAATTCGATAAATTCTGAAAAGAATGATACCAAACATATATATGTAGGTTTTAAAATAAGCCCGATTTAAAGTGTGACAAAAAAGTCACATAAAATCTTTGCACAACATCTTTGCACTTTTAGGCTTAGGCTTTTATATATATTGAATAGATTATGATTATCTCATGGCTTCCTTGGTAACTTGTTCAGGTCACAATAGATACAGAACATTTTGGTTACATTTGAAGTTAAAGCTAGATGCAATTTATAAATTCGTACAGAAAGTTTTCCTAACAAAAATGCTGGTGTAATCCTTGACTCTGACCTAAATTGTTTTCCATTTATCAATCAGACCAAATCAAATAGCCTTTTATTGACAATTCACTATATGTGCAGAACATACAGGAGAATCGAAATACTGTTTGTCTCTCATCTTCGTAGTACAATAAAAAAAAAAAAAAAATATATATATATATATATATATATATATATATATATATATATATATATATATATATATATATATATAAAAAGTATAAAAGTATGACATATAAGATAAATAACATTAGAACTTGTAAAGTAGACCTGTGTACAATGTGCAATAGTCAGTAGTGCAAAAGCCAATTACCTTATAAATGAGAAGGTGCATTATAGAGTAGCTTATGAGATGTACAAAAAGACAGACAGTTAACAGCAGATAAAATATTGAGTTACTGAGATGACTAATTCACACTTTTTTTTAGTCAAGTGGAATATTGTAATGCACTCTTTTAACTGGTCATCCATGCAAGTGGCTCAGTGGTAGCACTACTGCTTTGCGTCAAGGAGATTTTGGGTTTGCTTCATGAGTCCCCTCTGCATAGAGAGCACTTTGAGTAGTGAAAAAAGCGCTAGATAAATGTAAAGAGTTACCTAAGAAAGACAACATTCGGTTGCAATTAGTGTAAAATGCAGCAGCAAGAATCTTAACCAGAACAAGAAAATTATCAGCAGTCTTGCAGTGCAGCTACGTATGTTTTGCAGTGCATGTCATCATATACTCCAAATCACAACCTTAGATCTTCTTATGTGCTCAGTGCTAAGAATAAAATAATTGATGAGGAAGCCTTTTGCTGTTATGCACCAAAAATCTGGAATACTTTACCGATGGAGATACACCAGGCTAATACTGTGGATCATTCTAAAAAAACAAAACTCCTAAAAACTTGAAATTTTGTAAATATTACAAATGTATAATTTGTATAAACTCCTAAAAATTCTATACATTTTAAAAAGTACATAGCCAGTCCTGGGTTTTATAATACAATTTATGGGGCATGGGTGTCAGTGGAAAATAAAAGTCTACAACCTTATCAAATATGTCCTCTTTGAAGCAGTAGAACATTCAATTTTAAGAAATCATTCCTTCTCTGTCTCCAGTGCATATTTGTGACATACTCCCTGGAAATGTGTTTGTTAGCGATTGCAGCTTTTTACTTTTACAGAATCTATACAGATATAAAATGAAATGCTATATTCCCTCCTAGTGATATGGTGATAATTCTTTGATCAAGAAAGAAATATCACTTAGGAGAGGGTACACTTAGCTTCGTTTAATCGTGGCTTATACTTCAGATAAAATCCATGAAGGAAGATCTTGACAAAGCCCAATGTTGGTATGGACTCCCTGGAAGATGGTCTTGTCAACTTCAGCAGTGCAGTGGGCATTTTTCTAGGCATGGGTAGAAACAATATGGTCCATCCATCTGTAGATGAGCTTCCATGTCCATGGAAATTGCCAGAGCTTTATACCTTCTTTACAGGCCGAAGTTCCCAAAATAAGATCATGAACTTTCCAAACATGGATATAATCTTTTGTTGGCATAGTTTAAATAGAAATAACACACAGTAATTGTCGGCCATAAACTGACCAGTAAACGATGTGGTGCACCTACTCTTTTTTAATAGCCTGCCTAAGTAGTCTCCACTTGTTTCTCCCCATCTCCCTCTCAGGCTGCTTACATGGCAGTAATGGATCCTCTCTGTCAGCTGGTTTGCGTAGTTTGGATATTTTCAGCTATGTCAATGCATGGCCTTACTTTTGAGTAAAAATCATGTACTAAAGTATAAAGTTCACACATCACAGTGACATACTTCAAGCCTTTGGCTACAACAACAAAAGGGATCTATAAGTAATCATTTATCACATATTTCTGGTAATATTTTTCTCGAGGTGAGGATGTTTTCTGTTCACTTGTGTGATAATATAAGTGGCCTTCTCGGGTGGAATATTGACATAAATATGGAAGTAAATCAACACGATACCAGGCATGTGGCAGGAGCAGCTTGCTGTGATTTTGTCTTTTGAAAGGAAAGCTCACCCATGGGTGTGAAAAGTTGTTGTGAAGGAAGACAAGCACCAAGGTAGCGCACACAGCTGGCCTCCTTTTTAAATGGCTAAATCTCATAATATTCATATTTTCTTGTTTGGAAATTACAAAACTTATTTTACAATGTGTTTGTAATCTCAAGAAGGTGATTAATGCTCAACTAATTTCTTGCCTTGAGAGGTGAATGTATTCAGTTTTTGGGTTTTGTTTTCCATGCATCCTATGCCTAATAGCTTCCATTATAAAATACCAAGAGTGGCTAAGTATTTTTTTTAATTTATAGAAAACACTTAATTTTAGAACAAAATCTTGCACTGCAAATGCATATATACCATGTTTGTGAAAAAATACTTGGAAAAATACTAAATGTGTCCTTTAAGTCAGTTCTTTCTAGAAACTCCTTTTGCCAGCAATTCCAGCTTCAGATCTACTTGGGGATGTCTCTACAGGCATTGCACACTTGGATTTGGGCAGTTTATCACATTCTTACTAGCAGATTCTCTCAAGCCCCATTAGATTCAATGGGAAATGTCTGAAAACTGCCATCTTCAGGTCTCTCCAATCCTGTCCTGTGGGGTTTAAGTCTGGGATTTGACTAGAACTCTCAAGGAGATTCAGAGACGTGTCCCGAAAGCAATCCGTAGTTATCTTGGTTGAATGCTTTGGGTCATTGTCATGCTGAAAGGTGAACAATCGCCCCAGTCTAAAGTCATGTCCAGGTTTTCTTCAAGGACCTCTCTGTGTCTGGCTGCAAACAATTTTCTCTCAATTCTGGCCAGTCCCCAGGCTGAGCAGCAACACCACAGCTTGATGTTGCCGCCACCATGTTTCACCGTAGGGATGGTACTAGGCAGGTGATGAGCAGTGCATGGTCTTCACTACACATAGCGCATGGGTTCTGCCCAAAGTGTTCAGTTTTTGTTTCCTCAGACCAGATAATCTTTTTTCCTCATGCTCTCGGTGTCCTTATAATATTGTTTGGCACACTCCAATCGGGAGTTAGCTATTCTACTATAAACACCTGATTGATGAAATATTGCTGAGATGGCCATCCTTCTGGCAGATTCTCCAATCTCAGCAGAGAACTTCTGAAGCTCTGTTAGAGTGGCCGTCACCTCTCTTACCAAGGCCCTACCATCCTTAGCTACCTGGTTTGGCTGAACAACCAACTCTGGTGGTTCCAAACTTCTTTCATTTCACAATTATTAAGGGGACTGTGCTTCTGGGAACATTCAACACTTTACAAATGGTTTTATACCCTGACCTGGACTGTTGTGATCTGTACAGAGTTCCTTGAACTTCATGGCCTGACTTTTGTCCTGATATATAGTGCGAGTTGTGGGGCCTTATATACAGTATACAGGCTTTAATGTTTAGTATTTTTCATCTAAAGATAGTACTCCGTATGAAATACCAGTAATTGGGGCACTTATGACAAAAGTGGGGAAAATCCCACAGGAAGCTCAGCAGCTGATGAAACCCGTGGTGAACGTAAGGATCTGCACTGCATGGAAATGCACAAGCTTGCAACACGGAACATCCAAGGAATGAATCAAGGAAAGCCGGACATCTTCACGTGGGAAATGGTCAGACTCATCATCAATCTACTTGGAATTAGCAAACTACACTGGAGGGACAAGTTTTTTCCAGTCTGATGACCTTTTACTGTATTATTCTGGTCAACCAGATTAGAGAAAGAACTTAGTGGCCTTTATCACTCATGCAGTGAAAGCTATACCATCATAAATGACAGGATGATGGCCATTCATAATCGCAGGAAACCGCTTGACATTATAGTTTTGCAAGTCTATGCTCCAACAAGTGACACTCAGGAGAATGAAATCAAAACTTTCACGCTAAAATAGCAGAAGCACTGAAACAGGTACGCAAAGAGGAAATCATATATATCACTGGTGATTTTAATGTGAAAGTTGGGAAACCAGGAAGAGACTGGTACCGTTGGTTGGTTTGAATTGGGAAAATGGAACCATATGGGTGATCATCTGGTTCACCTTTGCGAAGAAAGCCACCTCAGGGTTGTAATCACATGGTTTATGCTCCGAAATGGTGTCTGTACCCTTGGACCTCCCCAGATGGCCTGCATCGCAACTGGATCAACTATATACTCTGCAGTCAACACTGGAGAAGTTCAGTACTTCTATCAAAACAATTCCTGGCTCAGATGAGAATCAGACCTTGAGCTACTTGTAGCAACACTCAAAGTGAAGTTCTGTATTATTAAGAAGAATGTTCCACTAAAGCTATTTGATATCTCAAGCCCAGAAGTTCCATTGACTTGATGCTATACTCGGATTAAAAAGTGTTCCTTTCATTTTTTTGAGCAGTATATATACATATGAAAAAGTTTGGGAACCCCTCTCAGCCTGCATAATAATTTACTCTACTTTCAACAAAAAAGATAACAGTGGTATGTCTTTCATTTCCTAGGAACATCTGAGTACTGGGGTGTTTTCCAATGAAAGCTTTTTAGTGAAGCAGTATTTAGTTGTATGAAATTAAATCAAATGTAAAAAACTGGCTGTGCAAAAATTTGGGTCCCCTTGTAATTTTACTGATTTGAATGCATGTAACTGCTCAATGCTGATTACTTGCAACACCAAATTGGTTGGATTAGCTCGCTAAGACTTGAACTTCATAGACAGGTGTGTCCAATCATGAGATATAAAGGTATTTAAGGTGGTCAATCACAAGTTGTGCTTCCCTTTGACTCTCCTCTGAAGAGTGACAGCATGGCATCCTAAAAGCAACTCTCAAAAGAGCTGAAAACAAAGATTGTTCAGTCTCATGGTTTAGGGGAAGACTACAAAAAGTCATCTCAGAGGTTTAAACTGCCAGTTTCAACTGTAAGGAATGTAATCAGGAAATGGAAGGCCACAGGCACAGTTGCTGTTAAACCCAGCAGGTCTGGCAGGCCAAAAAAAATACAGGAGCGGCATATGAGCAGGATTGTGAGAATGGTGACAGACAACCCACAGATCACCTCCAAAGACCTGCAAGAACATCTTGCTGCAGATGGTGTATCTGTACATCATTCTACAATTCAGTGCAATTTGCACAAAGAACATCTGTATGGCAGGGTGATGACAAAGAAGCCCTTTCTGCACTCACGCCACAAACAGAGTCGCTTGTTGTATGCAAATGCTAATTTAGACAAGCCAGATTCATTCTGGAACAAAGTGCTTTGGACTGATGAGACAAAAATTGAGTTATTTGGTCATAACAAAAAGCACTTTGCATGGCGGAAGAACAACACCGCATTCCAAGAAAAACACCTGCTACCTACTGTCAAATTTGGTGGAGGTTCCATCATGCTGTGGGGTTGTGTGGCCAGTTCAGGGACTGGGGCCCTCGTTAAAGTCGAGGGTCGGGTGAATTCAACCCAATATCAACAAATTCTTCAGGATAATGTTCAAGCATCAGTCACAAAGTTGAAGTTACGCAGGGGTTGGATATTCCAACAAGACAATGACCCAAAACACAGTTCAAAATCTACAAAGGCATTCATACAGAGGGAGAAGTACAATGTTCTGGAATGGCCATCACAGTCCCCTGATTTGAATATCATCAAAAATCTATGAGATGATTTGAAGCAGGCTGTCCATGCTCGGCAGCCATCAAATTGAGCTGAACTGGAAAGATTTTGTATGGAAGACTGGTCAAAAATACCTCCATCCAGAATCCAGACACTCATCGAAGGCTATAGGAGGCGTCCAGAGGCTGTTATATTTGCAAAAGGAGGCTCAACTAAGTATTGATGTCATATCTCTGTTGGAGTGCCCAAATTTATGCACCTGTCTAATTTTGTTATGAAGCATATTGCATATTTTCTGTTAATCCAATAAACATAATGTCACTGCTGAAATACTACTGTTTCCATAAGGCATGTCATATATTAAAAGGAAGTTGCTACTTTGAAAGCTCAGCCAATGAGAAACTAAAATCCAAAGAATTAAGAGGGGTTCCCAAACTTTTTCATATGACTGTAATATGCTTTTATCATACTTCAGTGATTCTTGTGTTTATTAACTATTTTAGGGCTAATTATTTTTCTTCCTTTTGTCCCAGGGCTGAATATTTTTCCAAAAAGTTTTCTGAAAAGCACACAAAGTAGTGGTTTCACACAAAAATCAACATAAAATGCTAATTTACGACATACGTCACTGTGTTTTATGCTCCATGAGCTTCTACAGTATATAAATTCACAAACGTTTACATACTTACCACATATCTCTTTGTCTCATCACTTATAAGCTGAAAGGCACTTTCTGGAAAGAAACAGCTTGAAGTAGTCGAGTGGCTGGTAATCCATAGTGTTGACTAGCAGATCATGTTGTTTTAAGTCAGTGGACCAGATTGCCTCCCACGGATCTATGTCTGTTTTGTCCTCCCAGGGCGAAGGTTGCCATAGGCCCATCAGCTACACAAGTGTGTTCAGCACTGTGATCAGCTGGGGCCTGATCAGCTGATGCAGGTACCTGATTTTCATTTTCGATCTCCAGATCACTTGCATCAAAATCGGAGTTTAATAAGTCAGAGTCTGGTTCAGGAATAATATGCAAAAAAATGAATAAATAAATAATGGAGTATTTTGCTTTGCGCATTCACTTTGCTCTCTCGCCCAATGTCTTTGCCATTCTAGATGTTGTTTACTCTATACTACTCACTCACATGCAGGGATCTGACGTCAAGTCAACAAGTCTAACAGTCATCCTAGCAAAGAGGGTCTACTTATAACATAACCGTGACTTTTATCAACGTTTACAGCTTTTATCACCGTCTGCCCCTGGATGTCAGCTTTAGTCAACATCTGCCCTCAACTCTTTGTGTCATCTGCCCTAAAACTGTTAATAAATTGTATGATTCTGTTGTTTTAAATGAGTGTGCTTCGGTTACATTGATTATACTACAACATATTAAGGTAAGGTAAATATAGCAGGTGCCTTTCTGTAGTATTTGGTTAACTATTGGCATGTTTGAAGGTAAGACTGATGATTAATTAACCAACTTCAAATTCACTCAGTTCCTCCATTTAAATTGACTGTCCTTGAATGGGCAAGTTAAAATTTCCTTTTCAAATCCTATATATTCCCAAAGCACAAACTGTAGGAGAAATCCAAGAACTAGAGCAAAATAATCAATAAACCAGAAAATCAAATTAGAAAACAATACTCACAAATCCACTACAATGCGCCACAACATGAGACCCTCTAGTATGGTCCTTAAATGCCAGAGGTCAGTCTCAGGAGTGGGGATGTGATTGTGGACCTGCCATTTGGGGTTCCATTCATACAGCACATATTAAAGGGACATACTACAAATATTTTTTATTTGTCTGACGCCTTTATCCAACATATACTGTAACATTTTCAATACAATTGGTTACATGTTTTTGTTTTTCTCAATTGGAGCATAGGCAGGTGAAGTGACTTGGTCATAGTCACACAGTGCCAGCAAGCAAGATTTGAACCCACAGCCACAGGGTTTGAAGTTCAAAGTCCAAATCCTGCCAGCTACACCACACTTCTTCTTCTTCTGCTCCCGTTAGGGGTTGCCATAGTGGATCATCTTCTTCCATATCTTCCTATCCTCTTCATCTTGCTCTGTCACACCCACCATCTGCATGTTCTCTCTCACCACATCCATAAATCTTCTTTTAGGCCTTCCTCTTCTCCTCTCACTTGGCAGCTCTATCCTTAACATCCTCTTCCCAATATACCCAGCATCTCTCCTCTGCACATGTCCAAACCAACGCAATCTTGCTTCTCTGACTTTGTCTCCAAAGCGTCCAACCTGAGCTGACCCTCTAATGTACTTGTTTCTAATCCTGTCCGTCCTCGTCACAACCAGTGCAAATCTTAGCATCCTTTACTCTACCACCTCCAGCTCTTTCTCCTGCTTTCTGGTCAGTGCCACTGTCTCCAACCCTTATAACACAGCTGAGTCTCACTACCGTCCTGTAGATCTTCCCTTTCACTCTTGTTGGCAAATAATGAATAGTAAATAAGTCTGATGGAAATTACTTTCAAATATAAATAATAATTAAAAAATTATTATAAAACAGAAAATAAACATAAGCCAGTGGATAAACCTTGGCTGTAGCATGACACCATTTCAGCTTACAAACAGACAGGCCACTGCTGCTGTCTCCCATCTCCTATCTCAGGAAGACAAAGGAGCCCTTTCTGTCAGACGCATTCTCAGGGTTTTTCTCCTGCAGCTTTGTAACTCATGAAGACAAAAATAAACTTGGCAAGAGAAAGGCAATCTGACATGTTCACCTTTTCCAAAGGCACCTGGCAGGAGCACTTTGACAGTATTTAGGTTAGCTCTATGACATTGACTAATATTTAGCTTACGAGTTTAAAGCTTATAGGCATTTCACATATAGTGTGTGTATTTTATGATATAACACAGTAAAAGCCTTACTTAATTTTTTAGTGATCATGTATCCCCATTAATTACTCTTTTGCATTACTCTTTACCCCAATATATACTTTTAATATTAAATTACTGCAATGCCATTTTGGCTTTTTATGAGTCCTACCGTGTTGTTTACAGATGATATAGCCATTCTTTGGGTCGTGACACATAGGACATGTGAATTATGATATCATTATAATATAAAAGGTTTTTTTATATAACACCATACCACATGACCACTTTAAAAAATTAAGCAACAAATAAGTACAGAGAGAACAAAAAGATGCAATATTTGAAGTGGTATAATACAAATACAACAGAGTATAAATTACTTTAAATGTACAGGTAAAATATGAAGCTGAAAGACTGCAAAACAGCAAAATAACTGTACAGATTATAAAACATTTAGGTCTTTCTAAATGTATTGTAACATTGGGAAAACAGATATACGTTGAGATTGGACATAAAATAGGAAAGGCCTGTGCAATTGTGGAGTGTCTTGCAGTTCAGGATCAGCCATACTAAATGAGCTGGGTCCCACATAGACAGTTTTATCAGGGGAACAGAAAGAAGACTCGTGACATTAGACCTGACGGAACAAAGGAGTCGTCTACAATTGAACTGTTCAAAACAAGATTAAAGACTCATTTCTATTCACTTGCATCCCGTGACCTTCAGTAATACTGATGGTTTCCTCTTTGTGATTATATAACATCACTTCTATTTTTTATGTATATAACATTACTTCTATTTATTATGTATTTTATTTTATGTTCATATGTTTTTTTCTATTTATATTTTATGTTAATTGTTTTTCTTTTATTCTATTATTGTAAAGCACTTTGGCCACAGCATTACTATGTTGTTTTAAATGTGCTATATAAATAAATTGACATTGACATTGACATTAAAGTTGAAGAAGAGCAGAAAGATAAGAAATTAAAGGCCATGAAGTGCTTTGCACATGTGTAAGAGGGGTTTAAATCGAATATAAATGATTACAGGAAGCCAGTGTTACTGAAAAAATACTACAGTGATATGTGGACTGGTCTATGGGAGGAGAAACTGCACCCTCAATCTAAAAGATAATGTAGATTATGATGTCATTTAGATTACAGTGATGGTGACAACATTATAATCATAATCCTACCATGCAGCACCATGAACATACACATTGCAGGGTGGAAGGTAACATTCTCCAGGAATACACCAAATCAACCAGCCTGCTAGATAGTGAAGCTGTTTTTCATCATTCCAGAGAACTTGTTTCCAATGGTGGTATACTTTACACCATTCCAGACAACGCTTAGCACTGCACATAGTGATCTGAGGCTTGTACGCAGTTGTTTAGCTATGTAAACCCATTTCATGAAGCTCCCAATGCACAGTTTTTGTGCTGATGTTGCTTCCAGGGGCAGTTTGGATCTATGTCGTTGTGAGTGATGTAACAGAGGACAGGTGACTTTTATACTCTATGTTCCTTAGCACTTGGTGGCCCCAGTCTATGTGTTTGCTTGGTCTACCACTTCATAGTTGAGCTATTGCTGCTCCTCGATGCTTCCATTTCATAATAACAGCACTTACACTTGACTGGAGCAGATCAAGCAGACCAGAAATATCACATACTAACTTGTGGAAAAGGTGGCATCCATCCTATGACATTGCCACATTTAAAGTCACTGAGCTCTTCAATATGGCCCATTCTACTGCCAATGTTTGTCAATGGATATTGCATGGCCATGTGCTTCACTTTATACACCTGTAAACAAGGAAATATCTGAAATCAATCTGGAGGGATGTCCACATACTTTTGGCCATACAGTGTAAAGTAAACTTAGCTCCCTGAAATGACTCCCCTTATATAATCACAAAATTCAATGACAGCTAAGTATAATGATTATATGGTATCACTTTAGTTCAGGCACTGCAAAAATGCATCTATTAATGATGGACTGAATGGTCTCCACTCGTTTGTAAAATTTCTTAAGCTCTTTCCTATGTTCACTGAAAATAATGGTAAACAATAGTTTTGGAGCTTTCTTCTCTAGCGTTGACATGTTTGTAAAATGTTTTGGTGCAAATGGAACCTTACAGATTAAAGTAAAATAGATCTTCATGAGAGTGTTCTTTGATTCTGAAGCAGCAGGAAATTTGTATAATTTAGATATGTTCAAACAACTTAATGCTTCTATAAACAGAAATGGGAATATATATACCATATATACTCACGTATAAGTTGGGTCTTGAAACCCTAAAAACGATCCTAAAATCAGACCCCGAGTTATACGCCCGTTCAAAAAAGCGACACTTAATTTTTTTTTTTTAACATCTTCTTGCTTCCTCCAATCTTGCATCAGTTTCTCAGATGCATCGAATTTTGTTGCAGCAGCACAGTTACCAATTTCTTTCACCACTTCAACGAGGTTTAATTTACAACCAGCTTCATATTTTCTTCGGATCAAACACTCTATCGTAGATAAGGGATGCTCTTACGATTAACGTGTATGAGGGTGTGAGATACAAACAACACAAATCAGTGCAAACGTTGCTTTGGGATAGTTTGGGTATTACTGTGTGATCACGTAGGCACAATAGAGAGAGAGAGACAGAGATGTTAGGAGCACACGCTGATACAGCACATTGCCACACCCACATAGAAGGCATTGTGCTCCGTGGTTACTCTCTCAGGTGGGCATTAGCATATTATATTCTCTTGGACCAACAGCGTGAGTTTTCCGCATTTGACTTATACGACCAACATTATAAAATACCAGAAATTATACGGTAAAATCAAATCCTGACTTATCCTCAAGAGAACTTATCCATGAGTATATACGGTATTAAGAATTGGTGTTATATTTATGGGATGTAGAAGTGGAACAGTAAACCAATTTTTATAAAGTTATTTATTCTGAATTTACTTCATTCATGCTAAAGGGTTCACTGCAGCAAACAATTTCAGAATATCCACTTCTGCTTAAATGTAATCCTCAAATAGGACGCTTGTTAAAAAAATTTCAAATTGGCTTTTTACTTTAACTGTGAAGTGTTACCTCAGTTTCCAGATTGTTGTGTATTTATGAGGATCTCCTCAGTAAAGCCCCAGCACTTCCCTCTGTATGCTTTTTAAATTAAACCTTTACCAGAACACCTTTATCCAATGGTGTATGAAATACTTTTTTTAAAACAAGAATTAGGAGCTATTGACGACAGCATTAGGCCAGTCAATTTCATATGTCAGAAATGGGTTCTTTTTATCTTATGAATGATGGGGTCTTTACATAAATTTATTGATTAAATGAAATAGAATAAACCCATTTTAAAAAGCCAAGAACCTATTACTTCTCATTTTCATCTATTAAATCAGGCCATCAAGTATATTAACTAAAAGAAAAATTAATGGAGAAAGGCTTTTAATACAAGCACTCTTCCTTATGAATACTTATTTGTTCCATTAGTACTTGCAAACACTCTAATTTTCAGAAATGACATTTTAGATATATACATATTAACATTAGTCAATATTTTTTATGTGAATGGGCACATAAAATGAATGGCAGTTTTTATCTTGTCTTGAAACATGCGCGGTCCATATGTCATCATTTACTAAAACGATAGTGAAGCGAGTCCCCAATTGGCCATGTGTGACGTTTACTGGATCATTAGAAGTGTTTCAGGCCAATCTCCGGTAACTTCTTTTACACAATAATTGAATTAAAAGCATGAGTGGATTACAGAAGCACAAAAATGGTATTTATCTGGAAGACTATTTTTAGAACATTCTGCTCAATCTTCTTCAATTCAACACAGAAGAGAATCCTTCAGACATTGAAAGAAATCTTATAACTGAGATAACCAAGAATGATAAATCTATCCATCCAAAGTTGTTTCCAGAAATTTTGATCCCTGAAATTTCATGTGAATAACTGAGAATTCCTATCTTGTAAACCCCATCTTAAAACATTGGAGGCACTGATGGACAGGATTCCATCATCCTTTTGTGAACCTTTCCTACCTCAAAACAGCACATGTTTAAACCTAATGTGAGATTGTGGCTTATTCTTTAGTAGATTTAGTGCATTAATTTCCCATAGACCTGGTAAAATGCATGCCAAATTTGTTTCACCTTTTAAAAAAATAGCATGATAAAAAATATAATAATGATACAGTGTCCTTATTATCTGAAGATTCTTAGCTCTAGTAATTTAGTCTGTACGGGAGATCGTTGAACATGCATCAACTAATGAGCCCGATCCTTCTAGGTTTCATGAAGGAATTACTTTTGTCTACATGTTTAATTGGGGTCATGATCCTTTAATATCTAGGCATTCAAGAATAACAAAAAAACTCTACAACTAATTAATCATCATTTTTAGTGATCAGATATTACAAAACAAGATATTGAAATGCATGTGAAATCTTGCACCAACATAACCACTTCAAAATAATGAATCTCCATCCGGCAGTCCTTATATGTTCTTTATCTTTACCACAATTTTGATCTGATTTGGCTATGAATGTTTTATTTGATTTACACTCACTAATTTGTCCGTACTATTATTTCACCAGTGGTGCACAAATACAATACTGTTCCGTTTGCATAAGGAGAAGGGAGATACCTAGGATTAGAGAAATTATAGGAGTTTAAATTGGATACAATGAAAATATGGGAAGGAATAATTGATTAAAGGCAGACAAGAGAAATGATGATTGCGGAAGACTAGTTTGAATTTATTTTGAAGAAAAGGTAGAACAGATGCAATTTTCACCTTGAGGTAGATTATAGAAAAATATAGAGAAGAACAGAAAGGACCACACATGTTGCTTATAGATTTCTGGTAGGCAAATAATAGAGTTCCCTGGTAATGTGGACATATACTGTAAGAGAGACAAACAAGTACCGAAGAAGTATGTAAGGATATTTAAGAACATGAATGAGGTGGCCTACACACAAGCGAGAAGTTCTGTAGGAATAACAGATGAATTTGCAATTAAGGCTTGTTGTGGGTATGTCTCCTTGTTGGGCTCTTGGGGAGTTGTGTAGGCAATCACTCATCCCTTTCTTTAAGAGGCACTTACGTGTTGTTGCAGGTTGGAGGCAGCAAGAAGGGAGAGTGCAGTGGGGTTTTGGAAACTATATTTTGTTTTTGTGACTTCTGTTTCCGGCTGAGGAGGTTTGTTTGATCGGTCATGGGGAAGGAGCGCAGGAGTTGGAAGGTGTGTGTGAGCGAGATCCAGCGGAATCTGGTAGTGTGGTTAACTCACTTGCTGATTTGGCTATGAATGTTTTATTTGATTTACACTCTCTAATTGTCCATATTATTATTTTACCAGTGGTGGACAAAATTTAGTACTGTGCCTTTTGCATAAGGTTTTGGGAAATTATAGGAGTATAAAGTGGATACAATGAAAATATGGAAAAGAATAATTGATAAAAGGTAGAAAAGAGAGATGGTAATTGGGGAAGACCAGTTTTAATTTATTTCGAGGAAAAGGTACAACAATACAATTTTCACCCAGAGATCGATTATAGTAAAAATATAGAGAAGAACAGAAAAGACTCCACATGGCGCTTATAGATTTCCGGTAGGCAAATGATAGAGTTCCCTGGCAATATGGAGATATAAGAGAAAGAAACAAGTACCGAAGACGTATGTAAGGACATTTAAAGTCATGTGAGAATTTCTGTGTAAATAACAGATGGATTTCCAATTAATGCTTGTTGTGGTCATCTCTCCTCATTGGGCCCTTGGGGAGTTGTGTTGGCAACCACTCATCCCTTTCTTCTAGAGATGCTTACTTGTTGCCGCGGATTGGAGGCAGCAAGATGGGCGAGTGCGGTGGGAATTCAGAAACTGAATTTTGTTTTTTGCGGCTTCTGTTTGCCAGCTAAAGAGGTACATTTAATCGGCCATGGAAGTTGGGAGTTGTGTGTGAGCGAGATCCAGTGCCATCTGGTGGTGTGGTTAACTCACTTGTTGATGTGGGTATGAATTTGTTATTTGATTTACACTCACTAATTGTCCATAATATAGATTTTACTATTCATTTTGCATAAGAAGGGAGATACCTAGGAAAAGGGAAATTATAGGAGTATAAAGTGGATATAATGGAAATATGAAAATGTGCTCACTGTCTGCCGTGGGTTGGAAGCAGCGAGATGAGGGAGTGTGGTGGGGTTTTGGAAACCCCACCTTGCTGCCATAAAGGGGCATAGGGATGTGTGATAGGAGAATGGGTGACCAGGGGCCTCATGCATAACACCGTGCATAGAATTCACACTAAAACATGGCGTACGGACAAAAGTGGAAATGTGCATATGCACAAAAAAATCCAGATGCATAAATCTGCGCTTTCGCCAACTTCCTTGTTCTTCTGCTACATACTGTAAATCTCGGTCAGCATGAAAAGTAACGCACGTGCACGCCCCTGCCGCCACTCCCCTACTCCTCCCAGAATGTCGCCTCTTTGAATATGCAAATAAATATAAATAGCCCTTAAGCTCAGCGTTCTGTGAAAAGGCAATGGCAAAAGCACGGGGGAAAATAGAAGAATTTCAACGAATACCAAGTGGAGGCAAGGAAAAATGTACTATTTGTTGGTTTAAACAGTGATATAATCAACAAAAGGAAGTTGATCGAGTGACATAGACTGTCGGAGAACTCAAAAGCTCAAGATCACAAAGTCGCACAGTGCCCAAAATTAAAAAGAAGTTGTCAGATATCAAAGTCGCCGTGAAAAGGCGAATCATAACCCACCGTCTGAGTGTCATATGAAAGCTTATTAGGGTACAGAGAAAAGAAAAAAAATAGTAGGGACACAGTGAAAAAAAAGCTCTAAATGTCAACTTTAATCTCAAAACTTCCACTTTAATCACATAGTTTATTTTGTCAATAAAGTAGAACATCATAAACTTCATCTTTAAATCATTTAATTTACTAGTTTCTCAAATCCCATCATAAGTAAAGTAGCACGTTAAATGCTTTGTTTTGCATGTGTTCTTCTATGTGCTTTATGTATGTAAATCACTATGTGCTTCTTATACAGGCTTTCTCTTCCTCCAACAGGACACAGAATCCATTACATTCGTAATATTACAGTTCTCTGAATACTTAAAATACTGAGATGTATACTTGATATCTTTTTCATAATGATAGGAATTAAAGCATGTTATTAAACATGGGAACACGGTGGCACAGTGATAGTGACCAGCTGGCGCCCCATCCAGAGATTGTTCCTGCCTCCCGCAAGATACTTGCTGTGCCATACGCGACTTTCGATGAAATAATTTATTGCAGCAGTACTGTTTGTTTCAAACGTACTAACATACTAATCTCCCAATTCTTGTCCTTCCTTTTCTTTCTCCAAGTAACCAATTGTCACACAATCAGCTCTGTAATAGATGTTAAGCCATCTGTAAGCTTAGAACGCACATTCTTCAAAACTTTTAAGGAACATTGAAATATCTTCGTAGTACATGTTTAATTATTCTATCCATCGATCCTTCCAGTGTCGCGCCAGCCACAGCAAGAATACAGCGCAAGGTAGGAACAATCCCTGAACGAGGCACCAGCTTGTTGCTAGTGCTGCGACACCATGTCCTCACATGTTTAATTATTAACAATATAGATTATTTAAATGGTGCTAACATTTTATCTGTATAATATAATAAACATATTTTATTGCATTTCATCTTAAAAATGATATCATCATCATATGTACTGTAAATACGTGCTTTATAAAGTTGTGCAGGTTGTGCAATATTATAACTGTATCACAAGTTTACAGTGAGGTAATTGTACTTATAAGTACAAACATTTCTACAAGGAGCACTTGACTGATTGATTGCGTTTATAGTTCTTGGGATGAAACTGTTTTTGAACCGCGAGGTCCGTACAGGAAAGGCTCTGAAGCGTTTGCCGTTTGAGAGGAGTTCAATAGACTGTGCGCATGGCTGAGGCAGCGTGTACTTGATGCTGTATACCGATAATTCTCTATCCGATCAGCAGCTGTAGACCATACTCAGATACAGTGAGATAAATACTCTGAGTGGTGCATTGAGAGTAACAACGCTAAAGCAGCTATGGTATTTGGAATAGTTTGGCCATTCTGTGGACCATTACATTGTTACAGGTTAATTACAATCAGATGCCTTAAACTAATAAACAATATGCAGTTAATTTCAGTGTATTTGATGTGAAGCCGAGTCAGGGATGTGGATCTAAAAAAGAAAGGGAAACCACACTGGAACAAAAGCACTGCTTTGACGCTGGGTGCCACCAGTTTGCAAAACTGAGCGGAGAACTTGCATACACCAAGCATTTAGCTGACGTGAAAATGTGCGTGGCTTTACACCAAGTTTAGGTTTTATGCATCGCGATGTGAGCGTGGAAATGGGAATATGCAACATTTTTGTGTGTATGCACCGTTTATACAGTACATGAGGCCACAGGTCCCTTTTCAGCTGATAACTTATAAAAGTCTATCGCGAATGCAGATAGGGGAAGAAAAAGCTGAGTTAAGTGTAAGACATGCAGGGTTGCATATGGCTATGAGCTGGTTTTGGCTGTGGCAGATGAGCTAGAATTCTGTTATGGCAGAAATGTCTGCTAATCTCTGAACTTAAATTAGAGGGATAGCAAAACACAACAAAAAGCAAAATTAAAAGAGAATGAGTTTGTTAGAGACTGAATGTGTTGGGAGTGAAGTGCCCAGATAGAATGAAAACTGGGTGGGTGCAGTTTTCAAGATAATCTTTTTTTTTTTAGAAATTTATTGTGCATTTAAGTACATTTTAAAGCTTTGGAACATGCATAACTTGGAAGTGTTTTAGCTGATTATTGCACAATAAATTGCACCTCTGTGTCCACCTCTCTTACTGTTCCACTAGCGCCAGCCCCTCTGTCAAGGACCTGGGGTCTGTTAGATTTATCTGTTTAGGACCAGAGGGCCTGACAAAAGGGTAAGGTCTATAAAAATGGTCAGATCAGCATTGCTGTATGGATCAGAAAAGAGACATGATAAGAATTGTTGTAGACATGGAACACACATGAAATACATGTGTTCCAAATAACGATATAGTATTTACTCTAGTCTATACAACTCTAAGCAACTGACACGGGGGTAAACAGACTTGAGCTGAGAAAACCTTGTGCGGCATTGGGGGGATGTGATAACAGGCTGCTTGCTGCTTATCAACACATTTACAAGACAAAAGACGCTGACAGAGAGGTGCGAAGGGATTTAAGGTGGGACTTTGGTAATTCTAGTGTTAAAACAAATAAATAAAATGCATTGATTAACTATTTTTACTACTTATTTCTTATCTGGAGCCATGAGTCAAGTGGCTTAAGTGACCATTTATACTATACTTTCAAAAAATCATCATATCCTTGTGTCACTGGTATAAAGGGTTAGGGTATAAAGAATTTATATCTGTCAGCTTTATTAAAGTTTACACTGAATTTTCTCTCTGGTAGAGGTATACTTTTGGAATGTATTCCATGTTTTAATTATTATTGTTTCTTTTTTTTATCAATATGTTTACCTTACACCTTTTTCCTTTGGTAATGTGCCCAAATGGAAATCAAAATACTTATTATTTTTTATCATATGACCATTATTTTGTGTACATATATGGCTCTGCTGGTATTATGTTAACAATCCTCATCCTGGGTTCCAGTGTTGTGGTGAGGTCCTATGGCGACCCTGTTTTCCCTTGCAGACTCTTTATTACATAGACCATTACGGAATGCTCCATATTCCATCCTCTTACCACACTGGTGTTGATTGCTGTTCTAGTTGAATACTTCTCTTTTAACATCTGTAACTCCAGGTAATTAAATAGAGTACCAGTCCAGGCAGGAAAAAGAATTACACACTTATTCATACATTATGAATAGTATACCCCAAATAATAAATAAAGTACAATAAATGTTACAAAATAATACAACCTGGATAATAGGCTACCAGGTGGCTCTCTATCTTATTATGTTGATTGGTCTCTGGTCTAATGTGTTCCAGCATGGCCTTTGAATAGAATGAAAAAATAGGCAGCTTCACCTTTCTTAAAATGGTTGCCAAGAGAGAGAGAGTTCCTTTGTTAGCCTGTCTTTATGCTAGTCCTGCTTCCCTGATGTACCTCCCGGACCAAATGGAGTTTTGTACTGCAGGGTGGCTTCCATGGTTCATTCCAGTCATGTACAGGCACAACTCAGCATCCTACACCATCCCCATGGTTTCTTCTGGAGGAGGAAGCGGTGACAAAATTCTACCAATTACCCGCTCATTGAATGTAAAATTTCCCTGCCCTTTGATATTTAGAATGCAAACTTAAACAATGCTCCTGACATCTTTATGCAGAGTTATAGCAAAACACCACAGTAAACCTGGATACAAGTAGATCAATACAAAGTCTTCAACACCCCTATCCAACCTCCCAAACCTGACCACCTGTATTTTTCCCCAGGCTAGCTGGCCAGTCAGTTCCTGCTTTCTAGTGAAATAGGGACTACCTGTTATGAGTTAGACACCAAATCAGCAAAAATAGTTGAAACCTTCAAAATTGCCCTAACTGGTCAGCCCAAAAACAGATCTCAGCCAATGTGAGCATGGCACCTAGGAATTTAGGAGGCTTCAGACCTGTCTAGGCCTCAAAATGGAGACCAGTCTTTAAAGGTTGAAAAGCCAAAAGACAAATATCTCAAATATCTCAAAATATGTCCCACAAGAGGGAGTACTATAAAACTCCGGCTTGTACAGAGACACATCCCACCAAATCTTTAGAAGAGGATTTATTAAGAAAATTGCAAAAAAAAAAATACTGAAAAATATCAAAAGAGAGAGAGAGAGAGGTTGGGAGCATGCACCAATACAGGGAACCACCTCAGAATCCCAAATTAGGATTAGAGAGGAAGTATGCAGTGGGTGACATCTCAGCACCACACTAGTTTGAAGTTTTTTAGAGTGGCTGGAGTTACAAATCCTGCTACCAACTCCCAAGTTTTCCCTGCAAGTTGGAGGACCTGCTTGCAGGGCTGGATGCAGATTAACATCATACCCAGGACAGAGCAAATGCAGATTAAGGGCTAATAGTGAAGATAAAAAAAAGAAAAAAGAGTGGAAGGCTGCTGGTCTGAAGCTGTTTAAAGGGTAGGTTGATGAGATGGATTGCCACACAGTTCATCCACAGCAATGTTGCATGTCACTGTTTACTCAGAGGTTTTCATTTTCATTATATATAATTAGTATATGCTGAAACAGAAGTTTATAAATCCACATAAACAAGAACTTCTTTTTAATTAGCGTTTCTGTGATCCATTATGTATCAATGGAGTGGAATCACTTGTAGCGGGGCTACATAGTTATAGTGCTGTCAGATGTTAGTACTGAGTGCGTCTTGTTTCCATCGTCCCATTTGCTGTTTATGTGTGTGTCAGTAAATACCGTCCCCATAAAGGGGGACGGATGATGGAAAGAGACCGCAACCCCAAACCTGGAAAACACCTGTTCACTATTAATCAATTACATCCATCACAGGACTATTTAAGCAATCAGGAGGGAATAGGGGAGAGAAGAGAAGGAGAGAGAGGAGAGGAGAAAGGAGACCATTTTTTCAACCACGGATTCAACTTACCTGCTGTTTTTTCACACCAGTTTGTTTTTCATTTTGCTGGACTGTCTTCCATCCCTCATCTGCAGAGACCCTGGGGTCGGATCGTCATCCACCACATGCCGAAGAATCACGGTGAGGATGCTCCAATTGCCGGGAAAATCAAGCAACTCATTTATCTCTAGTTCAGTCATCCGTATTCAGGACAGTTTTTATAACCGGACTCAAATTCACGATCATTCATTCCGTATATCATTTATTGTTGTTGTTCGTTGTTTGTTATATGTTACAAGGGCAAGGGAGGGTTTGTCGTATTTATATGTAGTGGTGTCTCGTTGTTGCTGTGGTGGAGGGATATTTATATTTATATATGTATATATTTCTATTTTGCATTTGTCTTGTTATTTCATTTCATATAATTAATCATTTAATTTTACATATCTACTTTTGTGTGCTTATATTTACACCGTCGATTGTGGGGAAAAGTTTCATTTGTTAGAAGTACGGCTTGATAGTTAGATTCAAACTCAGTAAATTATCCAGGCCACAGGTCTTGGAGGTGTAGCTAGCGGCTGGGTAAGGGGTCGGCCGTTACACACTTCTGGCATTTATGTGATTCAAACCAACATCCTTCCAATTGCCCGTGCAGATTCCTAGCCTCAGAGCCACCACTCTGCCCCAATATCAACAAAGGAGTCAAAAATGTATTGCCTAAAAGTCAGTCCTCAGCAAGCAATTCCCAATACTAAAACCAGAAGTCAGAATCCTTTAAAGAGCTGCAGAAGTCATATTAAGCATTAAATACAATAAATAAATAAATAAAATGAGAGTGCACCAAACCACTAAGCACATTCAGTGAACAGTGAAGGACTGCATCTCCCCTAAGGCTTTATAGGGCTGGGAGCAGACCCTCAGTGATGGACAGGTGGCCCCGCCTCTTGGGAAACCTCCCACAAAGCGCTGCGAATATAAAGACATTTAAAGAAACAGTGCATACATATCTTTAAACATAAGAAAACAATAATAGTTTAAACATGTCAACTAAATAATAAATGTTCTCATCATCTACCAACCCACTATACCCTAACTACATGGTCACGGGGGTCTGCTAGAGCCAATCCCAGCCAGCACAGGTTTCAAAACAGGAACAAACCCCGGGCAGGGCACCAGCCAACCGCAGGGCACACACACACACCAAGCACACAGTAGGGACAATTTAGGATGGCCAATGCACCTAACCTGCATGTCTTTGGACTGTGGGAGGAAACCGGAGCGCCCGGAGGAAACCCACACAGACACGGGGAGAACATGCAAAGTCCATGCAGGGAGGACCTGAAAAGCGAACCCAGGTATCCTTACTGCGAGGCGGCAGCGCTACCACTGTGCCACCGTGCCACCCTAAATAATAAATGTGCAGAATGATATTAACAGCAATAACGATACTAAAAAATTCAAACTTAAAAATGAACAAAAAAGGCAAACAAAAGGAACATAAACATATTCCGGGGAAGGAACCCTGGCCTTAACATAAGACTTCCTTCATGCAGAAGTCTTATTTGATAAACTGGCTTAAATGTAAAATTTAAGTATAAAGATAATTTTAGAAATAAGGACAATCTACAAAATATATATCATACTAGATATTACCATTTTGTTCACTCCATAATACAAATTTTCTTATTTGGGTTCTCTAGTTTAAAAGTTTAAGAACCACTGCTGTAACATACTGTAGGTCACACCATTTTAAAATTTAATTTTAACAATTTACAATATACCTGTTACTTGTGGAGTAGACAAGAACTTTTGTAAGTGAAGGTAAAAACACAAGACAGACAAAGGGTATTTGTGGCACTAAATAAGATGTCACACATGCCGTGCCATGGCTTTACAAGATTTTAGTATTTTTTGTCAGATGTGTATTCCTTTCAATACTAGCAATGTATCATTAATATTTTTTTTATGTGTGAGCACATGAATATGGGTAAAATAGCTGAATAGTATTTGATTATATTTGTAATTTTATACCATTTGTTACAAAACCATCACTGAACAAACTGCACTGCCCAGCTATAGACATCAACCATAGTTATCTGAATATGAAAAAGGAGTAAACAGAAACGACTTAGTAAAGCATGGGTGGTAAAAAATAATTCTTAAAAAAATAACTTAATACATGAGTTGACTAGAAAGCTGAGCATCAAACACTGGCCGGGGTCAGCAAAGCGAGAGCCTACGGTGAACTGGAACGGTTTGTGACAGCCGAAGTCCATGAGCCAGCAGGAAGGAGTTTTCAGTTTAATCAGAGCTTAAACAAATGAACTCTGCTAACAGCTGTGATCAAAGAGATGCAGACTGGCAGATTTTCATGTACAAGGTAGGAAAAATATTTGATTTCTCCCATGCTAATCTTGAGGTTTCAGTTACATGTTTTACAAGTTTTAATACTTGATGTAAGGCACACTCTTTTTTTTTCAAATCCAGTGTTAGTGATATATAAGGTTTTAGGTGAAATATCTTTTCTTTTATCTTTTCACCTTCATTATTGATTATGGAACACACCTGTCTGCCTTTGAGTGCACAAAAAAGATAGTATGCCAGCTAGTCACTTCACCAATTCATATAAAAAGAATGGTAAAATGTGTACCTGAATGTTGCCTCACAATGCTATGACCTAGTGAATGTGATTTGTTTAGTTATCCACTTCATTATCATTTATTTAGCCGCCTGTTTTTTAGAAACTAGGGTTTTTCTATCTTGATATACAATACGCTACCATGGCTGTTCATTTGTCTGTCCAGGATTTTAAATCACCTGTAGCTCGCAAACCGTTTGACCTATTGACCAGAAATTTGGTACACATATACTACGTGACATCTACTATTCGCTTTCGGGGTGATGATTTTTATTACTCTTTTTATTTTTATTTTATTTTATTGTAGAATCAACTCTCGGCAGGGGGAAGCAGGGCGGCTGTACATGTGCCGTTCCCATCCCTACCACCTTCGCTGTCACTTCCCCTACCTCTTCATATCTTAAATCATTCTTGAGGCTGATTGAACACTTAAGTGCCAGCTTAAATGAAAAATTAAAGAAAGCATACTAAGTAATTGCAACACAAACACTGACTTAATCAGTTTTAATGCAAAAAGATGCCAATGAAAGAAAAGAAGAAGCGGGCCGCTAGGTTGGAGAAAAGAAGAGCTGCTCAGGAAGCAGCAAGCACATCAACCTGAGCACACGAATGCTAAACATACAGAGAAAGAGGAGGAAAACTATGAATGCTCAAGTCACGCTACCGTGCAATGCGCCGTTACTGGTAATGAATGATGGGAGTACAACTTTTTGGACCAAATTACATTTGGCCATTTGGCTACAGAAAGCAACATTGGAACTGAATTGGAACCTTGGAAAGTTGGATTCAATTCAATAACATTCAGTGGAATTCCTTGTTTTCTGCTTTTTCCTTACCATATAAACTACTGGTCAAAAGTTTTAGAACACCTTACTGTCTTAATGTTTCATGAAATCAATGCATAAAACTGAAGTAAGCCCATCGACACCAGACCACACCCTGGGGGAATGTAGTTACTGACAGCCTCTACTCTTTCACCCACAAACAGGAGGAAAAGCCACTTCATGACTGTTGATGTCAGTTCTGGTTCGGCCCCAGAGGTCCCACCTCTTTAATTTATTTTTTAGAATGATATTTGAGACGTTAACATTCATTTCTCAAACCAGTTTAAAAGAGTATGGAGCTCTGCTATAAAAAGCATTTTTGAACTCATTATCCTGGGAAAGGTTCTGAAGGACGAAAATGTTTGCAATAATTTTCACTTGAATTTCTTCTTTACTATTGCTTATTTGCCCAACGTTAAACAGGCTCCTGGCTGTTTGACACCCTTTAATTATATCTCTGTTGTCCTTTTTATATATATATACTAGCTGTATAAGCCCGTGCTGTAACAAGCACAGGGTCCTAGAAACTATTGAAATCATCAGAAGAAAAATGTAGAGATGTCAGGTAATTGAAAGGAACTACTCTGGGCGTCTCTCTCCTAGGAGGATTTGTTTTGCCGATGTGCTTGCATCGCTTGTGAATTAGCAGCAGAAGAAAAAGTAAAAAGGGATACCGTTTTGTTGATGTTAGCAGCTAAGCAACTTTGTCTTTCTTCCGAGGTTTCGTTTTGTTAACGCCCTGGCCTCGCTTGTGTTATTAGTGGCGAAGCAAATTTTCTGTTTCCTCGGAGGTGGAGCCCTTACCCTGACTCCAACTCTTACTTCTGGGCCGGACAGGCAGACAGACAGACAGACACACACACTTCGACGCGTACATGTTTATATATAAGATATATATATATATATATCTATACTAATAAAAGGCAAAGCCCTCACTGACTCACTGACTGACTGACTGACTGACTCACTCATCACTAATTCTCCAACTTCCCGTGTAGGTAGAAGTCTGAAATTTGGCAGGCTCATTCCTTACAGCTTACTTACAAAAGTTAGGCATGTTTTATTTTGAAATTCTACGCGTAATGGTCATAACTGGAACCTGTTTGACTGACTCACTCATCACTAATTCTCCAACTTCCCGTGTAGGTAGAAGTCTGAAATTTGGCAGGCTCATTCCTTACAGCTTACTTACAAAAGTTAGGCAGGTTTTATTTCGAAATTCTACGCGTAATGGTCATAACTGGAACCTGTTTGACTGACTCACTCATCACTAATTCTCCAACTTCCCATGTAGGTAGAAGGCTGAAATTTGGCAGGCTCATTCCTTACAGCTTACTTACAAAAGTTAGGCAGGTTTCATTTTGAAATTCTACGTGTAATGGTCATAACTGGAACCTGTTTTTTGTCCATATACTCTAATGGAGGAGGCGGGAACGAAGGTAAATGACGTTAATTGTTGACTGTCTTTTAATACTGTGTACTTGTTGAGTGTCTTTTAATACTGTGTAAGCATACATATTAACACGTGCAATTAAACGTGTGCATTTACGGGGTGATTTCTCAGGCTTAAAAGCTCGCCTTTTATTAAAAAGGTAAATGCAAACTCTTTTCATTCTGAAGGGCACAAACCACGTTAGATTTCAGCCGTTAAACGCGCAAAAATGTCAGTACACCAGATAAATAAGCGCAACATATTATCAGTTGTATTGTATGCTTACAATACATATACAAATGTGTTAATCGTTAACTAATATTATGGGATGGTGTTTTTCGACTTGCGCCTTGATTTAAACGATTGCATGTCTTGGTGGGTTTGCGTAGCTTATTGTCAATATCTTTACACCTCTTTTTAAGACTTAATTTAAAAAGGTTTTCTTTTCTTCTTAATTAAAATTTAAAAGCAATACTTCACTGCTGCGAAGCCCCTCTAGCGCTGACGTCCGACGTTCGATTAGCGTAAGCGAGTGCAATGAGTGTGTACGCCTGATGAGCCAAGAATAAGGGGGAAACGGGTGTCGCGTACTCTTTGCATTATTTGACAGTAAACTATTTTCATCCATTCTATGATCTGCTTCTCACAACTGAAGGCACCGTGGCTGATGTTACCTGACTTGCTGGCCAACCATAAGCGTTACCTGGTAGGTAACCACCCACTCACTTCACTCCAATACGGGAATCGAACCTCGGACGTCAGCGCTAGAGGCGAAGCCCCTAAAATTGCGCCACGGCATGTGGTTCGTTTATTTATTATAAGTTCATAGACCTACAAAAGGTTGCCATTGATTTGAGGCAAGATTGCTTTTCTCATGTACAACTATACGTTGCATTCTTAACAGTAAGCTTGCACCGCTTGGTCATATTACAACCTGAGTGCTGAACTGACAACGTCGTATACAAACAGAACTATAACAATCGTAATAAATAAACAAACAAAAAAAAAAGCGAAGAACCCTTGGATTTAATAAAAAGGCTCTTTCCTTGGCGAAGCAAAGAAAAAGGAAGACCTTATATGGCGTTCGTTTATAAAACAGCGGAAAAGCTGTTTAAGGCTGCATCACAAAAAAACAGATCCTTAACAAATTGCCATTGGGATATTTTCCATCAATTTAAAAAGCATTTCTTCTTCATAAAAATTTAAAAGCAGTACTTTGCGGGGATTATATATATATATATATATATATATATATATATATATATACTAGCAAAATACCCGCGCTTCGCAGCGGAGAAGTAGTGTGTTAAAGAGGTTATGAAAAAGTAAAGGAAACATTTTAAAAATAACATAACATGATTGTCAATGTAATTGTGTTGTCATTGTTATGAGTGTTGCTGTCATATATATATATATATATATATATATATATACATACATATACACATATATTATATAGATATATATATTATATAGATATATATATATATAATATGTGTGTATATATATATATATATATATATATATATATATATATATATATATACACACATATATATATGTGAGTGTATATATATATATATATACACACACATATATATATATATAATATATATACACACACATATATTATAATATATATATATACACATATATATGTGTATATATATATTTTTATATATATATGTATATATTATTATATATATATGTGTATATTATTATATATGTGTATGTGTGTGTGTGTATATATATATATCTATATAATATATATATATATTATATAATATATATATATATATATATATATTATATATATATGTGTGTATATGTATGTGTATATATATATGACAGCAACACTCATAACAATTACATTGACAATAATGTTACGTTATTTTTAAAATGTTTCCTTTACTTTTTCATAACCTCTTTAACACACTACTTCTCCGCTGCGAAGCGCGGGTATTTTGCTAGTATATATATATATATATATGTATATATATATATATATATATATATATATCTACAGTACATGTAAGTCTATATACAGTACATTCACACACATGTGTGTGTGTGTGTATATATATATATATATATATATATATATATATATATATATATATATATATATATATATATATAGCATTCGTAGTCTGAATCACAATCTGATTGTATGGGTGGTTACCTAGCAGGTAACGCTTGTGGTTGGTCTGCAAGTCGGCAAACATCCGCCACGGTGCCCTCTCAGTTGCAAGAAGCAGATCATGGAATGTTGCATAGTTTACTGTCAAATAATGCAAAGAGTACGCGACACGTGTTTCGCCCCTGTTGTGATGTGAGATTTTACATATAACTTGATAAATATTTTGTATGTCTTTATTTGTAATTTAGGCAAAGCAATGTAATTTAGTGTTTACCCCCTCCCCCCACCTTTACGACTGAGCCTCTTTGAATTTTACGACAGAGTTGGGAGAAGATGTGCCTTAAACTGGTTTGGCTAGTGTTTCTTTGCTTAAGTCTTTCAACCCCCGCAAGAAAGACTTAAAGACATATGGTCTTGGGGGTGGCAGGTTTTAAGATCTTGTATTCCTCCATTGGTCCGAGGTATGGCTGTTTGAAATTGGCTTGTGTCAGACACTTTTAAGTATCATGATGTCCTATTGGCTGTAGCGGTTGGACAGAAAATTTATAAAGCTGCTTGTTCAACCACATTCTCTCTCTCTTACTAACCAACATCTGAAAGAAGCATCTCTCTTGCTAACCTGTGATGATGAAGACAACACAATGAAGAGCACAGTTTAGCAGCCATTTTGAGCAGACATGTGGCTGAAAGCTGAGCACCAATGATGCCTTAACTAGAGACATTTAAGTAACTACAAGTCTGTGTGCCGCCTGAACTACATATCACCATTTAATCAGATTGTATGGTTGCCAATATTCAAATGTACTTTGCATTTTGTTATTATTTATGAATATTATCAATAATACATTATTTTATGTGTAACTTAACTTCTGCTTGTCTTTTTACTACATCTGCCTGAGGTTATAGATATAGAAGGGAAGGTGGGGATAAGTAATATACAATAATACCTTATAAACAGTGGTAACTCTGTGAGATTAGGCATTCTAAGGCTACATATTAATAATACAATAGGAGAAAGTAGAGCAATACATTACTCTACCAAGAGAAAACAGCCCTTATTTGGGCTCATCAGGCGTACACACTCACTGCACCCCTCTTGGGGATCAAACCTCGGACGTCATTATCTGAGGCAAAGACTTTATTTGACAGCCTGGAGATCGGGGTGTAGTGAGTGTGCACGCCTGATGAGCCCAAATAAGGGTGAAACACGTGTCGTGTACTCTGCATTATTTGACAGTAAACTATGCAACATACTGTATATATATATATATATATATATATATATATATATATATATATATATATATATATATATATTGTGACAGTTTGCGGTCCTCTCGACCCCTTGGACCTTCTGACCACTCTTCAGACACCAGGTAAAAGTCCAATTATTATTTATTTGTACAATATTAAAGTGCACAAAGCACCTACACTCCACAATACTCATATAATAAATCAATAATATAATAATCACAATCCTCCACTCCCAGACGCGTTGCCACCCTTCCACCCAGCTCAGATCCATGCTCTGGTCTCTCACCGTCCTTTTAATAGTTCTTGACCCGGAAGTGTTTCGCCCTCTCTGTCCACGTGACCTGGAACACTTCCGGGTCAGATAAAAATCCTTTCTTCTTCACCCCGGAAGCACGTCATTCCTCCTGTCCACGTGACTTGAATGTCCTTCCGGGGCATAGGGCAAATAATCCTTATTCCTCCCTGCAGCGGCCCCCACGGCATCCAGCAGGGTTGGGGATAAAAACTGCATTGTCCTTAATTCCCTGCTGGCATTCGGGGCACCTCCATGCTGCAGAAAGGGCTCCACCTAGCGGCCTGGGGGTATTGGCCGGGATGAACGGCCGGCCACATATCACAATATATATATATATATATATATATATATATATATATATATAAAAGAATATGTTTCTTACACAGTGAAGGCAGTTTTTTATCCTTCTTAAAAGAGTGAGAAATGTTTTGTGCTCATAGCCTTCAGAATAACGGACACACACTGCATGCCAGAGTTTTGATATTTATTATAACATAATCCTTTATTTGCAGCTGTAATTTTCTTGGAGATCATTCTTGTCATCAAAGTCATCTTTGAGCACTTCACATCAGAATTCATAGGAAATGAATGTGAATGGAATGCTTGTAAATCAACTCTCCCTCCATTGTTATCAGTACACGCAGAGACATTTTTGTAGCAATTGAAAAAATATTATTAGTTGCCATCTGCACAAATAATACAACATGTCCAGTGCTGCAACTGATCTGATTAAAGATGTGCCTCGCTTTTCATACTTTTTATATGATTCAGACCTTTACAATTGCTTTTGCAATATTCTTTAGACAAACACCCCAAGAAAACTGCATGGAATTCAGTATACTGTTGATTGGCACTACACAGTATATGCGGGCATAACTGTTGTATTATAGTAAATTATTTTAATGTGTCTAATTGTGATTTTTCTTGCTTTTGTGATGTCCATCCATCAAGGGCACAGTCACTCACAATCCTCCAAGACAGGGCAGGGCAGCTTACAGTCACAAGTCTAACCTACATATTGGTAGAAACAGGAGTACTTGGGATAGAGCATGAGAACTTGGGGAGAAGATGCAAAATGTACACCGACAGTAAACAGGTCCAGAGCTAACCAAGGAGCCCACAAAAAATATACATTTCAATGGGTGAAGCACTGCAGTAATTCTAACAGATATGAAAAGAATGGGTTTAGGATTCCAACTGTTACTTTAAAATGAGTTCTTCAACAGTAACACAGTGGCACAGATGGAACCGGATTAAGGGTAAATTTGGCACAAATGTTAGGAGGTGTGTTTTTCTTTACACTGGGCGATTATATAAATAACCAAGTAGGGTTGCAGACTGGATGATATCTTACAAATATTAGATAAAAAGAGATTGACAAGCAGTGCTGGGCTGAGTGGCCCATTCTTGTGAATATACGATTTAAAATCTGTGTTCTTTTAAATGTTAGAGAAAAAGTAAACTGTCCACTGTGCTACTGTGTTGCTTATCATTTATTCATTATACTTTCTCTGAGCAAATTACTAGAAACACGAATACTGGTTAGGGCCTCCTTTTATGCCATGGATTCCACAAGACATTGGAATCATCCCTTTGAGATTCTGCTTCACGTTGGCATCATTGAATTGCACAGTTTCCATTTGCCAGCTTTTGTCAGCTCCAGTTCTATCACATCCCAAAGTTATTTAATTGGATTCAGATCCAGTGACTGGGAAGGCAACTGAAGAACACCGAACTCATTGTTGTGTTTATGAAACCAGATTGAGACGACTTTTGTTTTGTGATTTTGTTTTGTTGTGTTTTTTTTGTGTTTTGTGATTTTGATTTGTGCATTTTCATCCTAGAAGAAGCCATTAGAATATGGGTAAATTGCGTCTCTGAAGGGATGCACACAGTCAACAACAATACTCAAATGGGCCATGACATTCAAGTAACAATTGATCAATATTAATGGACCCAAAGTGTGCAGAGAAAACATTCCCCACATCATTACACCACTACCATGCGTCTGGACTCAAGACACACCAAGTCACCCAGGTTAGACGAGGCTGGTTGATGTTGGTGTCAAATTCTGACTCTGCCATCTTTGTGCCCTCACCAGAATTTGAGATTCATCAGAAAAAGAAGTTTTCAAGTGTCCAGTTTTGGTGAACCTGTGCCGACTGCAGCATCAGATTTCTGTTCTTGGCTAACATGAGTGGAATTTGATGTGGCCTTCTGCTGTTAGCCTGTCTGCCCCAAAGTTCAAAGTGTTGTGCATGCTGAGATTTTTGGCTCACCACAGTTGTACAGAGTGGTTATATAAGTTACTGTAGCCTTTCTGTCAGCTCTAACAAGTCTGTCCATCCTCCTCTGACCTGTCTCATCAACAACCATTCAGAATAAACTCTTGAGACTGTTGAGTGTAAAAATCCCAAGAGATTAGCAGTTACAGAAATTCTCAAAATATAATTTTAGACATCGCACTGCTGCCACATGATTGGCTGATGAGATAATTGCATGGATAACCAGGTGTACTGGTGTTCCTAATATTTTGTCCAGTAAGTGCATATAAAAATGAACAATAAAAAATAGAGTTGCAAGCAACAAAATTCATACAGTCTCAGAAAAACATGAATAGTTTATTACCATCATAGTAAAATTTGTTAAAATACATGATATACATGATGCACAATTCATATTACTTTCTAGGTAGGTAGGTAGACAGACTTTATTATCCCAAACAGAAATGTGTTTGCAGCAGGACACTCAAGATTAGTAGAAATATAAAGAATTACCTTTAACAGTATGTAAAATAATAATTCAAAATTTAGCAGCATCCCTTCAAGTAACAGAATTCAAAATGCACATACAGTACCTCTAGAAACAAAGGAGTTCTTAAATACGTTGCTGTTTATCCTCGGAAGCCTAAATCTTCAGCCTAATGGCAACATCTGAAATTCAGGAAAAAGATGATGGCATCTGTCAGAATTAAGTCAGCATTTTTTCTAACTTGTTTGTAATACAGTTCAGTGACAGAGGGCTACTGCAAACCAATAATTTACTGCTAGTTTTTACAATTTTGCTAAGATAGTCTAAATTCTTAACGCTGATATTGCAAACCAACAAATAAAAGAAAATGCACCAACAGATTCAAGGAAGGACTTATAAAATAGGGTCATTAAGGTATTGTCCATTTTGAAACCATTGTTTCTAAGAAAGAAAAGCCATGTCTGCCTCTTCTTACAAATTAGTTCTGTGTTCAGGTCAAAGTTCACCCTCTGATCAGTGATTGTCCTCACATATTTGTAGAGCTCTACCATCTCCACTGTCTCCCCTGTAGCCTCTTTTACACTATGTTTACACCAGAAAAAATGAGCCAAAAGCGTTACATTTTTTTAAACAAGAAGAAATGTTATTACGTGTAACAGAAACACATAAATACCAAAATGTCAACTTAAACACAGCAGAAAAGGCATGTCTAATAATAATAATAATACATTTTATTTATATAGCACCTTTCCCATGTCTAGTGCCTACTTCTGTACTGATGCAGATTTTGAAACAGTCACTGACGCACAGACCGACGTCAAAATCAGGAGAGAAGTGTGTTTCCTTGTGTTCTTTTATTTTATTCATTCTGAGTAGGGAGTCAGTGCCTGATCTGTACAATCAATGTGCACCTTATGTTATTTCAGGCTACCACAGTACAATGCTTAGTGACCTCCACATTTCCCCTGGCACGACATTCAGCAGTTTCACTTTCCATGCCAACACTGGATGACCAATTCACATCGTCATCACTATTGCTCGAATCAAGCAATTGTTTAGTTATCATTCTTTCTAAAATTGCCTTTGCAGTTTTTTATTTACCATTGTACCATTTTACTACTGAAAAATTACATTGGACTCACAGGTACTGGTTTAGTTTAGTCTGGTTTAGTTCTTATTTATCAAATTAAATCCAGTACATACAGAAATGTGTTGACGGTACCCTATTATACACAAAATCTGAATATGGTGTCCTGCAGCGCTTAGTACTGGGACCTTTACTGTTTTCAATTTACATGCTTCCATTTGGAAAATATCATTAGAAAATGTAATGTTCTTTTTCACTCATACATAGATGATATCTAGTTATACCTTTCTTTTAGATGTTTCTCCAATATTATCCTTAATTATATGTGTTAATTATTGGAGGGAATGATGCTGATTGCAACATTGTCATTATTTAACTCGGCTAGAATAACCTTTAAGTTTATTGAATCAGCCCACAATCTCAGCATTTTCTTTGACACTAGCATGTCATTTAAAACACACATTACAAAACTATCCAAACAATATTTTTACATCTTGAAAATGTTGGAAAATTAAGGCACTTTTTAAATATTCCGGACACTGAGAAACTGAGTAAATTTTTCTTGTCTTCTTAGAGAGTCAAGGCTCGTGAGTATTCAAAAAACAGGGCCTCTTTAAACCCATTGAGGAATTCCTTGTGTGATTTTGGGCTATACAAGAAATAAATTGTTGTTATCGTTGCTTAACTGTAAAAAGTAATTATCAAATAATTTAACAAAGTCATCAACAGCATTTCCAAGGCTGTCCTTCTTATCTTGTAGAAGACTCACAGTGACTGCCAACTTCAGGATATGTCTTCCTTGTCTGAACTGCTGCTGATTCATAGTTTAAGAGTCTTGTAGAGTCTTGGGTTATAGAGACAGACTTCTCCATCAAGTTTGTACATTCTCCTAATGTCTGCTTAAGTTTACTCCAGCTTCCTTCCACATTTTGAACAAGTCCCGGTAAAGCTGATTAATAATTCTAAATTAGCCCTGTTTGAATGAGTATAGGTGAATGCACTCTGCAATCGACTTATTTCCCTTACAAGTGTGATTTCTGATTCTGCTGCCCAGTGTTCATAAGATGGATGGAAATTGTTATAGAAAGCAACAGTTGCTCCATATTTATGGGTTATGGCACACTTGTGTGGTTTATTGTTGACAGGTTATACAATGCTCCATGCAACAATTGAAGGAGATGTATCTATCCATCAGTATGTAACATGGCCAGGAAAAAGGGATTTCATTTCATATCTACACCGTCAACATCTGGGGAAATGGACTTTGTCGACGACCACATTTACCCCTAACCTTAACAACCCCTACCACTAACCTTAAATTACCCTTAATCTTAATCATGTACACTACACTCCAACAACACTAACACCTAAACTTAACAATAAAACTAATCCCTAACCTTATCTTATCCTAATTTTAATCATGTAAACTACATGTGAACCACATTACCTTAACTTCCAAGCCGAAAAAATTGTTCTTTATGTTTCTACCCTAGACCCTCGATCGAAAACTGCGGTGGTGTATGCACTTCTGGCCCTGCGGCTCTACAGTTTGATATTTCTGGTCTGTCCTGGAGGCAAAAGAGGAGTTGGTGTTACAGACAGCACCCTCTCTTGCTTTGTGGTGGTATTACTACTTTTGTTGCAGCCTTGTAGTTGTCCCCTACTTACATGTGCCTGACACCTTATACTGTCATGGAGGTTTTATTAAAAGAAAAATATGAATAGATATTTCATTTTTTTTTTTTTGGAGAATAGATAGGACACCTCTATGAAATTCACATATGTTGATTATATTTATTTTGAACTATTAACACCCAGTAATAATGTGGAATTAGTGTGAGAAAAAACACCTGTATCTGTGTGCCAGATGTTCTGCTCTTCAGCATGACTTCATCTGGTACGAGGCAGAGCACCTTATCATTGACAGCTATAGCAGAGATGAGCCATTATTACTCTTCAGGAAAAATGCCAGGGCATTTAATTAAAATATTGAGAAAACTGCAAGTGGCATCTTAGACAAAGATTATCAATCAATTTCCTTAAGAAGCATTTGTTTCTAGAAATGTTTTGAGTAAACATTTATAAAAAGCGGGCACAGTATTTCTGCAACAAATTAGAAAATCCTCATGTGAAATTATTAAGCACTGAACATATTTTCTGCCTATGTAGTATAAGGGCAGTAGCAACTGCTAGTGTGAGTTAAATGAGGGAATATTAGGAAGGCAGCTTTACAAAACAGACAGCCTAAATAATCTTTTAACAGAACCAGGGCCTTGACACTGTTTTGAGTGCAATGTCTGTGCATATCATAGTTTGCTCTTGTGATAAAAATAGGCTGTCTAGCTATCTTGTCGCATGTGTGCACAGATGGATACACACATACACATGCATATACAGACAGATGGAGACACACATGCTGCTTTCTTATTTGCACTTATCTTTATCCAAATTGTATTCTGAAAGCATTGTTTAATTTTTTTTAACAATTTTCTTTGTTTCTTTGCAAAATACAGAGAAGTGAGCCTGGTATAAAAGACAACATAAAATAAACAAACATTTGCAAAACACAAGTGTCACCTAATGTGTCACTACAGTCGTAGCTCTCAAAATGCTTCATCAGATGATATCATTTAGCATTGCAATATGGAACAATCAATCAATCTTTATTATAATAGAACCTTTCACACTGAGAACATTAGGGAATTATGAATTAATGGTTATTACCTTCGAAAGACTTGGTATCCAAATGTCCTTCAGTGCCAATAAAAAATATTCACCCCCTTGAAAGTTTTCAGTGTTTCATTGTTATACATTGAATCACAGTGGAATTAATTTGGCTTTTGTGACACGGATCAACAGAAAAAGACTCTAATGCCAAAATGAAAACAGATCTAAAAAATTCTAAATTACAAAACGTAATATAAATTATAAATAAAAAATAATTGTAAATCAATCACAAATATGTCATGTCATTTATTCACCCACTTAATCCAGACCAGGGTCGTGGGCAGTGCTGGAGCCTAGCATTGGGCACAAGACATGAACAAACCCTGTACCAGTCCATCACAGTAATTACAAATATACAAAAGTACTAGGGTGTTGTACCGTGTTAGCCATTATGAATGCAGTGAGAAGTCAAGCAAAATGACACCTTTTATTGGCTAACTAAAAAGATTCCAATATGCAACCTTTCGAGGCAACTCAGGCCTCTTCTGCAGGCAAGACGTAATACAGAAACTGGAGTTCCCTGTGTTTATATAGACACCAGGACAGGTACAGCATTGGAAACTCTTTAGGTGAGACATCTTAAAAATTTAATAGACCTCTCCAGGCTAAGATTCATTTAGCAAGTGAGGAGAACAATGTATAGTCAAGATCGTTGGATAAGATAACTGTCCAACAAGGTCTTTTGAAGTTTCTGAGGAGTTTTTCAAAACAATGTGGATCTGTGAAACTGGACAAACACTCCACCAGAGAATGAACTTCCACAGGTTCCACATCAAGCATGGCAACACAGATGTTCCTGTAGCAGCCCACTTTAACAGCCATGGACACTGTGAGAGGGAGTTTAAAGTCACAGTGCTTATGGGCAACTTCAGAACACAGCAAGAGAGAAAAGAATGGGAAGTGAAACTCATGCTAAAATTGAACACTAATCAAATCATGGTTTAAATAGAGACAAGAGCTTTATGGCCAGGTATGAGGATTGTTTGCATCTTTTGGACTGACACGGACAGAAGATCCACATTGTACTGAAAAACTCATCAGAAACGTCAAAAGACTTTGTTGGACAGTTATCTTATCCAAAGATCGTGACTATACATTGTTCTCCTCTCTTGCTAAATGAAGCTTAGCCTGAAGAGGTCTATTAATGTTTTACATTTAAGATGTCTCACTTAAAGGTTTTCCAATGTTGTTATTTGTCGTACTGTGTATAAAAACACAGGGAACTCCAGTTTTTGTATTACAATCTTCTTATTAGACTGCCTGCCCAGCACAAACTTCTATAATAATGTAATATGCCCAGAGGTGGGTGGACATCCAGTTGGCCAAGGCTTCTAGATCTATGGCTGCATCTGATGTTGGCTATGATTTTGCATTATAATTTACCACAGAAACCCAAATAAGGTTCTGATCCTTGGGGTTTTTGTATTTCTTTCTTCTTTTGTCAGCTGGCCATATTTCAATGATATCATTAATGGACATACAGTACACTGTCAAGGTCCATTCACTTCCATAAATTTGACATTTCTTTGAGGTACTGTGTGTTTTAATGTGTGTATATCATGAAATTTGTAAAAACAAAAATAATTAATTTGTGGTTACCCATAAATTTGACCATATACTCACTGAAGAGCACTATACAAAAATACATTTAATGAATAAAAAAGTGTGAATGGATAAAACATGATCATTGCCTATCCTGCAAATTTCCTCCTTAGCTCAGTAACTAGTCATGCAACTTAGAATCATTGTCAACCAGACTGTTACTGTAGTAACTGATCTGTCTCTCTTAGATGACTTTTCTCCCTCTTCTCCTTACTAGTTCAGTCGCAGTTGTGGGTTTTTGAGCATGAACTGCTTATTTTAGTCTCTGCCATATTAATCTTACTGTGCATTATGACTAGGACTTAATTTCACAATTCTGGTGGTCTAAATATCTGTTTCTTTAACAATCTACTTTAATAAAAGGATAAGCATCTGTATGGTTGTTTGCGTATCTGTCCGGTTGCTATGTCTCTGTCATTCGAAAACATGGTGCACACAAACATTTTTAGTAATAAAGTGCATTGCAGTTGTCATTCCAATAGATGGTGCATTACAAACATTTACACTGCTTTGATGAATCCCATACCAATTTGGCATATAACAGATGCATATGCATTGCAAGGTGTACTGTAAATGTTAAAGCTGAGGTGTATATTAGTTATTTAGATTTTAACCCAGTCTTAAACATGTACGGCTGCACTCAGGCCCTAATTGGGGATCCTGAGGTGGTTTGTCCTGTGGTGGGTGCTGCAATGCGCTGTATCAGTGCACACTCCCAATCCCTGTCTCTGTCTCTCTCTCTCTTAGAAAGATTGCACAGCCAGTTCAAATTTTAACAAACATGCGTGCCTAAGATCATTATTTTGCTCTCTGCAAGAATAACATTTTAGTTTCTCAGTACACTGACGAATGGCCTGACATTATACTGACAAGCAGTCTGCCACTGAGTGGATTTCATATTTCCTTTGAAAATCCTGTCTCACATATTCTTTTTTAATAAGGAAAATATGTTGTTCATAGTTGTTCATTCTATAAGTATTCATGTATTTTTGTGCAATGTGCTTGAATCACAAAGACACATTCAATACATAATTAGTACTTTGGATGTGAACCTAAAGCTAAAGGTCTATCAGGCAAGAATGCTGTAGCCTTTTTATTCACTCTTATGGCCTCATTTTAACTAAGCTAAATAATTCACTTGAAAGGAAACTTGTTTTATTGTTAATCATCTATCCAATTTGCAGACACTTCTCCAAATGTTGACCTTAAGCACAAATAAATGTCTAATTGATCAAGATAGTTATTAACTTTCATTCTTTGCCAACATCTCTTATGGTTGACCTTTTTTTGTACTCACCCCACAATTTCCCGCTTTTGTTTTCACAAATGAAAAACTGGGAAATTTCCAGGAAAATCTTGATCTTGAAAATTACTGGGTTGAATTTTTTGAGATTGTCTTGGGTGTGTTCACACATCCTTTAGACCCAGTGGAGACACTTTAACCTTTTCAGTTGACAGACCTCAGGTAAGAAGCCTTAAGCTTGAAAGTGTTGTCATGCTGAAAAGAAGTAAAGCCAGAAACTAAAGAAGGACTCAAAATACTTTTACATAATTTGAAAGGGCAGCTTTGGGTTCCCATGAGAAATGACCTTGAGTTTGTATAATAATGACTTTGCTCCATTTTTTCTGTGTTTTGAGAAATCTTGTTAGCTATGCTAATGACCATCAAGTCACAAATTTTCTTTCTTTTTAAATTGTCTTCTTTTTTAATCATTATGGCAAGAAGCTGGTAGGTGAGCAACTGCATTTTTTTTTTTTAATTTACTAGGGGGCTTCACCCCCTGCTCGCTTCACTCAACAAACCCCCGGCCTGCGATACGCGCCAGCAACTTCATGTCGCTGCCACTCGCAAACAACAACATTTTTAATTCTAGATACGCCTCTTCATTGGGAAGAAACACTACTTTTCCCTGATGGCAACATGAATTAGACGATCTACAAGTCTCCGACTTTAAAGCCAAACAATATCTACATACTTCTGTCATATCACCTATGTCCATATATTCGATCTCTTTTCTTCGCTTTTACCTTTTCGTCAATATCGCATTGAATTTTGATTCTGTGTTTGGAATTACATCATGACAACGCAATGTATAACTGCCTGTGAGTGAATATCGTTTCTTTCTCTCTACAAAAAATGTCTGACAATAGCATTCACACAAATGAGAAATTATTGAACCGTGTGCCTAGTTGTAAATGTTTTAGATGTGGGCAGGACTTTTCCAAATCTCTTTGCATAAAGTCTCATCTTGCAGGGCTTGAATTTTTCTCTTGCATGATTTCACATTCACCAAACAACCAATCTTTTAATTCTCCTGGATACGCCTCTTCATTGGGAACAAACACTACTTTTCCCTGATGGCAACACGAATTAGACGATCTACCAGTCTCCAACTTAAAGTTTAAATCCGAACAATAAATTCAATCTCATTTCGCTGTTCCGTTATTTCACCGAGTAATAATTTCTGTTTGTTTGCACTAATGCGATCTTTACTATCATTTTTTTGAGATTTTTGAATTTTTGTACTTCCATTATCTCTAACCTGCTCTGCATGTGTATCGTGCCAATGTTTTTGAATTCTTTACGACATTCTACTTTGTCATCTACTCTTTCTCTTATATTTCTGGCCCTCAGGCGTGGTTAAATCTCTTGGCACAAAGTCTCGTCTCGTGGGACGTGAAAGTGTCTCTCTTCAAAAGATCACATCTCGTTGCAGAATAAAAAGTCTCGTCTCCCAAGATTTTTTTATTACCGTATATACTCGAATATAAGCCGAGTTTTTCAGCACCCAAAATGTGCTGAAAACGTCACTAATATTCGAGTCAGGTCCCACTGCCCCCACCAACCCGACAGAAAGTTGGAGTGTACAGTACAGTGAAACCTCGGTTCATGAACGTCTCTGAACACGTACAAATCGGGTTACGACCAAAAAGTTTGCCAAACTTTTGCATCTGTTCACGACCACACACTCAGTATATGAGCAAGCCAGTTTCCCCTTCAGTTTGTGCGCGCCGATGATTTCCGCACATGTTCAGTCTCTCCCTGTGCATTTCCTGTGCAGCGAGCGAGAGAGAGAGCGCGAGAGAGCGAGCGAGAGACACAGACACACACACACACAACATGCGTGGCGAGAGAGAGTGAACTGGCTGCATAAGGCCGAGAAGGCAGTTAAAGAATGCACCGGGCTTGTTTATAAAGAGACTGATTCGAGCATTGTTTTAACCTCGTTGTATTTAATGAAGAGTTTTTTCTATTGGATTTTACCCTCCACTTCACTTCTGTTTACAGCGATCGGTCGTAGCGTGCATTGTTGCAATGTTACTTTTCTTGGTTGTTTATTAAATTCCGGATTTTTCAAATATTCATATTTTCCCTGTGCTTAAAACTCATTAAAAAAAAGTGTTTTTAGCGAGCAGTTCCCTTGCAATGTTAGTTTTCTCTGTTGTTCAAGGTTTTCTCAGTGTTTCTCAATGTTTTTACATTTACAGTCTTCTCAAGTTACTTTGGCCATTATTCCAGGTGGGTTTACATCTGTATTGCAGCCCCTAGATGTGTCTTTAATTAATGTATGGTACTTTTATTGGTATTTATTTTGATTATTGAAACTTACCAGTAGCTGTTGCATTTCCCACCTTAGGCTTATACTCGAGTCAATAAGTTCTTCCAGTTCATCCAGTTTTTGTAGGTAAAATTAGGTACCTCGGCTTATATTCGGGTTGGCTTATATTCGAGTATATACGGTATAATAGAGGGACTTTATTCAAAAAGAGTTCTCTCAGTTTAGTCATAACTTGTTGCATAAATTGACCTTTTTCTCAATTTAGTTGCCACTTTTCTGACACTTTTTGTAGAAAAACTCAGTTCATTTAGAAAAATGGACACTTGCAAGAAGTCTTTCTCTCTAACATAGTTATGGAGCTTTATATATGCTTAGCTTCTGGACACTTTCCAAGGAGTTCTGTCTCCAGCACAAAATATCATTCTTTTCTTTTTTTGATTCAAGATATATAATCTGTAATCTGACTCAACCCAGTTGAGTAATTGAGTAATTGTTGAGCTGAGGTTGAGTGATTGTTGAGTTTGAATTGAACTGAATGAATTGAGTGAATTGTTGAGGTTGAGTAATTGTTTGTTTTGTCTATATTTGCTGCTTTCAGTGTTGATGCAAATAAATATAATTTTAAGCAAAAACCTAAACTCAATGTCACTGTCTGAATTGTGACTAGTGTGCCGAGAATTAGATTGATCACTCCATGCCTAACTGTGGCCTCTTAGGGTTTCAAGGGGATGTCTTTGAGAAGTCCTCTCTTACTGGTTGAAGTAAAGGAATGAAAATAAAGACAGTCCCTGTCAGTACACAGCCTGCAATTTGAGGTTCCAAGGGTTGAATATGCCGGGTTCAGCATAAACAGTCAGACAAGTAAGAGGTTACAGATATCAGTTTTTTTTCTGGTTTTAAAATTTCTTCAGTCAATTTCTTCCCATCCCTCATTAATAATAAGAGGTGAGCCTGTACTTTTTTTGTTAGTTGCATGTCGTAGGTGATCTGGTAACACAATAAAATACCCTGGGAATTAAATTCTTTGTATAACCTCCACATGTGAAGGGAGCTAATGATGAGGTGGTGGCAATAATGATGTTTGATCACTAATGTGTTCCAAATCTAGAACTTGAAAAAGTCAATTCAGAAAGCTGACCAATGGATGGTTTTCTGTTTCAAGTGGATTCAGAAGGTATTCTGAACCCTTGACTTACTGAACATTTTATTGTGTTGTAGATTTAATTTTAAATTAAGTTATTTGCCTATCAGTCTGCACTCAATAACCCATAATGACAAAGTAGAAATATTGTATGTTTTCAAAAAGGTTTGCAAATTATTAATAAAACTGAAATCACCCATTGACAGAAGTATTTGGACCCTTTGCGGTGGCATTCTAGATTGTTATTAGGTGCATTCTGTTTGCTTTATTTCACCTTGAGATGTGTCTAGACTTGACTGGAAACATTCTGTGGCAAATTGAACTGATTAGACATCACTTAGAAAGGAACACACCTGTGTATTGAAGGCACCACAGTTCACATGGCATGTCAGGAGTAAAACAAAGCCATGAAGTCCAAGGAACTCTCTGTAGACCTCCATGACCAAACTGTGGTGAGATGTAGATCAGAACAAGGGTATAAAAACATTTCTAAAGCTTTGAGTGTTCCCAAGAGTGCAGTGGCCCCACTAACGGTGAAATGGAAGAAGTTTGGAACAGTACAATACAACTTATTTTTTGTATACCCTCCTGACTGAGTGCAGGCACAGTGCACTTTGAACAATTTAAAATACAAGTATAGATTATACTAGTTAATGAATGCAGAACTGGTACACATATAAATACAGATTTGTTAAAACACACAAAGAACAAGGTAGGAACCACCTGGAACCACACATCCTAGAGCTTGTCATCCAGCCAAACTGAGTAACCAGGACAGAATGGCCTTGGGCAGGGAAGGCAACCAGAACCCACTGCTCACTCTAACTAAGCTTCACAAATCCACATGCTGAGATCGGACAACTTCATTGAAGGATGATTTTCTCAGCAGCACTCCATCTGTTTAGAATTTATGATACAAACAATCTTGAGAAAAAAGTACATGATGGTCCACTTCTGATCTGATTTTCTGATCTGATGAGACAGAAATGGAACTATTTATGCAGCAGTCCAAGCACTGTGTCTGGTCAATACCAGGTACTGCTCATCACCTTCCTACTACCATCCATCCTTTTGGATGGTATTTTGAGAGAGAGGATCTAATAATAATACATTTTATGTATATGGCACCTTTTCTGTGTTCAAGTTTGGGAGGATGTATAGGATAAACTACCTAAATCCAAGTGTGCAAAGTTTGTAGACACTTATCCAAGATGACTCAAACTTGTAATTGCTGCTAAAGGGTCTGGGTACTTATAAAAATGAAAAATTTCAGCTTTTGATTTTTAATAAATTTCACTTTGTTATTCACGGTTATTGAGTGTAGATTGAAGGGTAAAAATGGCACATGTATCTATTTGAAATTAAATCTACAACACAACAAAGTGTGCACAAAGTGAATTGGTCTGAATGCTTTTTGAATCATTGTATTGTATGTGTTGTCTTTTTAAAAGTTTTATTAAAAAATAAAAATAGGGAAAGTTAATTGCACTTCATGCTCAGTCAGTTAAGCCTACATGATGTGTGCCTGAAATGGCATTAGTATTTAAATTATACGGTTTGTTCTTCAGATTTTTTTTTTCTATCATAAAACAGTGGCACATTAAAGGGCTCTCTCTTTGGAAGAAAATTTCATTTTAGGTTTTGTTATTCAGTAAAATGAGAGAATTAGCCGGGAGTGTGGATACTTTTGCAAAACACTGCAGATGCATTTCACCCACGTCTGAATGGTGAGTGCCATAATATTTAATTTTGTTGACTAACACAGAACAAATTTCCAGAGATTGACAATAAAGGTGAGCCAATCTAATCTAGAAAATTCAGGTTAATCAAAGAATCATCTTTGTAGTTTCTATGAAATACTTCCTACAGCTCAGACAACTAATCAGCTAGCCTATCCTCTTTTAAAATTTCTACTGGCACTATCCTGAAGAGGTTTTAATCTTCATTAAATGTAGGTGTCACTAGCACTGCTTAAATGTTTGATTTTGATTAAAAAGTTCAGTACACGGCCAGAGGAAATGTGCTTCAACATGGATTCAAGCCAAAGAAAGGTCTGAAGGGCACCTTTCATAGCTGGGCAGAAATCATTACCACACTGCCTAATTAGCTCATCTATGTTCCAGAGCTGCTGGCGCAAGAATACGTTCATCTTAGTTTTGTACAGTATGTGGTCTTTTATTTTACTAAAGCTACAAAAAAGAAAAAAAAAATACAAAATGACATTGTATTAAAGGACACCGCTTTCTCTAGTACTTAATAGCAAAGAAATATACAATACAGTTTCTGCATCCACTGCTGGAATAAATATCTTTGTGACTTGTTACAGTTTGGAAAAGCTCTGCTAAATGGCTCTTCTTCACTTGTCATTTTCAACATTTTAATTAATTGTTAATTACATTTATGTAGCACTTTTCTAGCTATTCAAAGTGCTTTACAAAGGGGAAGCCACTTCAACCATCACAAATGTGCAGCATCCACCTGGATGATGTGACGGCAGCCATTTTTATGCCAGTATGCTCACCACACATGAGCTATTAGGTGGTGAAGGGATGAGAGAAACAGTTAACCAATAAGGGACAGGAAATAATTAGTGGGCAAGAATGGCCAGGCTGAGGTGGACAATTTAGACCTGGTGGCCAGGGTCTATTCTTGTAGCACCTGGGGCCTCATGTATAAACGGTGCGTACGCACAAAAATGTTGGCATACGCACGTTTCCACGCTCAAAATCGCGATGTATAAAACCTAAACTTGGCGTAAATCCATGCACATTTTCATGGTAGCTAAATGCTTGGTGTACGTAAGTTCTCCGCTCTGTTTTGCAAACTGGCGGCACCCAGTGTCAAAGCAGTGCTACTGTTCCAGTGGGGTTTCCCTTTCTTTTTTAGATCCACATCCCTGACGAGGCTTTATAAATACACTGAAATTAACCGCACATTGTTTATTAGTCTAATGCATCTGATTGTAATTAACCTGTAACAGTAAATGGTAAATAGAATGGTCAAACTATTCTAAATACCATAGCTGCTTTAGCGTTGTTACTCTCACTGCACCTTCTTCTCCTTCGTTCAGTTGCTCCCGTGAGGGGTTGCTGAAGCGGATAATCTTTTTCCATATTACTCTCATTGCACCACTTGGAGTATTTATATCACTGTGTCTGAGTGTGGAATCACAGCTCTACAGGAGCTAATCGGATAGAGAGTTATCGGTATACAGCATCAAGCACATGCTGCCTATTTGAACTGCTCTCATATGGCAAATGCTTCAGAGCCTTTCCTGTACGGACCTCGCGGTTCAAAAACAGTTTAATCCCAAGAACTATTAACGCAATCAATCAGTCCATCAAGTGCTCCTTGTAGAACTGTTTGTACTTATTAGTACAATTACCTGACTGTAAACTTGCGATACAGTTATAATATTGCAGAACCTGTGCCACTTTATAAAGCACGTATTTAATATGATGACAATATAATTTTTAAGATGAAATGCAGTAAAATATGTTTATTATATTATACAGATAAAACTTTAACTTCATTTAAATAATCTATATTGTTAATAATTAAACATGTGAGGACACGGTACCGCAGCGCTAGCAAGGAGCTGGCGCTCCATTCACGGATTGTTCCTACCTCGCACTGTATTCTTGCTGGGGCTGGCGCGAAACTGGAAGGACAGATGGATAGAATGATTAAACATGTACTATGAAGATATTTCAATGTTCCTTAAAAGTTTTGAAGAATCAGCGTTCTAAGCTTACAGATGTCTTAATGTCAATTACTGAGCTGGATTGTGTGGTGATTGGGTATTTGGAGAAAGAAAAGTAAGGACAGGAATTGGGGGTTAGTACGTTTGAAAGAGACAGTACTGCTGTAATAAATTATTTCATCGAAGGTCACGCACCGCGCAGCAAGCATCTTATGTGAGACAGGAACAAATTGCTCCACCGTGTTCCCATGTTTAATAACATGCTTTAACTCCTACCATCATGAAAATTATATCAAGTATACATCTTAGTATTTTAATTATTCAGAGAGCTGTAATATCACGAATGTAATGTAAAGAAACATGTAGTGAGTCACGCACATAAAGCACATAGAAGAACACATACAAAACAAAGCATTTAATGTGCTACTTTAGTTACGATGGGATTTGAGAAACTAGTAAATTAAACGATTTTAATATGAAGTTTATGATGTTCTACTTTAATGACAAAATAAACTATGTGATTAAAGTGGAAATTTTCGAGATTTAAGTTGACATTTTGAGCTTTTTTCCCACTGTTTCTCCATTTTTTTTCTTTTCTCTGTACCCTAATAAGCTTTCATATGATACTCAGACAGTGGGCTATGACTTTGATATCTGACAACTTCTTTTTTATTTCGGGAACTGTACGAGTTTGTGAACTTGAGCTTTCGAGTTTCTCCAACACTCTATATCACTCGATCAACTTCCTTTTGTTGTTTATACCACTGTTTAAACCAACAAATATTAAGTTTTTCCTTTCCTTCACTTGGTATTCGCTGAAATTCTTCTATTTTTCCCTTTGGTTTTGCCATTGCCTTTTCACAGAATGCTGAGCTTAAGGGCTATTTATATTGATTTGCATATTCAAAGAGACGTAATTCTGGGAGGAGTTTAGGGAGTGGAAGCAGGCGAGTGCATGTGTGTTACTTTTCACGCTGACCAGGATTTATGTAGCGGAAGAACATGGAAGTTGGCGAACGCACAGATTTATGCATCTGGATTTTTTTGTGCATACGCACATTTCCGCTTTTGTCCTTACGCCATGATTTAGTGTGAATTCTACGAACGGTGTTATGCATGAGGTGCCAGATGCATGGCAGGAAACCACAGTGAGCAGCGAGCCAGTGGCCTCATTTATAAAACTTTGCGTGATTTTGAGATGGAAAATATGCGTACGTCAAAAAATAGGAAAATGCGTACGCACGTTTCTACGTAATTTACATTTTATAAATCACAATCATCTTGTAAATGTGTGTTCGTGATTGCGCGTAAAACCCGCCCAGTTCAACCCATAAACAACATATATGAGCTATGCTAATCAACCTCATACATATGCAGTCACAATGCTGCAGACCTTCTTTGTCAGGTAGTGCAGCCACATGACGAATCCAGTAGTGCAAGAAAGAAGTTCTCGTCTCTAAATTAGAGGCATGCAAACATCTTTAATTGGATGTCAACAACAAGCATAAATACGATGAATGGCAGCATGTTACTGCTCCTGTAAATAGTGTGAGCTTTAGCAGCACCATGCCTGAAATAAAATTTAAAAAAAAAAAAGTCTGCTCACTGGTGACGAACTGGCTCACTAGTCACTGGCAGAGTGTGTGTATAACGAGAGGAGGAGAAAACACATCTATGCTCTCTGATTTCAATCTGCAAATGCCATCTGTAATTGGAAATGCCTTTTTATGCGGCATTTTGCCAGAGCAGTCCTGATGATTGTCAGCCTCATCTTGGCATCACAGAAGACTTGCATGATAATAGAATTTCATTGCTTACGGTTAACAAAACAAGCTTCATTCTCACTCTGTGCCCTTATTGCTGTATGAATGTATTAAAGTTAGGAGAACTGGACACTGCTGCAAATTGCCTTTTTATGTTTTTGTAATAAAATGTTTTGTTTTAGGTATGTGCACCCACACCATACAAAAACTGGATGCTGCACCTCCTTAGTCAACTAATTGATTCCAGCATGGTGGGCTTGACGGAGTGAAGCTTGGCTTAGATATTCCTGACCTGTTGGCCAAGTAACTTGAGAAGTGACAACAGGGAGTCTAAACTGACGAAAACAAAAAAAAAAAGTTCTTCAGTGCAAGTATGCAGCATTGGTCCTCTTAAAAGGGAACTAAAATACAGTCTGTCATATTCATCACATTTGAGCTTTAATATGTTTGTCACATCAGTGCACATTATAATAACAGCTCAGCGATATGAGTTTTTATGCATGCGAGACGTCATTTAGCTTGTTTGGCCGCGTTTCCCTATTTTATGAAAGGCGTCATCATTTCCCAGTTTCTCCAAAATGTTGCATATGCATTGGTCAGTGATAGTGTAAGTATATGCCTGTTCTCCCATCAAGTTTTCTTTTATATATCTTGACGGTTGCTCTGGAAGTTGCATATGCACATTTCAAGCCTTTTTTTGTGCATAAGCTAGCTTGATAAATGAAGCCCCTGGTCATCACCGGGCCCCACTCAAGCACAGGGGGTCTAACGTGGAATCACTAATTAATCTGACCTGCTTGTCTATGTGCATTGGATCTGTGAGGCAGAAGCACTATCCATACAATTAAACCAATTCCGTTATTACTGATAATTTTAAATTATATTCATTATATAGTAACGAAGTGAGAAGAATTAAAAAAGACAATAAACACAAAGAATTACACATATTGTCATCTAATACATAATTTTTTTAACTGTTTAAAATAAAAACTAATTAACTTAATTATTCACACCAAATAATACCATTGCTACTTGTAAATTAGCAACCTGCAATAAATGTACCAAAAGTAAATGAAGAAGAATGCAACACAAAAAAGAAGTCAAATGCCACTTAAAATGACCCAAGAAGTTTATGCAAAATTTAAACAAGAGGACAAATCCCCAAAAACTAAAGATGCTCACAATAAATACAATGAAGCCTTACTAAGCTAGATCAGAACAACAGCAAAGGCTCGAAGGTTATTCTGTCTGGATACCATCTCTGCTAAACTCATTTTAGCCTCTAGAAATTCTCTTTCTTTATTCTAACCCGACTTGAACCTTCAGCGCCATATATCAATGGATCACCTGGCTCCAATATAAAAATGTGGCAAACTGTTGTGCACTTGGCTGGTGAAGGGTCATCACGTCACTAATCTTAATCCCCAATTTTCCCCTTTTCTTATTCTGTTTCTCTGCTGGGGCTCGCTGTCTCTGTCTGGCCTCTTCCGCCGGTCTGTGTGGGCATCTGTAGTTTTTAATCCGATATGGAGCCCTTTTTTGCAGGGCGATTTGGAAAGGATGGGTTCAGGGAGGGTTGAACTTTGTGTTTGGTGGGGGCTTGTTGCTGACAACCAGAAAGAAGAAAACCCAGAATTTCAGAAATTCAATCTATGCAGGCTTAGTACAAATGTTACTTTTTTAAAACCAAACTTCCCAGCTAAAGAAATAAACTCATAGAAAGGCATCTGCACACAGACTGAAACTTTAAATCAAACAAAGTCAGAGCCAAAACATCGAGAAATCAGGCGCAAAAAACAAAAAAAAAATAGGCAAACTCATAGTCAAAATGCTTGCTAAAATTCTTAAACTTTAAAATACAAAAGAAGATTCAAATGCTCTGAAAATGAGACCCGAGCAATCTCAGATGTCAATGAACACTTCCATGGGGTATGGCATGGCAACCAGGACCTGGATCCTAGAAATGGCTACTCAAAACCCCAGAGCCCCTGCACAAAGAAAAAGCCATGGCAGTAAAATGCATAACTATAAAAATTATTGACAAATACCTAGACATGATTAACGACTCTGCAATCTAAAAATTCCAAAATGTCAAAGTCATCTTAAAGCAAACCTTATGCAGAACACAAAATACATTATATATATATATATATATATATATATATATATATATATATATATATATATTTAAAATATTGTCACACAAGTGTGCATGGGAGGCAGCAGGATGGGTATAGCTAATGTTGAAATGCACATACAGGGGGTAATCAGGTGTGCTAATGCCTTTTCTCCCATTCTTACAGGAGCAGTAAGACATAGTAGACATAGGCTTCAGACCACACCCCCCGACGACCTCACTTCCTCTTTCCCTCCAGTTGACCCGCCTTTTTGTTTCCCTCAGCTATAAAAACCCACCACCTGTACTCTGAAGTCAGTCCTTGTAGGTGACTCAGTCTCGGAGTATCATGCACCTCTTTTTTCTTGATCTGAATCCTACAATATATGGGCCCCAAACCTTTTTCTTTGTGTTTGTCTCTCATTACTATATATATATATATATATATATATATATATATATATATATATATATATATATATATATATATATATATATATTGTAAAATAAAGACACAATAGTCTCGTAAAGGTTTGGGGTTTCCGTATACTGTACAGTTAGCACAAATTCAAAAATTACAGTCCAGACAACCATTGACAGTTTACCATCCAAACGACATATGGTGGAAAGGGGGGAAGATTTATAGTGAGGGACCAGAATTAATCAGAGGAAAGCTGGGTAGGGAATTGTAAAGGACGCTGGGAGTCCTGACGTCATCAGGGTGTAGGAGAATGAGGAAGTGGCAAGCCCTTAGAGTCATGGTGTCGTCATTTCCTTCTTTCTGGGAAAAGAGAGAGAGAGAGAGGTTAGTTGCCCGCCATTCCCTTTTGGCTGTAGACTTCGCGCTGCTTCCTGGGTCGTTCTGCGGCTCCCTATGTGCGCGTGCGTGACAATATATATATATATATATATATATATTGTGGTGTGTGTTCAAATCATAGTGTGTTTGTATATTTATTATTATTATTTTTAAATAATCTCAATTTTTATGTATTTATTTATTTAAAGAGCACTGGGGACAAGTAAAGTTCTATCTATCTATCTATCTATCTATCTATCTATCTATCTATCTATCTATCTATCTACTCGCGGATAAGTTCTCCCACGGATAAATTGGGATTTAATTTTACAGTATAATTTCTGGTATTTTATAATGTCTGTTGTACAGTATAAGTCGAATATGGAAAACTCACACTATTGGTCCAAGAGATTATATATATATATATATATATATATATATATATATATATATATATATATATATATATATGATTGCTTGAATCCTAACATCAACTAGGGGGAGATGCTTGGACCAAGTCTTGGCCATTTGTATGGAATGATTACAATAAAATCAATAAAATTTAAAAAAAAAGAAGACTTTACCTCTTACATAATTGCCCCTGTCATTGCTATTGGTGCCAAGGTGGAAGCTGGATGAAATTTCTGGACCAGGAAAAAAAAGGCGTTTGAAGCACAGTGTTTTGTCATTTTCCTTTTTATACTCTCTATTACGTAGCCCTGACCAAATGCCCGCAAATCCCTACCATAGAACTCATATGTTACACTATTTTTTCTATCTATGAACTCAAGAAACACAAAAAGTTACACAATAATTCATGTATTATATGAGGGAGGACCCGAAAATTCCTGGAATCAGTCAATAGCCCAGGAGCATGGTGCAGTTATTGAATATGCTGCTAGGTATTGTGTGCCAACAAGTGTGGTTAATCAGTATGCTGAGTGGTATTGTGGTGAGTTGATCGAGTATATGTTTCTGGTATTAATTCTACAATTGAGCAAGCCAGCAGGGCAGATTTTCAAGAGACAATGATAATTGCATTTTTCAACAGTGTGGGATTTGTTGATAATGACTTTGTTCCCTGTGAAAAGACTGTTAATCAGTTACTATACTCTGAAATACTGAGGTGTCTACAGGAAATAATCAGGAATGATCAAAAAGGAATGCAAAAAGGCAATCTGCAAAGAGCAACCAAAAATGAGTGTCATGTATAAGTATGCCTCCAGGAGGTAGTAGTGAAGGAGAGAATTAAAACAAAACAGAGGTCTATTATGAACAATGCTACACATCCTCTATCTGACACACCAACACTGAGGACTTTCAGCCAAAAAATCATTAAGAAGAAGTATGTCAGGAAACACACCAACAGCAATACGTCTGCATAATGCTTAACTGTGACTATGACTGCCAAGTCAGAACTTTTGTTTCTTTTAGAGTTTCTTGCTTTATAGTCATTCTGGTTTGTGCTCAAATCATAGTGTGTTTGTATATTTATTATTATTATTTTTAAATAATCTCAATTTTTATGTATTTATTTATTTAAAGAGCACTGGGGACAAATAAAGTTCTTTCTCTCTATCTCTCTATCTCTACTCACGGATAAGTTGGGATTTAATTTTACAGTATAATTTCTGGTATTTTATAATGTCTATTGTACAGTATATGTCGAATATGGAAAACTCACACTATTGGTCCAAGAGATTATGATATGCTAATGCCCACCTGAGAGAGTAACCATGGAGCACACTGCCTTTTTCTCCTATGTATTGTGCCTACGTGACCACACGGTAATACCTGAACTATTCTGAAGTGACGTTTGCAATGATTTGTGTTTTTTGTATCTCACACCCTCATACAGCTTTATAGTAACAGCATTCCTTATCTACGATGGAGCGTTCGATCAGAAGAAAATAAGAAGCTGGTTTTAAATTAAAAGTCATTGAAGTGGTGAAAGAAATTGGTAACTGCGCTACTGCAACAAAATTTGATGCGTCTGAGAAACTGATGCGAGATTGGAGGAGGCAAGAAGATATAAAAAAACCAAAACACTAAGTGTCGTATTTTTGAACGGGCGTATAAGTCGGGGTCTGATTTTATGATTGATTTTTTCGGGTTTCAAGACCTGACTTATACACGAATATATACGGTATCTACCTATCCATTGTACTCTATTTTAATGTTGTTTTTGTTAATTCTGAATGATTATTTCTCACATCTTTATGTAATTTCTGTTGGTTTTCCATGTGATGTTATAATTATATTCTTTCTATATAAATGTACTGATTTTCCATGTTCTTAGTTGGTGGATCCCCAGGAGGCAGGACAATCATTACTCCTCCCTCAAACTGTTTAAGCTAAGTGCAAAGACCTGGGGAAGCCTTTTTCATATGAAATAAGTTTATAGTGAGTATTGTACTGTATTTTCTATTTGGGATTTCCTTTTTTTTTAGTAAATCATATCTCTCTATTATATATGATGTGACCTTCTTGGAGACGCTTTAACATCCCACGAGACAAGGCAGTGAGACAAAAGGACAGCTGCTTTTAAATGTTCAAAGTGCTACGGGACATGCAGACCACGCAGTACGTCATCAGCCGCCACAGCAGTAGCAGCAGCAGCAAGCCAACAGCAGATTGAGCACAGAGGAGGTAAAAAAAACTGTATTTGTTTCCCATTGTATCACCGTTTAAGAGAGGGTTTCAGAGGAGCGACCGCATCTCCTTAGCGTACGTTCAGCCCCCCTCTTCACAACACGAGCATCAGAGACACAAAGTGGATGGTGCGTTGCGCACCCCAGGGAGGTTGTGGGTGGGCAAGCAAAGCTAGCAGTTTTTATAAAGATTCTTTGCTTGCTCTTTTTATACAAACCTAATGTTGACAGTCTCCCTTCTTCTCTGTGGGGCCTTCATTACAGATTTTAAGATTTTGCTTTAGTTGTTTTAGCTCAAGGCAGCAGGTTGCCCTAAGGGGGTGGCTTAGGTCAAGGTTACCTTTACTGGGTACACTAGGCAGAATTCTGGCCTGCTTCTTAGGTACTTTTTAGAGGTCTTATACTATTTTATTCTGGAGGAAACTGCATATCATAACAATGAAAAGTTAAAGAACTAATAATGATAAAAGTAATCAGAAATAGTACTCACTATGAAACATTCTCCACCATAATCAAAGGACCTTTGAGGGATTAATCTCTTTAACCTCAATATAAAGGATAAGGGCAGCCCCTGTGACAGGTAGTGTTATGGGTCTTAGATGTAGCCTAGGAAAGAAACTATTTTTACCTTTATCTTTTTTTTTTGTAAATAGTTTTAGGTACTTACCTCAATGAAATGAGGTGGTGTCATGCAAAGTGCCTGTAAGAAACAATTGTAGGATGTAGAATGGGTGACATGTGCGTGGACAGCCATGTGGGCCTGAGAGGCCTGTCAAGCTCGGGTCACGTCTGAGGGTGAAAACACTGACATGCTGGAATTACTCGCTCCATCAAAGAGCGTCAGGTTAGGTGCCAGTAAGACCAAGGAAAGATCCATGAGACAGAGTGACTGTAGAGAGAAGATGCAGTATAACATTCTGCTTCTTTTATGTAAGTGTGTCACTGTCAATGCACTCAACACATCTCTTGGACTTATTCACTTCATCTACTTCTTTCAGGTCTCTCTGGCCTCTGGGAAATATTTTAATTATCCCATGGGCAAACCTCTCCACCATTAGTGATCAAGCCTTTTCTTTCCCATTTTTCCATGACTATGGAACAAACTTGCACAGTTTGTCTGGGCTTCTTCATTACCAGCATCACTTGGTGATCAATTCGTTTCACTTTAGTAATTCATAATAATTAGATTGTTACATTGTAGAATGAAATTCTTAGCTGCATGTTTTCCACAGAGTAGTAACAGTACAAACAACAGACCTGGAGTACAACACTTTGCATTAAATACAATATCAGATGAAAGAGGCAGTAAGATGGTGGAGTGCTTAGTTCTGATGCTTCTCAGACCAAGTGTTTTGGGCTTTAATTCCATTGCTATCCATTTGCATGATCTCCCCATGTCCATCTGGGTTTCCTCGTATATCCCCAAACGTATACAGGACAGACCCTGATGTGAGTGTGTGCTAGAATGAGCCTTTAAATGAGTAGCACTATGGCCTGAGTATACTCTAGAGGTGCACGTGCTAATGGACCTGAACGGAGGAGACAGAAAAGTGACCGTACAGGATGGGTGAGTTCTTTAATATTACTGTTTTCCTTCGTAAGTCAATTTTTGATATTTGTAGAGAAGAGAAAGTAGCTGTGCACCAGTAATATATTTTCCCACCATCTGTAGCTCTTTCAAGCCCTGTACTGGTCTGGTGTACCAGGATGACATTCAGCCAGTCAGGTGGGCATACATATTCAGCAGGAGCAGTTTAGACTTCAACAATTATGGAACACATCCCAGTTAACATGGGCCAGCATCCCAGTTCCTCACATTTACCTTTATGCAGCACAAACTTCATTGTGTTAGTAAGAGCTACCAAAGAAGGCTTTGAAATCACTTTTGACTCACCAGTACGAGAAAATCCCCACATATAATGTAACCTTGGACTCATCTCAATGGCTATTGTTGACCCTGTTGACCCAAAAAATACTAATTTTATGCCATTTTGGATCACATTGAAGGTAGGAAATTACACCTTTATTATCAAGTGCAAACCAATAGGTATCTCAACAAAACTGATCAGAAGGACTTGGCGTGGTACAGTATGTGCCACATCACCCAACCCCAGGGGTTCATCCACTAATAAGGGGTCAAATTTAATCCTTTTCACAAATCTTTGAAAAAATGTGGATCAGTAATACAGGCATGTGTAGTGTCATTTTATGCAATTTCAAGGTTGTTGATTGCAAATATCTCTATTATTAAAGAAAATCTTGAGAGGAGACGAGACTATTGCAAGAGATTTTTTCAAGTCCTGCCCTCCTCTCAATTTACGGTTAACAGCCCACACCCACGGTGCTCTCACCTCTCATTCATGTGAATGCTTTTGTCAGACACAGTTCCTGTGATCTCGGCTCTTATAAATTTTTACGTTTTCCTCACTTTAAGTTCCCAATAAAAGAAGACTTATTATTTCCAAATTTTATTGAAGAATTTCATCACGAAGGGTTATCAAGAGAAGAAATGAGGACATGGGCAATCCTAGCACCGAGAAACGATGATGTCAAACGAATTAACGTGAAAATTGTCGATCGGTTACACGGCAAATTGGTTAAATGCGTATCAATAAACTACGTTGAAACAGTTGGTGGTGCTGGTGCAGAAGATGAAAACATCAACTTACAATATCCTGAAGAATATCTACAACTGTTAACACTGTCCGGTCTTCCACCAGCATAATTACTGTTGAAAGAAGGATGTATCCTAATGTTATTGCGATGAAAAGTTAATTCCAAATACTGTTTTTACTGAAGTTTTACAGTAAAAGTTTAAGTTTAAAAAGTATTTGCGTGTTAATTTCAAAGCCAAACAGAACAAAAATGTATAACGCAACAAATATCTCTAACGCAACATAAAACATAATTTTCTTTTGATTTATTACGTTTCACTATTTTTTACTATGGTTGATTACTCGCTGTAATGTAAAATAGTTAGGTTTATTATGCATATGTAACAATTCCCATGAAAATAACAATCTGTTTAAATTGTACATCCGCTTCCCCATACGCGAACTGGCTAGCGTGTAGCGCCTTCCCAGGGGTTGGCGAGCAGGGGGAAGAGCCCCCTAGTATAGTAATATTTTTGATAATTAATTCCTTACTGGTGGTCCTAGCCCTCTAAGAGCCGATCCCAGAAAGGTAAAAAATGTTCAAGCATAAGCATGTGGGGTATGGTTCTGCTGTATTTCAACATTAGTGATTACAAATATGATATGAAAAACTGTCACAACACTCTGAAGAGCACTAGGTGAAGGGCTCAATTGAAAAATAGTCTGACGTCTTTAATCCTTTACATGTTTTATATCTTTTTGATAGCCAGTGCAGATTTCTGTAGTGTGGTATGCTGGGCTCATGTCAGGCCTAGACCCACATACACTAAATAATTATAGACCCTTTCTCTCTAATGAGGCACATTACCTGCATTGTGAGGAAGCGCCATTTATCGCACTACGGCCATGTGGTGCGATTCCCTGAGGGTGATCTGGCTCACAGGATACTCATTGTTGAGGACCCGAACGGCTGGACCAGGCCAAGGGGACGCCCACATAACACCTGGCTGCAGCAGATAGAGGGTCATTTCTGGAGGGTGAGACTGGATCACACATCTGCATGTGGGGGTTGCTACACGGGATCCTAAGGTGCGGTGGAATGCAGCAACGCGCTGTACCAGTATGTGCTACCCAACCTGACGTGACCAGTCTCTAAAATGCTTGAAAAAGTAGATGTCAGTCAGATTCAGTCTAACCTTACACTTCACAGTTTATTTGGGAAATTTCAGTCTGGCTTCCTCACTAATCATACTACAGAAACGGCACTAAAACATTTTGTAAACAACATTCTGATATCCTCCAATGAAGGAAATTCCACTGTAATTATGCTGTTAGATTTAAGCATGGCATTTGACACCACAATATTTATAAGCTATTTTGTTTCTCTTCTTGGTATCCTCATGTGGCATTTGATGTTGCTGCTCTACTGAAAAGTTGTTTGCCTGCCTATGGAAAAGTTCATCACAGAGCACTGAAATCATCGGGAAGAAGGGTCCTTTCATCTGATTAGCTGGCCCAGCAATGACTCAGCTACAGAATGGCCAGTAGGGGGCAGACGACTTGTTTGCCGGCATCTCCAGGACTCTATTTGTGTCTGGCTTATTTCTGACTCCTTTGCTACAGATGTTGCTGTTTTTCATTTATGTTCATTAGTTTCTACTTTGTTTTTGATGTATTTGAACAAATCTGTATCCTCATATGTGATAGTTCTGTATTTAGCGAGTGGTATCATCTATTCCTGCATTTTGCCTTGAGAGTTGTCATGTCGCTCTACGCCTCCACTTAGTGAGGAATGCTGTGCAAGAACAAAGTAGTTCCTACTGTTGTATTATATGTCTGAGGTAGCCGTGATAGATTGGCCATCTAGCTCTGTGAAAAGGATTACTTGTGTTCTGTTTTGTGTGTGCTGTATTTACACACATCCACTGCATGCCTAACCTACCTGGAGTCTGAATTGCCTTTCCCAAGATTTCTTCCATTTTTTTTCTTGTGTTCTTATAGAAAAAAGGCTGGGGGGCTGTCAAAAAACAAACCCTGTTAAAGCCCATTCAGGAATTCCTTGTGTAATTTTGGGGCTGCACAAGAAATACATTGCTGTTGTTGGTAACGTCACTTTGAAGAGAGTCCCATCGAATCAACAAGCTGATTGAGAAGGCAGGCTCAGTTATGTTCAGTTATTTGATGTAATCTGGAAGTAGTAGTGGCGGAGAAGATGAAAACAAAACTGAGCGCCATTATGAGCAATGTTGCACATCCTCTCTGTGACACTCTGAAACTGAAGACATTCACCCAATGAATCGTTCAGGAGAAGTGTGTCAAGAAAAGCTTACTGGGGCTCCTTCTTACTAACAGCAACATGACCTTCAGAATAGCTAAGTCCGAAGTGTTGGTGCTTTTTACTAATTGCTGGTATGTATAGTTTGTTATAATGTTCATTTATGTTTTATTCAGCTTATCAGCATTTTACGGGATTTGAACCGGAAGGTTGCCGGTTCGAATCCTGTAAAACGCCAGAAGTGACTCTACTCTGTTGGGCCCTTGAGCAAAGCCCTTAACCTGCAATTGCTTCATCCTGGGTATGACGTTATTCTGCATCCAGCCCTGCAAGCAGGTCCTCCAACTTGCAGGGAAAAACTGGGGGTTGGTGGCAGGATTGGCACTCCAGCCACTGTAAAAAACCTCACACTGTTCAACTGTGGTCCTGAGGTGTCACCCGTTGCATGGCTGCACTTGGATCTCAATCTGGGTGGTTTGTCGTGTGGTGGATATAGCATTCGTTGTAATTAGCATCATCCTATCTATCTATCTATCTATCTATCTATCTATCTATCTATCTATCTATCTATCTATCTATCTATCTATCTATCTATCTATCTCTGCCTTTCACATCTATTTATTATATAGATTTATTACTCACATCTAGTACACCTTAGTTCTATCCTATAGATGTTGTTTATTTCTAAAATAATGATTGATGTTATTCAATAAAAGAAACTGGATAAAAAAAACCTAAATGCCTTTTGTCATAAATATAAACAGAAATAATGACTTTTCCACAGTGTCTTCTTAAATGCCAACAGATCTGTTTGTGTTTTGTCTGATCAAAAAATAATATCATCAACTTATGGATGATCTACAAGTGCAAGCACATTCAAAACAGAAGTAGAATAGAAAATAAAATAGAAAATCTATTTAATAACCATAGATCTCAGAATTAACATTTGAGGTGCACTATTGGAATGTATTTTGTAATACATGTAGTAATAGAATGCATTGTATTGATCATTCCAACAGACAGCACATCACAAACATTTGTAGTAATAAAATGCTGTTATATGCCATTTGATATGGGATTTGTCAAAGCAGTGTTGATATTTGTGATGCGCCATCCATAGGAATGACAATTGCAATGCATATTTCTCTGTTATATGCTGGTTGATATGGGACTCGTAAAAGAAGTGTTAATGTTAATAAGGTGCCATCAGCAGGAATGATAAATACAACACATTTTATTACTTCAGATATTTGTAAGGCGCCATCTGTTGGAATGACATAGACGTAGCAACTGGATGGACACATAGATATACTGTACAGATACACAGACATGCAGGTGTTTATCTTTTATTAAGGTGGCTAGATCTAATAAAATCACCATAAGTCCAGGCAAACTGAGCCACTCAGTTCCCTTTTGCCAAATATGGTACACTATTAACAAAGCAATTCTGTGCAAAATTCATTTGCAAAAAATAACACATTTGTATGATCGTTACTCATATCTTTCTTTAAATTAGTAGTTCTCATAGGTGTTAGGGCTAAATTATGCCTAATTTTGACTCTTTTGTTCAGCTAAGTGAAAATAGAAGCTGAAGTCTAATTAAATGCAGAATGCCTGTGCCTGATGTTGAGAGGTGAGTGTGGCTTACAACTGATGATTTTTAAATTAAATAATAGGACAAGTGTAAACATGTATGCGCCTTGTAAGAAGGAGCGTGACTTAGTGCCCCAATGAACGCAGCCGGCAATCATTAATCTTTCATTCAGCCTATAGGCACTGCACGAAAAAACAATGTTTTTTTAAGTAGTTAAAAAGCACAATAATTTACATTTCTATTACTTTCAGACTTCATGAACTTTCTGTCTTGTCATTGTGACAAAGTATTGGAAATGACTATGACTCAGTATTCACAGCAAAAAGAAACAAAATTGAAAAAACAGAACATCCAGATTTGCATTTGCATAATAACAACCAAATTATCTGCCAATAGGGAAAGAAAATGATCTTAATAAGATTTTAAAAAGATAAAATATATATTGTACATTTTTCTTCTTGTGCCTTAGGATCCAGTTATTTAAAATTTTAAAAACAATCTTGCTATGTTTTTTTAATTGACAATAGGCAAAAATATATTATTTAATTTTAATTGTGTGGTGTATTGGGGAGCAGCAGTGAATCAGGTTGGTACAGAGACAGAATTATTAACCCACACTGACAGAAGGCGTGGAGAAGATATTTCAGAATGTGTCCCTAATTTCCCTGAGAACATCCCACAGAGAATAAATAAATAAATACATACATAACAGAAAATATGCACCTCTGGAAGGAAACTGGCAGGTAAAGGGTCAGCTACAACTGCGTCTTATGTGTTTTCAACTTGACAGGGCCCCTCCAACAAACACTAAAGAGCCCACCGCACCTTCTGGTTGCATCTAATAATAATAAGGTGAAATAATAAAGAAAATACACAAATTTCTCAAACTTGTTTAATCCATTTCAGAATTACGAGAGCCAAGTGCCTATCCTAGCAGGAGCCAATCTTGGGGTTTAGTCAATTACAGGGTCCGATCAAGAATGGTCAGTTAAACATGTCAAATTAACATAACATGCATGTCTATCCCATAAAAAGCCCCTCATGTACAATTAAAACCCAGAATGTTGCACTGATAACGGTGATGGGACAGAGGAGAGTTGAGAACTTTGCTTCATGGGGCTGAAAGAATTGCCTCCACCTAAATATCAGCAGAACCACGGAACTGCTTTCTGACTTTTATCGCATCAAAGACTCTCTATGCCCGGTCTCTATTCATGGAATGGATGTGGCAGGGGTGCATTACTACAAGTACTTGGGTGTCAACATCTATGACAGGCTGGACAGACACAGAGGAACTACAGAAAGGACAGAACAGACTCTTCTCTTAGGTTACATCCACACTAATATATATTACTAACATATATATATATATATATATATATATATATATATATATATATGCATTGGTTTAAAAACGGAGAGAAAAATCACCATTTTCATCTTTTGCTCACACTTCTCTGGCATTGTTAACCAAGAACAATGGAGAGTTTTGAAAATGCTCTTCAGAGCAGTATTTTTCTGAAAGCACCAGCTCAGCATTTCAGTGTTGCTAGTTGAAAATGGAGAGTTTCGGAAACATTGATGGTAATCGTGCTCTGATTGGTTCATGCCTATTATGTGGTCCTTCCCTGAATGGATACTGATAATTACATTTTCTCATCTGTTTTGCTCATCTTATACTCGGGCACTACTCTCCATAACAACTCCACCTTCCATTGTCAGTCTAAGCAAAGCAAGCGGTTTTATTGTTTTTCATGTCTGCCATTGCCATTCCCTGTATTTAAACACAAGCTGCAAATGAATGTCTGGTGTTAGAAACACGTCCCCTTTCTGTTTCCGCCAAGCCGTTTACGCCCAGTGTAGGATAACGACAATATCAAATGCGTTTTTGATAATTTTAGTGTGGTTAGAGATATTTTTATAAGCAGTATGAAAACGCCAGTGTGGATGCAGGTCGTTTTCACTTAAGCATGGCATTTTTGCATGTAAACGTAGTAATGTAGATGTAGCTTTTAGGAGATTTCCTTTATGTGATTAGTGATGGCAAGAGCGATTTTCTGTAATGTAGTGTGATGGGTAGGTATCATCAATTCAAGAGAGGCCCACTGAATCAACAACCTAATTAATAGAGCAAGCTCAGCTATGGGACACAATTAGAACCCCTCTGAAGATAGTAGTGAAAAAGATAATTAAAAGAAAAATGAGTCCCATTATGAACAATACTGCACATTCTCTCTCTAACTCACTAACATTGAGTATTTCCTTAGGAGCCTGTGTTCATTTAATGTGGGAAGTGACGTCCTTCACATCTTCTCGAAATCTGGCCAGGATGATTTTCTTCACTGTGGTGTGCTGGGCTAGTAAAAACACTTTAAGAGAGGCCCACCGAATCAACAAGCTAATTAAAAGGGCAGTCTCAGTTATGGGACGCACTCTGGAGGTAGTAGCAAAGGAGAGAATCAAATCAAAACTGAGTATGAACAATTCTGCACATCCTCTCTGAGACACTCTAACACTGAGGACTTTCAGCCAACGAATCATTCAACAGAAATGTGTCACGAAACACTACTTTATAACAACAGCAACGCGTCTGTAGAATGCCTCACTGTGACTGCTCTTTTATTATGTGAATTTTTTGGGGTGGCAGTTGTTTTTTGTTTATTATAGTATTTCTTGTTCTTCTGTAAAAGGCTAAGATTCTCACTTGGAACAAATAAATCTATCTATCTATCTATCTATCTATCTATCTATCTATCTATCTATCTATCTATCTATCTATCTATCTATCTATCTATCTATCATATAGTGCCTTTCATATCTATCTATCTATCTATCTATCTATCTATCTATCTATCTATCTATCTATCTATCTATCTATCTATCTATCTATCTATCTATCTATCTATCATATAGTGCCTTTCATATCTATCTATCTATCTATCTATCTATCTATCTATCTATCTATCTATCTATCTATCTATCTATCTATCTATCTATCTATCATATAGTGCCTTTCATATCTATCTATCTATCTATCTATCTATCTATCTATCTATCTATCTATCTATCTATCTATCTATCTATCTATCTATCTATCTATCTATCTATCTATCTATCACACCTTAGTGCTATCCTATAGATGTTGTTTATTTCTAAAATAATCCATCCATTATCCAACCCACTATATCCTAACTACAGGGTCATGAGGGTCTGCTGGAGCCAATCCCAGTATTTCTAAAATAATGATTGATGTTATTCAATAAAAGAAACTAGATAAAAAAAAAAATTATGTCTTTTTTCATAAATATAACAGAAATAATGACTTTCCTACAATGTCTTCCTAAATGTCAACAGACCAGTTTGTGTTTTGTCTGATCAAAAAATAATGCCATCAATTTATGGATGATCTACGAGTGCACGCACATTCAAAACAGAAATAGAATAGAAAATACAATCCCATCACCCCTAAATCATTTTTGTACAGATTGGCTAACACATGCAGCTCTTTGTCTTCTGTAACTTTTTTTTTTTTTTTTCAATTGAAGCAAAAACAATTTAGGGTCACACGGTGATTTGGAGGAGAACCTTAGGCAACAGTCTTCTCACCGTCCAACTTTAGCCTTCTGTCCATCACATTGTGTGCCTTGTTTCCTTGGGTTTGTGCCAGTCTGTGCTTTTTGTTTTAAGAAATACTTTGTTAATCTTATCCTACATGCATTCTAATGACTTGCATTTGATTATGGAGATATTGCTTGCCTCCACTGTTTGCTGTGATGTCCTCTTCTCCCCTTGTTTTCCTCCCTTTCTCTTAGATTTCATTAACTTTCATGGCCGTCAACCAAACTTCTCTCTGAGACTCTGTTATGATAATAGGTGGAATTCTGTACTTAAGGGTAAATATATGAGGCTTTATAACCTGAACATTAACAGCTAAATATATAGGAGTGCAAAGAATTGTTAACACCAGGTTTAGGCCAAACTACAGAGAGAATACACAATTGGCAATGTACAAAAACACAGCTAAAATAACAAGCATGAATTGCTATACCTGTCTTTTGTTCTTTCTTTAACTAAATCTTACAGATAATGCAAAGATGTGATAGCCCTCTGTAATGATTCAGCTGATTCTACTTTATCTGCCAGTCCCTCTGGCCTGGTATCATCTGCAAACATATTAAGTTATTTGAATAGCACAGTCATTATTATAGCCATTACCTCACGCCTAAAGGGACCTGAGTCTGAATGCCAGTCTGGTGTAGGTTTTCTGTGTGTCTGTCAGTTTGCTGCCACCTCCCATTGATTTTTCATGTTAGTCAGCATAAATGAGTTCAATATGAGTGACTGTGGATAAATGCTTGAATCTATATTCTGACGTATCCATTTGTGATCATTTATTACATATTGCAGCTGTAAACTTGGGTAAGCACTCAGAGAAAAGTGCTGCATAAACATGAATTGAATTGAATTAATGGGTTGGCATCCCATCCAAGTTGGCAGGTTATCACAGCATTTGATTTTGTTAAATATGAGCACACAACAGACACCACTATTATACAGAGGACTTTCACTTGGTGAGGAGATTGCAACATCTTCTCAGAATGGTTATGCCGGGTAGTCATCTAAGGAGAATAGCCAGGTAACCGTGTCTGACAAATAAAACCAAAGTGAGACCAACAAGGGTCTTTTGACTATCTGGCATTTGGTGAAGTAGTACTGCAGAATGAATGCATTGCAGTATACGCTATAGTAAGAACATTTATTAAAAAAGTATCAGTGTTTCTTATATCTGTTGAGCTTGTGTTACTTTTCACTTTTTGATTTTTTGAATTACTTTTCTTTTTGTCCTCGTTAAACATCCTGTTTTTAGGAGGAGGAAGAAGAGTCTTTTGGTTCTTCATTTTTCATCATCATGAAAAAGTGTATCATGAGCACTTATTTTTGTTTATATATATCTCTATTATAAAAAAAATCTTGAAAGGCTTGGAAGGAGTCGATACGTGATCTTCTCGGAAGACAATTTGACATCCTGAAAGAGAGATTTTAACGTCAAGCGAGACAAAGCAGTGAGACAAAAGAACAGCTGCTGTACAGGCTTTTAAATGATCGACACGCAGCACAACAAGCAGAACACGCAGCTTGGCAGCAGCAGCAGCAGAAAGACAGCAGCTGATCAGACTGTATCTCCTTAGTGTACATTCAGCCACCCTCACTTCACAACAAGAGCATCAGGGATGCAAAGTGGCTGGAGCATAGCACCCCCTTTGGGGTCGGTCAGGGGGAGGGGGTGGTCGAGCAAAGAGAGCAGGGGACAAAGCCCCCTAGTGTGTATATATATATATATATATATATATATATATAAACCATATTTTTCACTTCATAAGACACACTTTTTTTTCCCCAAAAGAAGAGTGAAAATGTCTGTGCATTTTATGGAGCGAATATTGCATTGTGTATTGTGTATTACCTGACAAAAGTCGACATCCGGGGGTAGAGGGCGACAAACAGCTGTTAATGGCGACAAAACTCACCTTTACATTACAGGCATTCCCTCTCTGCTTGGAGGAATGTTAGACTCATTGACTCGGCATCTAATCCTTGCGTGTGCATGAGTTACGAAATGTAAACAAAGGCAAGATGACTTCGACATCTCATGAGGAAGCGAAGCGGGTGCAGAAAACAAAATACTCAGCAGACGATGTTTTGCGCATTATCGCCGAGTCGGACTCTGATTTTTCAAAATCTGATTTTGTTGAGAGTGATCAGGAGATCGAGCAAGAAAGTGAGGAACTGGCATCAGTTTATCACACATCAGCTGATGCCGCCCCAGCTGAGCGCATTTGCACAGCCGATGCACCTATGGCAAGGTTCGTGTGGGAGGAATACCCAGACATTGATCCGCGGAAGCCAAACTGGCTACCGGACTTCACAAGACAGCACCATGCTTGCTGTTGGACTCGACAGATTACCAGCCGCTGGACTACTTCAGGCTGCTCTTTCCTGAGTCTGCTTTTCAGCTACTGTCAGACGAGACATACTGGTATGCAGAGCAATTTTTTGAATCGCGGGCTGCTCTTTTCAAAGTGGAAATCCACAACAAAAGATGAGATGAAGGGCTTTGTGGCATTACAAATAGAGATGGGACTAGACTGGCGATATAACTGCAGGGAGCATTGGTCCCAACATGCTTTGTCCCATGGAGGCTTTGGACAGGGTATGCCACGTGATAGGTACATGCTCCTGCAAAGTGATTGTGAGCAACTGAGCTTCATAAATTCAGACACTAGCGATGAGGAGTTCTTGGGACTTCCAGAAAACTAGAAGAGTGCTTGAACCTTGAAGTCTCTCCTCATTTGTTAATGATAGTGATGATGGTTCTTAATACTGCTGTTGACTTTACATGGTTGAAATGTTATTCTGCTATCTTTTATTAAATATATTAGTACACCATTTGGTTCAGAATATTTTTTTCTTGTTTTCCTCCTCTAAACCTAGGTGCGACTAATGGTCAGGTGCGTCTTAAGGAGTGAAAAATATGGTATACATACTGTATACAGTATATTAAAAAATGCACATCTATAGATCACCTTATCAGCTCAAATAAGATATGCAATACCACATTGGGACGAGGGGGGGGCACTGTTGCTAACAGTTTTGTCTTTTCCCTCCACAGATCCAAAAAGATGTCCCTTGAGTGTGAATGGCCACACCCTTATTGCGCAAAGATGCCCTGCCTGTTACAGTTAAACGCATACAAAGGCAGTCGATCTCGGAAGGAGGTGTCTCAGTCTTGACCCGAGCCTACTGCATGACAGAGCCCCACAGACAGAGCCATCAGAGGCAATGATTCATGTGGTTTATATTCTGTGCTTGCACCATTGAGTTCCTGTTTATTTTGTTGCCAAAAGCCTCATTTTGTTGTTATGTTATTAAACGGGGTGGCTGGGTTGGCACGCCAACTTTTCTTTCGACTTTGTCTATCACTAGTATGCTGGGATACCCCTGTGATGGAAGGACCGGGGGAGTGGGTATATTTAGGGCAATACTTCCCCTGGAATACAAGAGGGCAACCCCCCTAGCTTACAGTGGGGCCACGGGTTTGGAGTTTAGAAATGCAACACTGCTGGGGGCGTCTGGACAGTTTCTGAACCCTGGGTTGCAACACTTCCTCCACACCCAAAAGTGCTGCCGAAAGATCTGGGAACACCTGGAGCACTCACTCTGGCACTCACTCCAGTCGAGGGGCCAGAATCGGGAGGAAAAGGACAAAGTCTGTGTGGAGGACTGAAAACGGCGGCAAAGGGACTGTGTTGGTGCTTTATGTACTGTAATGATGCCGTAAGGAGCAGAGAGAAGCGCTGTAAATAAAAGTGTGTGTTCTTTGCTAAACCTGTGTCCTGCCTGTATCTGTGTCAGGGTTAGTGCAGCTGTACCCGCCTGGGTATCACAATAAATACACAGTGTATATATATATATATATATATATATATATATATATATATATATATATATATATATATATATATATATACATATATATATATATATATCTACTCTATATATCCTTAGCCTAAAAGTGCAACGATTTTATGTGACGTTTTTATGTCACATTTTTTGTTGCATTTTTTTTTTTTGTCGGGCTTATTATAAAACCTACACATATATGTTTGGTATCATTTTTTTCAGAATTTATCAAACTTTAATATGATGTTGTTAGATTTTCAGATTCTTATTCCGTTTTTAAATTATAAACTAAAAAATATCAAGAACTCATGTCCTGCAAGACAAGTCTTTGTGCCAAAAGATTTAACCACGCCCGGGGCCGGAAATAAAAGACAAAGAGTAGGACAGCTGCTGTACAGGCTTTTAAATGTTCAAAGCACCGCGCGAGATGCAGATCACACGGCACGGCACGGCACGGCATGGCACAGCAGCAGCAGCAAGCCAGCAGCAGATCAAGCAAAGAGGAGGTAAAAAAAAGCTGTATTTGTTTCTCATTGTATCACCGTTTAAGAGGGGGTTTCAGAGGAGCGACTGCATCTCCTTGGGGTGTGTTCAGCCCTCCTCTTCACAACACGAGCAGCAGAGACATGAAAGTGGCTGCCGCATAGCACAAGCCGGGGGGTTGGCAAGCAAAGCAAGCAGAGTACGAACCCCCTAGTGCATACGTATATATAGATATATATATTGTCACACACGTGCGCATGGGAGGCAGCTAAAGGGCTTGAGTAAGGGCAGTTCCGAGGCAAATCGGGATGTGGCAGAGTGCACTGACTCTTTTTCTCCCTTTCCTGCAGACCATTCACGGGAGATTCCACCTGGCCCTCTTGACGTCACTTCTGGAACCGAGCCTATGGAAGGAGACCTGGCCGGCTCTGGCCCCTGTGATGTCATGTCCGGGCTCGAACCAATGGCTGAAGACCTTCATGAGCCCAACCCCTATGATCTCACTTCCTGTCTTCCCCTTTAAAAGCCTGCACCTTTTCCCTATTCCCTAAGTTCTGTTTTGGACTCAGTTTTGTGCACAGCAGTGCTGTATTTATTTACGCAACTTTGCAGCCAGGAAACCAATTATACGGGTGGCTGCCCCAAACCTTTTTATGACTCTGAGTCGAGTTTCTGACAATATAATATATATATATTTTTTTTATTTGAAATTCTTTGTTAATCCATGATGGGAAATTGTCTTTTTGCATGACCTGGTTGGCGGTCAGAGTGCAGGGTCAGCCATTGTGCAGTACCCCTCGAAAAAATGTTCAGGTTAAGAGCCTTGCCCAGTATCTGTGTCATTACAGAGCAGATATTGAAATATTCTTTAGGCACTTGTAAAGTAACAAAGACTAAATAAACAGGATTCTGAGAAATTAATTAATTCATTTATTTCTAGTAGGTTTGACTACTGCAATGCGGTGTTCACTGGATGTTCAAACTGTTCTTTATACAGCCTCCAGTTAATCCAAAATTCTGCTGCAAGAATTATTACAAGAACAAGAAAATACGAACACATAACTCCAGTTCTTAAATCCTTACACTGGCTCCCAGTTAAGTTTAGGGCAGATTTCAAAATCCTCCTTTTAACATATAAAGCATTAAATGGCCGAGGTCCGGCTTACTTGTCTGAACTTATCATGACTTACAAACCTGAGCACACATTAAGATCTCAAGATGCCGGTCTGCTTATGATTCCAAGGATTAATAAAATAACAGTGGGAGGTCGAGCTTTTAGTTACAGGGCCCCTAAACTGTGGAATGGTCTGCCTTAAACTATAAGAGATGCCCCTTCGGTCTCAGCTTTTAAATCCCGGATGAAGACTCACTACTTCAGTTTAGCATACCCTGACTAGAGCTGCTAAAAAAACTGTACATACTGCATCTCTGCAGTTAGTCATTAGCACTAAAACATAAGTAACATGATAGTTATAATTTGTTATTAACCCTCACCTATTCTGTTTCTCTTCTCGGTACTCAAATGTGGCACTTGGTGCCACGGCCCACCTGCCAAGTTGTTTTGTCTGCCTAAGTGTAAAGTCATCCCTGATGGAAGATCATAAGAATCATGAGAAAGACGGGTCCTTTCATTGGATTAGCGCTATTTCAGCAGTGGAATGGCTAAATGGGGGAGGCAGTTTGATGGTTGAGGTCTCCAGGACTCTAAACAAATCCAAATCATATTATGTGATATCATCTACTGTTAAATTCTGGTCTGTACTTGTAAAATTTTTATTTTTATACTGTATTGAGGATTTGTTCTCTTCTATGTATAGTATTGTATTGACCCCCTTCTTTTTGACACCTACTGCATGCCCAACCTACCTGGAAAGGGGTCTCTTTTTGAACTGCCTTCCCCAAGGTTTCTTCCATTTTTTCCCTACGAGGGTTTCATTGGGAGTTTTTCCTTGTCTTCTCAGAGAGTCAAGGCTGGGGGGCTGTCAAGAGGCAGGGCCTGTTAAAACCCATTGTGGCACTTCTTGTGTGATTTTGGGCTATACAAAAATAAATTGTATTGTATTGTATGGTCTTTTTTTTACAGACATTTGGTCTGTGTCTCAGTTTCCTCCACCAGTGATCCACCTGGGTAAGATTCCAGATGCCCAGAGTCTGAGTGTTTGTAAGGGTGCCAGTACATAGGGCATCACAGTTCCTGCCTTCCAGCCAACACTGCTGAGACTGGCACTGTTTCTTGTGTCACTAGAAATGGTAAAAGGAAATCTGTAGAATGGAATGATCAATAGTTGAATTTTAATATAGTCCCATATTTATTCTCCCTTACATCTTAATCATCTGCTGTTATATTTTTCTCAGAATATTCTTTTCAATAATGCATTGGGCATGGGAAAGGCACTATATCAGCCATCCATCCATTATCCAAACTGCTATATCCTAAGTACAGGGTCACCGGGGTCTGCTGGAGCCAATTCCAGCCAAAACAGGGTGGAATGCAGGAATCAAACCCTGGGCAGGGCACCAGCCCATCGCAGGGCACACACACACACACACACACACACACCAAGCATACACCAGGGACAATTTAGGATCGCTAATGCACCTAACCTGCATGTCTTTGGACTGTGGGAGGAAACCAGAGCACCCAGAGAACATGCAAACTCCACGCAGAGAGGACCCGGAAAGCGAACCCGGGTCTCCTAACTGCAAGGCAGCAGCGCTACCCGCTGTGCCACCGCACTATTTCATATATTTATTATTATTATTATTATTATTAAGCAGCTAAATGCAGGATCACTTCTTCAATGACATTCCAGTCCACTGCACAACACGCAAACTCATTTGTGCTTATGATAACAATTTAGCATCCATCATTAGCCAATCTGTTTTTAATCAGTGAAAAAGACAACTTCACCATCTTCAAATGACACATGTGGTGGCAAATAAAGAAGAGACAGAGAAATCCGTTGCTGGAATACAAATGAGCGGCTCTTGGATCATTTTGGGCACACCTGCTCTGGATACACATTTGCAGCTGGGTTTTTGTTTCACCATTTGTCTTGAGACTTGTACAATTTTGGCTGGTCCCAATATTTGTCTGTCCAAAGTTAAAACCGCCGTTATTTTAATCCCTGCAGTATGCTTTTCCAGCTGTTTAAAAAGTATTCACCCTGTTGGAAGTTTTCACATTTTATTGTTATAAAACAGTAAATCATGGAGAATTTAATTTGGCTTTTTTGACAGTGATCAATAGAAGAAGACTCTTTGATGTCAAAGGTGAAAAACGATCTCCGCAAGAGGTCTATATTAATTACAGATATAAAACATGAAATAATTGATCACTTAACTATTCAGTCTCTTCAAGTCAGTATTTAGTAGAAGCAGCCATGACAAACTTGAGTCTGTGTGTGCAGATGTCTCTCTCTCTCTCAATTAGATTTGTACTTCTGGACGTCTTCTTTGCAAAACTCCCCGAGCTCTGTCAGGCTACATGGGGATTGTGAGTGAACAGCGTTTGTCAAGACCAGCCAGAAATTCTCAATTGGAATCGACCACTCCATATTGGTCAATATTAACATTGTTGTTGTTTTTAAGCCATACCTGTGTAACTTTGGCTTTATGCTTGGGGCATTTGTCTTGCTGGAAAACAAATCTTCTCACAATGTGCAGGTTTCTTGCAGATTATATCAGGTTTACCTTCAGGATTTCTTGGCACTTTGCTGCAATTATTTGACCTTCTAACCTTTCAGACCTTCCAGGGCCTGCTGCAGAGAAGCATCCTCATAGTCTGATGCTGCCCCCATCATGCCAACATCACCTGTGTAAATTCATTCTCTGGCGGAGTGTTTGTCCAGTTTCTCCCACATAGAGTGCATGAAATGTCCTGACACTGCACTCTATGTGGGAGAAACTGGACAAACACTCCGCCAGAGAATGAATTTACACAGGTTCCACATTAAACATGGCAACACAGATGTTCCTGTGGCGGCCCACTTCAACAGCCATGGACACTGTGAGAAGGACTTTAAAGTCACAGTACTTATGGGCAACTTCAAAACACAGCAAGAGAGAAAAGAATGGGAAGTTAAACTCATGCTAAAATTTAATACTTTACAACATGGATTGAATAAAGACAAGAGTTTTATGGCCAGATATGAGGATTGTTTACATCTCTCAGAATGACAGACAACCTGTCTACAGACCCACATTGTTTTGAAAAAACTCATTACAAACTTCAAAAGACTTTTGTTGGACAGTTATCTTATCCAGAGATCTTGACAATACATTGTTCTTTTCTCTCCTGTTAAATTAACCCTAGCCTGAATGAATCTATTAATTTTTTACATTTAAAATTTCTCATTTAAATATTTACCAATGTTGTTTCTTGTCCTAGAGCGTGTATATAAACATAGGGAACTCCAGTCTCTGTATTACATCTTGCTTTGAAAACCCACACAAATCGCTCCAGGAACTCGTTTCTTCCTAGTGCCATACAACTTTTCAATAAGAAATATCGGAGATAAGGTTTTGATATATATCCTGTTACCTTTTTTTTTTTTTGGTATAAATATGTTTTATCTAACTGCCTTACCTTAACCTTTCTTATTTCTATTTGTCTGTTTTATTTCATTCTGTCTGTTACCTGTTATTAGATGCAACTGAGAAGGCAAATTTCATGTTTTCCTGTGTAAACATGACTAAATAAAGAAACCTAAACCTAAATCTAAACCTAAACATCTTGCCTGAAGAAGGGGCCTGAGTTGCCTCGAAAGCTTGCATATTGTAATCTTTTTAGTTAGCCAATAAAAGGTGTCATTTTGCTTGGCTTTTCTCTACATGGTAGGGATATTGTAATTCTGCGGTGGGTTGGCACCCTGCCCGGGATTGGTTCCTGCCTTGTGCCCTGTGTTGGCTGGGATTGGCTCCAGCAGACCCACGTGACCCTGTGTTCGGATTCAGCGGGTTGGAACATGGATGGATGGATATTGTAATTTCATAACATGCAGTGTTAGGCTTTCACCAAATACGGCTTTGAACCTGATGGGCACAAAGCTTCATTTTTGGCCTTATCAGACCTTAGAAACTTTTACTAGTTGACTTCAGTGTCTCCCATGCCCCATCTATAAAACTCTAGCTGAGATGTCCTGTGCATTTTGTTTCATCTTTTACGCTCCCCCATGTTGTCTGCATAGTCTCTCCAATCTAAGCCATCGTACTTTGTAATTCCAGATTTCTCTGTTGTTTCTTGGTGGACTTCCTCGCTGGTCTTGTTTTTGCACATCCGTTGAGTTCTTTTGTGGAAGGCCTGCTGTGGCAGATTTATAGCTCTGCCATGCTCTCTCCATTTCTTAATTATTGACTTAACTGCACTCCAAAGGGTATTCAGTGACTTGGATATTTTATTGTTTCAATCCTTTGGTGCCAGTGCTAGTAAGAGTCAAGGTTGTTTCAAACATATTCCATTTCAAAATCGTGAAGACCATTGTGCCCTGAAGAACTTTAAATGCTAAATAAAATGTTTGTTGCATTCCTCAGATCTGTGCTTTGACACAATCCTGTGTCTAATCTCTGCAGGCAATTCTCTCAGCCTCATGGCTTGGTTTTTGCTCTTATAAATATTGTCAACTGTGAGCCCTAATAGTGCCAGTGTGTCCTTTTCCTAATCATACGCTATCAAGAAGTGAATCTGATCACAGGTGCACTCACAAGGAGTAGCAACATCACAATGATAATCAAGAGAATGGGATGCACTTGTGATAAACTTCAAGTGTCATAGCCAATGGTCTAAATCAGGGGTCTCCAAACTTTTTTCCCCTGAGAGCTACTTTTACAAAATGAAAATGGCCGAGAGCTACTCATGTTTTTTAACGTTTATTCTCATAGCTTATTTCAACCCAAACAAACCAAATGAGCTTTTTTTGCCTGAACATTTACAAAATGTTGGTGTCCACAACTCACATTTTGCATTAAAACATCACAAAAATTATTTAGTTCACCTGCAAGTGCATTTTTTATGTCTGTATGCATTTTCTAGTGTATCTCACACTATTGAATCAAAACATGAATGCTGTCAAAACAAAACAATGCAATTCCAAATACGGAGATATGACTTCTTCATTTGTCATTGTGTTCCATGTCACTGTGTCACTTTATTCACATGTCCAGTTGCATGTGTGATGTGTTTTTTAGTTTATCAGATAACTGGCACTGCATGGAGTCAACAAGAGAGGCAGGTGTATGGTGGAGTGGAGCCACTAGGGTTCACTCTTATGGAGACATTTCAATGTTCGTCTGTCAGTCTTGTTCTGAACTTTGATTTCATGACATTCATGTCAGACTCACAGAGGTATGGAGACCCAAACAAAGCAGACATTTTCAGAGCTGCTTGGTGAAGCTTCTTATAGTTATCTGGCTCTACTAAGCTCCAGAAATGCTGAGAATGCTGTTGAGACTTTAACTGCACATTATTTTGAAGGTTTACTAATATATAATATATAAAATACAATATCTGCGTGTCTGTATGTTTGTCCACTTTTCATGAGAGAACTAGATTTAGATCGGGTTTTTTTCTATAATTTGCTTGAACATTCCGGTTGATTTTGCGAATTCTCTCATTGCGCTAAATATCATAGTTCACTTGCGGTACCGATTTATTTGCGCGAATCTAAAAGAGATGCAGCAGGCCGAGGGGAGGGGTCTTCCTCACTCACTTGCCAGCTTCGGGACATGTTCCTTAACTCTGCTTAGGTAGCGAACGAGAGAACAATTGAATTCAATTTTATTTGATATTTAAAATAAAGTGTTACTTAGGTCTTAATGAGTTTGAGTCCAGATATTCTCTTAAGTGTGTGTCACATTGAAAAGACAGATTGCAATTCAGATTATGGATTGTGATATGATTTTTTGGGAAGGTCACCCACCCCTAATTAGACTAATCAAGTTTTCAAATTTATGTAGAATCCATTAACCCTTTGGCAGGCTACTTGGAAAGGGGTTGTGAACTACTGGTAGTTTGCGAGTGACGTGTTGGAAACCCCTGGTCTAAATGTGATATTTTAGGGAGTTTTTTTGTGAATAAATTTGCAAAAATTCCTAAAATCCTGTTTTCGCATTGCCATTCTGGGGTATCAAGTGTTTTTTGATCAGGGAAAAAACAAATTTAAATGATTCTAGCTGCAAAATAAGGAGAGGTGGAAAAAATGAAGGGGTCTGAAAACTGTCTGAAGGGACTAAATGCATAGCTGGCTGCAGGTCACTGGAGTTCATTCCATTGCTGACAGGGAAGCAGACAGACAACAACAACATTTATTTGTATAGCACATTTTCATACATATTATGTACCTCAAAGTGCTTTACAAGATGAAGAAAGAAAAAAAGAAAAATATAAAATTAAAATTAGGCAATACAAATTAACAAAGAATAAAGTAAGGTCCGATGGTAAGGAGGACACAAAAAGCAAAAAAAAATCCAGAGGGCTGGAGAAAAAAAACAAAATCTGCAGGGGTTCTGAGGCCACGAGACCACTAAGCCCTCAATGGGCATTCTTCTTCTTCTTCTTGTTTCGGCTGCTCCCATTAGGTATTGCCACAGCGGATCATCTTCTTCCATATCTTTCCTCTTCATCTTGTTCTGTTTCACCCATCACCTGCATGTTCACCACATCCATAAACCTTGTCTTAGGCCTTCCTCTTCTCCTCTTGCCTGGCAGCTCTATCCTTAGCATCTTTCTCCCAATACCTAACATAATTGATCTCATGGTTTTCTGGCTCCACGTGGAAACATTAGACGACGATGATGGTCATGTGGACCTCTGGCCTTCAATCCATCAATGTAAGGACTGCACTGTGCTTTGATCGGGTGGTGGTGGCACAGATCGCCACCACAGAAAACCGGAAAAAGAACAGCAGAGAAAGTAGGGGCTAATATGGATTTCGGAGCCATGAAACAAATGATAATTCAATGCATATACAGAATATCAGGGTTACAATTTAAGAAAGCTACGAGAAAGCCAAGTTAAAATAATGTTTTTTTAGCAGTTTTTTTAAAGATTTTTAGACATTGTGACCTCTCTGGCAACTTATGCACCCATTATCTGTGCTTCTATTTGGTGGTCAGACCCATTGGGCCCAGTTGGATAGTCACACTCAGTACACTCCATTATAAGGAGCACTCAGTCACACATACAAAGTGAGCCACTTTAGAGTTGACAGTTCATCTTTGGTCTGCGGGAGGAAAATCAAAGATTCATTACGAAAATCTACAAAGACTGGGAGCAGACTTTACACAAGCTGCCACCAGGCTACGGTTTGAACAAATCACTCTAGAGCTGTGAGGCAGCAGTACACTATATAAAAATAAATTACATTGGACTGCTTTAAAAATTGAAGAAAATGTTATCTGATTAAGAAACAAACAAACTGTTGTGGGAGATCATTATAAAAGTGGAGGAAGTAGATGCTTTAAGAATTGCCTTGACTTGGCAGGAAATGTAAAAAGAGGATTTGTTTAAAGTAAACACCGGCTGACTGCTGTGGAAATAAGTCCAGGACTACAAACACAATTGTTGGCTCTACATAAATTGTGAGCCCAGCCAGTTAAATCTGGAGTTATTCAATCACGGGCTATAAAATCCTTAGTTTTAGATCTGTGCTTTGAATCACAGCCAGACAATTCTGCCATGGTACATCATTCCTATACTTTTATTAAGGCATAAAGTGACAAAAATGAAGTCGTATACACAACTTTAATCTTCTTATCTCCCTGTTTAAATAAGTAGACTTTTATAACTGAATCCAAAAAATTATGGACATTTCTGTTAAGTTATATGCTGTGTTAATGTTCTTACAAACGAAACACTGTGTATGCACATCGTGATGGGCCTGCAAGATGAGAGTTATGAGGCAGATTTGAAAGATTTTAAGCAAATTGAGTTGAAGAGGTGACATGGCTTGAAATTTTGAAAATTATGATGGAAATCAGTACAGTGGATCGCAGCTGTTATTTTACATTTACATTTATTGGTTTAGCCAATGCTTTTTCCAAGGTGATTTACAAATGTCAGTCAGTCATTATCCAACCTGCTATATCCTAGCACAGGGTCACGGGGGTCTGCTGGAGCCAATCCCACTCAACACAGGGTTAAAGGCAGGTACAAACCCTGGGCAGGGTGGCCAACCCACCACAGGATTTACAAGTGAAGTTCGCATAATCAAGTAAACGTTATTCTGGAGGATTATTTTGGAACAAGTGTTACAGGACATGGTTAGAACATTGATCACCACAAGCCAAGAGCTCAGAACAAAATACAAGTTCGTTAAAATTCCTTGGATGTAAAAACATAGCAAACCCTTCATCAATTAGACAGAAATACACAGAGCGCATCTTAAATACTTTGAGGGAGTCAGAAGTTCTAATGGAGGTTGGCAGCTTGTTCCACCACGAAAGCTCCATGCACATTGTCTGGATTGTAACTTGATGTTATGCAGAGCTGGCAGCACCAGAGACTGTTCATAAGTAGACCAGGGTGGGTGAAAGAAAGCATAAGACCTGACAAGTGTCTCCATATACATACTGTAAGTATTCTGACTCATTGACTGCTCTGTAGTTAAGCATTAAGGATTTGAACTTAAATTGTGTTGCTACTGGTGGCAAATGTAGCAATTTGAAAAGAGGAGTAGCATGTGCCCATCTTGGATGGTTGAACACCTGGTGTGCAGCAACATTTTGAATCAAATGAAGCAGCTTGGTGACACATTCTGGGTGCCCTGCCAGTAGATAGTTGCAGTCATCCAGACGTGACAAGATCAAAGCCTCAACTAGTTGAGTTGTGCTACGTACTCACTCAGATATGGTTTGATCTTGTTGATATCATACAGAGTGCATCTGCATGAACAAGAGACAATTGCTTCACAGTCAGTGAAGGATAGCTGGTCATAGATCAACACCCAAAGGATGTGTATTGACTTGGCAATAGTGAGCTGAGCCAAGCAGAGATGGAGTGCTGAATAGACAGATAAGTTGGGAAAACAAGAAGATCTGTCTTTGCTAGGATGAGCTGGAGATGCAGAGATCCTAGCTGATACCATATAGTCCACTGGTGGCTGGTGAAAAAAATCTGGCCTATTGTGGGACCAACTGAAGCAGAACTTATCTTTTATATGGTGCCTTTCACATCTATCTATCTATCTATCTATCATCTATCTATCTATCTATCTATCTATCTATCTATCTATCTATCTATCTATCTATCTATCTATCTATCTATCTATCTATCTATTATATAGTGCCTTTTGATGGCCAGGAGAAGCGAAAAAACAAAACAAAAAAAACTCCAGGGGCTGGAGAAAAAAAAAAACAAAATCTGCAGGGGTTCCAAGGCCATGAGACCACCCAGCCCCCATTAGGCCTTCTACCTAACATAAATGATCTCAATCAGTCCTCATGGTTTTCAGGTTTCATGTGGAAGAATTAGACGATGATGGTCATGTGGACATCTGGCCTTCAATACATCAATGTAAGGACTGCATGGTGCTTTGATCAGGTGGTGGTGGCGCAGATCGCCACCACAAAAAAATGTGAAAAAGAGCAGCTATCTTATATATCCTATATACTTATATCTATCTGGTCATTACACATGCTCTCATGGTCCTCATCCTAGTATCAATGTACATCTTGGCCTGTCCAGTACCAGATCTATAGCACAAATCAGATAATAAAATGTATTATACACTTTCGTCCATGCTGCCCAATCTGATGTTAGCTTTCCCATTTCTAAAACGTCAGTCTGTGACATCCACAGTCCCCTTATTCTTCCCATAACTTGTCCTATACATGTGGAAAGGAAAAGGTGCGCCTGCCACCCAAATTTTATCCTACACCTGTCTCTAAATTGTCAAATCCTCTGCCAACTTGTCTACTTCTCTATTCTGCCAAAACACACAACATAATGCCTGCACCCCCACCTCCGTAATCTTCTAATAACGTAGACTTCTGTCTGTCCTATAACTTATCCATAGCGTAAGTCCAATCCAGATCTTATTCTGCCTCTGCTAACAGAGTGCCCAATCCTTGGCCAGTTCCACTGTATTCCATAAATCCACAACATTCAGTCAATAGTCCTCTGATTTTTCTCAAGTCTTGCATCCTAGTTTATCATTTACCATAGCCATAGAGTCATTCTCACTCTAATTGTATTCTAAACTTAATGCCAGTCTGCCCAGTTCTACACAAGTGTTGCCAACATTACCTCATCTGGGCACAAATTCACAATGTAAGATTCACAGACCCCCATCTTAAAACATAATTTGCCCCCAAACCTATCTTACACTACACCCACAGGACAAGTCCAACCAAAATCTTATTCTGATTTTATGATTAGGATGCCTATATTTCCTTGAACATAAATTTTGCCCTTATTTCCTTCAGGCCTGAAAATTTCTCAATTACTTTCTGATTAAATTGAGTCATTTTACTAAGTGTGCCAAAAAAATAATTAGCTGCATACTATTGTCTAGACACTGTTTTTTTCTGTAGTGGCACACTTTTTGTAAACCAAATCATTCCAAGGCATACAATTATTCTACTAACCACAAACATATATATATATCTCATCTATTATTCTCGACAGGACGTGATGATTTTTTGGTCATCTCTTCGTTGTGCCTTCTAATGCCAGTCCTGTAGCCTTGATCTAGCTGTTCAGCAATACTAATCCTGCCAAAACAATTTAACCTCATGCTATTGTCTAGATGACTGCGGCTACATTCATGCTGCTTGCATTTTTCAGAAAGATGTTTTAGATCTCATACACCTATCTTGTCCACAACGCTTCGGTACCAACACTTTGAAAGAGCAAACAGGGAAAGGAAAAAAAAGGGCATTACTTACACCATGTTCAGTTAGCCAACTTGGTTTGTCATAAAAAGAGCTGGAAAAAGTCAGTGTGTAAGCTCATCCTCAAATTATTAAGAGGTTGGTCAAGTGTAAGCTACTTTATGTTTTTTTCCTGAAGTGAATGATTTATGAAGAGGTGTTTTGTTAAAGAAATAACTAAATTTTCTTTCATTTCTGAAGTTCTGCTTAAAGTTGCCATTAAAGTTGCCCTCACTCATCTGTAGTTGCATAATGTTAAAGGCAGGTGTGAACTGTGAACCACTGACATCAACATGACATAGTGTGTTGACGATTGTCATTAATTAAAAAACCTAAAACAATACTAATTCACTGCCAATAAATGGGGGAGTGTCTGGGACATCAGAAATCAGAAAGTAACCAATTAAAGGACAGCCTCAGGTCACCTGCTTGGCAAAAGATCGATTTACATAGACTCTCATTTGACCGGTGTCGTTCAATCAGGAAATACAGGTATTCACACAGAATTCTTTTTTTTATTTACAAAGAAATCAAACAAATACAAGTCGAAACAAATTTTTAATGAATGTTAACATGTGCTGACACCAGGCACCTTTTATAAATAAACAAATTTATTTCAGGATTATTTCACAGTACCTAATTAATTTAAGCAGATTTTTTAAAATAATTAGTGGGGGTCAGTGCTCCAGCGCTTGCATTACAAACTGGCAGGTACAGCTGCGTATCACTGACATAACACTGATAAGAGAAACCGTGGGGCAGGATGATAGGTCCTAGTGAGAAGGTGTATACAGAAAAGAGGAGAGGATCCAACACGCGTCCTTGAGTCACCCTCATGTTTGTCTTGTGCACCTATAACATCTCTTCTCATCAGGATACACAGTAGGATCTGCCCAAGAAGTAGGACTGAAACCACCTGAGGATAGTCCTAGTGATGGGAAGGTCAGAGTAGCAAGGATGTTGTGATGGTTGCCTGTGTCAAAGGCATTGGAGAGATCTAGAAGGATGAGGATAGATTACATGTTGGTAGCTCAAGCTAGCCATAATATGCCAATAACAGTGAGCAGAGCTTTCTTTGTGGAATGCCCCCTTATGAAGCCTGACTGATTAGGATGAAGCAGTCTGTTCTGTTGAAGAAAGGATGATTAGAGATAGCACATATATGTATACAGTAGAGTCTTGCTTATCCAACCTTCGCTTATCCAACATTCTGTATTATCCGACGTCCTTGTGCGCGCGCATGTGTGTGTGTGTGTGCGTGCGTCTCTCTCTCGCACGTGCGTGCGTGTGTGTGCGTGCGTCTCTTGCATGTGTGTGTGTGTCCGTCTCTCTCGCGTGTGTGTGTGTGTGCGCGTGTGTCTCTCTTTCTCTCGCGTGTTGTGCATGTGTCTCTCTCGCGTGTGTGTGTGTGTTTCTCTCTCTCTTGCGCCTGTATGTGTCTGTCTGTGTCTCTCTCTCTCGTGCTCTCTCTCTAACGCTGCACAGGGAATGCACAGGGAGAGACTGAACATGTGCGGAAATCATCAGCGCACACAAACCGAAAGGGAAACTGGCTTGTTCCTATACAGAGTGCGTGGTCGTGCACAGAGGCAAAAGTTTGGCGAACTTTTTGGTCATAACCCGATTTGTACGTGTTCAGAGATGTTCGTGAACTGAGGTTCCACTGTATTAGGCTCGTAATGTGTAAAATTATAACATAGTTTGACGTTTAATAGGCTTTTTCTTAACACCTCCCATTATCCGACATTTTTGCTTATCCGACGTACTGCCAGCCCATTTATGTCGGATAACCGAGACTCTACTGTATATATATATATATATATATATATATATATATATATATATATATATATATATATATATATGTATATATATATGTATATATATATATATATACACACACACATATATGTATATATTCACTATATACTGTATACTAGCTGTCCCGCGTGGCTCTACCCGCATAGCAGCAAAACAGGACAGTGAGAAGGGCCCTGCCCCTGCCCGGCTCCCAACTCCTGAGGTCACGCTTCCCTCTCCTCTCGGCCTGCAGCCTCTGTCTCAGATTAGCATAAATATATCGCTCCTGCAAACAAACTATGATTCTTACCGTGGTGAGAGAAAAAATTAACTGGAATGTTCAACCAAATTATAGACAAAAACCCGATCTAAATTCGTTAAGTAGTTCTCTCATTCACTAGCTAAGTGGAGGTAAGGAACAGCCCAAGGCTAGCGCGTAAGTGAGGAGGGACCAGACCCCCCTCTCCTCAGCCTACTGCGTGTCTCTCGGATTCATGCAAATAAATTGGTACCGCAAGTGAACTATGATACATAGCGCAATGAGAGAATTCGCAAAATCAACCGGAATGTTCAAGCAAATTATAGAAAAAAAAAGAGATCTAAATCCGTAGTTCTCTTATGAAAAGCGGACAGACATACAGACAGACACTGGGTTTCATATATATATATATATATATATATATATATATATATATATATACTGTATATTTATACTGTATATATAAATATATATATATATATTTAGTCACACAATGTGCATATGGGACTAAATGTGTTATGCTGAACAAGGAGTTAACAGAGTGCACTAACACCTTTTCTCCTTCCTCTGCAGATCCTCAGAAGGGAAGCCTTCTTAATTGTAATCCCAGTCTTCAAACAGAATCCACTTCCAGTTCCAGTTTCTGCTCTGCTCCTGACCTCACTTCCACCTATAGCTCCGTAAACACACCTCTTCCTCCTCTCCGACTATAAAGCCAGCCACTTTATTAAGTCAGTCCCGACTTGGACTCAGGTGATTCCTCAGCCATATATATTAATTTGCTTTTTTGTGATTATTGAGAATATATGCTCTTTCGTACTATATATTCGGCTAGCAAAACTTAATTTTGGAAATCTATGAGTGTACTGTGTGCAATGCTGGTCACCACCATACAAGAAAGACAAAACAGCCCTTGAAGCTGTGCAGAGGAGAACAACCAGGAGCATCTCAGGACTGACAGATTCAGAGAATTAAAGCTGTGTAGCCTCAAGCAGAGAGACTGCATGGGGACATAATCCAGGCCTTTAAAATTCTCAAAGGCATTGATAAAGTAGATCCAGCTGAATTCTTTGAAGTAAATGGTAAGTCACATAACCAAGGACACCAGTGGAAATTGAGGAGAAGGACATTTAGGTCTGAATCCAGGAGACACTTTTTTACTCTCATATTTGTGGGAATCCGAAACAAACTATTGACATAAATACTTGAAGCAGAAACCTTGACAAGCTTTAAGAAATATCTGGATGAGAAACTGGGACAGCTTTGCTATTAGCTAAATGAATGAGCTTGATGGAGCGAATGGTTTCCTCTCATTTGTCAAATTGCTTATATTCTTATTTGTTTGTTAGTGTCCTTTATTAGCGTTACAAACCCATTTTCTGGCTTCAAATTTGATTTTGTGGTAAGTGATTTGGTTCACATGAAAAATGGGACAGATTCTCAATATTGACTTTTTTTCATTTTCTGATGGATCTCCTCCTGGTCACCTCCATTATTTCTAGTTGGCCCTTCTTTCTTTTGGCAGACTTAACATTGGGACCTTCAAAACTCAACTTGATGTTAGTTTAAAGAAATCAGGTGAATAGGATTCATAAGCTTTATTGGCCTAAATTACGTGTTTGCGTCAAAATTCCAGCCAGGTTGCACTATTCACGCTGTCCCAGTGACTTTGTAGATTTTCTCCAAAGATGTGTAATCAGTGTACAAAATACTCTGTGATAATTGTGGGTCCTGTTAGTGCTGTAGAGTTGACTGAACGCTGACATCTTCCTTTGGTACTTTGAAATATACAATAAGATAGCTATTAGTTAGGATGTATATATCTAAGGAGACAAATTACAAAATCCAAGGATAAGCAATCTGTAAACAAAAGTCATGCTACCTTGTACCTCTGAAAAGCATCATGCAGAACATCAACTTTTCATGAGACAAATGCACTTACACATTGTGTATGCAACTCTAAAATCCGTATTTCATCATGCCATGAACCAATTTGTCATCATGCCAAAGACCAGCACTGCAGCTCTGGTTAAGTCAAGTCAAAGTGAACTTTATTGTCATCTCAACCATATACAAGTATACAGATAGACGAAATTGCGAAGCTCAGGGTCCACAGTGTAACAACATGAAGTGCAAATAATAAATTAAAAATAGAATTAAAATTAAGATTTAAATTTAAAATTAAAACACAAACAAGACAAGACATTGTGCAAAGACAAGACAAAGAAGTAGCAGCAATATTGACGTGTAGTTAACAATATGAACATTGATGCAATGTATGGTATTTGCAATCTAGATACATAAATATAGTCAACAGATATGTAATATAATAAATAAATAATAAATAATAGATGTAGATAATACAGAAATTATCAGTGTATGCTAATAGTTGTTTAAGACATGTGTAAACAATGACAGGTCAGATTGTTTCACAGCAGAAGGATATCAAGAGTGTCCAAATACTTAAAGGTCAGTATGAGATTTTCAGTTCTTTTCTACAGGCACACTAGTCTTTGCAGGAAAGTGTTTTTAGAGGTGGTTGAGGCAGTGTGGAAGATCCCAGGTGGCAGCATGGTGTTAAGGAGTCAGACAGCTTGGGGGTAAAAAAAACATCCTGCAGCCTTGAAGATCTGGCTCTGATACTACAGTATCTTCTCTTGGATGGCAGAAGTGTAAAAAGTCCATGTGAGGGGTGTAAGGGGTCCTGTACAATGCTTCACTATCCTTTGCAGGCGCTTGCGGTCGAATATGTTGCAGTTGCCATACCAGACAGTGATGCAGCTGGTCAGAACACTCACAATGGTGCTTCTGTAGAACATGGTGAGGATGGAACGGGGAAGACTTGCTCGCTTCAGCCGCCTCAAGAAGTGTAGTCTCTGCTGGGCTTTCTTGATTAGTGATGAGGTGTTATGCATCCACGTAAGTTCCTCAGTTATGTGCACACAGAGGAACTTGTTACTCCTAACACTCTCCACATCTAGACCGTTGATGCTGAGTGTGATTTTCTAAAGTCCATGATTATCTCTTTTGTCTTGCCGACATTGAGAGATAGATTGTTGTCTTCACACCATGCAGACAGCCGTTCCACCTCATCTCTGTATATTGTTTCATCATCCCTGCTTACCAGTCCCAGCACCGTCGTATCATCTGCAAACTTGATGATGTGGTTGGTGTTGTGCGTGGCTGTGCAGTCGTGAGTCAGCAGGGTGAAGAGCAGTGGACGAAGCACACAACCCTGCGGTGCTCCAGTGCTCAGTGTGATGTTGCTGGAAGTGTTGCAGCCTATCTGAACTGACTGGGGCCTCTCTGTCAAGAAGTCCAGGATCCAATTGCAGAAGGTGGTGTTCAGGCCCAACCTGCTCAGTTTTACAAGCAGCTTTTGAGGGATGATTGTGTTGAAGGCAGAGCTAAAGTCTATGAATAGCATCATGACATATGTGTCTTTTTTATCCAGATGTGTCAGGGAGAGGTGAAGGACAGAGCATATGGCATCCTCAGTTGACCTGTTTGAGCGGTATGCAGACTGAAGAGGGTCAAGAGAGGGAGGGAGATTAGTCTTTATGTGTGACATGACTAACCTTTCGAAGCACTGCAGCTCTGGTTAGTTAAGAGCACAGCAGGCAGAATAACACAATTTTAAGTGTAAAGCAGCATTCCCCTACAATGTGAAAAATGCTGGCATCATAATAACAGTAATCTTTGTCACTTTCTTCTATCGATCATTATATACTTCAGCAAACACTAATGGCTACTGGGCTTTTTATTTATACATTTCCTCTAGATGTCTCTGCTCTCTTTCATGGACCTTATTAAGGCTTGCAAAAGGATGTTCTTCTCTGCAGGATAAGATGCAACAACCCAAACATCTGGTCCTGCCTTGACTGTGACACACAGCTATGTCCCACAGCATTCATGACAGTCAGTCTACCTGCCAGCTGCTACAATGCTTTCTTGCAAAGCCAGTAATGAGCACAGAGTGATTTAAAACACCATAGCAGGTTTTTCAGGGAAACCATCCAAACCATCACACCCCCCCATCTTTCCAAGGTTTTCAGGGAGTACAATGGCTTAATTAGGAGAAGTGGTCGGGGTTTAAATTTGACTCCTTTAGGTTAACTACAAATTAAGTCAGTATGGATGTGTAATGCACAGGGTTGATGTCTATGTTGGATGGTTTTAGACTCCCAGGAACCGAGTAATGAACAAATCAGAATAATGCAACATTATGGTGTTTTCAGAGATGTGGTTAGCTGGTTTGAAGGTTTGAGTATTTGTAGATTTTCTTCAAAGACATCTTCAAAGAGTTTGTTATGACAATTATGTTTATTACATATTTACGAACGTAAAGCTAAAGAAATGTAAGGCTAAAGAAAAGGCGTATGAGAGGGTGGACAGTAAGGAAGGAGAAAAGGACATGTAATGATAGGCTAGACAGAGGGACTGAGCTAGGAAAGATGTGCAGCAGGTTAGGGTGATATAGGATAAAGATGGAAATATAATCACAAGCAAGGAGAGTGTGTTGAGCAGATGGAAAGAGTACTTTGAGAGGCTGATGAATGAAGAGAATGAGAGAGACAGAAGGTTGGATGATGTGGAGATAGTGAATCAGGAAGTGCAACGGCTTAGCAAGGAGGAAGTAAGGGCAGCTATGAAGAGGATGAAGAATATAAAGGCCGTTGGTCCTGATAACATACCTGTGGAAGCAAGGAGGTGTTTAGGAGAGATGGCAGTGGAGTTTTTAACCAGATTGTTTAATGGAATCTTGGAAAGTAAGAGGATGCCTGAGGAGTGGAGAAGAAGTGTACTGGTGCCAATATTTAAGAATAAGGGGGATGTGCAGAGCTGTAGTAACTACAGGGGGATAAAATTGAGCCATAGCATAAAGTTATGGGAAAGGGTAGTGGAACCAAGGTTAAGAAGGGAGGTGATGATTAGTGTGCAGCAGTATGGTTTCATGCTGGGAAAAATAAATACAGTATAGAGAAGGCCAAAAGGAGTTGCATTGTGTCTTTGTGGTCTTAGAGAAAGCATACGACAAGGTACCTAGATAGAAGATATAGCACTGTATGTGGAAGTCAGGTATGACAGAGTAGTATGCTAGAGTGGTACAGGATATGTGCGAGGGAAGTGAGACAGTACTGAGGTCTGTGGTAGGAGTGACAGATGTATTTAAGGTAAAGGGTGCGATTACATCAGGGATCAGCTCTGAGCTCTTTCTTATTTTTAATGGTGATGGACAGGTTGACAGACAAGATTAGACAGGAGTCCATGTGGACTATGATGTTTGCTGATGACATTGTGATCTGTAGAAAGAGTAGAGAGCAGATTGAGGAGACTCTGGAGAGGTGGAGATATGCTCTAGAGAGGAGCAGTAGAAACAAGACAGAATACATGTGTGTGAATGAGAGGGAGGTCAGTCGAATGGTAAGGATGCAAGGAGTAGAGTTGGCAAAGGCTGGTGAGTTTAAATACTTGGGATCAACTGTACAGAGTAACAGGGAGTGTGGAAGAGAGGTGAAAAAGAGAGTGCAGGCAGGGTGGAATGGGTGGAGAAGAGTGTCAGGAGTGATTTGTGACAGATGGGTATCAGTAAGAGTGAAAGGGAAGATCTACAGGACGGTAGTGAGAGCAGCTTTGTTATATGGGTTGGAGACGGTGGCACTGACCAAAAAACAGGAGACAGAGCTGGAGGTGGCAGAGTTAGAGATGTTAAAATTTGTTTTGGGTGTGATGAGGATGGAGAGGATTAGGAAGGGGTCAGCTCAGGTTGGATGGTTTGGAGACAAATCCAGAGAGGAGAGATTGCGTAAGTTTGGACATGTGCAGCGGAGTGATGCTGAGTATATTGGGAGAAGGACGCTAAGGATAGAGCTGCCAGGCAAGAAGAAAAGAGGAAGGCCTAAGAGAAGATTTATGGATGTGGTGAGAGAGAACATGCAGGTGATGGGTGTGACAGAGCAAGATGCAGAGGACAGAAAGATATGGAAAAAGATGATCTGCAGTGGCAACACCCAATGGGACCAGCCGAAACAAGAAGAAGAGATATTTACATACATGTTATAAATAACAGTGAGTCATATTAAAAAATAACAGTGATGACAGAATGTAATTACATGTATTGGTATTGCACATAAAATGTTTTTTTAATAACTTTTACAGTACCATATGGTTGAAATTACATTCATGGACAGCTACTTTCAGCTCAAATGATGAAGATTCCTATGCTATTGTTACTTGTTGGATGTGGAGAGTCTGTGGCTAATTGCAGTTCAATTGTCTTATACATAACATTTTTCAAGGAAGTACCCGATGGAGATTTAAAGCTTTGACCAAAAATTGTTGGCAGCATCGTAAAATGATAGATAGAGGATCATTATGATGCTTAGCTGATACATTAAAGTGTTTATGAAGTACTGAATCATCTTAATCTTTAGATAATGCGTCCATTATGTTGTTTATACTATAATTCATATATTGAGTACTTATTTTGTCACTGTCACCAAACCATCTTTCTTTCTTTTCTAAATAAGTTAAATTGCTTGTATTTATTCCTTTTATGGGCCTGAACTTCATGTTATTTATTCACTTTAATTTCAAGAAATAGAGAAATAAAATGGAATGTGTAGATAATTCTTATAATCGTCTTTTACAAGTACTGTATATATATATATATATATATATATATATATATATACATATATATACAGTATATATATATATATATATATATATATATATATATATATATATATATATATATATATATATGCTGCATATGAAGCTATAACAGAGTTAATTATTAAAGACAAGGAAAAGAATTGAGTGTAACTCAAGGGTTAACTAAATGTAAGTTAAAGCTGAAAGTGCAAGAGATCTCTGCCTCCTCTTAGAGAAACTAACAATGTAATTTTCCAAAGTTAAAATGAGGTAAATGAGTAACAAACAGCCCTCCAGAAAAAGAGATAAAATGATGGGAAAGCCCAAACATCCCTCCTCTGAAGCAGCGCTAAGATCAATAGGACAATCTACACAACACCCCTCTTAATGAAGCGGTGTTCAGAATAATGGATAATCGACATGAGTCAGAAATTACTGCTGGAGTTAGTTGATTGGAGGAGGTTATAAAGTTCTGCATATTAAGAGTCAGATGACATGATGTAATTAGAAAAGAGTATAAAAGCAGATGAATTGTTTAACTGATTGCTCACTCCATGGACTGAGATACTTTATTCGTGCATAACTCTGTGCAAATAAAGACATGTTCTGGATTCTCATCTGGGTTCTGTGACTACCTTCATTGAAGATGGAAGAAAGTTTTTTCCATAACATGAACTGCTGTGATTGAGGTTTGTACAAGACACCAGTGACTACAAAGACAAGGATGGGATGGGCAAGGCAAAAGCCAGACTGTTAGCATATAACGAGACCTACTACTGTATTCTGGTACAGAAAGGGATGGATAAATAAACAATATTATTACTATCATATTGAATAAATAAAGAATGTCATTATTAGGTGATCAAACAAATACACATTTGAAGTCATACCTTTCTTATATGCTAATACTCAGTCATCCAAATCCACCTACAATACTCTGTCATCCAACTGCACCTACAATACCCGGTCATCTGACCCCACCTACAATCTTACATCTGACCCCAAACCACCCAATGTCCAGTTTTGAGGAGTACTGACACACATGACTGCAAATGTTTTGGTGTTTTGGCATCAGGCTCAGCTATTGATTGAGTAAAAGAAAAACATGTTAAACATATACAATTTAAAATAACCACTCTTAAAAGTCAAACAAATTCAAACTAATTTGCTGTTGAAGTCATGCCGAAAGTGTCTCTGTTTAACTCTTTTAGGGCGGATGTCGACTTTTGTCCACAGGAGAGGTTGAAGGCGAATGTCGACAAAAGTCGACATCCAGGGATAGAGGGCGACAATCAGCTGTTAATGGCGACAAATTTCACTGTCACGTCACAGGCATTCCCTCTGTGCTTGGAGGAATGCTAGACTCGTTGACTTGGCAAATAAACCTTGCGTGTGCGTGAGTTGCGAAATGTAAACAAAGGCAAGATGGCACCGACATGTGAAAAGGCAGCGAAGCAAGTGCAGAAAAGAAAACACTTGGCAGACGTTGTTTTGCGCATTATCGCGGAGTCGGACTCTTGATTTTTCAGAATCGGACTTTATTGGCAGTGATCAGGAGATCGAGCAAGAGAGTTAGAAGCAGGCATCAGCTGATCAGACACCAGCCGATGCCGCGCCAGTGGATCTGCTGCCAGTTGAGTGCCTTCGCGCAGCCGATGCATCTACGGCAAGGTTCGCATGGGATAAATACACAGACATTGATCCGTTGAGAGCCGATCTGGCTACCGGAGTTTACAAGACGGCATGGCTTGCTGTTGGACACGACAGATCACCAGCTGCTGTACTTCAGGCTGCTCTCTCCTGATGCTGCTTTTCAGCTACTGTCAGACGAGACAAACAGGTAGGCAGAGATTTTTTTTGAATCGCGGGCTGCGTTTGCATCGCATTCTCGTTTTTCAAAGTGGAAACCCACAACGAAAGACGAGATGAAGCGCGCTGTGGCATTACAAATAGAGATGGGACAGAACTGGTGATATAACTTCAGGGAGCATTGGTCCAAACGTGTTTTGTCCCCTGGTGGCTTAGGTACGTGCTGCTGCAAAGTTTTATTCACTTCTGTAATAAACAGAAGCAAATCCCATGGGGTGAGCCAGGCTAAAATGCCATACATAAAGTTCATAAAGTTTCAGAAGATGAAAAGAGGTTTTCATGCAGGCAGAAAACTTGGTGGCAGTGGCATGGCACGATGGCAAATGGGTGACTTGTCTCTCTACAGTACACACTAACAATATATGTTAGAAAATGCAGCAACAGACAATTGAAAAATAGGCACCAAAACAACACATATTGTAAGGAGTGCAATGTGGCAATGACTGAAATTGGCTGCTTTGAGCGAGATCAGACTTTGCTGAGTAAAATGTATGTGATATGTATGTGAAATCATAGAGTATGCAGGCTCATACAACATGCAAGACAGTAACATTGGTCAAAAGTAAATATTTTTTGTTGATTTGATATGTTAAACAATTGCTTTGTGTTCTTTTTTAAAAAATGTTAGTTTTTGGAAAAATATTCAGCCCTAAAAGAGTTAAGATAGACAAGTTCAGAAATTGGTTTTCAATGGGAGATTTTGAGATTTCCAAAATTAGGTACAGTACACTGTATTCAAGATATCTCAACAAATACTTAACTCTCTAGACAAATTTCAACTATCAGTTCCCCAGGAACTGAGTTGTTTCATTCAGACAGACAGACACAACTGTCACAGTAGGTGTTTTTTGCATGCACATCAGTCAGAGGATCACTTTCAGGCCTTGTCTGATTTATGTACTAACCCTCAGGGATGACAGAGAGTGCTGGCACTAACGATGTCCTCTTCTTTTCCCTCCACATCTCAGAGAAGACGCCGATTGAAGACAACTGACTCTGACCTTTCTGGTCCCCGGGCCACAAATTATGAGATGGCCAGAAGGAGGCGTTGTTAGGTGACTGAGCATCCCATGGGATGGAGCTCCTTAACCAAACCCAGAGGGGCAGAGAGTGAGAGAGAAGCCTTATCACTACCAGCCCCAGAGAGGCTATTTTGTCATTTCTTTTTTTGGTTACTTGCGCCATCAAGAGACATTGAATTAAAAGGGGACAGCCCGGTTGGTGTCCTAACATTTATTCGGTAGAGTTATCGTTCCTCGTACAATCACAATGTGAATACTCCTAAAAAAGGGCAGTTCAGAAATTGGTCGAGGGATTGATGGACTGATGAAACATTGAAATGGCATATAAACATTTTGCATTTTTTTATTACAATGGCATTGTGGCGCAGGGCTAATGCTGCTGCCTCGCATCAAGAAGAAGACCAGGAAGAGTTTTCTCAGGTGCTCCAGTTTCCTCCTACAGTCCAAAGACAGGCAGGTTAGGTGAGATAACATTGTTTGTGTCAACCCAGTGATAAACTGGTGTGCTCTCCAGAGATTGTTCCTGTCCTAATACTGGAATAGGATTCAGTTCCCCCCTGACCGTGCTCAGGATAAGTGGGTTTGAAAGTGGATGGATGGATGGATGGATGGATGGATGTCAACAATGGCAATGCTCAAGTACTACCTTTTATTGGCAACTCTAAATTGGCCCTGTGTGTGTTTGAGAGAGCCTTAGGAGTGACTGGTTCCCTGTTTACGATCGTTTCCTGCCTTGAGCCCAGTTCAGCCAGGATACACCCTTGAACTGGAATAAGCAGAAGTGAGAACATTATACAAATACTTAAACAGTTATTGCTTACCTGGAGCAGAAACAGGAGATGCCATTTTTAATGGCATTTCTTGGCCACATGTAATTTAAGCTATTCTAGTGACCGATCATACTTATTATTGGAAATGATACATTTTCCCATTAGTATCCTTAAATGTCATTTTCATTTCAACATGTGCAACTGAAGTATGAAAAGAAAACGCTTTCCTCATTTTGTTCAAACTTCATTTAAATTAGCATGACAGTGAAAGTTTTTACTTTCATTTTAAAATGCAGAAATGACTGATGCCTTCCTGCGTTCCCATTTCTGAGCCTGTCAAAGTATTGTACTGAAGATTATCCCACAAGCATTCTGTGTAATTAATGAATTTGGACAAAATGAGAATGCTTTCTTTTGACTTTGATTTCTCAGACTAACAGAGGAGAACAAATGATTCAGCCCTTCATTTTCTAAACTGCTTCTCCCAGTCGGTGTTGTGGCAGTACAAAACGGGCTCTCTGCATGAATGGAACAGGAGCATGTCACACTTGTGATGTGGGGGGTGTTGAAAGCGGGTTACTAACTGTTTTACATGTTCTAGCAATAGCTCAGAGTGTGCAGCTTTCATGCACTGATCCTGACTACTGAAGATAAAGGAAACTAGAGGCTACAAAAATAATTTCCCACTGCTCTTCTGTTGTTTAGGACCGCAGAAGAGATGACATTCCCTCTGGGTCAAAGTCCATACTGTGCTCTTCGTGTACATAGTGTCAGAGATGAGCACTTAGGGAACACCTTCAAGGCTCTAATAAGGTAAGTGGTACCACTCCACACCTTAAGGGGGCACAGTTGCTAATGCCTTCTCCCTTGTCCTCTGTAATTCTGAACAAAGCTTGGAAGTTGACTGAGGTCAATTCCTTTGTTTCCTTGGAAAGGTACACCAGACATGCACAGGAGTGTCCCTAAGGATCAGTGCTGGGTCCTCATCATCCAATCCCATGATTTTTCATATCAGTGATATGCTGATGATACACGGTTGTACATGCATGTCTTACTGATAGTAAGATGAAGGACAACCACCTTTAGTTTAACCTGGTAAAGATGGAGCTTCTTGTTACGGCCATCCAGTCTGTTAAACTCCTAATCTTTGTACAGCTTGGCTCATTGTCACAAACACTTGCCAAGTCAGCACACAACCTTATGGAGGTAATTGATGGACAACTGTCTTCCTCTGACCACATTTTTCCTGTCTCCCATTCACATAGATTCAGATCTTCTCTGACTGGGTAGGCAGCACGACTTCTGGTCCAGGCTTTGGTCTTGTCATGTCCGGATTACTGCAACTCACTACTAGAAGGATGACCTGCATGTGCCATCAAGCAATTGCAGATGGTCCACAGTAAACAAGCCTGTCTTGTGTTCAATCAGGCAAGACATGCATGTGTCACTCTTCTTTTCACCTGGTAGCGGCATGTATCAAGATCAAATCCTTGATGCTTGCCTATAGAGTAGTCTGTGGGTTAATAACTTAGTATATAGAGACACTGGTGAGGTCAGTTATGGTACACACTCTGTACACCCTGAAGGATGTAGTAAAGGAGAGAGTTAAAACAAAATTGAGTGTCATTATGAAAAATGATACACATCCTCTGTCTGACGCATTAACACTGAGGACTTTCAGCCAATGAATTATTCGGTAGACACGTGTCAAGAGACTCTAGGGGAACTCTTATACACAAACAGCAATAAGGCTGTGTGATGGATGGCCAGGGACCTTGCCCCACCTGGAGGCCTGGAGAAGCAGGGGACTGGGAGAGGGTCAATTCCTTCCCCAGGTCGGAAGAAGGTGGCCATCCTGGATGATGTGGAAGCCATGGAGCTGGAAGGATCAATGCTGTGGGGATCTGTGGCCACTGCCAGGGGGTGCCCGAAGAACTATGGAGCCTTGGACTACAGCACTTCCACCACACCAGGAAGTGCTGCAAGAAGGTCATCAGGGAGCACCTGGAGCACATCCAGATGCATTATAAAAGGGGCCTCCTCACTCTATTCGGGGAGCCAGAGTCAGGTGGAAGAGGAAGGAGCTTGCAAGAAAGGAATGGAGGCGGCAGAAGAAAAGAGATAAGAAAAAAGGACTGAGCAGCGAGTTGTTTGTTGCTGATTGATGGACATTGTATGCTGTACATTAAAAAGAATAAAAGCGTGTGCTTGGACATTTGGCTGTCTCAGTGTCTGTCTGTGTCCGGGCTTCTTTTACAGTACAGCCTGCAAAATGCTTACTGGGACTGTGAATTCTTTCTTTTGAAATTTTTCCTTTTTAGTCATTCTGGTGTGTGTCGAGACTAAAGTATCTATCTATCTATCTATCTATCTATCTATCTATCTATCTATCTATCTATCTATCTATCTATCTATCTATCTATCTATCTATCTATCTATCTATCTATCTATTCTATAGTGCCTTTCCTATCTATCTATCTATCTATCTATCTATCTATCTATCTATCTATCTATCTATCTATCTATCTATCTATCTATCTATCTATCTATCTATCTATCTATCTATCTATCTATCTACTGCAAAAAGCCAAATTTCTCATTGGGGACAAAATAAAATAAAGTTCTATCTAAAGTTCTAGCTATTTAAACCTGGAGGAAGAGCTACTTGGCCACCTTAAATATGGTCACACTGATGACACCATTTAATGTCACTTCCAGGGATAGGTCCACTAGCTGTACTGACTGCACAAGGTCACAGTCATTTTGAATAGAGATGGAATTAGAAGATGGTTGGTAAAAAATAACTAGTGTAAAGCCTATGGCGCGTACAGGTGCCCTATCCCCGACACAGACAGGCAGGACATGATTTTAGTTACACATCCCATGGTTTACTTACAGTCCAACACACAATGCTCACAGGGCAAAGCAAAACACAGTCCCTTTGCCGCCAGTCCTTCTGCCTCCACTACTCCTCAAGAGCTTTGTCTTTCTTCCCCCGACTCAGGCCATTGAGTGGTGGTGACTGGCTGCTTTTATAGGGCACCCGGAAGGAGTCCAAGTGCCCAACAAGCTTCTTCCAGCAGTACTTCTGGGAGTGGCAGAAGTGCTGCCAAATAGGGCCCTGTAGATGACCTGGTGCCCCAGAGCCCCAGCAAGGTTGAGCTTCCATGTTCATAACCGGTAGCCCCACTGTAAGACAAGGGGGCTGCCCTCTGTCGGTCCGGGGGAGAAACAGTCTTGAAAATAGTCTCCCCCCAGTCCTTCCATACTCAGGGCATCCTGGCCAGGTAAGGGCTCTAGTTGTCTGCCACAGTAGCCAAGGTCAGAACCGGAAAGACAACATTAAGTAAACAAAGCTCAGTTGTCAGTAGAGAATCGTAGTGAGAATGTCAGAACCTATAAGAATGAATAAAGGCAAACTTAGATAGAAATCTTAATTGAGAAGCAGAAAAGATTTAAAAAACAGAGATTTGTTTCAATACTCAAATAATACTGCTAGCTATTAGTTATATTTGTCAACTCGGACAATGAACTCTGCTGCTGGCTTGTAAGTCGTTGCACTGATGATGTCACTTGGCATGACTTTCTGGCCACCCATTACCACCTCTTTAAGTATGGCTACTTAAAATACCATAATGAAAACAAGATGGCACCAAGGGAGAATATATTTAACTTTTATTGTTTCTTGTGATTAGATTATGTCTCATCCAGGACTAGTTCCTGCTTTATGCCTGGGGCTGCTGGAATAGATTCCAACCTGTTCTGCAAAGCAGATGGAAGGTAAAGGTTCCAAGAGAATAAAAGTGTGACAAACACAAACCAAATGCTAAGTTCATCCCAATGCGCTATAACTGATCATTTCACACAAACAAAATCAAAACTCTAAATCTAAGTCAAAATAGTCTTTATGCCAGGAATTCAAGAAAAGCAAAACTCACACACAAAGATATGCTACTTTTAACAAAATTTTGGATAAATCAAAATGTCTAGGACAGGGGTGGGCAAAGTCAGTCCTGGAGGGCCACAGTGGCTACCGGTTTATGTTCCAACCCAATGGCCTAATAAGAAGCACTTATTGCTTAAGTAACACTTCTGCTTCTTTTTTGTTGTCTCGCTCGTTAAGATTTTGAACCCTTATTGCTTATTTTAGTCTTAAACAGCTATATTCTCAGTTTTTAATTGCTCCTTATTAGCAATAAGATACAAATGATAAAGGAAATCAGCAGCTCTCTATTTAGCTCATTTCAATTTACACCTATGTGTATGTATTGTGCTCTATTTGGTTTAATTAAATATTTGTAAGGAAACTGAAGAGAAAAAAGTGAAGGACTGAGAATTACTCATCCGGTTTTAGACTTCAAATCATTTTTATGATATCCTTAGAAAGGGAAAAAGATCTAGGATATGATAATGACCTGACATGGTAGAGTTAAAGCACTAACAAGCCAAGAAATTTAATTATTGGATTGTTTTCTAATTAAGCAACTGGGTTGGATCAAAAACCTGCACCCACCGCGGCCCTCCAGGACTGACTTTGCCCACCTCTGGTCTAGGATGACCTTCAATGCTGTAGTGGCGGTGATGTCATGTGTCACACTGCCCTTGAACAGGCAGTAAATCTGAGTTTTCAAGATGGAAATTCCATGTGAACGCACTACCAACTCTGAGCTACACATCGGACAAAATTGTGAAGTAATGCTGACATTTCACCTTAGTCAAATGTATGCAACAAAACACATAACACAGTCACCCGTAAATGCTACTTATTTGGTCGAACTGCATTTGAAGCGAAGTGGTACCCATTTAATACATTTATTTTGCTCTTTATTTCCATAAAAACACCATTTATCTTTAACTGCTTTTACTGTTTTGCAGACCAAGTAATAAATCTCCAGTGAACTTGCATTTGTCCCAATTGTCCGACTGGACACCAACATAAACACACTGAAGTGGGAAGGTGAATCATAGAACAAAATGGTGTCATACAACACACGTAATTTTAAACTCCTTAAAAACAAATTCAAATAATAGTTTTAGCAGCTTTCACTCCTTCTGCCCAAAGAAATCTCACTATATGCGTATTATTCAACAATAGTGCAATCCTGCAATGGAGCATCCTTGTTAATTTGACCTTGGCTTCAGCTAGACTAACATGAGAGTGCCGTGCAGTGTGTGCTCAGACTACCCACAAGCCATCACAAATGTGTTGTATTACGTCAGTTTCAACCTGTTACTACATAATGGCCTTTGCTTTTTTGATTTACAGTCATACTGTATAAAGAATTTTCCAGAATTAATGCTGAGAATTTTCTGGTTACAACAGTGGGTAGCCTACATCCTGCTGCTATAGAGGATACGTTTTCTACTCAGGATTGTGATAGACATACAGCAGCATGCAAAAATATTCAATCGTCTTGAAAGTCATCATAATTTTCCGTATGACAAAACATTTGTACACATATTTATCCATTCAGTATTTTTTAAGCTAGTGTCGGCATATGTATTTAAAGCTCTGTGCTTTGGAAGCTCCAGGTTTACACAAATGACATATTAATCACAAAGGTGACAGTCATAATTAAACATAATGAGGTACAATTTGTGAGTTCTTCATATCTCTCTGGATATAAAAAGCCCCCTTTGTAAGGGCCATAGACTTTGTTGCACAACCCTAAAAAAATGAAGACAAAGGAGCATTCTGCTGAAGTGAGAAACAAATTGTCATTGAAATGCACAAGGCAGGAAATGGCTACACAAAAATATCGAAGAGTTTGAAAGTCCTACTGCTGGATCCGTCATCAGAAAGCCGAAGGTTCATCACAGCACCCCGACTCTTACTAGAACTAGACATCAGAGCAGGACATCGACCAGTGAGAGAGGCCACTAAACATCCAACCGTCACTATCAGAGGTCTGCATTTCTCTTTGGCTGTGGTCCACACTTTCAGGAGCTATCCATAAACCAGTGATCTATGGGAGGGTATCAAGAAAGAAGCCATTCTTTAAGAAGGTCCACATAAAAGCATGTATAGCTTTTGCTATAAACCATGCGAAAGGCCCAGTTAAGATGTGGGAGAAGGTTTTGTGGTCAGTTGAGACCAAAATAGAACTTTCTGACCAGAGTTCAAAGTGGTATGTGTGGCGTAAAACTAACACTGCCCCTGCCTCAACAAACACCATACCTACAGTGAAATATGGTGGGGGCAGCATCCTGCTATGGGGGTGCTTTTCATATGCTGGGACATGGAATCTCATCAGAGTTGAAGGAACCGTGGATGGACACACATACCGCACAATATTGCAGGAGAACTTACTCCAGTCGGCAATGAACTTATGGCTCAGGACAAGACTCATCTTTTAATACGACAAAGACCCCAAGCATAAGGCCAAAGTGACGCTAAAATGGTGTGATATTGCGGGTCCACAGCTCAGAATAAAAGGCCAGTTTTAAATAAATAACCGCTGCACTCGTGGCTTATAGAGGGGGCGTGGTAGCATGGCAGGAGCGGTTCTCGGATGCGACAAGCTGCGGGCGTTTCCTCACTTATGTGCACAGGTCAGGAATTCGTCCACATCCATAACTAATGCCGGGAGCTGCTAATCGCCACACCTGTGCCACGTCCCAATTATAAATAGTAGGAAAGCGAGTGCGGAGGAGAGAAAAAAAAGAGGATTAAGGGTAAGAGTAAGGAGAATGGCAGGAAGCTGAAAGCTGGTGCATGCATGCATGACCGAGTGAGTGAGTGAGAGCAGGCTCACTGTAAGGACAGGCAGCTGGGAGAAGTGAGCCCTAGCGAGGTGTTTGGCCGGCACCCGGGGCAGTGTGATTGGGTCGCTCCTGCTGAGCACTTTAGAGGAGTAGGTGTGACTGGATGGTGGATGGCTTGCCGCATAAGGCCGAGGAAGATCTGGGATCGGAACCCCAGCGTGAGCACCCTGGCTGTTGGGGGAACCCAAGTCTCAGTCCGGGTAGTGGTGCCTTACGGAGCCAGAGGATGGAAGGAAACCAGACGTGGTGAAGGTCAGCTGCAGGTACGGTGACTCCCCTGGTGCATAGCCCGGATGGGAGAAGCAGGGGAGCCTCCAGTTGAAGGCACCAGGTTTGGTTTTTAAAAGGACAGCTTCAGCTAGTACTTTAACATCATTTTTAATGGAACTATTTATTGGATTTTAACCTCCACTTTTTCACTGTTTTAATAGATTATTTATTTATGAACATTTTGATTGCACTTCACTATTTATTTTGACACTGGTTTTGTTTTAATAAAACCACTGTTTTGTACTTTTGCACCTTTCCTCTTGCTTCATTGTTGTCCTCATTGTCCAGCTCATCCGGTTACATTGCCGACAGTGATTGGTTCAAGAGCTCCCAAAAGGGAGATGGGAGCTTAGAGCAGAACCTGCATCATCACAAATGGCTCAAAAACAGAAAGCTGAATGTTTTAGAATGGTCAAGTCAAAGCCTTGATCTTAACTCTGTTGAGAATCTGTGGCACTGTTTGAAAACTTCTGTCCAGAGGTGCCATCCCACCAACCTAGAGGATCTCTGTAAATTCTGCCAAGAAGAATGGTGAAGAATCACTGGTGAACAATGTGCAGAACTTGGACATACTTACCTCAAACGAATGAAGGCTGCAAAAAGGGTTCTCAACGAGTATGGATATGTAGGGCTTGAATACTTATTCAAACACTAACTCTTGAGTATGTCTTCTTCAGTTAAATATCTACAAGAAATGGTTTATTTTGACTTTGGAAGTGTATTGTTACAGCATGAGTTAACATTGAAACGCTGAATGGATAAATATTTGCAGAAGTCTTTTGTCATACAGAAAATTATGATGACTTTAAAGGGTATCGAATACTTTTGTAAGCCACTGTATTTGTTCCTCCTCATACACCTTGTTTATTTTTATTTTGTTCTAAAGACATTTTTAATAAAAGCTGCTTTATAACACTGTAAGAGTGACTAAGTGGGATACTTACAGTAGTTATTCTGTCTGAGATGAATATATCAGAGCAGATTGACTCCTGTAAACATGTTTTCAAAGTTTTTCTTTCTTCAAAATTTAAATTTGGTCAATGCATTCACCATCGCACACAATAGAGCCCGTTAGCAGCTTAGCCTACCTCACCTCTAAAACAAAACCCTGAATACTGAAGGTGTCAGAAGTGACGAGCTAGACAATCTTGTAGAAACAAGCAGAAATGTTCCAGTTTTTTTTTCTTCCACAAATAGCTGCCGGGCATTCGTCTCCTGAGATGAAGCTAGTGGCACATGGCCATGGTTTAATCAGGAAATGTACGCCTTATTTTAAAGGAAATGTTCAGTTAATGCATCCATCCATCAATCCACTCTCATTCATCCATAATTCAGTTCAGCATTGCACGGTGCAAAGAAATGGGCACAAGGTAAGAGCACGCCCTTGATAGACCATCACTTCATTATGTTAGTAGAAAATAAAAAAAGCTTCTTTTGTTTTTAGTATTTCAAAAACAATTTACAACTATACAATTATACTTCAAAACAGTAAAGAATAAATCAGTAAACTCGTAAATGCAAATGAACTGATTATACACTTACAACGAATTAAGGTAGTATTTTCCATCTACGCAATGTGACCACATGGGGGTGCCATATCTAAAGACAGAGGTGTACTGTACAGGGAAAACAGAAAGGGAGCCAATGCCATTTTCCTGTGGAACCCCTGTGATTGTGTGGTCGGGTCATAGGGGCAGTTTCGAAAATTTAAAATTGAAAACTTTAAAAGGAGAGATTTCTAAAACAACTTGCATCTAACAAGAATTATTTTAACGATACAGTTTTGGCTTAAATCATGGTTCTGTTCTCGCTTTTATTTTTTACTTCAAAAGTTACTTGTCAGTCAGGTCAGTTTGGGAAGCATGCACTGGTACAAGACGTTGCCGCACCCACCACACGACAAAACAGCTTGGGATCCCGGTTGGCAACCCCCTCAGGCAGACACACAGTCCAGTCCCATCCTCCGGAAAAGACCCTCTATCTGCCACAGCCAGGTGATACGTGGGCGTCCCCATGGCTTGGTCCAGCCACTTGGGTCCTCAACAATGAGGATCCTGTGAGCCGGATCACCCTCGAGGAATCGCACCACATGGCCATAGTGCCATAACTGACGCTCCCTCACAATTCAGGTAATGTGCCTCATTTGGGACTCTGTGAGCAACTGCTCATTCCACACAAAGTCAAACCAGCGGTACCCAAGGATTCTCAGAACAGACACAGTACCAAAGGAGTGCAGTCTTTGTCTCAGGTCATTGGATAGCGTCCATTTCTCGCAACCATACAGCAAGACAAGAAACACCAGGACTCTAAAGACTTGGACCTTAATCCTTTTGCATAGATATATATCTGGAGCACCACACACCCTTTTCCAGCAACCTCATGACCCCCATGCTCTCCCAATCCATCTACTGACTTCATAGGAAGAGTCACCAGAGACATGAATGTCACTGCCAAGGTAAGTGAACCTCTCGACAAGGTCAACACTCTCTCCGCAAACAGACACACTGGTGATGGCTGTGCTTAAGAGTCTTACTTGTCATGCACTAAATGCTTATATTAAACCAGCCTGTTCTTAGGATTATCTGGTATTATCTAAGCAATATAAACATCTGCCATTCAATCTCTAATGTTATCATTAAAGTTTAAACCATGTCAATATGGCAGGAGCACAGTATATCAAGAATTACCTTTACATAGTGTTCCAGCTCACCATAAGACACACACCATGAAACAATTTACAGTTGCCAGGTTATCTGTAAATACTCGGAATGTTGAACAAAACCTGAATACCCAGAGGGAAAAAACATAGACATTGAGAACACTGAAGACCCCACAGAGACGCTGATTTGACTCCAGGGGCCTCATGTATAAATGGTGCGTACGCACAGAAATGTTGTGTAAGAATGTTTCCATGTTCAAATCGCGATGTATAAAATCTAAACTTGGTGTAAAGCCACGCACATTTCCATGGTAGCTCATACCTTGTCGTACGCAAGTTCTCTGCTTGCTTTTGCAGACTGGCGGCACCGAGCGTCAAAGCAGTGTTACTGTTCCTGTGTGGTTATTCTTTCTTTTTCAGCTCCACATCCCTGACGCGGCTTTATAAATACACAGAAATTAACTGCATATTGTTTATTAGTTTAATGCATCTGATTGTAATTAACCTATAACAATATAATGGTCCACAGAATGGTCAAACTATTCTAAATACCATAACTGCTTTAGCATTGTTACACTCACTGCACTTTCTTCTTCTTCTGTCAGCTGCTCCCGTTAGATGTTGCTACAGCAGATCATCTTTTTCCATATTACTTTCACTGCACCACTCGGAGTATTTATAGCACTGTATCTGAGTGTGAATCACAGATCTACAGCGATCGGAAATTCTCGAATTATCAGTAGACAGCATCAAGCACACGCTGCCTCAGCCATTTGCTGTTTGAACTGCTCTCATCCGACCAACGCTTCAGAGCCTTTCATCCCAAGAACTATACACGCACTCAATCAGTCCATCAAGTGCTCCTTGTAGAACTGTTTGTACTGTACTTGCAAGTTACCGTGAGGTAATTGTACTTATGATACAGTTATACTATTACACAACCTAAGCCACTTTATAAAGCGCGTATTTACATATGATGACGATATCATTTTTAAGATGAAATGCAGCAAAATATATTTATTATATTATACAGATAAAACTTTAACTTTAACTACACGGTGCCACAGCACTAGCGAGAAATTTGAGCTTCGTTCACGGTTTGTTCCTGCCTCGTGCTGTATTCATGCTGTGGCTGGCGCGACACTGGAAGGATAGATGGATAGAATAATTAAACATTACAAAGATATTTCGATGTTCCTTAAAAGTTTTGAAGAATCGGCGTTCTAAGCTTACAGATGGCTTAACGTCTATTACAGAGCTGATTGTGTGGCGATTGGGTATTTGGAGAAAGAAAAGTAAGGACAGGAATTGGGGGTTAGTACATTTGAAAAAGACAGTACTTCTGTAATAAAGCATTTCATCGAAGATAGCGCATGGCGCAGCAAGCATCTTGCGTAAGACATGAACAATCACTGCGTCACTGTGTTCCCATGTTTAATAACATGCTTTAACTCATATCATCATGAAAATGATATCACGTATACTTCTCAGTATTTTAATTATTCAGAGAGCTGTAATATTACGAATGTAATGGATTCTGTGTCCTGTCAGAGGAAGAGCACGTAGTGATTCAGGCACATAGAGCACATATAAGATCAAATACAAAACAAAGCATTTAACGTGCTACTTTAGTTACGATGGGATTTGAGAAACTAGTAAACGATTTTAAGATGAAGTTTATGACGTTCTACTTTAATGACAAAATAAACTACTTAATTAAGTGGAAATTTCAAGATTAAAGTTGACATTTCGTGCTTTTTTCACACTGTGTGTCTTTTTTTTTCACTGTACCCTAATAAGCTTGCATATGACACTCAGACGGTGGGCTATGAGTCACCTTTTCACGCCGACTTTGATATGTGACAACTTCGGTTTTATTTCGGGCACTGTGTGACTTTGTGAATTTGAGCTTTCGAGTTTCTCCAACACGCTATGTCACTCGATCAGCTTCCTTTTGTTGCTTATATAACTGTTTAAACCAACAAATAGTACGTTTTTCTTTGCCTCCATTTGGTATTCGCTGAAATTCTTCTATTTTTCCTCGTACTTTTGCCATTGCCTTTTCACAGAACGCTGAGCTTAAGGGCTATTAAAATTGATTTGCATATTCAAAGAGGCGTAATTCTGGGAGGAGTTGGGGCGGGACTGTAGGCGCATGCACGAGCGTTACTTTTCACTCTTACTGGGTTTTATGTAGCGGAAGAACGTGGAAGTTGGCGAACGCACAGATTTATGCATCTGGATTTTTCTGTGTGTAAGCACATTTCAGCTTTTGTGCTTACGTCATGTTATAGTGCGAATTCTACGCACAGCGTTATGCATGAGGCCCCAGGTGTCTCATTTATATTTTGCATGGATTCATGTGTGAAAGTATGCATATGCCAAAAACAGGAAACTGTGTACACCAAAAAACAATTTGCTGAAATGTATCCTTTTTAAAATCACAATCATCCTGTAAAAGTGAGTATGTGAATGTGTCTCGAACCCCAGGCAGTTGCTACCCTGAAACAACAATATATCACCTATGCTAATCAACCTCATACATATGCAAAGATGATGCTGCCGCAGACCTTCATTGGCTGGTAGAACAGCCTCCCACCTGACACATGCAAACACCGCCAGCTGCTTTTGAGGAATCCTACAGTGCATTTCTCACTGCATTGCAGCGCCTCTCCTCTGCGCTCTGGTAGTCAGAGAAAGGTGGAAGGCGCCAGCATCTGAACCGGTAGCAGTTATCACCTGGAACGCATAATTATATGATTGCTGTATCATATGAAACACAGGGAGGTCAGCCAGTTATCTTATCAACAAGCCAGCCATCTCATACTGCACCATCAGCAAGTCATCTGCCATTGCTACTTTGCCTCAAAATAAATGAATCATGGATTGATCCCGGCCACTGAACAATGACGTTTGTCAGCCTCACCTTGGCATCACAGATGACTTGTGTATTAATGCAATGTCACTGCATATGGTTAACAAAAGCTGTTTCATTCTCATTAGGTGCCCTTATTGCAATATGTTTATGTTATGTTATAACACGATTATGTTAGGAAAACTGGACACTACTGCATGTTGTCTTTCTATGTTGGCCTGTAAACCCACACCACACAAAAACTGAATGTAGCACCCCATCAGTTGGTTTATGGCTTCCAGTACATTAGGCTTGATCTGGAGCTTGGCTAAGATATTGGTCTTTTACTAGAATGCCACCTGTTCTTAAAACTTGGATATGAACAGATAATGTTCGATTTTGAGCAGTTTGTCTTACTACTGCTGGACCCAATTCAGCACACAGATCCAGGATAATGGCTCAAAATACATTATAATAATTTCTAGTGTTTTGATTTTTTGTGCATTTGACTCATCGTGTAGCTGATTCAGCTGCATTTCCCGACTTGATCAAGGGTGTATCGTGATTTCCCTGTTGAAATATTGCATACAAATGGGTCAGAGTTGCCATAAATATATGCACGTTATATGTCAAGTTTTCTTTTATGAATCCCAAAATTTTCATGGAAAATTGCAAACACATATTTCAAGCTTCTTTTGTGCATACTCCAGTTTTAACAATCTGACCTCTGGAGGGAACAGCACTAAGTACAGCACAACTGTGTCACCCCAGTGTGGCAGACCCTTCACTGAGGGCAGGTCTTTATGGGTCTTGGCCATCCAATCAGGCCCAACCATTAAAAAATTTTAAATGAGGAAAAAATACTCTATTTTGTAAAACATATATGTGAATACTTGTAGACACCATTAGAGAAGTGAATAGGGGGTTTTTCTGATCAATAACTGCACTTCTGGTGAGCTTGATGACTTATGAAACTCATACTGGTTAAACAGCGTGGACAGTAACTCAGCATTACCTTTGGCAGGAAGTCGTGCTCATGTCCAAAGTCACCAATGTGGACCATTAATTACAAAGTACAGCACATCAATTACAGATATTGGAAAATGCCAAACATTTCTCCCACTCCTTCATTACATGGCTACTTAATGTTTCACCAGAACTTCATCATATTTGCAACAGAATTCATTTATGAAGAAATCAGGGCTGGGCTTGCAATGATGAAGGCACTGGATGGATTAACATGCTAAATTTGATCACTGTTGTTGACCTGGGCATGGTGTGACCTCCCGGGGTGTTGCAGTACCCCAAACACCCAATATAATGGCACAGACTCAAGTTCTAGCTTGTTTCAAATGTTTTTCCCCACTGTGTACAAAGGCTTCAAAACACACTATTCCATCATGCAATAATCCTTTCGTCTCTCCTTCAGGCAACCTTTGTCCTCCTCCTCCCGACTTTGGCTCCACGTACAAAATAATAACTTTAATAATAAATAATAAACAATAATAATTAATAAAAGCAAGCTGCTCCTTTTATGCAAAACCTGAGAGTACTTCCAGTGTAACAAAAAAAGTGGCTCGGAAGTACTTCTGGGTATGTCTGGTGCCTGACAAAGTAGGGCTTGCAAATCCCCTCAGTGTCTCTTAGTGGCTGTAATAAGTATATAAGTTTAATATGTCAATGTGCTCTGTACAAAATATTTTATAAATCTACTGTTCTTTCTACTCACATGTACAGCTAACACAAAGCCATATTTAGCACACAGGAGTTCACCATGTAAGAACTGCTAGGCAAGCATTTTAAGACAAGACAAGTTAAGGACAAACTGCTAAATGGACAACATGCACTGTTTCTTTGTGTCAAACTCAGCATGAAATTGTGTCCTCTCTTTGCCTTGTTTGGAATTGTATTATTCACCTAAGTGGGGGTCTGCACATTAAGAAAGAGTATAAAGCCTTGGAACATTGCCCGGCACACCTTTGAAGCAGACAGACGGATGGGAGATAACGTTCCAACGCAGGGCCGGATTAAGAGCTTTGGGGGCCCGTAGCACATTTCAAATTTGGGGGCCCTTTTGGTCTGCATCATCTGAAGTTTAGATTCTGAACAGTTCAAACTGGACTAAATAATTATTTTTCTCTCGATTATAATAAGAATCTTATAATATTTATGTGAATTTTATGTGTTGGGCCCCTAAAGTTTTGTTGTGTAAGAAATTTACAGTTTAAAAACGTAAAGATAATATTTTTAAAGACCAGTTTTTCAATGCTACACTTTTTCATTAAATATTGGGTCCACCATTTGGGGGCCCCCGAAATTGCGGGGCCCGTAGCATATGCTACATGTGCCTATTGGTTAATTCGGCACTGTTCCAACGCAGCGGCATAAATGGCAGACTCTATACATCGGGCTCCCACTCCCTAACTGGGAGTCATGGCTTCCTCGTCTATTATGCAGCGTAAACCATCATTAAAGAAAGCTAAGTCATTTCTCCTATGTGATCTCTTACCGTCGTATCACTAAAGGAGAGGTATTGCCTATTTATATTATATCTTTATAGTTTTCGGGTTATGTAACATGCCGCAATTACAAAAGAACTTATTCCAACAAGGGAGCTAGCGCCCCCTGCTGGAACCCAACAAGGCTAACCCAAAGACCTACAATTCCCAATGTGGGCTTCCATAGCAGTACCACAATCCAGGGGTGATGCCACCTAGTGTGTTGGGGGAGACAATTTCCTGAATAAATTGTCTTCCCCTGTCCTTCCATGATATTGGCATCCCTGCCAGGTGAGGATTCCGGTTTAGCTGTGGCTGGGATGGCAGTCCCAGTGTGACGTCTCTCACAACAGATAATCCTTATCAAGTTGTACTGAACAAATACCAATGGAGCTTCATACAGGGCTAATTTTTACTCTGCTCTCTTTCTGTGCTTTGCTGTGTCTGTGTGTGAGTCCTGCAGCCGCCACATTGTCTCTTTTCTCTTTATACATACATACTCTGTAGCTCGGAGACGCACTATTCTGACATCGAATGTGTTATTAGTATGGCCTGTAACATTTGTCTAATGTTCAAACGCCTGAAATGCGTTTATTGCCTGGTTTTATGATTATTTTGTTGACTTAATGCTGATCTTCAGTTAACTCTGTTGTGTGGAAGAACGAGATGTGGGGTCAGAACTTGATGTGAGCGTGTCTTCTGGTCAAAGTGGCACTGAGCTCTCACTACAAATTGTATCTTCAAGCTAGAGACTTTGAGTGATAAGTGCAGCAGCATCTCTGTTGTTCATTTATTTTAAAGTAAGTGCTTTGTAAAAATAGACTCTTATTTAAAATTGTTAATTCATATTGACTGCCGTCTGCTCACAGAAATGCAAAGCCCTGTTTTAAGGTTTGGTCTGGATGACGGGTCTGCGGGCAGTATTCTATGTTTAGGAAGTAATCCTTAAATCAACAACTCAGGCTTATTTCAGTCTGTTTGTCAATTTGCTCTACTCCTTTGGAATAGAAACAAAGTGGTAACGGAGGTAATTACGTCATGTCAGACGTAAGATGAAACTTGAGAGGTCATGAAACTCATGGTCGACAAGAAACAAACCATGGAGACAGGTCCCAAAGATTTTTTTTTTCTTCAGCAGCTAAAGTTATTACATTCTTAGTTGTGGTATTGTTTAAATGCATCTGATTGTTGAATACAAAATGGTAAAATATTATAAGCTAAATGATCCATCGAAAATGACAAAATCTATTAATTTATGACATTTAAATCATGTTGTCACCGTTCCATTTTTTGACAATGACAGAATTTTTTTAGCATATCTAGTGTTGCCACTTTCTTAATTATACTGTCATCTAAAATAATCTGATATTATCAGACACATCATTAGAACATTCTAGATGAGAGCAGGCCATTCAGCCCAATAAAGCTTTCCAGTCCTCGCTACTCAATTCTTCCAAAATAATATTAAGTTGAGTTTTGAAAGTCTCTAAAGTCCTCCTGTCCAACACACTACTTGGTCATTTATTCCAAGTGTCTATGGTTCTTTGTGTAAAGAAAAACTTCCTAATGTTTGTGCAAAATTTACCCTTCACAAGTTTCCAACTGTGCCCCCATGTTCTTGATGAACTCATTTTAAAATAACAGTCTTGATCAACTGGACTCATCTACTTATATAATACACTGCCACGGCTGTCCGTTTGACTGTCCAGGATTTTAAATCACCTGTAGCTTGCAAACCGTTTGACCTATTGACCTGAAATTTGATACACATATACTAAGTGACGTCTACTATCCGCTTTCGGGGTGATGATTGACCTCCAAAGTTATTCCTCTTTTTATTTTATTGTAGAATCACGTCTTGGCAGTGGCCAGCAGGTACGGTACAGGTGCCGTTCTCATCCCTACCACCTTCATTGTCACTTCCCCTACCTCTTCATATCTTAAATCATTCTTGATGCAGATTGAACCCTTAAGTGCCAGCTTAAGTGAAAAATTAAGAAAAACATACTAAGTAATTGCAACACAAAAACTGACTTCATCAGTTTTAACGAGAAAAGATGCTGACGGTTGAAGAGCAGAAGTGGGCCGATTTAGTGGAGAAAACAAGAGTTGCTCATGAAGCAGCAAGCACATCAACCTTTGAGCAAACAAATGTTAAACGTACAGAGTAACAGTATGAAAACTATGTCAAGTCTGCTGTTACTGGTTCCCTTTATAATTATAAACACTTCAATCAGGTCTCCTCTTAATCTTCTTTTGCTTAAACTGTATAGGCCCAGCTCTTTTAATCTTTACTCATAATATATCCCCTGTAGCCCTGGAATCAGACAAGTTGCTCTTCCCTTGACCTTTTCTATTGTTGCTATGTCCTTTTTGTAGCCTGGAGACCAAAACTGCACATAGCACTCCAGATGAGGACTCACCAGTGCATTATAAAGCTTTAGCAGCACCTCCTTGGAGTTGTATTTCATACATTGCGCTATATAACCTGCCATTCGGTTACCCTCCTTAAAGGCTTCTGAACTCTGTCTGGAAGTTAATAGTGTCTGGTCCACTACAACTTCTAAGTCCTTCTAATAAGGTGTACTTTCAATTTTCAAACTACGCATTGTGCACTCAAACCTAACATTTATGCTTCTTATGTGTAATTCTTTGCATTTACTTACATTTAATTTCATCTGTAACAAATCTGCCAGAGCCTGTGTGCTGTTTAAGTCCCTCTGTAATGAATGGGAGTTTTGTAATGTAATTTCAAAATGGTAAAACATTAAAAGCTGTTTGTCCATTGAAAGCACCAAGAATTATTAGTATATCACATTTAAATTATTACACATTTTGTCACCATTGCTCTTTTTTGTCAAGGAGAGGCAAAAGGAAAATAAATAGTAATAAAAAATGTATTTTAAAGGTGTGTTCCATGAAGATAAAATCATTAATTAGGGAAAGTATCAATTCTGATGTCAGTAAACCTCTTACCACTAAGTTGCATGAAGAGGTTCATAAAAATGTAATGTTCAAAAAAAAAGAAAAATTTCCACACTCCACAATTAAGTATGGTGTGCTGCATACCTAGAAAATCTTATTGAAGTGGGAGCTCACGTACTGAAAAGAGCTTTTAAACCACCAGCACAAATAACAATTAGAAAGAAAGGTCATTGTCAGTTTTGATATATGTCATGACAATATGTGTATGCATATTGTATAATAAAAACGAGGAACATATTAAATAGATTCATTTGCATACCTTAATAATTAATCACATTTGACTTCTTTTGTATTGTTATAATAGTCTACATTGTTCTCTTGTAATTCTCTTCTAATTGAGAATCAGCCAGTAAAATAGAAAACACTCATTATAAATATTGGCAATTTGTATACCGATGTTTGCAGTTACACTCAACGCAGAAAAAGTGAGACTGCTTTCAACACCCATAGTGTGCCCATCCCTTGAAAATCTTATGGATGCTTATGGTGTATCAGATTGGAGGGAGCGTGAATGTGACTGAGAGAATAAAATTGAATAAAAAAAAAATGCTAACCTTTACAAGTACCATAAATATACACCAGCTGTTACAGACTCAAATCAAATGTACTGTATGTTTTTATTGCATAATAGTAACAATAAGAGCAGCTCACTACTCAAAATGGTAATTCTGCGATTTCTGGACTTGAACCTTGGACCTCTTGATTATGAGTCAGCAGGTCTTTCTGCTGCACCACCCAGGTGGTCATATCAGCATTGTACCCATCACCCGATTTCTTTTTCTTCAGTTATATTTTTGTTTAAAAGCACACTTGTTTTGTTATACATGTACCTCTTGTGAAAATGTTTATTTGATATTTGGATTTCAGTCTGCACACATTCTACACTTCATGTCAAAATTTTGTCATTAGTACTGTAACATGAAAAAAGTTTGTTTTAGGTATGTGTTCAATATTTCTTACATTTCTCGCATTTCCTGTCATCCTACATTTAAATAGATCATTGTAGACATGGAACATACATGAAATGTATGTACTTCAAATAACAATATATTATTTATCCTATACAATTCCCGGCACCTCACACCTCACAAGACTTGAGCTGGGAGAACTTTTTCCTTGTGTTGAGCTGCAGCGATGAGAGTGATGGGATAGCAGGCTGCTTGCTGCTTGTGGTAATCGACACATTTACAAGACAAAAGACGCTGATGAAGAAGTGCAAACGGATTTAAGGTGGCCCAAGAGTTTTTTCATGGCTTCAGGGATTCTAGTGTTAGTAGCATTTTGAAGTCAATTCTGAATGACACAGGTAACCAATGTAATGATGTTAAAATGTAACAATGCTAAAACTGTTGAGATGTGCTCACATTTTCTATTTCTAGTTAATATTCTGGCTGCTGTATTCTGCACTAATTGCAAACAGGTAGTCCTGTTAGGAGTGCATTACAGTAATCTAGTTGACTAAAAATAGAAGTGTGAAGCAATTTTTCAGCATCATGTAAACTTATAAGAGGTCTAACTTTTGCTGTATTCCTTAAGTGAAAGAATGCTGTACTAGTAATCAAGTTAAAATGCGATTTAAAATTTAGGTCTGAGTCAATAGTTACCCCTACATTCTTTACCTCCGACTTGACCTTTAAGCCTAAGTTTATTTTTAATATCCTTGTTATATCCATGTTTGCCAATCACTAAGATTTCTGTTTTTTCCTTATTTAGTTTAAGAAAGTTACTACTCATCCATTCAGAAATACTGCTAAGACATTAGATTAGAGAGCCAAGAACGTCAGTGTCATCAGGTGCTATGGATACATATAGCTGTGTGTCATCTGTGTAGCTGTGGTAGCTCACCTTGTGTTTTGAGATAATCTGACCTAATGGAATCATGGGGACTGAAAAGAGCAGCAGACTCAGAATAGATCCTTGTGGTACACCATATACTGTATCAGGTATCTCACCACAATGAACAAAGACATTTCTACCTGTTAAGTAAAACTGAAACCAACTTAAGACACTGCCGGAGAGGCCCAGACACTGTCTAAGGTGATTTATAAGAATACTGTGGTCTATGGTGTCAGATGCTGCACTCAAGACTAAGAGAACAAGAACAGATATAAGGTCTCTGTATGCATTAATTTGCATATCATTTACTACTTTAGCCAGCAAAGTTTCTGTAATATGGTTTGTTCTAAAACCGGACTGAAAATTGTATAGATAGATAGATAGATAGATAGATAGATAGATAGATAGATAGATAGATAGATAGATAGATAGATAGATAGATAGATAGATAGATAGATAGATAGATAGAAACAAACTTAAAAAGAACAAAAAACCTCTGACTTGGCAGTGTAAATAAATTGAGTCAAGAGATTATAAAGGTCTGGGGACCTCAAAGGTAACTCCCATAGGCCTGAAATTGATGCAAATGTGGAGACATCTTCTCAGACATGAATCATGTGTTGACTGACTCCAAGATGACGGTGGATTTCAGGGTTGAGAGATGGAGCAGGTGGGTTCAGTAGGTTGGAAGTCAGAAGTGACGTTACTGGTGTTCTATCTGTCAATCACCCGATCTGCAGAGGTAGGAAGAGAAGAGGCCTTCAGTAACAGTGCCAGCCCCTTACTCATTTGACAAGCCCTAAAGTGGCCTTGGTCAGGCAGGTGACCAAAATCCAAAATTTTGAGTTTAAGGAGTCCTTTGATGAGATGGCAGAACCTGTCAGAAGGATGATCATCTCAGCAGCACTTCATCAATCAGTCATTTATGGCAGATTGGTTAACTGCCATTGGAAGGAGGAAAAAGATTCTCTGTTTGGATAAGATGAAAATTGAACTCTTTGAGTAGAACTCCAAAGTCAATGTCTGGCAAAGACCACGCACTGCCTTATACGATACGGTGAAGTACAGTGCTACATCATGCTAAGGGGGTGCTTCTCAGCAGGAGGGACAAGGCCACTGATCAGAAACGAGGGAAGGATGCATGCAGCAAAATACAAAGATGTCCTTGAACAAAACTTACTCCACAGTACACACAACATCAAAATGAGGTGAGTTTATATTTCAGCACAAGACCGACCTGAAGAAAACAGCACAGACAAAGAAGTGTCTCTGAGACAAGTCTCTGAATGCCCTTGAGTGGCCCAGCCAAAGTCCAGACTTAAACCCCAAAGAACGTCTGTGGAGATACCGGAAGATGGCAGTTTACAGATGCTTCCACTCTAATCTAACAGAACCTGAAAGGATTTTCCAGGAAGAATCAGAAAACCTTCAAAAATCAATGTGTCCAACACTTGTAGAGATTTAACCAAGAAGACTCGAAGATGTAATTGCTTTCAAAAGGTTTTTATTTATTTATTTTATTTTATTTTTATTTCGCCTTGTACAATTTCTTGTATTAGGAATTTGTTAGTTTTCGCATACCCCTTGGGGTCAGAGCGCAGGGTCAGCCATTGTATAGCGCCCCTGGAGCAATTGAAGGTTAAGGGCCTTGCTGTAACTTCACAGTAATTTAATCCTGATACTCTGTATATCCAATTCATTATAATAACTATTCATGGTGGCTCTAAAATCTGTTCTAACCCCTACTCTCTCTTCTGTTTCCTTTTCCGGTGTCCTTTTGGTGGTGGCACATCTACTCAAAGCACCATGATGTTCCAAAAATGATGGATGGATTAAAAGCCAGAAGTCTGTATGACCATCAGCATCAAATGACTCCGTGAGAACCCTAACTACAAAGAGGACTATTTCATTTATGTTAGGTAGAATGCCCAGAGGGGACTGGGTGGTCTCGTGGCCTGGAACCCCTACAGATTTTATTTTTTTCTCCAGCTTTCTGGAGTTTTTTTTTGTTTTTTCTGTCCACCCTGGCCATCGGACATTACTCCTTTTCTATGTTAACTAATGTTGCCTTATTTTACTTTCTTATTTTGTCTTTTATTTTTCTTTTCTTCATTATATAAAGCACTTTGAGCTACTTTTTGTATGAAAATGTGCTATATAAATAAATGTTCTTGTTGTTCTTGTTGTTGCTCAAGGGCCCAGCAGAGTAGGATCTCTTTTTGGCATTGACGGGGATTTGAAATGGCAACCTTCAGGATACCAGCGCAGATCCCTAGCTAGGGCTTCTACAAAGTTAAGGGTCTATTGAGAATTCAAGCAAAATGACATGTTTTATTGGCTAACTAAAAAGATTACAATATGCCAGCTTTTGAGGCAACTCAGGCCCCTTCTTCAGGCAAGATGTAAAACAAAAACTGGAATTTCCTGTGTTTATACAGATACCAGGACATTTATAGTACTGGAAAACCTTTAGGTGAGACATCTTAAAAAATTAATAGACCTGTCCAGGCTAACATTCATTTAGTAAGAGAGGAGAACAATATATAGTCACAATCTTTGGATAAAATAACTATCCAACAAAATATTTTGAAGTTTCAGATGAGTTTTTCAATACAATATGCATCTATACTCAGGTTGTCTGTGTCAGTCCAAGAGATGCAAACAATCCTCATATCTGGCCATAAAACCTTTGTCTCTGTTTAAACCATGTTGTAATGTGTTACATTTTAGTATGAGTTTAACTTCCTAAGAATTAAGGGGGTTTCTGAACACTTAAATGAATGAGAATTTCAGGTTTTGATTTGTCATGAATTTGTCAACCTTTTTTGACAACACATTTTCACTTTTGTCATTATGGAGCGTAGATTGGTAGGTAAAAATGGCAAATTGATAAACTTAAATTTACCATTAAAAAGTATACAGAAAATAAAGTGGTCTGAATACTTTCTGAACCCACTGTATATTCTAGTCATGTCTAAAGTATGTAATTTTCAGTTGCTGCGAAGTGTGCTTCACACCAATCATGTTGCTACTGAGTGCACAATTGTTTTAAGTGTTTGAAGTGTGACATTCACCAACAAGAATGTTTACAAACTAACTGGGCATTTCAATGGAAACTTTTTAAAATTTATATTTATAAATTTTGTCTGGGCTGGGCTGACCTGCTTGGCCTGCTGCCACTGCAGCTCTCACCAGGATAGGCAGATGGGAAGATGAGATTCCTTTAACTCCTTTTTTTTTTCTTTTTACTGTTGCATACTGACCCAGCTTTTTGATTCTTTCATGTCTTCTGTTTATGTCATTGTGAATTGGAAAACACCAAATGCTGGATTGTTAATTCATTGGTAACATGAACTGGGAATAGAACTCCAATAGAAATTCCAGACCTTCACTGTATGGAAGCAGCTGCAGGCTTGAGAAAGTTGTTTATATGTTTGTCTAAGGAACCAAAGGTACCATTTGTTGGGTTAGGATTAAACTCCTCAAGGACGGAATCGTTTGTAAAAGTAATGATACCCTCTACCTTTGAACTTTCCCAAACAAGGGTGAGGCTATCAGGTATGTGGGATGTTTCCTAAAAAAAAAAAAACAAACAAAAAAAAAAAAAAAACATTTTTTTTCAACCTGGGATTTGATGCTCTTGGCTCATTTTCTTTAACACAAGAATCCCTGAAGCCGACGAAAAAACTTGTAATCCTGGGCCACCTTAAATTCCTTCACACCTCTCCATCAGTGACTTTTGTTTTGCAAAAATTGTCAATCTGCACAAGCAGCAAGCAGCCTGCTATCCCAAAAAATGGACGGAGCTGAAGTTCTCTCAGCTCAAGTGTGTTTATCATGGTGTGAGTTGCCGGGAGTTGTATAGGGTAAATAATACAGTAATCCCTCCTCCATCGCGGGGGTTGCGTTCCAGAGACACCCGCGAAATAAGAAAATCCACGAAGTAGAAACCATATGTTTATATGGTTATTTTTATATATTTTAAGCCCTTATAAACTCTCCCACACTATTATAAACATTTCACGCACAATTATACAGCATAAACCCTTTGTATTCTCTTAGATATTAGGTAAGATTCGTTGAAATTATGTATGTAAACACAGTTTACATACAGTAAAACCTAAATATTATTTTAAAGATATCGAGCATCTCCGATATCACATATGTTATAGCCATTACGACAGACAGGCCACCAGCAATAAATACGTACAATGCAAGAAAAATTGTATACAGTAAAATGTGTGTACAGTGACACTAAACTATGTACATGTAATAAGTACTGTACGTAAATAATTAATTATGGTTACTCACCAACAATGACACGACGACTTGTCCGATAACAATGAGTTTAATTTTACTGCATAACAAAGGATAGCGTTACAGCTCTTCTAAAGGATCCTCTTCAGGTGACTGTTTAGCACCGCCGTTGTTCTTCTTCCATCACTCTTCAATCCAAATCCCTAAAGCAGATTCCATCCAGACTACTGCCTGATCACGTCCACTTGCAACTCGTTTTGCACCCTGGTTAAAGGAAACTGCAGCCTTAGATCTTATCTGCTTTTCCTCCTTTTTAAATAAAAAGAATCGTGGACTCATTTATGCTGTAATGATGTCCTGCAGCGGTGTAGCTGTTTCCTTCCTTCAACATATCCAAAACTTTTACCTTTTCTGCAATCATTTGCATCTTCTGTTGCTGCTTGAGCACGTTAATGCTGAATGAGTGAGATTACACTTTCTGGTTAATGCAGCACTCCGTCAATGAGCCAATCAGCAGCACACAGGAACTTAACCGCGTGCTCTGATTGGGTAGCTTCTCAGCCATCCGCCAATAGCATCCCTTGTTTGAATTCAAATGCGTCCCTTGTTTGAATTCAAATGGGCAAATCAACTGAGGAAGCACACATACTGTAGACCGCAGACATCCGCGAAGCAGTGAAAAATCCGCGATATATATTCACATATGCTTACATTTAAAATCCGCGATGGAGTGAAGCCGCGAAAGACGAAGCGCGATATAGCGAGGGATCACTGTATAACGTTATTTGGAATACATACATTTCATGTGTGTTCCATGGCTACAAAGATCTGTGTAAGTGTAGGATGACACAAAATGTGAGGATGGCAAGAAATGCTGAAAAACATATCTAAAACAGAAACTTTTTCCATGTTATACTAATAATGACGTGAAGTGGTATAATGTGTGAAGACTTTAGTCCGAGTCTTTAGTCAAGAATATAACTAAAGTAAAAAAAAAAATCATTCAATTTACAAAGTTGCTGTCAATGAGTTAAACACCCAAGCTCAAATGTCAATTGACAGTGAGTTTATATGTATTCTTGGTTGGAGCAGAGGTAAGAACTGCTGCCTTATAACCAAAAGGTTCTGGGTTCGAGACTGGGCGATCTGTGTTTTGAGTAGTGAGCTGCTTTATTACTATAATATAACAAAAACATACATTTGATTTGAGTCTGCAACACCCGGTGTAAATTGTGGCTGCTTGCAAAAGTTAGTGCTTTTTTTATCATTCAGTTTTATTCTCTCAGTGACGTTCACGTGGTACAACGAACTTGCCTCTCCCTCTCTGAGTTGATAGCATTTATCTCCATTGTTTTGACAAGAGCAGTGATGACCACCATAACAACAGACAGCTTTTTCACAGCACTTTCGTTGGCTAATAGACTACTGCACCTCAACACAACTCTGCTTGGCACCATAAGTAAAATGGGATTTCCATGGACATCTCTGCTTATAATGCGTTTGTCATTTGGATGGTACTAACTCCAAATTAGAAATAAAGGAAACTGATAAGACCTCAAATCCAGAGGAGACAACACATACCAAGGATCTCTGCCTCTGTAGTCATTGTGAGGAGGAGGATGCTGGAGCCACAGGGCCACCAACTCCAGAACCTGAAGTTAAGTGCGAGTGAGCCTGAATTTATACATATACTGCACTAGCTGTCCCCTGTGGTTCTGCTCACATAATAGTGAAACAGGACAAACTTTAAAAATCAATGAGAAAAAAAAATGTAATTCTGGTAAGTACACTCCAATTGCAAACATTGTCACTATATTTGATTGTGTTCAGTTCTGTAGGGAGAGCGTCCCCCGAGTGGGGAGAAAAGCACATAGCCGTGATATCTCTGCCAATCAGCACCTACCCTCTAAAACACACGTAGCACTGATCTCTCTCTCAAAAACATCAAACGTTACTCCTTTACAATCTCTAGATGATAATGTCTGCTTAACAAACAGGTATCACTAGCTAAGCGGAGGAAAGGTGTGCTCTAACACGTGGTGAGAGGTAGAATGGCTCGAACGGAGGCTGGCGCATGAGTGATGAGGGCCCCACTTCCTCCTCCCCTCAGCCTGCAGCCTCTCTCTCGGATTTGTGTGAATAAATCTCTACCACAAGAGAACTATGATACTTAGTGCGATAACAGAAGTCGAAAATCAACTGGAATGTTCAAGCAAATTATAGAAAAAAAACCCCGATCTAAGTCCGTTAAGTAGTTCTCTCGTGAAAAGCGGACAGACATACATACATACAGACAGACAGACATTCATTTTTATATATGTGAGTGAGCCTGAACATATATATATATTGGTGTGAGGAATAGAGAGAGATGTTAGTACATTTTTAGAATTAACTAGCATTTTCATCATTCTAGGTTGCTACCAGTCACTGAAAGAGGAAACGCTGTGATGTTTGTGGACCCAAGAAGGACAGAAAGTCTCAGTTTATATGCTTCAAGTTCAAACAAATACATTTGCATTGAACACACTTTGAAAGTCTGCCTTTCATGGGGTGTATAGATGCTATACATTTGTTTTTAACCAGGCTAATTGTATCATTTCAGTATAACCCTGTTTGTCCTTTCAATTTGTTCAGTTCAAAACAATAAACATCAATAGTTCAGGAAACCCTGTCTAGTTTAAATGTGTTCAATATTAATGATATTTTCCACTTATATCTTAATTATTATTGATTTCTACACAAAAATCAAATTTTATAACAAGAATTGAACAGCACTTTCACTGAGAAATGTGATCTAGCAGAGCTTAATAGTAAAAATGAAACATATTTACTGATTAAATTGCTTGTAAGTGAGAAAAAGTCAACATCTATTAAGCAGTTTGACATAAAACATTATGTTTTTATTATTTTACTAGTCATTAAGCCCGTTACAATAACGGGCGCTAGAACAGTAGTCCATAAACATAGGAACAGTCTATATTAAATGGCAAGGGACATTTTACATCTTTAATTTTTTTCCGTAAAATGCCTGTAATTTTCTCTGACAGTAATACTGTACTGGCTTTGCTGTCCGTAATATACGTCCCAGCAACTGATGTAATGTGCGCGAAAATAAATCTACTTTTAAAAGTCATCGTGTATTGTAATATCATGAAAAATCGTATTTATTTGGGAAAACCCCTTCAATGACTGACACTTTACACTTTACCGGGCCAAGCTTCTTAATCGCAAATCTGACATCCTCAGAGTGAACACTTGCACAACAACAAACACTAATCCCACCTCTTTGGGGAAGCTGGTCTCCGCGTCTCAGTACTCGATTGGATTTTTCGTGTTTTATGTTTTAGGTCTTACCTCATTTACCGAAATCCGATTGGATCGGCCGCGCGATATTTTATAGCTCCTGCCACCTCTGTCTTGTGTGATGCGTCGCACCGTGCCCCGCGCATGCGCACTTCACCAGAAGACACACACACACGGACACTGGATGCACACAGGGGTTTTATTAAAGAGGATAAACCCCAAAACAATGCGGATGTACCAGACCCTTGAATACCAGCAGAGTGAGGGTTAATCAGAGTAATCCAGTTTTAGAACACAGGAGCGCCACAGGGGACTGTACTTTCTCCGGTCCTGTTCAGCCTATATACATCGGACTTCCAATACAACTCGGAGTCCTGCCAAGTGCAAAAGTTCGCTGATGACACTGCTGTCGTGGGCTGCATCAGGAGTGGGCTGGAGAAGGAGTATAGGGACCTAATCAATGACTTTCTTAAATGGTGCGACTCAAACCACCTACAACTGAACACCAGCAAAACCAAGGAGCTGGTGGTGGATTTTAGGAGGCCCAGACCCCTCATGGACCCCGTGATCATCAGAGGTGACTGTGTGCAGATGGTGCAGACCTATAAATTTCTGGAAATGCAGCTGGATGATAAATTAGACTGGACTGCCAATACTGATGCTCTGTGCAAGAAAGGACAGAGCCGACAATACTTCCTTAGAAGGCTGGCGTCTTTCAACATCTGCAATAAGATGCTGCAGATGTTCTATCAGACAGTTGTGGCGAGCGCCCTCTTCTACGCGGTGGTGTGCTGGAGAGGCAGCATTAAGAGGAAAGACGCCTCACGCCTGGACAAACTGGTGAGGAAGGCAGGCTCTATTGTTGGCATGGAGCTGGACAGTTTAACATCTGTGGCAGCGCGACGGGCGCTCAGCAGGCTCCTATCAATTATGGAGAATCCACTGCATCCACTAAATAGTGTCATCTCCAGACAGAAGAGCAGCTTCAGTGACAGACTGCTGTCACCGTCCTGCTCCACTGACAGATTGAGGAGATCGTTCCTCCCCCAAACTATGCGACTCTTCAATTCCACCCAGGGGGGGTAAACGTTAACTTTTAACATTATACAAAGTTATTGTCTGTTTTTTACCTGCATTATTATCAATCTTTAAATTTAATATTGTTTATTGTATCAGTATGCTGCTGTTGGAGAATGTGAATTTTCCATTGGGATTAATAAAGTATCTATCTATCTATCTATCTATCTATCTATCTATCTATCTATCTATCTATCTATCTATCTATCTATCTATCTATCTATCTATCTATCTATCTATCTAGAAGTGGGCTGATGAGACGAGAGATGCTAAGATGACTCTTTGGGGTTTCTTTAAGAAAAATAAAAACAAATAAGAAATGGGATTAGCTCTATTGTGAAGAAGAGGTGGTTTGGTCAACTTGAATACAGGAATGAGAACAACCTGATTGGAAAGGCATGGTGGCTGTCAGCGGAATGAAGAGGTATGATGTTAGGTATCACTTTGCACTTCCTGTTATTGCTTCAATGCAAACAAATTTTGTTTGTGAATGACAGCTTAAAGCTAGTATTTTTATCTGAATGCTACTAGCAGGCCAGGAAGTTGGATTGTTCATTCCTTGCCTACCTGTAATTCCTTAAGGTCATAAGAGGATGCTTTTTGAAGTCCTCTACTGGTGGTAAACTAAGTTGGAGTGATGATGAAGGTGAAGGCAGCCCAGTCAGCATAGCAGCCTGCTATTGGGGTCCCTACCGTGTAACATGTGGGCTGCAGCACAGACAGCGAGACAGATATGAGATTACTGGCACTGGCTGTTTTTGACATTTCTTCCTATCCCCCCATCTAGAAAAAAAAATCCTAAAAGGTTAGTAGGTACCTTATGTGTTAGGAACACGTCATAAGTGGTCTGATAACGTGTTAAAACAAAGATGATGTGCTGAAAGTTGCTTGTTACCTTGTGTTTAATGATGCTACCATAGGTGTTACCAGTTAATTACCTTGTTATTTAAAAAATAATATAGTAAATGATCAGATGCATGGATAAAAGCTGCCATGTGCATTCTAACATTAGATAGATAGATTTTACGTAGGGCCTGCTACTTCTTTTCATAAAACGCTTTCCTGATAATTATTTTAAAATGTTCAACTTCAAGCTTTAAAAATATTACATACAGTACATTGAGAGATGAAAGATTACCGAATAAATCAGTTTGTAAAGTGACGCATTTTAATAATCCCATTGTCGCCTGCTATTGGATCTTGATGTTTCTCCTTGTTCATCTTTGAATCAGATATGCTTGAATTCTGTCTGCCAAGACTTTTTGATGGTGATGACATTTTAACAATTCATTATCATTCTTTCCTCAGGTGTTTTGTAGCTATAAGTTCAGATTTTTTTCCCTGAGCTTGCATCCTTTTGTGAACCATTGATATCTCTCTGAAATGTCAAGATCTTTTACACGCAACCTTGTGTTACATCTACAGCGTAAAGTGGCTTATGATTATTCTAAAGTATGTCGACTATACAGCTATCTACATCACATAAACCAAATTCCCTCAGCTGTATTTTTGGGCGAGCTCAGACATTGAATTTTCATTTTACCAAATATTAAATATTCATTGAGCTTCCACTAGTTCTTCAAGTGCCTGCTACTTATGCTTTAATTTGAAAGAGCTTTCCAAATGAAACATATACTTTATATGGTGAACGAAAAAGGCCATTGATTAACTGACAATATGTCTTTTTTTAAATTACAAGAAACATTTTAAACAAAAAATATATATAATTTAACATTTAACAAACTATATTACCTTAACGTCAATAAATTCTCCTGCTGTTTCTACCAGACAATATCAAAGCTCCAAATGCCTGCCACGTTTCAGTTTGGACATAATGTGAATAATGTAACAACTTAACCTAAAATAGCGCAGCTTTCTTAAACCTGCATAATCAAAATCATGGATACAGCAGCCAGCACTTATCCCAGCAACACTGTGTGAAAGGTGGGGTCAGCCTTGGATAGGGTGCAAGAGCCCGCTTATGCTCACAAGGGCTTCTTTACAATCAGCAATCAAATTAACTTATAATTCTTTTGGGATGAAATAATAATAATAATAATAATAATAATAATAATAATAAATTGTATTTATATAGCAGCTTTCCTATGATCAAAGAGCTTTATAGAGTCTCATACAGAAATAGCAGGTATATGTAACATTGGATACAGATGTATCCTGAATAGAACATTGAAACAGATAGATACAGGATATACAACGGCATTAAACAGAATAAAATACAATAAACCAGAGTAAAATACTAAATTCAGTACTAAAGGAATTTGTGGTATAACACACACACAAATTATACTGCGCATCTGGACAGAGAGGAAGACTGAAAGAGGAGGCAGAATGTCAGGTTCAGTTAAAAGCCTTCCTGAACAGATGAGTTTTAAGTTGTTTTTTAAAAGGCAGGCTCCTTCACTAGCTGTCTTTAAATCTTATTTAAAAACACACTTTTACTCATTGGCTTTTAACCCAGTATGATATGTTGACAATCTGTATACTTTTTATTATGAGTCTCTTCAGCTCTTATGTGTTTATGTGTTTCTGTTTCATTTACCGTTTGGTTATTGTGTGTCTGATATGTTGGGTTTTAATTGTACAGCACTTTGGTCAGCCTTGATGTTGTTTTTAAAGTGCTTAATACATACATACATATATACATACATACATACATACATACATACATATATACATACATAAATAAAAGAATGAATGGAGTCAGCTGATCTCATTAGTTTAGGGAGGTCATTCCTAGTCTGGGTGCTATACAGCTAAAGGCCCTGCTGTCACCCACAGAGTCCAGGTTATTGTGAGGCACAACAAGATAGCCAGAATCAGAGGACCTTATTGGGAGCCTAGCAATGAAGAAAGTCACGGATGTAGTCAGGTGCAAGGACATTTAACACTTTGTAGGTTATTAATAGACTTTTAAATTCAATCCTGTAGGACACAGGAAGACAGTGGAGGCGAAGCAGGATGGGTGTGATGTGCTCGCTGTTGCTGGTTTGTGTAAGGACTCTTGCAGCAGAGTGTTGAATCAACTGTAGCTGTGATTTAAGATTAGAAGAGACACCTGTCAGTAAAGAGTTACAATAAATGATACGGGATGTGAAAGAATAACAAGTGTATGCAGAGGAAAACCCTCCCAGGCTGGGGAAGAATATGCAGACTCCACAATGAGAGCATCTGGGTGTGTGGTTCAAATATAAGATACTGGCCCATTGAGCAGTAGCTGTACCTACTGCACCACTAATGTTTACCTGAAAATCTACATCTTTTTGCCACTGATCTGAGACCTCATTTACAAAGCTTAAGTATGGATAAAAAGAGGCTTAAATGTACGTATGCAACTTCCAATGCAAACGCTGGGTCTTACAGGAGAAAACTTGATGAGGGAAACGTCATATTTATGGTCAAATTTCACCCTTGCGTACGCAACATTTCGGAGAAACTGGGAAACTGATGACACCCTTCATCCAGTAAGGAAATGCAGCCAAACCCATTAATTGATGACTCGCATGCATTATCATTTCTCTATTATAATAAAAAAAAATCCTGGGACGAGACGTGACTTTTTCAGAGAGACACTTTCACGTCCCGCGAGATGAGACTTTGTGCCAAAAGATTTAACCATGCCTGGGGATGGAAATAAAAGAAAAAGAGTAGGTGACAAAGTAGAACATCATAAAGAGGTTCCAAAACATTGGCGTGATACACATGCAGAGCAGGTTAGAGATAATGAAAGTACTAAAATTTGAAAGTCTCAAAAAAATGATCGTAAAGATCCCATTAGCGCAAACAAACGGAAATTATTACTCAGTAAAATAATGGAACAGCGAAAAGAGATTGAATATATTGTTCGGATTTAAACTTTAAGTCGGAGACTTGTACATCGCCTAATTCGTGTTGCCATCAGGAAAAAGTAGTGTTTCTTCCCAATGAAGAGGCGTATCCACAAGAATTAAAAGATTTGTTGTTTGGTGAATGTGAAATCCACATATGTAACCGGCAGAGACACGAAGTGGCTGGCGTGTAGCACAGGCTGAGGGTTGGCAAGTGATGTGAGCATGGGGCAAAGTACAAAGTAGTAATATTATAATATAATCATAATATAATAATGGTTTGGCGATATGCATTATTATAATTCATTATTATTCTGTGTTTTAATGTGACAAACCTATTAAACCTTAAAAGTGCTGAATATGACGTACAGACTGTATTTCAGCTCCCTTTTAAGAAAGCCAAAGCTACATATTTGCACTGAAGTACTTTTTGGTTTTTTGTCAGTTTATATCGGCTATCTGTTGCCACTTCTCAGGGAACTGGCTGACAGGTCAGGAATATCTCAGTCAAGCTTCACTCCATCACGCCTGCTGTGTTGAAAGCCATTAGCTGACTGAGGAGGCACTGCAACCAGTGTTGTGTGGGTGTATACTCAAACAACATATTTTTGCTGACATAAAAAGGAAATTTGCAGCAGTGTCCGGTTCTCCTACTGTAATTGGATCCTTTTACTGCACAAGGGCGTCTAGCAGGAATGAAGCTGCTTTCATTAACTATAAAGTATTACATTCCATTAGAGCACAAGCCATTAATGTCAAGATGAGGCTGACAAACATCAGAATCAGAATGTCTTTATTTTCATTGTAACAAAAACAATGAAATTAGGTGCAGTCCCTGCGGTGTCAAAATATAAATAAAATATAATTAAAAAAAAAAAAGGATAAGAAGAAATGAGGTAGAACACAAACATTCAACATAAGACCTTAATTGCACAAGATGTCATCTATTGCACTGCTGCATTGGAGGTGATTAGGTGGCATTCAATGCCCTAATAGCAACAGGGTAGAAACTGTTATTCAGTCTATTAATCTTTGTTTTGATGCTCCTCTGTCTTTTGCCTGATGTCATGAGTGGGGTGTGAGGAGTCTTTTAAGATGTTTTCTGCTTTCCTTATGCAGCGAAAGCTGCACAGTTCATCCAGAGAGGGTAAAGAGCAGCCGATGATCTGCTGGGCAGCCTTTACGATCCGCTGAAGTGTTTTCCACTGCACTGTTATGCCGCTGGAAAACCAGACGCAGAGGCAGTAACACAGGATACTCTCGATAGAGCAGCAATAAAAGGACACCAGCAGTTTTTGGGGCATGTTATTTTTCCTGAGGACTCTCAGGAAATAAAGTCTTTGCTGAGCCTTCTTCGCCAGCTCAGCTGTGTTCATACCCTAGGACAGGTCTTCCATGATGTGGACTCCCAGAAGGTGGAAGTCTGACACCCTCTCCACACAGTCCCCTCCGATGTAGAGTGGTTTGATGTCCGTTTTCTTTTTCCTGAAGTCCACAACGAGCTCCTTGGTCTTACTTGTGTTCAGTTTCTTTCCCGATTTTTTTATTTCATTTACTTTGTGTTAATAATTTATAATCGATTTAATTTATTATTTAATAGGCAGAGGGGACAAGACGTTTATGTGACACTCTGTCTGGCGGAGTGGTGGCTCTGAGGCTAGGGATCTGCACTGGCAATCAGAAGGTTGCCGGTTCAAATCCCGTAAATGCCAATAGGGACTCTGCTCTGTTGGGCCCTTGAGCAAGGAAGGCCCTTAACCTGCAATTGCTGAGCGCTTTGAGTAGTGAGAAAAGCGCTATATAAATGCAAGGAATTATTAAGTATTATTTCTTTCTTTTTGTTTTGAAAAGGTAAGCTATATATATATATTTTCTATTATTTTCATTTGTTAAGAATATATAGTTATAAAATTAGGATTTTTTTTTTGTATAAACCTATGTGTATTGTAAATAGTTCTCTTTGGAAAATTGGATTCATTTTTTTTGTAAATAGTTTTATATGTAATGTGTTTGTATAAATAAAAACATGAGAAGCACGGTGGACGCTGTAGGGGCAGAGGGGAGAAGACGTTTATGTGACTCTCTGTCTATTTCTTTCCTTTTGTTTTGAAAAGATTTTCTGGAAGAGGAAAATAAAAGCTTGTGTTTTAACCCAACGTGCCTACGTGACAATCATTTACACAACGCAGGGAAAGGCGGATTGCCAGTCGGTTACACTAGCTTTGATAGAACTCAGTTTTTCATATGTTCTAAACTGTTAATTGGGTCAACAGTTGTGTATTTACATTTATCAGGTAATAGCGGCTACTCACTCAGACTTTACAAATTATATATTCTACAAATATATGAACCCAAAACGGGTGGCACGGTGGTACAGTGGTAGAGCTGCTGTCTCGCAGTAAGGAGACCTCGGTTTGCTTTCTAGGTCCTTCCTGCATGGAATTTGCATGTTCTCCCTGTGTCTGCGTGGGTTTGTTCCTGCCTTGTGCCCTGTGCTGGCTGGGATTCGCTCCATGTGTCCTATGTGTTAGGATATAGCTGGTTGGAGAATGACTGACTGAACCCAAAAGAGTAGCTTATTCACTATTCAGTTGGCAGCATGCACATCGACTACTGGTTATGTTTCATATCTCATCAGCATTCTTTACACACACATCGGTAAGGCTCATATTTGGCTAAGAAAGAACGTTACATTCATAGCGGCGAGAGACAGCGCATTTGCTCTGCACCCTCCATGTGCTCTAAATTTGCTATTGCAATTCCACAATTCATATTCATTCAATGAAAATGAAAGTATCGAGTGGTGTACAAACAAAAACAGATTTCAATTTGACCTTAATTGAAATATTTAGGTTTTTATTTTTTTAAGGTTTTTATTCTGATGCTTTAATCAATTTCAACAAAAGGATAATAAGAAAAACAAAAGGATATTTTATTTAAGGACAAAATGTAGTTTTTAAATATTGGATTGTTTTTTTTCTTAGTCTGATCCCATTTTTTTTATAAAATTGAAAACCGTTTATGGTCTTACCTTTATTTGTAAATGAAGTCCATGCGCCTATACTTCTCCATGAAAATCTCTGTCACTTTCTTCTAAAAGTCCTCCTTATTTATCTTTAGTTTTAAAAGTCTTAATCTTTTTTTTTTTTTTTTGTTCTTTATTTCGCCTTATACAATTTCTTGTATTAGGAATTTGTTAGTTTTCGCATACCCCTTGGGGTCAGTGCGCAGGGTCAGCCATTGTACAGCGCCCCTGGAGCAATTGCAGGTTAAGGGTCTTGCTCAAGGGCCCAGCAGAGTAGGATCTCTTTTGGCAGTGACGGGGATTTGAACCGGCAACCTTCTGGATACCAGCACAGATCCTTAGCCTCAGAGCCATCACTCCGCCCGCATTTTGGCAGTCAGTCGGAACAAAAAATAAAAATAAACGGACAGCTGCAGTGCACTTAACTTTTTGATATCGCTAACTTACAAAGCGTCTGCGTAGAAGAACAGCAGCAACAAGCACCTGTTGGGCTCACAAGTGCCCCCTTCGGTGTGGCACGGTACTGTCTGCCTCGCCTCATGCCTTTTCACTGCGGTTTTATGAGCGATCAGAAAGACTAAATATGTCACACACATTCATTAAAGATACTAGCCAGACTGTGGAAGGTCAGGGTGTATAATAAATGTCACTGCAAACCTTATACTTGTGACGTACAGAGAGACAGCAGCAGGCATGCGCCAATTGCATGTATCACCTGTCGCACCTCGCGTTTCTCCCTTGTATTTGAGCAGGAAATTTGCAAATTCAGCGATTTTAACTATAAAAATTATCACAATTATTTGAATCATACAGAAAACAAATTTATGGCACAGACCAGTGGGCAAATTTATTTTATATTATCATTATTAGTTTTTTTTACTTTTCATGAAGACAGGTGAGGCAGAGCCGGACCGCACGTCCCTGGTTTTTGAATGCAGTGGTGGGTTCTTGACACATTAAAAGGAAAGCTGTTTTAGCAGCCACTGAACACCTTCAGCACTGTGATTCCATAGGTATGAGGTTGATTAGCATTGAGGCATGTTCACAAATGCACATTTTAAGGTGACTGGGATTTATGAAGAGTAAGTTGCGTGGCTGTGCACGTATGGCAGGTTTAATAAATCTGATTTTTTTTGCGTACGCATTTTCTGGTTTTTAAATGATTTTATTTAACTTGACTCCTCTGTCTGTTTGTCTGGGTCAAATCTTGCAGCTGATTTTAAACCCGCTTTTGGCAAAGCAAATTTTTCAAATTTTGCCAACCTGTTCAGTATCAATGACACTAAAATAATCTATCAATACCGATTCGATTATGTAAACAATTTTCACCCTAATTAATGGTTATGCGATTCCAACTAATGCACACATAACAATGACGGAGACAGAATATAGTAAGTTATAAGAGCATACCGACTTTACTTGTTTACTCTTGCGAAGGAGTAGCCTTGATGATCACGATGAGGAAGTATTGATGTAAGCTTGCCATTCTGTCGTTGATATTTTTTTTTTCCACAGCGACTGAGGTCTAATACCATAAGAGCCTGAACAGAAAAATAGATACCAAAATATAATTCTTTTTAGTATTCAAATAATTCTGCAAAGAAGATATGTAATACTTTTAAAGAAGCTGCCTGTTCATGAAAAACAAGTAAAGAAAAATCATTTGCAAAATACTTTAGAAGTAAAAAGTAAAAAATAAAATCTATAAAAAAATTTTTTAAGTAAAATAATTTATTTCCTTTAGTCATGTATGCACTAAAAAACTTTAAGTTTTTGTGGTTTTCTGTAACCACAACTTTTGTGGTTATATGTGACTAAATAAACTTGTGGGGCACACATAAATAAATTAATTCAATCAATTAAAAGAATACCTACTTTCATCATAAAATATAAAAAAAAACAACAACATTGTAATTCCGCACCATGCTAAACAAGCTTTTTAGTATATTTATAACTGAATTAAAATAAAGTAGTTTAACTTAAAAAATTTTTTTATATAGTTTATTTTTGAAATGTGCATATTTTTTTGGAATGTGATGTCCAACAGGCTCATACAGGTGTGATGGTCACCATATGTCAAAAATCGAATCCTCATAAATCAAAACTCTAAAAGAGAGAAATCACAAAATAAAAGCACAGTGTTAGAAACATTGTCCAATTCATTTCAGAACTATCCATTACACATACTATACTTCTATCAAAATAGACAATCCAAAATTTATCAAAGTATAGATCAGGGATCCTGGGGGGGTCAAAGGGACTGCAGGTTTTCTTTACAAACAGTTTACTTATTTGAATCCAGTCCTTACCGATAATGAATTTAATTATATGACTTGTTAGAACTATGATTCTGCTAAAACATATCTTTATCAAAGTGCAGATTTTCCTTTTCTGAGAACAGTCTCCACGTATTTGTACCTCTTGGTCTTTATTTTTAAATAGCTGTGTGTGGTCTTCGGGGCAAAAAACAACCCTAAGACTCCCTAGCAGTTTTCCTATATTCACGAACTGGGGGAGGCATCAACTAACTCTTAAGATTTACCCAGTGCAGAGGACGTGGACCCACCTGTGCTTGCTGCCCCACTGGCTTTCATTAGAAGACACTGGTGATACCATCTCTTAGCCGTATTGCTAGCATATGAGTCATTTTAATCTTGGCCTCGAGAAAATACCTCCAGCTAGAAAGCATTTTAAGTGCAAACTTCAATCCTTGCCCTTCGTTGCCGAGGTGTTTCATCTGCAAGTTGGTGAGCCTTGGTGTTTATTTCGATTCGACATTGTGTCTCTTTATCTGTGTCATTAGCACAGCGTCATTGTTGCGCGGCGCCGTTTGCTTCACACAGGTCTTTCATACTGAGTAGTGAGGTGCATACAATTGCTGAAACAATTTGTAAAGTGCATACATATGCGCCATCTAGTGGCTGTGGTTGAGCATCAGCAGAGCAGACTGCTCCATACACACACACACACACACAGAGTCTTTCATTTATATATGTCTAATAATTTATGAACTGTGACCACTAGGGTGCATTGCAGCACCCCAAAGCCCAGACACAACTCTACAGACACAAACAACTCTTGGGTTGAAACCTCGTATTTTTTTATTTTACAAAATCCCTTTAACAGGCATCCATTCCACACTCTCAGCACAGCAATACAATTCTCCTTCTTTCCTTCACCACTCCTCCCAGGCTAGTGTGGTCCACCTTCGCTCCTAACTCCAACTCTCCAGATGAAGCACAGCAGCTTCCTTTATACTGCATCCAGTAGTACATTTGCCGCTATCACACTGCATCCAGGAAACACTATGGGGTAAGGCAGAACCTTCATTCAGATCCAACTTGCAGCACCCGAGGATCCACCAAAACAACAACTGTCATGCAGCCCTGTGAGTGTCTGAATGGGGGGCACACCAGAGGGATGTCACCACCCAGTGTACCAAGGAAACATATGGCCATGTGAAGCCCCTGTCGATCCATTGCAATGGCCTCCCAAGTGGGAAAAAGACACCACAAACAATCCCAGTCAGAATGCTCATCCTCCCCAGATCCTTCCATTAAAAAGGCCACCTGGCCAGGTAAGGAATCATCTATTCTGGCTGGGATGCCTGCCAATCCCTGTCATCAATTACAGAACATTGATACTTCAACATGCATACGCAAAGGTTTACATTAAAGTACACAGCAAATTCCAGTGTCATCTGCAAAAGTGAAAAAAAAGGTTAAAATGGGCCAAAGAACAAAGACATTGGATGGTGACTTAACCTTTTCTTTTTATTTGTCAGTTTCATGTATGGCTTTTTCTTTGGAACTCTACCTCTAAGGCCACCATTCCAGAGTAACCTTTTCACTGTTGCAGATGACACCGGTATTTGGCATGTTCTATTTACAGAAGCAGCCGACTGACAACATGTAAAGCGTTTATTTCTTAGGATATAGACTCAGATGCTCTTCTCCTTGAATTCATTTGTGCATCTGAACCTTCTGCTTCTATTCTGTCTTACTTACATGCAGTTTACTCTTTTCTCTCAAGACAGTAGTGGAAACCTTTATATGAAATCTTTAGCTTCTGGCAGTCTGTTACATGGAAAAACCTGTTCCCATCTAAGCTTCTAAGGGTACATAGTGTAGTCCATCACTCAATGGCTGGAACTTACTTCTCAATTCTGGTCTGCAAATTGTGTCATTTTCTAACTTAATCCAGACCAGGGTCATGTTTGGGGCTGGGGCCAATCCCAGCTAGCATAGGGTGCAAGGCAAGAACAAACCCTGGTCAGGGTGCCAGTCCATCGTACGGCTAACACACACACACACAAGGACCAATTTAGCATTGCTGATTTACCTAACCTACATCTCTTGTGGTGGACCTCCTAAACCCACCCCAGATAAAGATGAACGTATCTATCTGCTCCACAAGGCTTATTCTGACCTAGAAAAAGCTGGCAGCACTGTGAGGATTAAGATTTTTGATTGTGTTTTCAGTACCATCCAGCCATCCCTGTTAAGGGGTAATGTCAGAGATAAGCAGGTGGATGAGCCTGTGGTGTCCTGGATAATGGACTATCTGATGGGGTGAACACAGTTTGTGAGAGTCAAGGACTGCATCAGCAACACTGGAGTACCATAAGGAACAGGCCTGTCTCATTTTCTATCCACTCTGTATAACCTCAACTGTAAATATAAGAACAACTCATGTCACTTTCAGAAATTCTCAGATTGTTCTACACTTATGGGGTGTATGGATAATGGGAATGAGACAGAGGAGAGGAGTCAGGGGGAGAACTTTGTTTCTTAGTGCAAAGAGAATTGTCTGCATCTTAACATCAGCAAAATCATGGAACTGGTTATTGACCTTCAACACTCCAAGGAGCCTCTATATTTGATGGCTGCCTAGCATGAACAGCCTGCTTCAAATCATCCCATAGATTATCGATGATATTCAAGTCAGGGGACTGTGACGGCCATTCCAGAACATTGTACTTCTCCCTCTGCATGAATGCCTTTGTAGATTTCGAACTATGTTTTGGGTCATTGTCTTGTTGGAATATCCAACCCCTGCGTAACTTCAACTTTGTGACTGATGCTTGAACATTATCCAGAAGAATGTATTGATATTGGGTTGAATTCATCTGACCGTCAACTTTAACAAGGGCCTCAGTCCCTGAACTAGCCACACAGCCCCACAGCATAATGGAACCTCCACCAAATTTGACAGTAGGTAGCAGGTGTTTTTCTTGGAATGCGGTGTTCTTCTTCCACCATGCGCGCTTTTTGTTATGACCAAATAACTCAATTTTTGTCTCATCAGTCCAAAGCACTTTGTTCCAGAATGAATCTGGCTTGTCTAAATGAGCATTTGCATACAACAAGTGACTCTGTTTGTGGCATAAGTGCAGAAAGGGCTTCTTTCTCATCACCCTGCCATACAGATGTTTTTTGTGCAAATTGCGCTGAATTGTAGAACGATGTACAGATACACCATCAGCAGCAACATGTGCTTGCAGGTTTTTGGAGGTGATCTTTCGGTTGTCTGTAACCATTCTCACAATCCTGCGCATAGTTTAGTAAAAACTGTAATCTCTTATGAACATACTCCCAGGGTTCATACCTTCCCTGCTGGATGCACGTTTCCTTAAAATACTACATGATACATTCAATCTGAAATTATATTTTTGTTCAGCTTGAAACTGACTATCATCACCATGTAAAATATACTATATTTACTATATATATTATATATACTATATATAGGTATATACTATATATAGCCGGCTATACTTCCTTAGAAGACTGGTGTCCTTCAACATCTGCAATAAGATGCTGCAAATGTTCTATCAGACGGTTGTGGCGAGCGCCCTCTTCTACGCTGTGGTGTGCTGGGGAGGCAGCATTAAGAAGAAGGACGCCTCACACCTGAACAAACTGGTAAGGAAAGCAGGCTCTATTGTAGGCATGGAGCTGGACAGTTTGACATCTGTGATGGAGTGACAGGCGCACAGCAGGCTTCTATCAATCATGGAGAATCCACTGCATCCACTGAACAGGATCATCTCCAGATCGAGGAGCAGCTTCAGTGACACACTGCTGTCACCGTCCTGCTCCACTGACAGACTGAGGAGATCGTTCCTCCCCCAAACTATGCGACTCTTCAATTCCACCCGGGGGGGGGGGGGGGGGGGGGGGGGGTAAACGTTAACATTATACAAAGTTATTGTCTGTTTTTACCTTCATTTTTATTACTCTTTAATTTAATATTGTTTTTTGTATCAGTATGCTGCTGGAGTATGTGAATATCCCCTTGGGATTAATAAAGTATCTATCTATCTATCTATCTATCTATCTATCTATCTATCTATCTATCTATCTATCTATCTATCTATCTATCTAAAATCTTCCACAAAGCAAAACTTTAATATAAATGTGTTATACAATGTTATGCCTTGATTTCAAAACAGCATCTACTGTATGATCTCCCTACAAAAACTTAGAAGGGATTGAAGCCAGGTGATTGCTCACCAAAACAACTGAGTTCCACCAAACTTAAAACTTAAGATTCTTTAATATTAAATTGTTTAATTACATGTCCAGTCTACTTTAATCCATATTACTTCATGGAAAGTTTAGAATTTGGATGGCACTGCTGACTCTTGGATGCTGAGTTCAAATCCTTGCATGGGCACTCTAAGTGAAGATTGCACATTCTCCTCATGTCTACAGAGGCTTTGCAGTCTCAGTATGTCTGTTTTCCCATTCATATCCTAATGAAATTTTAGGTTTTGTTTGAAAGTGTATACATGTACTATATATATATTCAATGACATTTAGATATTTGTATATATATTATCTGTTAAGGATGGCATAGTTATACACTGATTGGCTGGAATCAGTCGCTGATTGGGTGGGGCCAGTTGACACAGTCACACACTGATTGGCTGAACACAATATTTTTCTTTTTTGACTATTTTTAGTTTTACTGACTTGGAGTTTCAAACCATTTTTCCTTTGAGCACTTTTAGCATTTTACATATTTTAGCATGCTGTGTAAAGTGGCTCTTCCTTGATAAAATGAAACACTTTGAAAATATAATGGACTGCTACTTTGAAAAGTAAATATACCTTGCGAAGCAAAGAGCTTAATATGTTTTATTTGCTATCCTTCACAGTTGTCACAGAGATATAATTATCTCAAAGACAAAATGTTTAGTATAGAGATTTTCTTGAATACCTCTAAAATGATACAATACAGTATATTGAGCCTGTCCTTTGAAATTCATATACTTGAATATTGCATGACCTCCTGGTGAGGGCTATATTCTAAGTCTCTAACCCCCCTGTTGAGTTGTTCAAAATGCAAGGATTAAAATTCAGCATTGACCATCCTGTTTTTACTATGCTATCTTTTTTTGTTGTTTTTTTTTTCTTTTTCCTGACACCTGCTGTATATGAACCTTTTGCCAGTGGTCTCCAACAGTTATTTCAAATTTAACCTGTTTTGTTTTGTAGACAGTTGCATTCTTCTTAATTTTGTAATGGAATGTTTGATGGTTTTTGTGATGGCGTTTCTCCAACACTAGCATGACCTGAGACCTTGGGTATGTGATAATTCGAAAACCAAATGAAAATCACCAGAGAGTGAGTCACACATACGCAGACACTTGAAACAGGTGCAAACCAACTTCCCTTCCTACAAAATAAATTGCAGAAACAATAATAAAAAAATAGTTGTCTTACAAGTTGAATGCTAAGTATATTAAGAACACATTGTGATGATGCGTGTCCTGCTCCATGCTCCCACCTTACTTCTGGGAGCCACTCAACCCAACACCATCGGTAATGTAACCGGATGAGCTGTGCAATGAGGACGAATCATACTGAGCAAGGGGATGTTGCAAAGGTGCACAAGTGCCTTGATTAAAAACAGTCCAAACAAAATCAAAACAGTGTCCAAAAAGAAAGTGCAGTGCTTCAAAAAATGTTTCAATAAATAATCCATAAAAACAAGTGGAGGTTAAAATCCCAAGTAATAATTCCATTTAAAAACAAGGTTAAAATATGATGATTCCATGCCTAGACATGCCCATGCTGCACAAACCGTTGTTGATAAGTCACTTATGGGAGCGAAAAATGTTTGGATACAAATATAAGAAAAAATCATGACAAAACTGAAACGGTACGTGATGGGTAAATTTTGATGTGATATTCGTGATCAGCAGCCAAAAATCTATAAGAAACACCCAACAGTGTCCAAGAAGAAAAAACTTTGTTGTGCAGTGTTATTAGATTTTTAATGCTATCACCTTATGCAGTAAGCACACAAGTTTTACTTATTTATTTATGTTTTCTTTTTAGATTACTCCAGTAGCTTTGTTAATTTAAATCAATTCAACAAGATTTCTGTTTTGTTCCTAGTTTGTCGTCTTGTATTGGCCTTTTTATAATTATTTTTACTGATAAATACATATCATGTAGCAGTAGTAGAAGTAATGTCATATGTGCAGCATACAATAAAATTCTTGCCTAGGCATCAGACCATGCAAACATATAAATCTAAAGGTTGTTTTTGAGAAGCGTTTCACATGAGAACGGGGGCTTAATCCAAGCAGATATGGTGTTCTGTTAGGATTTGTCGCTCACATCTTGACTCTCATTATATGCTTGCCGTTAGGATATTTCATTTGAAAACATTAACTTTTATTTGTTTACTGATGACACTATGCTGAGCTGAAAGAGTCATCTTCTTCTTTCTCTTCACTTTTTCCACTTCTTCGTGGGGTTGATGTGCTCGATCAACCATCTTGCCAGTCTAACATTTTTCCTACAGATCTTTTACTTTATCCATCATTTTCTATACCACTTCAACTTACTTTCCTGCAGTTTCTTAGATATCTCTCCCACTTTTTTGTACCTCTGATTTTCTCATTTTTTATTCTGTCTTTCTTTGTAACTTCACACATCCATCTCAACATTTTAATTTCTTCCACATCCCATTTCTTCTCATGTGCTTCCTTTACTGCTCATGTCTAAGCTCGATACATCATGGATGGTCATACCACTCTCTTAAAAACCTGACATTTAACCATCGACCTTAATTCTTCAGTCACACAATACTCATGATATCTTTTTCCAATTGTTCCATCCATGCTATGGGTTATCTCTGTATCTAATTTTCCATTTTGGGCAAATGTTACCAGTCTCAGGCCTAGGGGAACCTGGGCCAGTTATAAGCTGCTGCTGCCACAGGGTGTAGCCACAACGATATGGTGTAAAAGCATAAAAGAAGCAGGCAGCAGTCATTAGTATCAGACCGTATTTCTCTTTTCTACTTTATTCTCATTTACCCAGAAATATATAAATGCTTCAATCTCTGCATAGCTCAACATGACAATCAGTTATACAATGGTGCATGCCAATTTCCTTTACAGAACAACAGTGCAAACACATTTACTTTAGTTCAATAATAGTATTGTTATCAGCTATCAAGAAGTACCTGATTAGAAACCAATATCCCCATTGGAAGCAGTCACTTCTGTATTACCACATTGTGTGTAGATGAGATACTAATCAAAGCAGTCTGATTATTCAAAGCAGGTGACTCTTTTACAAGACAGGTAAATATTTATGTCCTGTAGATAACCATCAACAATAACCTGTTGAAGAATTTTCCAGGAATTTTGTCCTTTTCTTTAAAACACTGAATTCTAGCCCATTGCACTACAACTGATTCTAGATATTTACATATATCCACTCTTTTTCAGTAGCTCACCCTGCAGGCTAATGTCTGAATCCTGATCATCATTAAACCTCATATATTCTTTCTTGTTCCTATTTATCTTTATTCTTCTATCTTCCAAAGTCTTTCTCCGTTCTCTTAGCTTCCTCTTTTCTGGTGCTCCACAACACAATGTCATCACCCAAAAACCTGCACCAGGGGGATTGGTCTTTTATCCCATGACTTAATACATCCATAACCAGATCAATGTGGCCAGTACTTCAAGACGATCCCTGGTTAAGACCATATCTGTTACCCCAGTACTGCTTTTAACCCGAGTTCTTACTCCCTCATACATATCTTGGACAATACTCACATACAGTACTTCTCTGGTCTTCCTTTCTCTCTCATGCCCCTCAAGACATCTACCATAAGCCTTCTCCAAATCAATAAACACCATATGCAAACCTTTCTGTTTTTCTTGGTGTTTCCTTATCAGCTCTCTCAATGCAAAGACTGCATTAGTTGTTACTCTCCCTGACATACAACCAAACTGCTCCTCCCATATGGTGGTCTCTTCCTTAAGCCTTCTCTTTATATTGCTTTTCCTAATTTTTTGTGTGTGTGACATCAGCTTTATCCCTGTGTAGTTTCCACAATCCTAGATATTGCCCTTCTACTTCCTCTTCTCCTAAACTCTTCCACACTTCTACTGGTATTTAATCCCCTCCTTCTGCTCTTCCATTCTTCAGTTTTTTCAGTGCCTCTTTTACAACATCTCTCCTTATTCTTGGCACAAGGACTTCATTTGATGGTTTGTTTTAAAATTAATAAAAATAGGCTTGGCTAAGGTGTTTTCTGTGCTAGCAAGGGGTCATATCCAAATAAGAGAAAGCCATGGAATATTTAAAAAGTTCATTTCACTGCTAAAATTTGAAGGAGGGTGAATGACTCCCAGGACCAAATTTGCTTTTATAATTTAAGCAGTAATAAAACATGCAAAAGGTCAGCATATCTTTTATTTATTCACTTATTTAAGAAAACATATAAATATAAACTGGCAGCTAAACTTTCTGCCTTCAGTTAAATTCTATACAGCGTGCATTAACAGAGCAGTATATGACATAAACCAATTTATAATAAAGCAAACAGTAATAAACAGGATATATAAATAATATGTATTATTATTATTATTATTATTACTATAATAAGTGGGAGATACATACAGTGGGTTCAGACCTCTTCACTTTCTACATACTTTATCGTGTTGTAGATTTAATTTTAAATGGGTACATTAGCTATTTTTGCTCTTCTATCTACATTTAATAACCCATAATGGCAAAGTGAAAACATGGTTTCAGAAAGGTTTACAAATTTATTAAAAATAAAAAAAATATGAAATCTCTCATTGCTATAAATATTTAGACCCACTGCTGTGGCACTTACAAATTGTAGTCAGTGGTGTCCTGTTTGTTTTTATTCTCCTTGAGATGTGTCTAAAACTTGAAATTGATTGAACATCATTTGGAAAGACACACACCAGAGTATAGAAGGTCCTATAATTCACACTGCACGTCCGGACACAAAGCAAGCAATTCTGTGTAGATCTCCTCAATCAAATTATGGTGAGGTGTAGAACTGGGCAATGGCGTAAAACCAGTTCTAAAATGTTGGGTGTTCCCAGGAGCATAGTGACCTCAATAATTGTGAAATGGAAGAGCTGGTCATCTAGTCAAACAGTGCAACCAGGGAAAAGGGTCTTAGTCAAGGAGGTGACTATAAAATGACATTAAAAATTCAGAATCAATGTCTCTGAGCTGGAATGATAAAGGCCTGAATCACGAATTAAAGAGAAAGAATGTTCCATTCTAGCTTTACAAAGAAAACTAGAGGTATGGGAATTCTCATACATAGAACATTTGTAGAATCAGATGTAGTATCGGATCCTGAAGGGAAATATGTGATGGTCATGGGTAACTTATTTAACTGTAAAATGAGTTTGATAAATGTTTATGCACCCAATGTCCATGATAAGGAATTCATGCAAAATCTATTTGCATCCATTCCCAATGTGAACACTCATAAAATTATAATGGCTGGGGACTTTAATTGTGTTATAAATCCACTCTTAGATAGGACTCCTGTCACGGGGGGACAACATCTAACACTGCAAAGACAATTACACAGTTTGTAACCGACCACAACTTATCAGACCCCTGGAGGTTTCTAAACCCAAACTCAAGAACATATTCGTTCTACTCATCAGTGCATCATAGCTACTCAAGAATTGATTATTTCTTTATAGATAATAATTTCTTGCCTACGATTAAATCTTGCAAATACGACACAATTGTTATCTCCGACCATGCCCCTCTAGTCTTGGAGCTAAAATCATTATGCCCCTCACATTCACCTCGCAGATGGCATCTTAACCCATTTCTATTAGCAGATGAGAACTGTACAGAATTTATATCCAAACAAATCAGCTTCTTCCTAGAGACAAACACACCCTCAGAGGTTTCTGCTGGAACACTCTGGGAAACTCTAAAGGCCTTCTTAAGAGGACAGATTATTTCATATCTTTCCCACAGAAATAAATTAGAAACCTAGAAAGTGTCACAGCTAAGAATCGAAATTACTAGAATAGATGAAGAACAAGCCAGGCGTCCAAGTGAGGCTCTTCATAGGAAAAGGCAGGCTCTGCATACAGAACTCAACATGTTGACAACTAAAGAAACTGAACAACTTATTTATAAATCAAGACATCATTACTATGAACACGGAGAGAAAGCTAATAAGCTTTTAGCTCAACAAATCCACAAGCAAGAAGTTCGCAATGCAATCCCAATAATCACGAATGGAGATGAAATCATTGACCATAAAAATATAATGCACACATTTAGAGACTACTATAAAACCTTATATTCTACTGAGTTTAAAGAAGACAACACACAATCTAATGCATTTCTGGATACATTACAGATACCACAAATAAATACTTTTAGTGCTGAGGAACTGGATAAACCTCTGACCCTATCAGAATTACTAGATGCTATAAAGTCACTTTAAGGCGGGAAACCAGCAGGCCCTGATGGCTACCCTGTAGAATTTTATAAGAAATTATCCACTCAGCTAGCTCCCCCTCTTATTGGCAACATTTACAGAAGCTAGAGACAATCAAATTCTACCTCAAACCTTTCATCAAGCATTAATCACCATCTTTCCTAAACAAAATAAGGACTTGTTACAATGTGCATCATACAGACCAATTTCACTTCTGAATAATGATGTTAAGATACTCTCAAAAATTATAGCTGGAAGGATGGAGTAAGTGCTGCCTTCTGTAATATCACAGGATCAAACTGGATTTATTAAAGGCCGACACTTATCTTCCAATCTTCGACTCCTATTTAATGTAATATATTCACCAGCAAAGTCAAACACCCCAGAGATATTATTATCATTGGATGCAGAACCATGCAGTCTGAGTAAAGGCCCCCTTCAAACCTGACATAGCTGTAGTAGTTTACAGGACGAGTCGGCCAAACAACCTTGGGACAGGAGCAAAAGTCTCAGTGATTGTCTTTAAAGGTTGTGCAACACAATGTTAGATTAAGTGTCCTGTCATTTTTGTCCATGCCATTTTCATTTGTGTTATTATTTGAAATATACTGTTGAGTCAAAACTCTAAACCATAGTCTGATTTTTGTTAAATACAGAACAAACAATGATGGGTGCCAATTACTTTTCTCAGTTTCAACAATTGTCAGTTCTTCTTTCATTAAGGGTACAAACAAATTTGCCCACGTCTGTTCTCTTTGTGATGCAGTTTCTTTAAATAGTCCACATGAAAAGTGTCCATCAAAACCTCTTCTAGAAGGATACCAAATTCACAATAAATAATTGTGTTCCATAAATAGGTTAAAAATCAAAAACTAAAAATCAGGACCACTCTTCAAAGCTGGTTCCTCTCTTCCTTTCTCAGCTTCAGCTCACCCAACCAGTATACTCAGCTGGAAACTCAGACACCTGCATGCTACAGTCAAACCTTTAAACATGGCTTGCGCCACAGTTGCCTCATTCAGTCAATGCTGTGACATCCCAAGCCCGACTCCTTGAGACGCTCCTACTCCCAAAGTAATTTTGTAAATTTGTAAATTCTGTTTGCCCTGGGGGGTATTTTCCGTACGTCGTTTAAATCATCCGAGATCAGATGCCTCATCTTGGATGAGTTAATGCCGGCGAAACTCATCCGGGATAAGTCGGTTTTTCAAATGCAGCCGTGTAGTAGATTAGTCAAGCTGGATCTAATCATCTGAGATGAATGTGCGCGCCCGCGCTGAGTGAAAATCCCATATACAGTATATTGAGTCTAGAAAACATGATCAGCAAATCTTTGATAGGCTGTAACAAAATGACAAAGGAACGGGCGCATTTTTTATTTCTTTTTCTCCACAAAAGCGGAGCAGGACCTTTTATTCGAAGGACATGAAGAATTTCAAGATTTAATATGCACAAGGGGTAACACTGCAAAAGCAGCCCAAACCAGAAAAGACGGCTGGCAAAAAGTGGCCAACAAGTTAAATGCTTAGTAGTGTGCATTGTACTTACTGAATGCAGCGTTTCATTTCATATGTGTCAGATTAATTATTATTTAATATGTCATAATTCCAGATCAAACGTGAGCACAAGGAGAACATGGGAACAGGTTAAAGTGAAGTACAAGAATATACTTCAAACTGGTAAATATTGGTATATAACTATTTAAAGAATTGTTGACATAAAGAATCATACTGTATATAATGTAAGAACATTAATTTTAAAGCTAATAAGAAGGCAGACAAGCAAAAAACAGGTGGAGGTCCACGTGGTCCAGACCTAACCCCTGCAGAAGAGTTGGCTCTCCAGCAAAATGCCCATCGCCCTGTTTCTGAGGGCATTCCGGAGGAAGCTCCTCCTCAGAACCAGTGGCAGGATGCAGCGGTCACTTAATTTCAGGTAAAGGATGGTCATTGCATATATTTGTCCTCAATGTGTGCCATAGGTAGGTTCAATATAGCCCTCTTTTTTGTTGGGTCAGTTGCAGGGAATGTCATATCCCTAGAACCTGTGTCTGACCAACGAGATATTGACAAAGGTCAAATACTTGATGAAGACATGGTGTCTGATTATTCATCGGGAGGAGAGGTACATTTTCCAAATAATGTTTGATCAAACTCCACTCTGATCAGTCCCATGTGCCCCAATCACATTTGGAAATCCTGGTAATGAGAATGTTAGGCTGATTGTGAGATTCTTTATGGAACTGTGGGTGTTTTTACTTGTGTACTCCCCATACCTGCAATGGCATGAAATGCCTCTTTTATTGTCTGCACACACAGGTGTCCAGGAAACACTATGAAAACCCGAAGGAAATATTTCAGAGCCAAACAGACTTTATGAATTGCCTGGCATACTGCACTTTTAGATAGATTTTCCGCATCGCCTACAGCATATAAAAAAGTGCCGCTTGCAAAAAACCTCAAAGCAATGCATACTGTCTGTGTGGTAGTGAGAGCCCGACTTCACCGAGTTTGACTTTGAATATAAGGTCCTAATACATTTTTGAGGTACAATATTCTCCCTCGGCTAAAGCGGTATCTTTCGAAAAGAATTTCCTCCAGGAGCAATAAAGGATCTCACAAACCCCTCTCTATATGAAATTCTCTTCTTATAATTTGCGTACCGATATCAATTGGTTGCTCATTCATGAACGGTGAAGCCATGACTGGATGACTTCTACGCATGGACACTGATTACGTGTGTGAGCTAATCCTTGTTTACATCGAACAAACCTGCTCCGAGCAGGTTTGAGGATTAGGATGTGTTGCTATGACAACACTTCCAGCAAGAGTTTCCAAAAAACCGACAGATCCAGGATCAGGCCAAATCATCAACAATTACATCCGGCTAAACGAGTAATCCATGTACGAAAAATACCCTCCTGTACTATATTGAAAACACCAAAACACAACCTTAAAAATATACCTTAAAAATTTACCTTAAAAATATACACTCATGCCAAATGAGGTGACTGCAACACTCTTCAATAAAGTTATGACAAGTCAAGCGTTTCACATTGTGTAACATCACAATTTCTTTTAACAACACTTATCAAGCATTTGGGCAGTGAAGACACAAGTTGGTTAACTTTAGCAAATTGATTTTTTCCCCCCATTCATCCATTATGCAGGTCTTCATCTCACAATTTTTCTTGCTTTATTGTTGTATTTTGCAATTCTACATGAATTACACATGCTCAGTCGGACACAAGTCAGGCCATTCTCATACCCACACTTTCTGCTTACACAGCTATACTCTTATAATCTGGGCAGAATGTGCTTTTACCTCATCCTGCTGAAAAATTCAGGAATGTCCCTGGAAAAGATGGCTTCTGGATGACAACATATTTTACTCTAAAATGTGTACATATGTGTTAATGGTATCCTCCTAGAAGTGCAAGACACCTGACCTGACGCTGATAACAGCTTGGATGGTTCTTTCCCTCTTTGGCTTGAACAACATGATAACTATTCTTTCAAAAAGCATTTTAAAATGTGGACTCATCAGGCCACAAAAAGATTCCATTGTACTACTTTCCATCTCAGAAGAGACTGAGCCCAATGAAGTTGGCGGTGCTTTTGGACAGTGTTGATGTTTAGCATAACAGAGCCCACAGAGGCTCACCTGAACTCAGTCAGACCCTTCATACTAATCAATTAATTAAATGGTTAATTGTCTGACACCTTTATCCAAGGTGACTTACAATATTTGAGAAACAAATGGTTTAATTTCTTTTTGTTAATTCAATTGGAGCACAATCAAGCGAAATGGCCATTCAGTGTCAGTAGGGGATTTGAAGTCCAAAGTCTTAACCAATATGTCACACTGTCTACTGCCTGTTATGCTTCTGCTAGGGTCTTAGCTAGGAAATGTCTCTTATGTTTTGATCACTTTTTTATTATTATTGTAGATTATTTGGTTTTCTGTATATCGTATGTATTTTTTCCTTATGCCATGTATTTTGTTAGTGGTCCCCCAAGAGATGTGGCCACCTGACCATCACCATGAAGGGACTGCCCTCATCTCTGTAAAGGCTGAGGAAAACCCACCATCCGTTGCTGTTCATTGAATGTTCAGGCCCTGTGAGTTTCACTGATTTTTTTTGTGTGTTTGTGTCAATGAATTACTGGATTATTTGACCTCTGTGCTCTGTTTTTGTTTTACGATTGTTTGGATTTGTATATTGGGAATTGTTTGTCTCTGGATTTGCCTTTTAAGGCAACTTCTTGGAGCTGACTTTGTGACACAAAGCATTTTGTAAAATATTGATCTTTTTACTTATGAAGATTCTACATTTACTCTATCATTACTAGCCAGGGAATGACATTTTCCCCCATCTAATAGGCATTTTGAGTCATTTGTCAGACTTGTTTAGACCAGTTCATGAAACCTGCTTCAGTTGGAGCAGGCCCAAAATTGGGAAGCCCCTCAAGAGAAGGGATAACCAAAACCCGTGGCATGCATTTATGTAACAAAAAAGATGGAAATATAAAGAAAGGCGCACAATAGACTTGCCTGAAAGGCAATCCTAAATAAACATGTCCAGATCAGAATTGGAATAATTAAAATAGAAGTAAGTCACAAAAACCTGAAAATCCAGAAAGAAATAGTGATGCTCACAGAAAACTCCAACAGATGAATGATCTCCAACTCCCCTGGAGTGGTGATGACAGGGTGGTCCCGCCTCCTAGGGCTGAACCCACAAAGCACATAAGTGCATAAAAAGGGACAGGTCATAATTACAAAATTACTGATGAAATCAATAAAAATATGACAAAGAGATGAAAAATAACTTAAAAATTAAAAGAAACAACAATCTAAACATGAAATTGAATGTCTGTTCCTTATACAATCCTACACCCTCTGACTGATCTGGACCAAATTGTGCATAGTTGGAAGACCATACAGACAAGGCAGAGTACTTTGGAACCCACAATTTTGACCCTGGGGTTGCCATTTTTTTTTTTTTCTGTGTGCTACAGTTTGCACACCAGTAGTGCAATCTGCTGGCTCAAAGCAAGTATTTCAATCCAAACCCTTTGACCAATTTGGACCACATTTTGCATAGTTGCTCTCGAGAACCATAGGGATGAGACATACTACTTAGGAACCCAAAATGTTTGACCTTGTGGGTCCCAGTTTAGCATTACTTTCCCAGACAATGCTGTGTATCTTGCACTTTTGCAGAAGAGTTTTGGCTGAGGCCTGATTGAGAGTGGAAGTGCAGCACAACACAAAGGAGAATCAAAGGGTTGCTGTTTGACTCCTGCTTTGTTGGCTTTTCTACATAATTTAAGCACTACGAACCCTTCACCTTGAACTAACAGGACATGTCAGACATGACAGGGATCAATGTTACAACACAGCAAGAATTACCCTAATTCTAGAATCCAATCAGACCTGAAAATAACAAATTCTCGAAATGCTGCATGCTGCTTCTATCATCAGTAACAAAAAAAAAGTGTTTCTTGCACTTGTTCAGGACGTTAAGTGAGGAGAGTTATTCATTAACTCCTGCTTTGTCAGTTTTTCTTCAAAATTTAAGCACTATGAACTGTCCACCTTGAACTAAGATTATGAGTCGGACATGACAGCATTCATGGTTACAACCCAGCAAGGAGTTACAACAATTATAGAATACAATCGGAGCCAAAAAGAACAAATTCTCAACTCACAAGTTCAGAGACATTGATAGAAATGCAGTGTGTGGATGACGGATGGAACAGCTAGCAATAACAACAAGGTTACCATTTAAACAACACATAAAACTTTGTCTTTCTTTTCTTTACCCATTCTACAAATATACCTGGGCAACGCCTGGTACTTCAGCTAGTAAAGCATAAAATATACTGTGATATAAACACAGACCAGACATTATGAAAAGGTTTGGGGCAGCCACCCATATAATATCCCTGGCTGCAAAAGGCTTTAAAAAATAACAGTTGTTCACAAGATTGAGTTCAAAACAGAACCGATTCCTTGGTGGTAAGATGGCGGCTTTAAAGGCCCATATAGGAAGTGATGTCATCAAAGGGGCCGGAACGGGAAATGTGGTGTCTTCTTGACCAGAAGTGAAGTCTTTTAACGGGCTGAAACCAGAAGTGACATCATCTAAGGACCCGGAACCGCAAGTGACATCATCGAAGGCCCAGAACCGGAAGTGAGGTCTTCGGAGGCGCCGGAACCTGGCAGGATTTCTCGGGAAAGGTCTGCAGGGAACCAAGAAAGACAGTCAGTGCACCCTGCCGTCCCCTGGTCGGATGTGGTATTACCATTACTTAAGCCCTTTAGCTGCCTCCTACTGTCACATGTGTGACAATACATAACTTCAAACTGATATATAACACACACAAAATGATACATGAGAAAAATGCAAATAAATAAATATACTAAAACAATCCTAATTCAAAGAAATAATTTAAGGAATTATTTCAATAACCTCAAAAATGAATAGAGCTAAATAGATCTTGTAAAAAAATTCTAGAATAACAATGAAATATAAACATTCATGCCAACATCCAGTCATTGTCTAAACTGAAACTGGAGCCTATCGGTGCTGCACTGGATGGAAGACATTACTGAACCTTAACAAATGTTTCAAAAAAAATGTATTTGCACTGTATAATGAGCTTTGGCAGTGTGTGCAGCATGAAAAATGAGGTGTAAAATACAGATTTGATGTACTAGTCAAAATATGTTACTATCAATTTACACATAACTGATAAATAATTAAAATTTTACAAGGATTAAATTTAATTATAGATCACATAAATTAATCACTTTAATTCGATAATTAAAACATTTTTTCATTATATCAGATGTTCATATTAAGGTTCTACCCATGTAAATATTTTGACACCCTTGTTTCTCTTAATCATTATAATTTTTTTACTTAGGAAACCAAGGATAGTATCCTTTTCTCTGGTAATTCTAAGTGTTATGAAGTGCCAAAGAAGAGTTTGTGAAGGTCTTGTTACATAAGAGTAAGTGAGTAAGAGATGCATTTTTTGCAGCACCTAAACTGTTATCGAATTTTAATATACATTTTTAGTGTATTAAAAAAAAAAGGTAATTATACAGTAAACTGCCTAACAATAAAAATAATAAAATGCTCAGGTGAAGACAAAAAAGTGACTTATTCATCTCACCAATAAACAAATATAAATACCAAATTACAGAAAAACTGGGAAAATGAAAAAATACTATGAGGTTATACTCGCATAAAAACACGAGCTGAAAAAAGGTTTGAATTCAATTTAGTTTACTTCTGTATAGCGCTCTTTACTGAGTACAGACACAGAGCACTGTGACAAGTTCTCAGGTAAAAGGCAATCCAAAACATGTGTACTCATTTAGTAATTTGTAATTTATAATGACACAGATGTGTTTCAAATAGACAGGAAAACACAGTAGTTTGAAACTGAATGCTATAGAGAGAGAGACATAGAGGCTGACAGCATGCACTGATTAAAGCACGTTGCTGCACCCATCACACGGCGAACCACTCAGATTGAGATCCAAGTGCAGCCGTGCAACGGGTGACACCTCAGCACCACACTAGTTTGAAGTTTTTTTTCCAGAGTGGTTGGAGTGCCAATTCTGCCACCAACCCCTAGGTTTTTCCCTGCAAGTTGGAGGGCCTACTTGCAGTGCTGGATGCAGATTAATGTCATACCCAGGAGAGAGCAATTGCAGGTTAAGGGCCTTGCTCAGGGATCCAACAGAATGGAGTCATTTCTGGCGTTTACGATATTCAAACCAGCAACCTTCTGATTCCTGGCACAGATCCTTAGCCTCAGAATACTATAGAGGGATCCCAAAAATAGTCATCCATTATTTGATTGTTGAAATATAGGGAAGGGGTAGTAGAAAATGAGTGATGAAAAGCAACCCAACAGGTCCCCAAATGCTCAACTAAGTAACTGTCAGAAAAGGTATTGTCTTTGTTCATTGAGCACCTGGTATAACCATACCCAATTTAAAAATCCAGCTTGTGTATCCCCTTAGTAAGAAGTTATGATCTCTACCTCTAAATTGTCGCTTGACGGATCCAACAGAGTTTCATGTAACTGTCATTTTGACACATTTTTACTTTTTTTTTACTGGATGTTTTCCAAAATTTGCCAATGTATTATTACTTAACAGTCGATTCAGAATGTATTCAGATCCTTTCACTTTCTGCATTTTATTTTGTTGTATATTTAATTTTAAATAGATAAATTTGCCATTTGTTCATCAATCTACACTCAGTAACCCATAATGACAAAGTTAGATAAACTTTACTACTCCCAAGGGAAAAATTCAGATGGATACAGTAGACAAAAACATAAAAATAAGGATCCAGACTCACAGGCCAAATAATACATGAATCTATCAATCGATAAATAAATAAAAATAAACGAATAAATAAATGTTTATTGTGCAGATATTTCAAAATGAACTTAATGAGTGCCCCAAGAGAAACACTGAATTGCCTGATAACAGTTGGCAGAAAAGACTCCCAGAGGTGGATGGGTAAAAGTGCTACAAGAGAACTCCTCCTGGATGGGATGGAGAGTATTTCTCATGATGGCATCCAATTTTGCCACTATCCTCTTTTTCAGAGCAGCTTTCCATGTGTTCAGGGTTTGTCCTGTGATGGAGCAGGCCTTTTCTGCTAAGCTTGTTCAGGCATTGTGTATTTTTTTTAGCTCAAGTTGCTTTCCCAGAAGACTGTGGCGGAGACCACCACACTGGCTACTATGGCCTGGTAGAACATTTCCAGCAGCTCACTGTACACATCAAAACACCAAAGTCTCCTCAGCAAGTCCTGTCTGCTCTGTCCCTTCTTGTGCAGCACCACTATGCTGTCAGACCAGTCTAGTTTGTTGTTTATGTGTACCCCCAGGTCCTTGTGGCTCTGCATCACTTCCATGTCCACACCCTGGATAGTAACTGGTCTCAGGGGCTCCTTAGTACACTGGAACTCCACCACCAGCTCTTTTGTCTTGCTGATGTTGAGTTGCAAGTTGTTGCTCATGCACCACAAGACAAAGCCCTCTACGACTTTCCTGTACTCTGACTCATCTCCAATATTAATGTAGCCTATGATGGACAAGTCATCTGAAAATTTCTGTAGAATGCAAGCACAGGTATTGTGATAAAGTGAAAACAAATTTATCAAAAATAAAGTATTCAGACCCTTTATGGGGAGGCATGGTGGCGCAATGGGTAGCGCTGCTGCCTCGCAGTTAGGAGACCCGGGTTCGCTTCCCGGGTCCTCCCTGCGTGGAGTTTGCATGTTCTCCCCGTGTCTGCGTGGGTTTCCTCCGGGCGCACCGGTTTCCTCCCACAATCCAAAGACATGCAGATTAGGTGGATTGGCGATTCTAAATTGGGCTTGGTGTGTGGGTGTGTTTGTGTGTGTCCTGCGGTGGGTTGGCACTCCGCCTGGGATTGGTTCCTGCCTTGTGCCCTGTGTTGGCTGGGACTGGCTCCAGCAGACCCCCGTGACCCTGTGTTCGGAATCAGCGGGTTGGAAAATGGATGGATGGATGAACCCTTTATTTAGTACTTTGATGAAGCCTGTTTGTCTGCAATTCTAGCTTCTTCCTTTTCTTTTTCTTCACTTTACTCAAGGAGCACTGGGGTCAGGTGTAGAGGAGAGAGTGGAGGTGGAGTTCACTCTTAACTCGGAAGTATCTCTGGTGCTTAATCTATTGCCTGTGGGAAGCAGGTTAGGCAGGGCCACCACGGTCCTTAACTGGTGACCCCCACAGAACCTGACAGGGCAGGCCCATGGGACTGTAACTTCAATGCTACCCATACTGGAGCTTGCCAGATGGGATGCTGCCACCCAGTATATGTGGAGACACTCTGCCTATTGCAGGCAGTTGTGCTCATTTTTCAGCTTCCTGAGTCCATCCCAGATGCAGCCCCTGAAACTATAAGGATGCCACTCCTAATGCTGTAACATCCTTCAACCTCTGTTTCCTGGCATGGAAAGGAGATATTGCTTCCTTCTCTGCTTTCCATTATCAAGGCCTTCAAGCCAGGTAAGGGAGTAAATCCATTCCAGTTGGGACTCCAGTTCATCTGTCACAATAAGCATTACTATTTATTTGCTTCTTGTGTTGTATCTTTTCCAACTGTTCTGAGGAAATATGCAAGCAAGAATTTCATTGTACTGAGCACATACAACAATAACTTTGGTTTTATGATAGTTATAACGTTTTTCGCTAGAAATTTGTGGGGTCTTCTGTTTTAAAACCAATTTACTGAAGCACCATAGAGGTTGAAATAAAAAGTACTTTTGAGGGTTTACATTTTAGAACGTTAAAACAATTTAGAAGAGAAGAAGCCATTGGACTCAACAAAGCTTGCTGGTCCTATCCACTTAATTCTTCCAAAAAAAAGTTTCAAGTTTTGAAAGTCCCTAAAGTCCTACTGTCTAGCAAACTACTTGGTCACATATTCCATGTGTCTATAGTTCTCTGTGCAAAGAAAATCTTCATAACGTTTGTCCACACGTTCTCACCAAGAACATTATGCAATAAGATATTTCTGAGAAAAGCTAAGTGTTAAGTGAAGTGACACACTGGTTAATGTGCCTGCTTCACTGTTCCTGTCACTGCGTACCACTCTTAGAACTGGCACAATTATAATATGCGCTGCCCTCCTAGAGTGCCAGCAAAGGAAAAATAAAAAAAAATAATGTGGGGCACGAGTGACCAACACTACTTTCCTACTACACCACCCCCAAGTACAGAGACACACCAGTGAAAGCAGGTTTAAGTAAAAAACGATTAGAAGAAGATACACACACTTACTGTAACAAAAAACCCTACATACATAATATTGCACTGCATCGCTTCCCACCCAACACAAATCACAGCACAAAACACTTAAAACACAAAAGCTACTAATACAGAAATTTGATCAAGAGAAATGGGGAATGAGGCGCCGAACCATACCTCCTGTTCCAGAAAACGTCTAGATTAACAGATCGTGTGCTGGCCTGTCAGGTCCTCTCCTGAATATCTTACACCAGAAAGTAAAAATAATTCGTCCTGAAATGAACCCGGGTTCACCTGACGTTTTCCATGTGGTGTCAGTCCTTTCCCACTTGCCTTTTCCTGTGATGGCATCCACTTCTTTCTTGGCTCTTTGCTTCTCCTCTCCTTTTTCCCCGCCACCCATTTACATACTGTTGGCCCTCCAAGCCAGAAGCGAGGTGCTCTCCCTCCCCTTGTACAACTGGCCGGCCTTACAATTTAAGCCATTCCACTAATAACAGGAATGAGGAAAGGTACAAACTCAGTGACGCACACATATTCCAGATGACCGTTACAACTGTATGATTGTTTGCCCCCAGGTATTTCAGTTTCCCTTCACATCCCAAAGACATACATGTTAAACAGATTGGCACTTCTAAATGGCTGCTTCATGAGGGGAAAAATTAATTTAAAATGGTTTTAGTACAAGGCTGCAACATAACAAAAATGAGTATAAAGTGAGGGACTCTGAATATTTTCTGAATCGCACAGTATATATACATGGGCACTCTGTGTGGAAGCCCGTAAAATATGTCTTTAATAGAAGCAGGTAAGTCTGTACAAATGTGTACTACACATTCTTTTTGCCCTTGATTTTAATAATAGCCCTATCTTGTGACTTTTGAAGTTTTTCCAGGAGCCCACATCACTCAAGGTCTGCTGTGACGATTCTAAATGAGACATCCACATGACCACGCAGTGCAAAAAAACAAAATCACTCTTCTAGACATCACTTTGATTGCACATTCACAGTGCTACTGGCAGCTTTGTTCCCTTGGTGCCCTGGCGACCTTATCCTTTCTGATGTCACAAATACTGCAGCATTTGTAGCTGTGATCAAGCAGAAGACGTATTGTGACAAATGGGGGACAGTTTCTGTGACCTGACAACAGTGGCAACATCCGTCACTTGACTCTATAAGTCGAGGACTTCATCTTAAACTGTTGTGACTAGCGAGGTCCTCTGCTGTAGACACTCTTTATTGTGTATCTTGGCCACCTGATTACTGGATAAAGAGATTTTCCAATTTCCTTTTGACGGATATTGGCTGTCCATTTTTCTGTGCGCAAAATCTATTGAATTTAATTATTAGGTAATGTGCAATCACCTCTCTGAGCAATGAAAACTGTACATTTTATAGAGAGCATTGAGTTTAATATAAAGCAATCAGAAACATGTTTTGCTGTGTGTGCATTTTAAAGGCCCCATGCAAGCAGGACTTAATTTGTGTGGCTATTAGGTCTGTCACAAATAAACACACCAGTCATCATGAAGGTTTGGGGCAGACACCCATATAATGTATCCTGGCTGCAAATGTAGAAATTTTTAAAAGTTATTGACAAGACTGAGTCCAAAACAGAACTGATCACATATAGTAAAGATGGTGGATTTAAAGGCCCGTTCAGGAAGTGACATCATCTTTAGGGCCGGAACCAGAAATTGTGTCATCGGGATAAGAAGAGACATCATCTCTGGGGCCGGGGCCAGACCCGGAACTGTTGTCATCGTGACCAGAAAGGACGCCATCGAGGGTGCCGGAACCAGTCAGTACACTCTGCCACCCCCCGATCGGTGGTGGTATTACAACTACTCAGGCCCTTTAGCTGCCTCCTACTCGCACGTGTGTGACAGGCCTTACTCTGCTAAAACAAAAAATGTCTGTCCATCTACTTCCTTCATTTAAAAATTTTTGAAAAGCAAGGCTGCAGACTTTCATCCTACACTTCGGTCAATTGCTATTCATTTTTATCAATAAAGTAAAATTTAAGAAACCACATCAAAAGCGAACTTAACTTGGCATGTGTTCATTTTCTGATCCTGCTCTCTCAAATTAAGGTCATCAGTGTCCAGCTCACAGAACATTTACGCATTCCTTCATCCATTTATAACGAATCAGTTTTAACTCACCTATTAACCTAGCCTATCAATAGGATTAGGGAGAAAACAAACATGAATATAGGAAGAATATGCAAAGTGATGGCCAGGCAGGGAATTCATCCCAGCTTCTTGGAGATGCAAGTTGTCAGCACTATATAGGAGGTGCTTCTTGGATAAAGGACTATCTGTCTGGCAGGCCTCAGTTTGAGACTCAAGGACTACTTTTCTGATACGGACGTGAATAACACTGGAGCACCACAAGAAACAGGCCTGCCTGCTTTTCTCATCACTCTGTATACCTCAAAGTATAAATATAACAGCAGATCATGTCATTTGCAGAAATTATCAGATGATTTTGCACTTATGGGGTGTATTGATGAGGGGATGACACAGGAGAGGAGTCAGGTGGAGAACTTTGTTTTATTGGTGCAAAGAGAATTGTCTGCATCTTACCATCCGCAAAACCAAGGAACTGCTTATTGACTTTCACTACACCAAAGACCTTCAATGTCTGGTCACTACTCAAGGAGTGGGTGTAGTGGTGGCCCACTCCTAAAAGTACTTGAAGATCCACATAAATGACAGATTGGACTTTAACGTAAAGGAACTATAAAAGAAAGGGCAGAGCAAACTCTTATCTGAGCAGACTAAGTTCCTGTAAAATAGGAAATGACGTCCTTCACATCTTCTACAACTCTGTGATGGCCAGTGCAATTTTCTACACTTTGGTGTGCTGGGCTGGTGACATCACTTCAAGAGAGGCTCACTGAATCAACAAGCTAATTAAAAGGGCAGGCTCAGTTATGCAGCACACTCTGGACCCCCTGGAGGTCTTAGCAAAGAAGAGAATCTAAAACAAATTTGAGTGCCATTAAAAATGTTGCTGCACCTCTTCTCTCTAACGTACTAACACTGAGGACTTTCAGCCAACCAATTGTTCAGCAGAAGTGTGTGAAGAAATGCTACTGGGGGGGTCTTTTATGCCAACAGCAATATACCTGCCAAGTTAATTTTCTTACTTAATAGTCATTCTGGAGTGTGTTCAGACCGATGTGTGTCTGTACATTTATTTATTTATGTTTTTCATTTATTTATTTACTTACTTATCTACCCATATATGTATTTATTTATTTAAAGAGCTTCTGTAAAAAGCCAATTTTCCCCCTGGAGACAAATTTCTATCTATCTATACTTTAACCTGCTTAGCTAACAGATTTCATGTGACAGGCCTTAGCCTAAATGCCCTGTCAAAGTAAACTTGAGTGCAGTGTATTTTGGGAAAGCTGAAAGGCTTCATAGTGTTTTGCATAGTTAGATAGTGCAACCTTTGATTCTCATAGGGAAATATCCTTGACTTTGTGATGCTTCTTTAATATTTATTGCATTTTGAGAAACTGTAAAATGTTGATGCTCTGCTAACGGAAATGAAAACAAGTGCGGCAAGTGTTTTTTGGTGTGTGCAAGAAGGTGTGATGTCCTGTGTAACCCAAATTCCTTATACTGACCTAATCCCTTGTAGTTAATGACTAAGATACATCAGGGTGGTAGAGAAAGAGACACAGGCCAAAAAAAAAAAAACAGATTCTACAAAATAATAGTTCTTTATTAAAACAGGGCAGCAAAATTGGAATTCAGTGTCATGCTATCAACAAAGTCTATTACACACTGTTGCAGTCATGTATCAATCAATGCTATATGATAAAACACTACTGTCTGTGTGTGTGAGTGAGTGAGTGAGTGAGTGAGTGAGTGAGTGAGTGAGTGAGTGAGTGAGTGAGTGAGTGAGTGAGTGTGTCCAGTCTCTCCAAGCAATCTGACTGGTTAGTTTGTCTCTCTTCTGATTGGTGAGTTTAGCTATGGCAGCTCAGTGGTAGTGATGATGACACAATACTTTAGCGGTGTGAAGTGATATTTCTAATTGTGACATTTTTTTTAAATATATATTGTCACCACTGTAGCCACTGTTTCGCCATCAATGATGGCAGTGGCAGCTGCACAGACAGCTCGGTAGCTGGTCTGCTACATATTCCTATTGCATAAAGCGGGCAGCTGCACACTGACACTCTGTTAAACAGTAAACCAATGGAAAAGAAACACAGCTGCCCTTCGAAAAGCCCCCTGTCAGACAGTATTTCAATAATAAACAAGCACACACTTAACTTGCCCTCTGCGGGATCAGTTGCAGACTTACTGCGTAATGTGCTTGTCACACAATGTTTACGACATTTAAAATTGAGCCCTGACTTGTCCAGTTGTTCAGCCTTCTGTCCTCTCTCCTCCAGACTGAATCTGCCCCAGTCGCTGCTTCCGAACCTGCTTGACGAAGAAGGCTTTTGTGTTCTTTTAATCCGAAGAAGGGACCAAAAGCAGGACAGTTGCCTGCATCACTGTTTGTAACCTGAATAAAGCCTTGAGATTGTTCCTGCCTGCTCAGCAATACATTTATTTTTCCTTGGAAACAAGGTCTCATCTTCCTGTCTTTCATGCATCTCTGAAACCCAAGCTTGACAATATATTTACAAAAAAAGACTTGAAAAAAGACCTCCTCGAACTGCCACCTTATCGTGGTGGAGGGGTTTGCGTGTCCCAATAATCCTAGGAGCTCTGTTGTCCGGGGCTTTATGCCCCTGGTAGGGTCACCCAAGGCAAACTGGTCCTAGGTGAGGGATGAGACAAAGTGAGGTTCAAAAGACATTCTATGATGAATAAAAAATTTGGACGGCGTTTTCCCTCGCCCAGATGTGGGTCACCGGGGCCCCCCTCTGGAGCCAGGCCTGGAGGTGGGGCTCGATGGCGAGTGCCTGGTGGCCGGGCTTGCACCCATGGGGCTCGGCCGGGCACAGCCCGAAGAGGCAACGTGGGTCCCCCACCTATGGGAGGGGCCAAGGAGGTTGGGTGCAGTGTGAGTTGGGTGGTGGCCGAAGGCGGGGACCTTGGCGGTCCGATCCTCAGCTACAGAAGCTGGCTCTTGGGATGTGGAATGTCGCCTCTCTGAAGGGGAAGGAGCCTGAGCTAGTGCGCGAGGTTGAGAGGTTCCGGCTAGATATAGTCGGGCTCAGCTCGACGCACAGCTTGGACTCTGGAACCAATCTCCTTGAGAGGGGCTGGACTCTCTACCACTCTGGAGTTGCCCCCGGTGAGAGGCTCCAAGCGGGCGTGGGCATACTTATTGCTCCCCGACTTGGAGCCTGTACATTGGGGTTTACCCCGGTGGACGAGAGGGTAGCCTCCCTCCGCCTTCGGGTGGGGGGACGGGTCCTAACTGTTGTTTGTGCGTATGCACCGAACAGCAGTTCGGAGTACCCACCCTTTTTGGAGTCCCTGGAGGGGGTGCTAGAGGGCATACCTTCTGGGGACTCCCTCGTACTGCTGGGAGACTTCAATGCTCACGTGGGCAATGACAGTGAGACCTGGAAGGGCGTGATTGGGAGGAATGGCCCCCCCGATCTGAACCCAAGTGGTGTTTTGTTATTGGACTTCTGTGCTCGTCACAGATTGTCCATAACGAACACCATGTTCAAGCATAGGGGTGTTCATATGTGCACTTGGCACCAGGACACCCTAGGCCTCAGTTTGATGATCAACTTTGTGGTCGTGTCATCGGACTTGCGGCCACATGTCTTGGACACTCGGGTGAAGAGAGGGGCGGAGCTGTCAACTGATCACCACCTGGTGGCGAGTTCGCTTCGATGGTGGGGGAGGATGCCGGTCAGGCCTGGTAGGCCCAAACATGTTGTGAGGGTCTGCTGGGAACGTCTGGCAGAGCCCCCTGTCAGAAGTAGCTTCAACTCCCACCTCCGGCAGAACTTCGACCACGTCCCGATGTGGGGGCCATGTTCCATGCCTCTATTGTTGAGGCGGCTGATCGGAGCTGTGGCCATAAGGTGGTTGGTGCCTGTTGTGGCGGCAATCCCCGAAACAGGTAGTGGACACCGGTGGTGAGGAATGCTGTCAAGCTGAAGAAGGAGTCCTACCAGTCCCTTTTGTCCTGTGGGACTCTGGAGGCAGCTAACAGGTACCGGCAGGCCAAGCAGAATGCGGCTTCAGTGGTTGCTGAGGCAAAAACTCGGGCATGGGAGGAGTTTGGGGAGGCCTGGGACAACGACTTTCGGATGGCTTCGAGGAGATTCTGGTCCACCGTCCGGCGTCTCAGGAGGAGGAAGCAGTGCAGTGGCAACACTGTGTATGGTGGGGATGGTGCACTGCTGACCTCGACTCAGAACGTTGTGGGTCGGTGGGGGGAGTACTTCGAAGACCTCCTCAATCCCACTAACATGTCTTCCAATGAGGAAGCAGAGCCTGGGGACTCGGAGGTGGGCTCCCCCATCTCTTGGACTGAGGTCACCGAGGTGGTCAAAAAACTCCTTGGTGGCAGGGCCCCAGGGGTGGATGAGATACGCCCGGAGTTCCTCAAGGCTCTGGATGTTGTAGGGCTGTCTTGGTTGAAACGTCTCTGCAACATCGCATGGACATCAGGGACAGTGCCTCTGGATTGGCAGTCCGGGGTGGTGGTCCCCCTTTTTAAGAAGGGAGACCAGAGGGTGTGTTCCAACTACAGAGGGATCACACTCCTCAGCCTCCCTGGAAAAGTCTATTTGGGGGTTCTGGAGAGGATGGGTCCATCGGATAGTCGAACCTCAGATTCAGGAGGAACAGTGTGGTTTTCGTCCTGGTCGCGGAACAGTGGACCAGCTCTACACCCTTAGCAGAGTCCTGGAGAGTGCATAGGAGTTCGCCCAACCAGTCTACATGTGTTTTGTGGACTTGGAAAAGGCGTTCGACCGTGTCCCTTGGGGACTCCTGTGGGGGGTGCTCTGAGAGTATGGGGTACCGGACCCCCTGATAAGGGCTGTTCGGTCCCTGTACAACCGGTGTCAGGGCTTGGTCCACATTGCCGGCAGTAAGTTGAACCCGTTTCCAGTGAGAGTTGGACTCTGCCAGGGCTGCCCTTTGTCACCGATTCTGTTCATAACTTTTATGGACAGAATTTCTAGGCGCAGCCAGGGTGTTGAGGGGGTCCGGTTTGGTGGACTCAGGATTGGGTCACTGCTTTTTGCAGATGATGTTGTCTTGTTTGCTTCATCAGGCCGTGACCTTCACCTCTCTCTGGATCGGTTCGCAGCCGAGTGTGAAGCGGCTAGGATGGGAATCAGCACCTCCAAATCCGAGACCATGGTCCTCAGCCGGAAAAGGGTGGAGTGCCTTCTCAGGGTTGGGAGCGAGATCCTGCCTCAAGTGGAGGAGTTCAAGTATCTCGGGTCTTGTTCACGAGTGATGGAAGAATGGAGCGGGAGATCGACAGGTGGATCGGTGCGGCGTCCGCAGTGATGCGGACTCTGCATCGGTCTGTCGTGGTGAAAAAGGAGCTGAGCCGTAAGGCAAAGCTCTCAATTTACCAGTTGACCTATGTTCCTACCCTCACCTCTGGTCATGAGCTATGGGTAGTGACCGAAAGAACAAGATCACGAATACAAGCGGCTGTTCCGGGCACATCCAACCAGGAGGAGGCCCCGGGTAGAAGACCCAGGACATGCTGGAGGGACTATGTTTCACGGCTGGCCTGGAAATGCCTTGGGATTCTCCCGGAAGAGCTAGAAGAAGTGGCCGGGGAGAGGGGAGTCTGGGTATCTCTGCTCAAGCTGCTGCACCCGCGACCCAACCTCGGATAAGCGGAAGAGGATGGATGGAGACTTGAAATGGAGCATTTTAATGACAGCAAAGCAAGAAACTTTCCAAGCAATGTTAGGTTACTAAATGCTAATGAGGTGCAACCCGAGTTTCTTTCGAGGATGGCAAATATTAACAAGAAAACAAATAATGTTTTCACAGTGGGTAATGGGAGCACATCTACCATTGATGGTAGTCAAAAAGCAAACAGAAGGCAGGCAAAGCACATCAAAATGTAACTGTGTATGAGTTGCAGGGCTCAGTGGCACCCACTTGTGGTTACAATATATATTTAATAAATGGAAACTTTTTCACTTGCCCATGCTGTGATAGATCAGTGTGCCATCCTGGGTTGGTTCCTGCTTTGTGCCCAATATTGTCACTTTAAGCACTGCTCCCCAGCACCTGTGAATTAGATTAAGTAGTTGGAGAATGCCATGCAGCAGTATTTATATATCTATTAATTTGTGAAATAAATTAAAAACACGAATATTTCACACTCAACAAATAAAGCAATTTAGCACTGAAGATGTGTAAAGTTTAAGGTTTTCTTTTAAAGTTCATGTACTCAATAAAATCTATAAAATAATAAACCCTATTATATTTGTCTTACAAGCAAATCATGGTGTAGAGGGCTGTAATACCTTTTCCAATACAGTATGATGACTAATGTGTCATTGGTAAATTGCTCCACACTGAAGGTGCTTTATTGATTTTTGCTGTTATCAAGCAGTGCGCCTGGTGATACTGAAGTGAAAGTTCTTTTTACCTCCAGGGTATTTCATCTTAGTTTCTTTTCAAAATGCCAGCTGGTAGAAATGTAATGACAGCATGTCCTTGCTTTTTATTTTCATTTGTCAAAAAAAGAACTGTTGACCTAAATGTTTAAAGAGTATATATATATATATATATATATATATATATATATATATATACACACACACATACATACATACATACATACAGTATATAGTCATAAGTGCGGGTATGGTGTGTCTCTTTCGACAAGTGTTCTGAAGGGTGCACGGAGGAGGCTTCAAGACTGTTATTTTCATTATTTTTGAACAACTTTCATGCCATTTAAACTTGGTTACCCATGGTAACTGAACCCTCTCATGTTGCTTTCTCTGTGTTTAAAAACTACAATATATACAGTGCCTTCAGAAACTGTTCAAACTCCTTCTCTTTTTACACATTTTGCTATGTTACAACCTTGGGTCAAAATCATTTTCATTATTTTTTTCCCCCCTCATCAAGCAACACTCAGTTCTCCAGTCAAACCAAAAACAGGATTGTATACATTTTTGAAAACTGACTAAAAATAAACAACTGATATATCACACTGACTACAAGTACTCTGACAGTACTTCACTGAAGCACCTTTGGTAGCGATTACGGTTTGAAGTTTTAGGTGTGATGTGACGAGCTTTACACATCTAGATTTGGGGATTTTTTTCCATTGTTCGATGTAGATCTTGTCAAGCTCTGTTGGGTTAGACGGAGGCTGCTGGTGGACAGCTATTTTTCAGGTCTCTCCAGAGATTTTTGATTGAGTTGAATTCTGGTCTCTGGCTGGGTCATTCAAGAACATCCACACAATTGACCTAAGGCCACTAGTGCATTGTCTTTTGCTTTGTGCTTAGGGTTGCTGTTCTGTTTGGAGCATGAACCTTCAGCCAAGTCTGAGCACTGGAGCTGTTTTTCAATAAGGATCTCTCTCTATTTTGCTTCATTTGATTTTCCTTCATCCCTGACTAGTTCCCCAGTCACCAAAGCATGATGCATCCACCACGTTTCACCAAAGGAATAGTACTACGTACTGTATGTGAAGAGTGGTGCCTGATTTCGTTAAGACAAGATGCTAATCTTGGTTTTATGATACCGGATAATCTCATTTCGCATAATCTGATAGCCCTTAACACTAGAATTACCAAAGCCTACAAAAAAAACTTGTAAACCCGGCCCACCTTAAATCCATTCACACCTCTCCATCAGCGTCTTTTGTCTTGTAATAATAATAATTCTTTGCATTTATATAGCACTTACTCACTACTCTCTATTCAAAGCGCTTAGCAATTGCAGGTTAAGGGCCTTGCTCAAGGGCCCAACAGAGCAGAGTCTCTTTTGGCATTTACGGGATTGGAACTGGCAACCTTCTGATTGCCAGTGCAGATTACTAGCCTTAGAGCCTAAATGTGTCGATAAGCACAAGCAGCAAACAGCCTACTATACCATAACAAATAACCCCCCCCCCATCCCCCCCCCCTCCACAGGCGCACAAAGGGCAAGAAGTTCTCCCAGTTCAAGACATGATTATCTTGGAGTGAAGTGCTGGAGTTTTAGAGGGGAAAAATTTGGAATAGATAGATAGATAGATAGATAGATAGATAGATAGATAGATAGATAGATAGATAGATAGATAGATAGATAGATAGATAGATAGATAGATACTACATACATTTCGTGCATGTTCTGTGTCTACAACAATCTATGTAAACACATCGTTAAAACAGAAATGCCTTATTTTATTAAACAAAATGTCGACATAAACTGTATAATGTGTGAAGGCTAAAGTCCAAATATGAAATAAACACCTTCACAAAAGGCGCAAATGCAATACAACAGCTTTCATGGGGCAGCGGTAAAAACTGCTGATTTATAATCCAGAGGTTGCGAGTTTGAAACCAGCTCCCTCGCAAATTTACCGTTTTCAGTAGTGAGCTGTTATTGTTCATATTATACAATAAAAACATACATTTGATTTGTGTCTGTAACAGCCACAACTCGACTTATTTTTTGGAAGAAATAAGTAGATAGGACTGGCGAGCTTTGTTGGGCTGAATGGCCTGTTCTCGTCTAGAGTGTTCTAATGTTGCCTGAAATTATGAACAAGCTGTGTGAAGCACAAATGAGATGATTTGACCGTGCAAAATACAAAGAGGAAAAATAATGTCAAGATGATTATGAAAGAAAAAGTAAACAAGCATTGGATTTGTGGCAGGCAGAAGAAAAGATAGATGAATACAGTAAACCAAGATCTGAAGTCACTCCATCTCACAACACAAAATGGAATCGTTCACCTGTTTCCTCTATTTCCCATCGATAGAATGATGCTGTGACGACTTCTTCTCATAGGATGAATGAGCACCATAGCACTCCATGACCCACACAAGCCTTTATTGCACATACCTGTTCAGCTACATAATCATTTTCTTACAAGAGCGTCTACTGATCCATCTCACAAAACTCAAGGAAAGTGCTACACAACCATTTACAAATGGAAAATAAGCCTATAAATAGTTACTCATAAATCAAAGCAAACTAAATGCGTGGTGTGGCCTGTCACAGAACTGAGGAGGAGATTGGCTGCATTTTATTAGACATTTATTTGAAAGAAAAAAAAAAGTTCTTTCAGTTCCAGTGCTGCTTTCCTGACAATTCTGTAAAGGGCTCAGCTCAGCTGCAAAAATGGATACTTGCTAAAAGCCTTTGATTGCATCTCTGCTGCTTTGCAAAAACTGAAACAGAGAAACTGTCATGGTGCTTTGTTTCATAACTGCTAGACACTTGGAGAAGATGTCCTCACTCTTTTTCTGTGCATCTAAGGATATATACTTTGCAGCTCAAGAAAATAAGCCACCTGGGAATTGTCATCAGAGATTGATTGATGACCAGTTTGTTTGATTCTTTGTATTGCCTTATAATTTCTGTTATTTGTTTTGATTCAAGTAAACTAGCAAAGCCAAGAAATTATCAAGATCTGAAGGCACTCCATCTCACAACAGAACTTTCTTAGACAGACAGAAGTGAATGGAGAAGGAGAAACCATGTTGCTGACCCCTCTCCACTGAGGGATTTAACAGCCTGAAGGAGCAAGAGAGTGAATGACGGTGAGCTATCCCTAATTCGGATTACTAGTAATAGCATTTTGCTGCGCCTGCTTGAGAACTGTTTTTACTGCATCTAGTTATTCAGTAATTTCACTATATCCAGAAGTCAAATAATTAGCATCACTGAGAATTTGAGTGCATTTTATTTAAAGACCATCCATAAACAAGACCGATTTAGACAGGAAACACATTGCTGAACATCCAATGAGAACAGGCATCCACGGAACCAGTGTTAGGAGCAGCATAGAGCTTCTAAAAACCTGCAGACCATTACCTGATTCCAGGATTTCTGGATTGAATGAACCACAATGGATCAGGAAACACTACCCTAATTAATATGCTTGCCTAAAGAAAAGTGTGGCAGCTTCACACTTGAATTTGATAAATGTGAGTATAGTGTGTGGAATGTGTGTTTGTTTTTGTATTTAATGGTCACTACTGCTGTATTTGGAATAGGTAGTAAGTGACCTAAAGGAATGTCATTATGAAGATTCTGAAACTAGGGAGAAAAATCATCCCATATAGCATGATCATTTCAGCAGGGGATGCATCCAGTTTTGGGGAGTTTTGCTTTTTTCATTGAAATTTGTCAGTCATGTAGTTCCTGAATTAAAATAGAAAAGCGCTATATAAATGTAATGAATTATTATTATTATTATAAGTGGTTTGAACAGAGCAGCTGCATAGTCAATAAGGTGTAGAAGCTTAAATTCAGATATAAAATTTTCAGTGTTCCAGATTGAAGCTTGCTCTTCTACTGATGAGAAATTAGAATAGAGAGGGTATCAATTTCTCAGTTAGTAATTATAGTGAATATCATAAGATATGTGACGGACCTCTATCTTCACTGTGAGGTACGTCATGAAAGAAAACTTCTGTGCTCTTGCTCTGTCAAAAAAAATAGTTCTGAGGGCACACATTCTACCTGAAATCCTGCAGGATGGTGGAACGGAGTGTTACTGTAAGTTGTAACTGAAATGTTTTGTGTCAAGTCTGGGTTTGGTGGTGGAAGATTGGAAAACTGGCAATCACCAACTATTTTGGCATTCTTTAGGATGAGCTGAAGTTCCAAGGAACAAAGATGAATAATTTGTGAGCAGTTTTGATAGCAGAATGTGAAAAACAATAGCAGAATTTAATACATAGAAGTAATTTTGTATTTCAGCACACTAATAGATAAAAATCAAATTCAAAGCTAAAAAATAGAAGCAAAGTCCAAAGCTAGAATTTCTCATTTTGTTTTCTTGAGTGTCATAATGATGGTGTAATTATAAAAATTAAATACTTGGAAAGAAATGATATTTTAGAAACCAGTTGCTATACTTTTTACAGGTTAGACCTAGTGTAAAAGTATGGCAAATGCACATAAGTGTTGGCTAAATCTGAATAGAAAGTAAACTTCACATTGCTACATAGATAATGAAAGATTGTTTCACACCCTACACTCTAACATATTAATAGAATATTCTTAATGTTCTTTATTTCTCAAGTTACAATAAAATGATCTTGGATTGTTAAATAGACAGCTAAGTAGAAAAATGAACCGCTAGATAGAAAGGTATAAATATATATATATATATATATACTCTTTGCATTTATTTGACAGTAAACTATTTCAACCATTCTATGATCTGCTCTTCACAAACTGAGGGCACCGTGGCGGACGTTAGCAGATCGTTGACCAACCACAAGCATTACCTGGTAGGTAACCACCCATACAATCAGATTGTGACACAGACTTCGAATGCCGTGAATGTAATTACCCCGATCTACATGCTGTCAAATAAACGAACCACACGCCGTGGCGCAACGTTAGGGGTATCGCCTCTGACGCTGACGTCCAAGGTTCGATTCCCGAGAGGGAGTGCAGTGGAGTGTGTACACCTGATGAGCCCAGAATGAGGGCGAAGCACGTGTCGTGTACTCTTTGCATATATTTGACAGTAAACTATTTCAACCATATATATATATATATATTTATATATATATAGTTTTCTGATCATATGTACGTATTTCAAAACGTTGGTCATAATGCATGGAAACTTAAAAATATAAAAAAGACACACCTATGGCATAAATGAAATACCATAGAGAAGAAGGTTTCTTTTTTGTATTATCAACTTTTTTTTACTCTTATGTGAGTTGTTTACTTTGAATTTCAAATAAACATTTAAAACAAATACACTCGGGTGTGGAATATTTTTGAAGTCAAGTTATACTAATTGCTCAAGCCTTTGTAGTAGCTGCATTTTGAACTATTTTGGAAACCTACAAAAAAATGCAGCTACAACTAGTATAGATAAAACACACAGACAGACTGGCTAGCTAGCCTGGGGGAACACAGGTGGCTTGGACATTAACAGGGAGGCAGATGGACTTGGGAGAACAAAAACTTTGCCTCAAACTACCTGTAACCTGTTTCACAAGGCAAGCTTGTGTGAGTTTGAAATATCAAATAACAGGAACATTTTATATTCTATGAGCCCTTCCTCTCAGGAAGAAAGGCTGGGATAGACGTAATGGGTAGAGTTTATGGCTCTCCTTTCCCATCCAGTAGGAAATCATGAGTTGGAGTCACAGTCAAATGCATCTTCCTACTTATGCAAGAGGCATGGCAAGGACTGTTAGAATTGGATAAACACTAGAATTACCAAAGCCTACGAAAAAACTCGTAACTCTGTCCCACCTTAAATCCCTTCACACCTCTCTTTCAGAGTCTTGTCTTGTAAATGTCTCGATAAGCAGCAAGCAGCCTGCTATCACATCCCCTCACCGCCGCACAAAGTTTTCTCAGCTCAAGTCTGTTTACCTGCGTGTCAGTTACTTAGAGTTGTATAGAGTAAATACTATATCATTATTTGGAACACATGCATTTCATGTGTGTTCCGTGTCTACAACAATCTATGTAAACACATCGTTAAAACAGAAACGTTTTTCATGTTTTAGTAATAACTGACAAAATGTAGACATGGAAGCATATAATGTGTGAAGCCTGAAGACCAAATATCAAATACTAGCCAACCCGCGGCGTTGCATACGCCGCATAATTATGTAGTGATGGGTGAACACTTCCTGAACGACAGTTGTCCAAATGGCGTGGGTTTGAGGATGCAAAATGTGAGTGAATGAAAAGATAGACCTCTGGAGAGAGCAACATACAATTGTCCGTGACTGAAAGAAGGATCGTCTGTGACAAAGAAGGCCATGCTGGTGAAAGTTACTTCGTCGGTAGGGATAAGTGTCAGTACTTGTAGATTAAGGTATAGCGAGTCTTCGTTGTTGACGCTTAATATAGACGTTCCGGCATCACAGTTGAAAAACACTTTTTAATGTCTTTTAAGCACAGGGAAAAAAATGAACATGTGAAACATCCGTAATGTAATAAGCCACCAAGAAAAGTAACATTACAACAATGCTATCTATGACCCAATCGCTGCAAACAGAAGTGAAAACAAAATCGAGCCCAGTGCATTCTTTAACTGCCTTGTGGTGCAGTGGTAGTGCTGGTGCTTTGCAGTAAGGAGACTGTGGAAAATTGTGGGTTTGGTTCCCGGTTCCTCCCTGTGTGGATAGCGCTTTGAATACTGAGAACACCGCTATATCAATGTAATGAAGTATTATTATTCTTATGCGTCCAGCCCTCTCTCTCGTGTGTGTGTGTGTCTCTCTCTCTCTCTCTGCATGTGTTCCTGCAAGCATACGCCACATAATTATTTATTGATGGCTGAACACTTCCGGAAAGACACAGTTGTCTAAAAGGGGTAGGTTTAAGGATACAACAGTAAATGAATGAAAAGATGGAACTCTGGAGAGAGCAACATACAATTATTGTCCGTGACTGAAAACTTGTTTTGGCAGATACATGCATATCGTTTTGAAAGTTTGGCCCTGTGCCTTATTAATTGTCATCGCAAAGGCCAAACTAACAGGAAATTGTTTTCGTGTAAAAGTAAAAGGCAAATTATCCGCGACAAACAAACTGTTTTACACGCTGCATACCAACCCGCGGCGTAGCATACGGCGCATAATCACACCGCTTTTTAAATGTTTTTTAAGCAGAGGGTCAAAATTGAACATTTGCAAAATCCGTAATTTAATAAACTACCAAGAAAAATAATATTGCAACACTGCACGCTACGAACCAACATACAATCATCGTTCAGTACGCACTGCCTGCTCATGTGCCCGCCCCCAACTCCACACCTGAGTCGCTGTCGTCTGTGCACCTCTGAGCCACGTTGTCCTTTCATTGTTCTTTGCGGTTCCGGCTGCTTTACTATGTATAATCCAGAGAAAAGCCAAGCAAAATCACACCTTTTATTGGCTAACTAAAAAGACGACAATATGCATGCTTTCGAGGCAACTCAGGCCCCTTCTTCAGGCAAGATGTAATTGCCTGAGTTGCCTCGAAAGCTTGCATATTGTAATCTTTTTAGTTAGCCAATAAAAGGTGTCATTTTGCTTGGCTTTTCTCTACATTCATAATGGCTAACACGGTACAACACCCTAGTACTACATATATATAATCCACCAAATAACCCGACCATGGTAGTACCGAGTGGGGGGGGGGGGTGCATACACAGGGCAGGGACGTAATCAGAGAGAGTGTATGACCCGCACTTACTGGGTATTCCTCGTTCATGGGGAACAATTGCAAGCCCCGGTCCCCATTACGAATGGGGTTCAACGGCTTACCCACGCCTGTCGGCGCCGGGTAGACACACGTTGATCCATTCAGTGTAGCGTGTGTGCAGTACCGGACATCACATACCTGTTAATGCTCAATCTCACGTGGCTGAAAGCCACTTGTCTCTCTAAGAAGTTGGGCGCCTACCGCTTGGCGATCACGTAACTATTAAGCAGCAGGGAGTCTCATTCGTTTTCGGAATTAACCAGACTAATCGCTCCACCAACTAAGTATGGCCATGCAACACCACGCACAGAATCGAGAGCTATCGATCTGTCAATCCTCTCCGTGTCCGGGCAGGGTGAGGTTTCCCGTGTTGAGTCAAATTAAGCAAGATTTGTGTGTGGTGAGTTGTTGCATCCGGGCACATGAGCAGGCACTGTGAATGCCTTGAGAGTATGGGTGGACGCGTGCCGGGGTATAATGAGTATCTATATATCTTCTTAGATATAGACAGCGTCTGATAGTTGTGATGGTTTTACACTCCAGTACATTGCGGTGAACACTGGTAACAGTCAGGCGGGCAGGCGTATTAGAGTTGGTGCTCTTAGAGTTGGTGGGCGTGTCTCTCTATCGTTTCGAGTTCTTGGGCATTGCCCTGTCGTTTGTATCCCACAGTCAGACGACTTGGTGGATTATATATGGAAATGCAGCCGAAACCGAAAAGAATAATGAAAAGTCAACATGGCTCAGTGGTACATGTGTATTGTAGCAGAGACGAAAGCGAGTTGGTGAGTTGTTGCGTCCAGGCACATGAGTGTAGTGGCAGGCACTGTGAATGCCTTGGGAGCGTGGGTAGACACGTGCTCGAGTTGGTGGGCTGGGCTTTGTGAGTTGACTGACATGGCTATTTTTTGCGTATGCCATGGTTGTCTTCCAGCAGTGTGAATGCCTCGAGAGACAGGGCGTCCTTGTTTAGTGAGTTGTTGCAGTTTGTGAATTAAACGCTGCGATGGTTTCACACGTTTGGTTAGTTGTTGCAGTGTGTGAGTTAAAAGCTGCGATGGTTTTACATGTTGGTAACAGTTAGGCAGGCGGGCAGGCGTTCTCGTCCCATGGTCTTAGAGTTGGTGGGTGTGGCTCTGTGAGTTGTCGGCGTATCCCATCCTCTTAGCATTGGCAGGCTAAGAGTGGTTTATTTATCGTGCGTATCCTATGTTTTACACGCTGCATACAGCGATTCACATCCACAATAAACATGCCTCTTCTTAGATGGTCCTGCCGCATCCACCCTCGTTCTCGAAGCATACACACCGCCTGGTCATGGGCCCACTCGCAAGAGCAACTCACAGAGACCCGCCCACCAACTCTAAGACCATGGCGTGTAAAACAGTTTGCGATGGTGGATGCGGTCGTGCATCGTAACCGAAAAGAATAATGAAAAGTCAACGTGGCTCAGAGGTGCATGTGGACTGTAGCAGAGACAAATGCGAATGACGCCATGTTTTGTGTGTTGCTGCGTCCGAGTTGGTGGGCGTGGCTCTGTGAGTTTTCGTCGTATCCAATGGTCTTAGAGTTGGTGGGTGTGGCTCCGTCCTGTGTGCTTTCATGGGTGTCTTGCTTGCGCTGGCGGCAGCTTAGTGAATTATATATATATAGATACTTGTATCTTTTGTGAAAGTGTTTAACAAAGCAAGTGCACATTCAAGAAAATAACTGCAGAAAAAGAACCCATGTTAGGGTGCGACATTGACACATCTTTAATCTGCCTGCTTTGGCGGCTCAGCGGTATGAATTGCTGACTGGTAATCAAAAGGTCATGAGTTCAATCCTGGACAATTCCATTTTGAGAAGTGAGATGCTCTTATTCTTACTATTTTAGAATAAAAAACATACATTTGATTTGAGTCTGTAACAGCTAGTGTAAATTTATGGTACTTGTAAAGACTAGTTTTGTTTTTTTTTTGTTTTTTTTTTTATTATTCACTTTTATTCTCCCAGTCATGTTCACTCTTCCCCCAATGTGACACTGCTGTCTTTACATTAAGCCATGCTATAGCAGAGGTGAACTCAAATAATGACAAGGGTTCTACATCGGAGAAAGAATGCACGTCGCACTTTTGCTGTCGCTGAAGCCTGCAAAGGCATGTTTGTCTCTTCCTCTCTCTGCCATTTTCCATCCTGAGGATAGGCCATCTCCTAGTCAATGCTGATGGCATGCTAAATCAAGGGCCATGCTAGACCACATCAGACCAGAGACCAATCAACATAATCAAACAGAGAGCCACCTGGTAGACTATCATCACATTCATTGTTTTTGCAAAACTCATTGTACCCTTCTATTTTGAGAATATCATTTACAATGTATGAATAAATGTGTAACTTTTTCTCCTTCCTGTTCTAGTACTCTAATTTCCTGGGGTTACAGATGTAAAAGAAAAGGGGAAAATTATTGATCTACTTGTACAATAGCAGTCACACTTAACAGTTTGATAGGAGTGTAGGACTTGGGGCTTTCTGTTATGGTTTATGTAATAAAGAGTATAAAAGGCAAGATAGGATCACCTTAGGACCCTAAAATGACAAAAAAACACTTCAGTGCCAAATTTCTTTATATAACTGGAGTGAAAAAAATTGGCTGCTCCAATCTCTTTGCAATTAAAACTGGTCTTTACTTATCAAGTTAACCTTCTGTAAAAATACCATCTTAGACAATCTTTAGGCCTATGAGACGGAAGAATGTTTTTTTCTCTTTAGATCATGATTGAGGCCTTTGACATTCCAGCTTGCAAAGTTCAATGTTTAGTCAGAGATATTGCTTCTGAAAGTTTTGGGGCATTTTATAATCTTAGGTAAAAGTAGAGTGTTAATTCAAAATTTAACTTTAACACTGATTTCATATTGTTATTACCAAGTATTATGGCTAAGGACCTTCAAGAACTATTAGGATTGATTTTAAAATACTTTTAAATTGTATGCAAGTCTTTAAACAATCTTGCACCTTTTTATATTTTGGACTGATTGCTCCCATACATTTCTAATTGTAATTTTAGATCCTCTAACACCAGCTTTCTCAGCATTCCAAATGTGAAGCATTAAAGACCTCATGATGTAGCATTTTGGTTCTATTCAGTAAAAGTCCAGGATACTTTACCCTTTAGAGATATGTAGGGTCAGTATAGTTAAATGCTTAAAAAAAAAAAAGTTTAATCTGGCATCCACATCACTCGAATTTCTTATTATGCACCACTGTCCCCCAGCCACCCGAGATGCTGGAAAGATGAAGAGAACTTCATAAAAGTATCCTGTGAATGCTGGCACACATGCACTGCAGAATGCACACAGTTAAGGCTCTCCAGTCTTTTGACTTTGGAGCCCCTCAGGTTTCTTTTCTCCAAAATCTACCTGAATGGAGTTTATTTTTTTCTCTTTTCCCTGGCCATCTCACCATGGGTTTTATTGTTAAGCAGGACATTAGGATTCTCTACTTGTTTAAAACTGCTAAAAAAAATTTTTAATTTGGCATTTTCATAACTACCTTTCAGTTATACACTTAGACTATATAGGCATAGCACTATATACTGTTCAGGGATTTACTAATCTCTACTTTTCCGGTTCTTCTGTAGTGGCATTTTGCCACATCACCACCTGACTAAGGCACCGTGCCACCAAATGTGACATTGGATTGTAGGTGGGTGCCTCAGCTGTCTACATGACCAACTTCTTTGAATCCTCTCATATGAAGCCTGGACACAGAGGAATGATAAATGGTCTTTAATGTTAGGTAGAATGCCCAGTGGCCTTGGAATCCTTGCAGATTTTTTTTTGGTTTTTGTTTTTTCTGTCCACCTGGCCATCTGACCTTATCACACTCTACTCATCTGTATGACATTGTATACAAGGATGCTGCCCTTCTAATGGTTGTTTATCTATGTTTAATAAGATCACATAGATGTTTTTACTTTCCTTTGTTACTTGTTCATTAATGTTCTCACCTAGTAATCTCGTTTTTTCTTTCTTGTAATTTTCTCTTTGACATATTGTAAAGCACTTTGAGTTACATTCTTTGTATGAAACTGTCCTATATAAGCATTGTATCCACTTATGCAATTCAGGAATCTGCTTTCTTTAGGGTGAGAACACTTTCTGCATAAGAGACAGTCTGTAAGCAAATAATAGTTAAGAAACAACAATGTACACAAATTTTAAAGCAATATGGTGTGAACTTACAGTTTTAGAAATATTGGGCTGTTGGACTGCTCCAAACAAACAAAAATGGCAGTAATTACTGTGGTTGTGGGAATGAAGAAAGTCTTTAAAAAAAAGTACAACTCCTCTCAGTTAACCTGCTCGGGCCTGAATACAATTATTCATATGCAGTTTCACAACCTCTAACTTGATATACTAAACTCACAGAAGTGAACATTTCATAAACTGCCTGATTTTTTTTCCACAAAATGAGACTGGATGCATTGTTGAAGTCATAAGTATATTATTCTTATTTTCAGATAATAGGAATCTAACAGATTGTATTGCTTTTTCCCCCCATAATAAAGAACACATGGACAAAAGATAAATTACATCTTTAGTGCCACAATCAGAGCACTGCTGAATCTCGATCCTGCTATTTATAGTGTCTACAATGTCACCATTATGTACTGTACATGTAAAATAACCACTTTAAATTAAAGTCAAAGCTGATCTCAATTCTGATGTTTTAGTAAGAAACCCATCCATCTCTGTGCGATTTCGAGCATAAAAATATATACATATGCCAAAAAACAGGAAAATGCATACAGATTCAGAATCAGATTTATAAAATGTGACATATGCATGCATATATATATATATATATTATATATCTCGCATCCATATTGTAAAGGTGCATTTGTTTGATCATTAAAACCATATATGAACTATCCTAATCAGCCTCAAACATGCAATCACGATGCTGCAGACCTTCACTAGCTTATCACACGATGCAGACAGTAGTGTGAGACAGAAGTTCATGTCACTAAATTAGAGATATGCAAACAACCTTTATTTGGTGGCCTAAACGCAAGTGTCAGCAACAAGCACAAATGTGATGAATGGCAATATGTTATTTCTGCTGTAAATGTCATGAGCGCCAGCCGTACCATGCCTGATATAAAACAAAAGTCTGATCTTTGGTGACAAGGCATACTGCTAGTCACCAGCAGAGTGTGCATGTACCGTGTAACGCATCTACACTCACCGATTTCAATCTGAGAATGGCATCTGTAATTGGAGATGCCTTTTTATGCAGCATTATGCCAGAGCAATCCTGATGATTGTTAGTCTTATCTTGGCATCACAGGCGACTTGTATGTTAACAGAATGTAAATGCCTACATTTAACAAAAGCAGCTTCATTCTCACTAGATGCCCTAATTGCAAATAATATACTGTACAGTTTATGCATCATATTCATCACATTTGAGCTTTAATATGTTTGTCATGTATAATGACAGCTCTGTGATATGAGATATTATGCATGCGAGACGTCATTTAGCTGGTCTGCCTGCGTTACTTTGCTTGATTATGGGTGTCATTATTTCCCAGTTTCTCCAAAATGTTGCATACACATGGTCCAGAGTCATCGTAAATGTATGCACATTGCCCCTTAAAGTCTTCTTTTATAAATCCCAGTGTTTGCGTGGGAAGTTGTGTACGCACAATTCAAGCCTGTTTTTGTGTGTTCACAAGCTTTATAAATGAGGTCCTTAATCCTGTATCTCAGGCATAATAGGTAGAAGACAACATCTTATAGCACATCCTAATATTAACTTCAGTGTTAATCCTAAAGTCACAGTCCTGTGGCTCCCTACAGTGGCTATTGGTTCTGCTGTATTCCTCTTCTATTACAGTTATCTTTAACATGTTTAAAATCTCTGATCTAGTGTTCTGCGGTGGGTTGGCACCCTGCCCAGGATTGGTTCCCTGCCTTGTGCCCTGTGTTGGCTGGGATTGGCTCCAGCAGACCCCCGTGACCCTGTGTTCGGATTCAGCGGGTTGGAAAATGGATGGATGGATGGATGATCTAGTGTTCCATATTTGTGACAAACATTAAAGAATCACAGAATACTGAAAGAGGCAATAGCTTTCAGACCTATTGGCATGACACTAACTAGGACTGAGCTAGGTTCTGGTTCACAGCAGTGATATTTTCATAATGAACTACAGCTAAAAATATTGTTTTTCATTTTAGCAGAACAGGAACTGAAATTAAAGCAAACGGAGAAACTAAAACTAAACAAAATAGTGATATGTGAACAAACTAAAACGAGAACGAAAATTGAGTAAAAACAAAAAACTGCAATAGCATTTTCATTCAATCCAGTTCAGTCGCCCTGAGCGTTCAGTCACGTTGCGCTGTTCACTATGTGGTGATCTTGTAATTTGGGTTTACTTTAGTCACATGGCGCAACTTCCATAAAGGACCATTGTTTGGTTGTTGAGCACATTTGGTTCGTCGGGTTGAAGCAGTAAGCACGTGTGGTTGCCGATGGAGAGTTTTACACAGATGTTTCTGGGTAGAAAGCAATAAAGTAATGTGTAGAAATACTTTACAGTACAGAAGATAATAAAAGCAAATGTAGCATGCAAGAAAAAGAAAAGTCTCGGAGTTTCAGTGCAGGACCAACTGGATCAGTACTTAGTGGAAGTCCAGCACCATGACTGCACTTCAGTACAGGGACGTGTGATTAGGGGAGGCATGAAAAGTATAAAAAGAAAAACTAACATCATAAAATAAATTTTTCCACTGGTCTGTGCTATAAATTTGTTTTCTGTAGGATTCCAATAATTTTGATCATTTTTATAGTCACAGTTGCTGAATTTGCACATTCTTGATCAAATACTGGGGAGAAATGTGAGGTGCGGTAGCGACGAGCCGAGCCTCAGTTCAGACTGTGCTCTCCCTCACACACGGGGTTGATGCATGGAATTGGCACGTGCCTGTTTCAGTGTCGCTGTGTGTAGCCAATATAATGTTTGCAGACACGTCTATAATGCACCCTGACTTTCCACAGTCTGGCTAATATCATCTTTAATGAATGTGTGCGACATATTTAGTCTTGTTGATCGGACATAAAACCACACTGAAAAGGCAAAAGCTGAGGCAGGCAGTATCGTACCGCCCTGAAGAGGGTGCATGTGAGCCCAACAGGTGCCAAAATGGAAGATTAAGACTTAAAACTAATTGAAAACAAGAAGGACTTTTACAAGAAAGTGATGGAGATTTTCATGGAGAAGGATAGGCACATACCTTTAAGACCATAAACGGTTTTCAGTTTTATAAAAAAATGGGATCAGACTAAGAAAAGAAATCCAATATTTAAAGACAAAATTCTGACCTTAAATAAAATATTAGTTTGTTTTTCTTGTTATCCTTTTTTTGAACACTCTTCTTTCAGCTGCTCCCGTTAGGAGTTGCCGCAGAGGATCATCTTCTTCCATATCTTTCTGTCCTTTGCATCTGGTTCTGTTACAGTCTGTATTAAAATTGATTAAAGCATCAGAATTAAAAACTTAAAAACTAAATATTTCAATTAAGGTCAAAATTGAAATGTTTTTTTGTACACCGCTCTGTACTTTCATTTGTATTGAATGAATATGAATTGTGAAATTGCAACAGCAAATTTAGAACACATGGAGGGTGCAGAGCAAATGCGCTCTCTGTTCTCTCTTGCTGCCATAAATGTAACGTTATTTCTTAGCCAAATATGTGCCTTACCTATGTGTGTGTGTAAAGAATGCTGATGAGATATAAAACATGACCAGTTGTCAATGTGCATGCTGCCAATTGATTAGTGAATAAGATATGGGTTCATATATTTGTAAATCTGATTCTGAAGGAGTCAGTGCCTCACCAGCCATGAACCTCACCGCAGGTAACTGCTTCAGTACTGCCAGCAGAAATAGTCAACATATAGTCTTGCTGGTGCCCATCATAGTGCCGAGGACCTTGTCTGTGCACCTGTATTAGAGGCGTTTGTCAAGCAAATATTTTCACTGTGGCTGTGCAATGGACGTTGTTGCAACATGAACAAATCTCTCGAAATGCGTGCTTGTTTAAAGCTTAACAGCAATGTGCTTGCACAGACTGGTTTCTTGGGTTAAAACATTTGATCTTGCTGACTGTACTCATTAGGCCACTTGATCTGTTTGATCATTGATACTCAAGCTGTGTTTAACGGTATTATGAACCATGAGTGTATTTTGTTGACTAAAACATAACTTGCATTGAAATATGTGTAGGCCAGCATTTGTGGTTTTGCAACAGGAAAAAAAAATAAAATGATACTATTATATAAAAAGGCCAGAACTAAATGAAACAAAAACTAAAATTTTAAACACAGAACTAAATAAAAATGGTTGACTCCACTGAAAACTAGAACGAAATAAAAATAAAAATTTTATAATATAAAATAAAAACTAAACCTACAATTAATATCAGAACGGAAATATCACTGGTTCACAGCATGGATACAGAAAAATCTTGCCATTCCTAAGTGCCACTAAATAGGGCTGTCATAAGGCTAAACATGATGACTTTTACAGGGACTGATTATACAAGTCATCAGTTTATGCTATTTATTTAAATCATATTCAAATCAGTGATTCATTAAATACATCATAATATTGTAAATGTGAATTTTCTATTCAAATTAGTTAATTAGGAGCTAACTGTAGTACCATTTTAAACAATACCTTAAATCTAATTGTCCGGCATCACAAGTCACAATGTGAAGCTCAGATGGTCATTATAAAACACCTGAGCAGAGGAATGTCTTCGAAGAAAACAAGAAAAGAATCCGTTTGGCATTGTGTACGACCTTGGAGGTGAGTGTAAGCAGACTGCATGCTTAATGATGCTGCTAATTAGTCAAAATGCCAGCTGATGGTTTAATTGTGTCTTTAAGCAGATAGACACGATAAGAAGTGCATAAAAATATCAGTGGATTTGCCTCAGCAGAATTCTAAGATTAAAAAGATAGGCACTTTTGCTGCAGTTCTTATCCAGGAATAAGCTAAACACCTCGCTGCCACGCTGCCTCAATATCAAGTTATAATAGCACAATCAACATGTCCACTGCAGGAAATGGGAAAAGCTCCATGGCTATCCTTGAACTGTCATTGATTTTATATTAAGGCACTATTTTTAGTACTATAACTCTGTTACAGAGCTATTAAACATCCTGATTTAATTACAACCCACTTGTTAAATTGGTTTAATGAAAGTTTTAACTTTTTTCCAGAAAGATGAAATTTGATTGATTAAAAAGCTTACATTTATATAGACTCATTAGAACAGCAGTCTTCCTGAAATTAGTTTGATGTAAAAATGACCCCATTGTCTCAAACTATGTTTTATGAAAATTCCTCTAGTTTTCAGTATATTGTGTTGGTGTGCATCATGTATATCTACAGGCAATTCGAAAAATTAAAAAAAAAAAAAAAACATTTCAGTTTTCATTAAATTAATTCTACATATATTTAAAAAATTGCACCAATAAAAAAAACTCCATTCTGTTGAAGGTCAATTTTGTGAATTATTTTAGATCTGTGTTATGATTTTTCCACACTGTAGAATGATTTTTTTTTGCTAATGTTGTTTTACGTTAGATTTTATTAATGTTTAGCTTTACTTTGGCAACATGTTCACACTACCATTTTGTATTTTAATTTATCCTTTATGGTTGCCACCATTTTGTGCTTTCCTACTATGGCTGTTGTATAGGGGATGCTGTAACCTTTTCAACTGATAGCTGAGGCCAGAAAGACTTTTCAAGCTGGACAGGAGTGAAGTGTACTCTGGGAAACCTGAAAGGCAAAGCAAGGCCTTAGAATGTTTTGTATAGCCAGTTTGCTTGCAGCTTTGATTAACATGGGACTCCCATATTTGAGGACTGATTTGTGTTTTTAGAAGCTGCCTGCTTTTCTAGCAGAAGAAAACCAGGTAAGCACTTTAGGAGAGAAGAGAAGAATGAGTGGCTTCCTTTTACTTCATTAAAGTCATAGCTCAGTTTTTTTGTTTAATTTTAATTATTTGATGATTTGTTGCAAAATTGAGTGTTTAGTTGCTGTCTTTCTGATGCTCTGAGAGAAGCCCTGGATATTTAAATGGAGTTTGATATCTGCTTAACTGCTGGACACTTTCCAAGGAGCTCTGTCTTCAGCAAGAATTTTTTTTCACTTTTTGATTAAAGATATATAATCTGTAACTAATGAACTTCCATATGGAAATGTCTTCTGGGACTGAATGAAGACTGCATTAACCCACCCAAATTGTGTAACTCTTTGTACTGCTTATATTTGCTTCTTTTGGTCATTATACAAATAAATACACTTTTTAAATTATAGCTTAATCTTAATATCTCTGTCCAATTATTGATTACTAGCATTGCTGAGGCCTGACTAATCATTCCTTGTCATGCTGCAATACCTTAACACTAGAATTCCTGAAGCCTATGAAAAAAATTAATCCTGGCCCACCTTAAATCCCTTTGCACCTCTCCGTCAGGGTCTTTTGTTTTGTAAATGTGTCAATCAGCACAAGCAGCAAGTAGCCTGCTGTCCCATCACCTGCCTTGACGGAGCTCAGCTCGCGGGCAAAAAGTTCTCCCAGCTCAAGCCAAGGCTCCTTATCTGCGGGTGAGGTGCCTGGAGTTGTATAGGGTAAATAATAAAGTATATTGTTATTTGGAATACATGCATTTTGTGTGTGTTCTGTCTACAAAGACCTGGGTAAGTGTAGGATGAAAGGAAATGCGAGAAATGCAAGAAATGCTGAACACATACTGTATCTAAAACAGAAACTTTTTCAATGCTATACAGTACTAATAATGATGAGAAGGATATAATGTGTGAAGACTTTAGTCCAAATATCAAATAAACACATGCACTTTTATTCAAGAATATATATATAAAAAAAGCATTTGATTGATTTACATATGACTGTCAATGAGACAGGGAATTTACCCATATTCTTGAATGGTGCAGAGGTGAGGACTGCTGCCTTATAACCCGAAGGTTCCATGTTTTAGATCGTGTTTCAGTAGTGAGCTGCTATTATTTTTACAATATAATAAAAACATGCATTTGATTTGAGTCTGTAACACCTGGTGTAAATTTTGGCTACTTGTAAAAGACAGCGCTTGTTTTTTTTATTATTCAATTTTATTCTCTCAGTGACAAACTTGCCTCTCCCTCTCTGAGTTGATGGCATTTATCTCCATTCTTTTCACAAGAGCATTCTGTGGCGGATCCCTGCTCAGAACTATTTGTTGTGTTGTTATGTCCTAGGACCGCTATCAGACTGGACAAAGGCAGGACTAGCAACAGACACCTTCACAGCGCTATCACCGACTAATAGACTGCTGTAATGTAACACAACTTTGCTTGTCACAATAAGTAAAATGGGCCTTCCAATTGCAGGTAAAGTCACTACAGTACTCGAGCAATTCGCCACGCTAGTGTTTAGATCTGACAGTGCCGTGCTGACAGTGTATGCGCAGTGCTGATCGATGCATTTACAAAACAAAAGACGCTGATGGAGAGGTGCGAAGGGATTTAAGGTGGGCCGTATTACGAGTTTTTTCATAGGCTTCAGGATTTCTAGTGTTAAGGAAATGAAACACTTTGTGAAGTCATCTATCGGTGCTAAACTGGGTTGAAGTAAAGGATTGACAATTTGACAGTCCTAGTGAGAGCAACCTGCCATTGTACATCCTAGGATTGAATACATGGGGTACAAGGGGAAAAGTGAAATAAATAAGAGCTTACAGTTATCAGTTACATAGCTGGTTTTGACATTTCTTCTTATCCTCCTTTAAGTAAATAACCTAGAAGATTAGTTGGTACCTTTGTTGTTTGGTGTAGGTCTCAAGTGATAGGATAGTATAATAAAAACAGTCATGGCCATACTGTTGATAACAATCTCAATGTTACCACATGATTACTTCAACTCGATGCAGTGTCCTCACACAACTGCTAATTAAGACATCAGTGCGCCTTCTCGGATGTTTTGGATTTAAAACAAAAGTGTTGGCATGTTAGTGTATTGAGGGATTACTTGGTATTTGGACTTCCCTGCAAGTTTTTTTTTTTTTTTTTTTAACTTTTGATATTAATTTTGGCCCCATTTTGTTCTTATTTTAACCCTGTGTTTTTGGTTTGTATATTTTACAATGATTTTTTGTGCGAGTGTAAAGGTTAGTACCTAAGATGTTTTGTTTTGTTCAACATAACTCACAATACTGACAAAATATAAGTTTACAGTGTTGATACATTTACATGTTGTGTTCAGTTTTTGCATTATGGATTAGTGTGGCATGGCCCCACTGGATGTTGCATAACAATCTCTTTAACCACAGATAACAGAAGAAGTCTTTTTAAATCAAAAGACAGCTGAAATAGTTAAATAAGGTTGCACCTGTTATAAGTGCAGCACACAAAATGGTTAAAGAGGCTTGACAAATCCAATGGATGTTCTTGCAGCGAATATTCTAAACATTATCAATTGTTCATTATTGCATGGCACATTACCTGAAGCACTAAAAGTGTCAGTCATTAAACCATTACTTAAAAAGTCAGACCTAGAGCCACACATACTAAATAATTATAGGCCTATTTCAAATTTACCTTTTCTCTCTAAAATACTAGAAAAAGTAGTCACCAATCAGCTTCAGTCACACCTTATGCATTACAATTTATTTGAGAAATTCCAATCTGGTTTTCGCACTGGTCATAGTACAGAAACGGCACTAACGCGGATTGTAAACGATATTCTAATATCATCTGATGAAGGAAACTCCACTGTAATTGTGTTGTTGAACTTTAGTGCAGCATTTGACACCATCGACCATTCTATTTTACTGCACAGGCTAGAAAATGATGTTGGGCTTACGGGCACCGTGCTCACTTGGTTTAGTTCTTATTTATCAAATCGATTCCAATATGTATAGAAATGTGCTGACAGTACTCCATCATTATACACAGAAGTTCAATATGGTGTCCCGTAGGGTTCAGTACTGGGACCTTTACTGTTTACATGCTTCCACTGGGATCTCTCATTAGGAAACAATGTTAATTTTCACTCGTATGCAGATGACACAGTTATACATTTCATTTAGATCAAATGAAGTTTCTCCAATGTTGCCTTTAATTAGTTGTGTTAGTAAATTAAATGAGTGGATGAATGAGAACTACTTGTCTTTAAATACAGATAAAACAGATGTTAATTGTTGGAGGGAATGACGCCGATCACAACAATATTTTGTCATCATTTTGTTTAACTCAGTTGGAATCCCCATTAATTTCACTGAATCAGCCTGCAATCTAGGAGTTATCTTTGACTCTAGCATGCCATTTAAAGCACATATTATGAAGATGTCCAAATCATGTTTCTTCCATCTTAAAAATGTTAGGAAATGAAGGTGCTGTCTAAATAAACAGGATGCTGAGAAATTAATTCATGCATTTATTTCTAGTAGGATTGACTACTGCAGTGCGGTGTTCACTGGATGTTCAAACTGTTCTTTATACAGCCTCCAGTTAATCTAAAATGCTGCTGCAAGAATTATTAGAAGAACAAGAAAATAAGAACGCATAACTCCAGTTCTTAAATCCTTACACTGGCTCCCGGTTAAGTTTAGGGCAGATTTCAAAATCTTCCTTTTAACATATAAAGCATTAAATGGCCAAGGTCCGGCTTACTTGTCTGAACTTATGACTTACAAACCAGAGCGCACATTAAGATCTCAAGAAGCCGGTCTGCTTATGATTCCAAGGATTACTTAAATAATAGTGGCAGGTCGAGCTTTTAGTTACTGGGCCCCTAAACTGTGGAATGGTCTGCCCGCTACTATAAGGTGTCCCTTCGGTCTCAGCTTTTAAATCCCGACTGAAGACTCACTACTTCAATTTAGCATATCCTGACTAGAGCTGCTGATTAACTGTACAGACTGCATCTCTGTTAGTCATTAGCACTAATACATAAGTAACATGATGGTTATAATTGGATACTAACCCTCACCTATTCTGTTTCTCTTCTCAGTACTCAAATGTGGCACTTGGTGACACGGCCCACCTGCCAAGTTGTTTTACCTGCCTAAGGTAAAGTCATCCCTGATGGAGGATCTCAGGAATCGTGGGAAAGAGGGGTCTTTTCGTCGGATTGGCTGGCCCAGTGCTGTTTCAGCCGTGGAATGGCCAAATGGGGGAGGCCGCTTGATGGATGATGTCTCCAGGACTCTAAACAAATCCAAATCATATTATGTGATATAATCTACTGTTAAATTTTAGAAGTATGGAGCAGAATTTTTATTTTTTTACTGTATTGAGGATTTGTTCTGTGTATTGTATTGTATTCACCCACTGCACGCCCAACCTACCTGGAAAGGGGTCTCTCTTTGAACTGCCTTTCCTGAGGTTTCTTCCATTTTTTCCCCCACAAGGTTTTTTTTTGGGGGGGGGGGGGTTCCTTATCTTCTTATAGAGTCAAGTCTGGGGGGCTGTCAAGAGGCAGGGCCTGTTAAAGCCCATCGTGGCACTTCTTGTGTGTTTTTGGGCTACACAAAAACAAATTGTATTGTATAAATAAAAATGAACAAAACGGTGCCAAAAATTGGTCAATGATATGCTGCATGATGAATCAATCAGAACGTACTGCTTCTTTTATTAGTTTACATTTTAAAATCACCAGACCAAGTCCAAGATATATTCCAATGGTTTACGGATATTTTTTTACCATCTGAGGCACAGACAGGTTAAATGACATGTTCAAGGTCACACATTGAGACACTGGTTGAAACTGAATCGGCAACTGGGAAGCAAACTATTTGTAATTTGATTGTAGCTCTAACATTGTTGTAGATATTGATGTATTAATGTTAATGTGCTTGTCAGACCCTTCTACTAATGCGGTTTATCGAAAATGCTGCTGCATTATTACCTAACACATTACCCTCCTGGGGGCTACACAGATTTTACATTTTTATTTCTGCATTTTCAGTTTCACATATGCTCTTTATTAATTTACTTGCAGATTTGTTCACCCAGTTCTAAGGCTGCTTTTAAATTGCAGTTGAACCCTCTGAAAATGTATTATTATGTTTCAGTAAAGTGGAAGATTTGAGCACCATGTAAAAGGTGGCTGTCCAGTGGCTTTACTGTTTTTTTCAACAGAATACAAAATGTCTCCAAGTGCTATAAGAATATTCCATTAGCAAAGACTGAATCAGCACCATTCCAACAGTCCTTCTTAAGTTATTATTAAATTTTGCTTACTTAGGTTAAAGATATTTTAAAAGGATAAATCACTGCATTGTATTCGTCTACTTTATAAATTTGCCTTGTAATACTTAGGATGAGGTGCCATAAAGATAAAAATTGAATGAAGGTTACTTTTATTTGATGTACTGTACTATGACAGTCTCTACCACACATCCCATTATTTTATGAATGGTCCCGATTCTATAATATCTTTTTAGCTCAGATTAGAATTTTGTGATTAGTTAACATTTATGAATTATACTTAAAATACTTCACCCTTTTTTCCATGAGAAAAACAAAAAAATGAGACCCCTTATTACTCTTTGCCATTTCTTTTTCATAAAAAGTCACATTATTGTATTTTGACTTCAGGGATGGCTTAGGATTATAACTTATCTTCCACTATATTAATACTTCCTGTTAATTAAAACTACTGTTTCACTTCACTTGATATTCTAAAATGGATTCCTGTTAATCATAATCAAAATGTGCAGAATGCCTTTGTGCCGAGAAGGTTTAATATTGTAATGAGACACCGAAGTGAGGTAAAATATAATCAAAGTGTTAAAGGTTTAGTACCAAGTCAATTGTCCATTTAGTGTAAACCCAAAAAACACTATAAAATTGGAACAAACTGAACTTTCAAGCTATTTACAATAGGTTACTGCCCTCCATACAGAAGGGGAATGTTACACTCCAGGAAGCTCTGTTGGTCCCAGAGCACGCACATACCTTACGCCCACCTGCTTTGGTGTTCCTGACACCCCTTTCTGGTGTTTTGGCTACACTGTTTCAGTCCTGGAGCACATCAACACTACTCTTTTAAACCTCTCCTATGTCTCGGCTTCAAAGCATGTCCTCAGTCCACACTGAGACTGCTGTTCCTTCTGGCACTTGAAGAAAGGCCTTGTCTTACGGTCCACTCACCACAGCTTTTCTTCCCTGGCGCTTTTCTTTACACCACAGTTTGCACTAGTGAGACTGCATCTGGAATATTTTGTACAGTTCTGACCAAAACGCTACAAAAGAGACAAAGCAGCTCTTGAGGCTGTACAGAGGAGAGCGACCAGATGCATTCCAGACATGTCTCACTTTGACAGACCCAGATAATTAATCCTGTATAGTTTAGAGACTGTGGTGGGGAGCTAATCCAAGTCTTCAAAATTCTCAAAGGTATTGATAAAGTAGATTCAGCTGAATTCTTTCAACTTAAGGTTGACTCACTTACTTGAGGACAACACTGGAAATTAACAGGGAAGTGCATTTAGCATTGAAGTCAGGAAGCATTTCTTTACGCAAAGAATTGTGGGAAGTGGGAACCAACTACCAAGACATGTAGGTGAAACAGAAAGTTTGATAACCTTTAAGATGAATCTGGATGAAATATTGGGACAGCTTAGCTATTGGCTAAACAAACTGAATGATCTCCTCTCATTTGTTAAATTTCTCATGTTCTTATGTATAATTAGCTAATACTAGCGAAATCTAAGTACCCTAAGTTCTTGTCTATAAGCCGCGGCTTATCTAAGGAAAAAAGTTGTGAAAATGAAAAAATAGAATATCGGCTTATACATAAATCTGGCTTATACAGTAATCCCTCCTCCATCGCAGGGGTTGCTTTCCAGAGCCACCCGCGAAATAAGAAAATCTGCGAAGTAGAAACCATATGTTTATATGGTTATTTTTATATTGTCATGCTTGGGTCACAGATTTGCGCAGAAACACAGGAGGTTGTCGAGAGACAGGAACGTTATTCAAACACTGCAAACAAACATTTGTCTCTTTATCAAAAGTTTAAACTGTGCTCCATGACAAGACAGAGATGACAGTTCTGTCTCACAATTAAAAGAATGCAAACATATCTTCCTCTTCAAAGGAGTGCCTGTCAGGAGCACAGAATGTCACATAGATAGAGAAAACAATCTCTAGCAAACAAATCAGTGGTGCTGTTTGGCTTTTAAGTATGCGAAGCACCGCGGCACAAAGCTGTTGAAGGCGGCAGCTCACACCCCCACCGTCAGGAGTAGGGAGGGAGAGGGAGAGAGAGACAGAGTTTGTTTTTCAGTCAAAAATCAATACGTGCCCTTCGAGCTTTTAAGTATGTGAAGCACCGTGCAGCATGTCGTTTCAGGAAGCTGCACAAAAGATAGCAACGTGAAGATAATCTTTCAGCATTTTTAGACGAGCGTCCGTATCGTCTAGGTGTGCGAACAGCCCCCCTGCTCAATCCCCATACGTCAGGATCACAGATAGTCAGCGCAAGAGAGAGAGAAAAGTAAGCAATCTAGCTTCTCAGCCATCTGCCAATAGCGTCCCTTGTATGAAATCAACTGGGCAAACCAACTGAGGAAGCATGTATCAGAAATTAAAAGACCCATTGTCCGCAGAAATCCGCGAACCAGCAAAAAATCACAATTTAAATGACCGCAATGCGCGCGTGTTGACTCGGCGACGCCCAGAGCAGAAAGAACGCGCTCCAGCCGCTCCAACCGCGCCATGCGGGGAGTGAGAGAGACGCCAATATCTCACACTCTCTCCCCCCTTAAAGAAATTAAATGGGTGCGAGTGAGACCACTGACCTCCCTCCCTTCTATTAGTTATAGGTTATAGTACGTTCGGCTTATCCATGAGTCCGGCTTATCTATGATAAGATTTTATTTTAAAAATTCGTATGATTTTTGGTCTCCGGCTTATACACGAGTCCGGTTTATAGACAAGAACCTAGGGTAATTGATGCAGCTCGCAACAGTAACATTTGCAATGCACCATTGGTATTGGATTCATCAAAGCAGTGTTAATATTTGTGATGTTTGCAATGACCAAGACATAACTGGGTGGGCACAAAGACAGACACACATCCCTTTATTAAGGTGGATGCCACGCCCACCAGCCAATCCTTCCAATGCTCTCTCCATCTGAAATGAGCAGTGCAGATGTGCCGATACATTACAATATATTATGCTTCATTGTTCCAGGATCGGCTGTAATGTCTCTAATTTTTGGAAAGTTATGTCATTTTCTGACTATACAATAACAGCTAAAACTTTACACACAATCAGGCTGCTGAGACTCAGACCCATCCGATTTAAGATATATTCAATTACCCCATATCAGCAGTGTCTTAAGTTTCCTCCTGAAGGCCTAAGCAGTTAGCCAATTGATTGTAAATAAGAAATGTTATTATATTTGTATGTTTTCTGCATGTTTTTAATATCTTACTGTGTTAAAAGTAATTGAAGCAGAATGCAGAAACCTTCATTGTTTCCCCCCCACCATCCCTCCATCCCATTTGCAGCAATCTATTGACTTTATAAACACACTTACAAAAGTAAATTCCATGACTAACATGGCTTCCCCTTAAATTGGTTGACAACTTATACTTTAATGTAATGTATATTTATACCCACAATAATTTAGTTTATAATTAAAAATCAATTACAGGTTTCACTTACACAACTCTGATTTAACAGATGTTGTTTTTCAATTGTCTTGTCACAGATTCTTCTTTTTGCTTCCAAGGTTTTTATTTAATTTTAACAACGTTTTATCATGTAAATGAGTTCTATCTTTCTCCTGATGTGTGCACATTCCCTGTCTTCAGAAATAATCCGCAAGCTGTCAGTGACAAATATGGATGGTGCACATTTAATTGTCTGGTCATTTTCTTATTTTTAGTAATTTATATATATTTATTGCAAATTGCCCAAGTAATTGCTTTTACAAATTTTTTTTTCTTTTTTCTAAAGTTGTTATATTGGATGCTTTTTTGCTTATTTTGCTATATAAAAATACATCTGATTCAAATTGTACTACTTACTACTGTGGTGTATAAAGAGACTAAATATATTTGACTTCAAATTCATACCTACAGATAATGAAAACTGGATATTTCATATCTATGATTTTGTTTTATTATGTTTCAATTTATTTTATACAGCACACTTGACTATATTTTTGATCAAAGGACCGATAAGCTGTTTATACAGGGATGAATACTAACATTTGAAATAGTAAATTCTGGGTAAAGATCATGCAACAAGACAGAAGAAAGCGAACAGGAGAAAAATAAATAATACAGTGCGATTCATATAAATTCATAAGAAAGAAAGAATTTAAGGAGGTAGTTTTTCACACGTTTTATTTTTTGTTTTTTTTTGGTTTGTTATTTAGAGCTGTGGGTAGGATCGGCGAACTCAGTTAGGCTCAATGACCTGTTTGCATCAAACGTTTTTTCTGATGTTCTAATGTTTGTTCATATCTGATCTAATTTCTTTGTTGTCCATGATACCTTTTTCAGGAGATGGTTTATATAACCTCCTTAGCTTTAGACCAAAGCAACACTCATGCAGTAACAACAATAATTAAAGCGTTAGTCCGGTATAGATAAATCTCGCGTAAGACCAGAGGTTTACTTGGGCTGTAAAAGTGCTAACAGCATTAGTGCCGGGCATTACTCAGGCAATGGTATAGGCAAGTCTTGCTTAAGCATCATGCCTGAGTATTACCCGGGCAACAGTGTAGACACGTCTTCTCCTAAGTTCACAATGGCATCTTGTAAGAAACGCCCCTCATCAGCAGTGATGACGAAGTGAATCTGCCTTCAGGCAGTGAAACTGAAAACGGTCCGCAAAACGAAAAGGGATTCTGATGAATCTGAAAGCGACACTTGTGTCACTTGCACATATGCAGTTCATATTTATCACCAATAAACTTTATACACTTCCGGCTTATTTGTATTTATATGTTTTACAGTAGAAAGAAGTGATTTAATAAAACTAATTTTTCAATCAAAAAAAAATTCAGTGCTTTTTACGTTTTTTTTTTTTTTTTTGAGAAAAAAAAATGTAACGCTTAGGAGGTTATCAAAATTTTAGCAAAAATAAACGTGTTTAGGATGTTGTTAGCATATCACTAGATAATCTGACAAGTGAATTACAGTAATCCCTCCTCCATCGCGGGGGTTGCGTTCCAGAGCCACCCGCGAAATAAGAAAATCCGTGAAGTAGAAACCATATGTTTATATGGTTATTTTTATATTGTCATGCTTGGGTCACAGATTTTCGCAGAAACACAGGAGGTTGTAGAGAGACAGGAACGTTATTCAAACACTGCAAACAAACATTTGTCTCTTTTTCAAAAGTTTAAACTGTGCTCCATGACAAGACAGAGATGACAGTTCTGTCTCACAATTAAAAGAATGCAAACATATCTTCCTCTTCAAAGCAAACTGAGAGGAAAGCAAACAAATCAGTAGGGCTGTTTGGCTTAAGTATGCGAAGCACCGCCGGTACAAAGCTGTTGAAGGTGGCAGCTCACACCCCCTCCGTCAGGAGCAGAGAGAGAGAGAGAGAGAGAAACAAAGTCAAAAATCAATACGTGCCCTTTGAGCTTTTAAGTATGCGAAGCTCCGTGCAGCATACTTAAAAACTGCACACAGAAGGCAGCAACGTGAAGATAATCTTTCAGCATTTTTAGACGAGCGTCCGTATCGTCTAGGTGTGCGAACAGCCCCCCTGCTCACACCCCCTACGTCAGGATCACAGATAGTCAGCGCAAGAGAGAGAGAGAGAAAAGTAAGCTGGGTAGCTTCTCAGCCATCTACCAATAGCGTCCCTTGTATGAAATCAACTGGGCAAACCAACTGAGGAAGCATGTACCAGACATTAAAAGACCCATTGTCCTCAGAAATCCGCGAACCAGCAAAAAATCTGCGATATATATTTAAATATGCTTACATATAAAATCCGTGATAGAGTGAAGCCGCGAAAGGCGAAGCGCGATATAGCGAGGGATCACTGTATACAACACAACTAAAATTAGATTTTTATTAATAGATTTGTTTCATGGATATTGTTTGCCCTTTCCAGCATTGGACATCATAGATGCCTTTTAGCTCTTTTTTGCTATATTACATATCTGATTCAAATTATTACTTTTACTCATCATCCCTTGTTACAATCTGATAAATAAAGAGACTAAATATATTTGACTTCAAATTTGTACTTAGACAATAAAAACTACACATATCATGTGTAAGGTTCTGTTTTACTATGTTTCATCAATTTTATATGGCACACTTCGCTATAGTTTGGAACAAATTCATTCATAACAACATGAATACTAACTATTGGAAATAATAAAATCGGGACATAAAGGTTAAGCGACAAGATAAACAAGAGAAAAGCAAATACTACAGTCTGATGCAAAAAAAAAAATCAAAAGTAAGAAGGAATTTCAGGTGTCAGTTTTCACACTTTTGGAATTTTGCGGTTTATTTTTGTCTTTTTTGGTTTGTTATTTAGAGCCGTGGGTAGGATTGTCAAACTTTGCTAGGCTTAATGGCCTGTTTACATCAAAACTTTGTTATGTTTCTAATGTGTTTGTTCGTGACCGAGCTTGTTCCTTTTGGGTTTTGTGCGTGTGTGTGTGTGTGTTTGGTTCTTATCTTCTAGTAAGTCAAGGCTGGGAGGATGTTAAAAACAGGGCCTGTTAATACCCATTCCTAGTGTGATTTTGGGCTATATAAGCAATAAATGGTTATTGTTGTGATTCAAGCATCTAAGGCTATGGCCACGTTTCACATGCATTAATTGATAACATACTGTATTAAAGATTTAAAAGCTGGGATTACAACACATTATCCAAAATATAAAAATAATACAGGACAGACTCCTTTCAAAAGGATTAGATTGTTTTTTTTCTAAAACAAAGACAAACAAAAACTACAGGGTCTTGACTAAATATTCATGGTTCCTATTCCATCTAGTGAAACTAACCTTGATTGATTGATACCAGCTCTCCTGGACTGATTTTGGTTCAATATTTCAAATCTCTAGCACCCAACATATCTATTTTCTCTTTTCTAGTTGGAAAAACACCTTCGCTGGATACAGGACCTGGATATGTCACTGGTTTGGTTGTACTTTCAATCTGACACCTTGGAAAAGATTTACTACTTCCACTTTGAGAAGAAAATTCCATCTATTCTAAGTAATCAATTTCATGGCCATTTATATTGGGGCCTATCACAGTAATATCAAGCGTGTGGTAAGAAAAGCCCTGGAGAGCAGTGGCAGTCCATTAGGTTACACAGTTAAATTAGGCCAATTTATAGGAGTCAGCATTAACTAAATTTGTGTGGAAAGATATCTGGAGAAACAATCATGTCAATTCTGGAATTTAAAATTTGGGCTCAGGAGATATAAGACAGGCTTGCTAACTACTATGGCACCATGTCACCCAAAAAAGTAAAATCAATTTTGCATTTTTAGAGAACAGAGAACTAAACCGCAGAGAAGAAAAAAAAAAAAAAATCTAGAGACCAACTTTTAATTGTGTTTTGAATGTGTCTGTGAGCCTGCAGCGTGACTGTTCCCAGTGTAGCCTTTTTATACTAAGGATAAAGAAAATGTGTTTGTGTGATGGTAAAGTCATACTCAGTAGCAAAAGCCTCAAATTCCTTTGATGGATACTGCTATCTGATATGACAGTCACTGGTAAAGCATGTCTGGTGAAGGTTGTTTTCAATTTGTGCATTTCATCTGTGGATTCAGAGCTGTCAGGTTTGCTGTACTTCAAAATATCAGTGTCCTTTTTCATTTTTATTAACAGATCTGTTTCTGCATCTTGCTATAGTCTGTTTGATAAATTCTTGTTAGATATAGACAGTTTAGTGTTTTGAGATTTTAAAGATAAAGTACATTTGAAAGTTTTCAGTGTTACTTGTGGAAAGGCGCAGTGATTACCACAGCTAACTCACAGCTCCAGAGCTTTTAGTATCACAGAGTGTTAACGATTCTTCCGGCACTTCCTGCATCCCGATCATTTTTTTTTCAGGACAGTCCTGAGTTTCATCTCACATCCCCACGACGACTTTATTTAACACATGAGGCTGTGTTGCAAAGAAATAGCACTGTGGGTTGTTTGCTACCTCATGCCCACTGCTGGACCTGAAGCCCTCAATTAGAATGAGCAGGCTCAGCAATAGATATACTGGAGGTCTGCATTCCTCGAAGGAGGGAAAGTTCTGAAAGGCCAACACCGGGCAGCTGCAGACCTGACCATCTCTGGATACAATAAGAGCATACAATGAGGCTGAAAACAGATGGCTGCAGTGATGCCTGCAACCATAGGCATTGATAGTTATAACCAAAGATGGATTAGGGCAAGGGAGGGAACAACAACTGTTCATGGTGCAAAAAGTGCATTTTATTTAAAATATAAGCAGTGTCTGTGAGTAATGCATAATAAGTTTGCCACATTCCAATTTTGAATAAATAGTTCATAAAAACAACTGTACCCTGTAATATCCTATGTAGTGGGAAAGTGGCCCCAGACTGCACTCTGAACATTCGAGAGATAATGAGCTGAACAGAATCAGAGAAAAGAGGAGACAAAGACCGAAATCAAAGGGAGAAAGGTGCAACTTTATTACAAAAAGTGGTGTACAACAAAAGCAAAGCAGTGGTAAGTGGGCTTTGAGTCATAGTTATTCAGCGCAGACACTCCAAAAGTAAATTAAAAAACAAAACAAAAAAAATTACTTTGTATATATACCTCCACCAGAAATAATTACTCCGCAGATATCCAAGTACAACAAATATTTTCAAAGCCGTCAGGAAAAAAACCGAATGGTCCTTCTAAACCACAGCAGCAGCACATATCCCTACTTGCCTTTCATGTCCACTGACAACACCTGTTGGCTTGCATCTCCTTAAATATAACTGGCAAGATTATCCAGCTAATCATCCATCCCTGTCTACTTCACTCACCTATCAAGTTAGACACTGGCACATACAACGCTGTGACGCGCCCTGGTCAGCTTTGTTTACAATTGAACTTTCACCTGTTGTGTATGCGTAAGCCCCATATACAACAAATGCAAGCTTTTTCTTCTGGGCACGCCACCCCTCAAACCACCTGCGATGGACAGGCTGTGAGGACACTGGTGCGTGAAGCTGAACATCTACAGGGGAGCTTGTACTGGCCATTAAACAGACTCCCCGTGTGCTCAGACATGCCATGCCTCTCAGCGCTGGGCACAGCAATTCAGAAGGCGCCTTGTTCACCTTCAACAGAATACGGTAACTGCCATTCTTTTAAGCTGGCTTACTTTTACTCTTAAAAGCAGAAACGTTCAGTTCAGTGTTACTTTTACTTAAACTGGTAAGGCACATTACCACATGCTTATTCAACAAGGGAGCATGTTAAAATAAATAAGTATTCAATAAATAGACAAACTGCGGTGGGTTGGCACCCTGCCCAGGACTGGTTCCTGCCTTGTGCCCTGGGATTGGCTCCAGCGGACCCCCGTGACCCTGTGTTCGGATTCAGCGGGTTGGAAAATGGATGGATGGATAAATAGACAAACCCAGAATGAGGCAAAGTAGGAACCAGCTTCCTTTCTTTGCTGTTCTCAGTACTCTACTCTCACATCTTTCCTGCTCACCCTAAGGTCTGCCCAGAACAGTTGAGACAATGGCAAACGTAGTCTATAATCCAACATCTATCCAGGCCACTTCCTTTGATAACCACTGGCAACGTCCGATCCCGGATCTCTCTTCCTGCCACCTTCGATTGGTCCAGCAGGACCTTCGATGCCCCGATCATCCCTGCTCAACGACTCAGCGGAGCAGATCTACACACCCAGGAATGGTTCTGGCTATGCTCCACCCTCAGGGGCATGCCAAATGGTTTGCCCACCTGATTCGGTCTTTCTCCTTATTCACTCATGCTAGATTTTCTCTTTTTCACACTCTTCCATTAACCTTTTTTTGTCCTATTCAGGCTCTTTTATAACCACTCTTTGTATTCTTATAAAATTACAAGCTAATTTGTGTGTGTTGGTGGTCACTTTCATTCTAGAGATACATTGACATAGAAGTTAGAAATGGGCTATAGAGAAACAAGAGAAATGAAAACAAGAAAGATTAAACATTAAAACTTTGTTCACCATATCACTCAAGAATGACATAAATTTGTCTTGTTTATTAGCTCACATAGCTAGTCAGCTGTTCACTGTGAGGAAAGACTCTGTGCCCAGATTATTGTGAATAATGAAACTAGCAAAGTCAAGAATAGGTAGAGGTCAGAACCTATAAAGTTAACAAGATCAACAAACTAATGATTTTTTTTAAGAAAAAGAATCATTAGGCAAAAAACTGAACAGAATTCATCAAACAATCTAATCCAGAAATAACACTACAACCAAAGAAAAGTAAAACATACACACATCTATAAACACTTGAAAATCTCCAAACTAGAAGAACCAGAGTCTGCGTCGCCATCTTTGTATATGCTGGCAGTGATGATGTCATACATCACAAGGATGGAGTCACATGACCAAAAACGGCTGATGAAGCCACAACAAAGATGGCCACCAAATTGACAAACGACCTCATCAAAATGGCAGCACCATGACGTCTCCTTCACAACAATAAAAATAAGAAAACATGGCAAAACCCAAACATTAATTGAAAAATGTCACATGAAAACTACATAAAATATAAAAATAATGACACAGCATTAACATTTTAGATAGGTAAGATACTTACCACTTTGCCTAGCTTCTTTAGCTTATTAAAAATCATTATTTCTATGTTATCGTGCATATCAAAACCTCAAATATGTCATGATCTGGACTTTGTTTTATATTTTTCAGCCTTTTCTTTGGTTACTGAAAATAATGTAAATGTCATTCTGGGGGTTTTAGAGGTCAAGGAGATAAATGGTCAGATAATTTTGAACATTTTAATTTTGAAATATATCTTCCACTGGCACAATTTTGGTTTTGTTATGGGCGCTAACATTGTTTCATGTTAATGGTAAAGAATTGCCAGGCTGTTGGCGGGCAGATCAACTGAGAGCGTGTGATGTATCACATTTTTACCATGACAGCATAATGGTCAGCGTTATACACTTTTTAACTGTGGAGAAATTAAAAAAAATTATTATTTTTAAGATATCTCTGGTTTCATGTTCTTCCCTGTTCTTGGACTTCAGGCTTAGACCCAGTGGAATATTTTAGTTATTAACTCTCTCACTGCGCTTCTTGATCCATAATTTTGTCTCGCATCCTGGCCTTTGTTTATTTAATTCCTGCCCATCCAGTTACAACATTGGCTTGTAACTATAATTACAATCCATGATCTGCTTCCATCTCATTTTAAACTGCTGTCACCATGTGCTGTTAGTACAAAGTACAGATAAAAATATCAACAACTCTAAAAACAAAACTATACATTCCCAAAGCCCCAGAATTAAAAAAAAAATCCAAGTTAGCAATAAAATAATATACAAAATGATAATATGTACAATATATTGTATATGAGAATTCTGCTTTGCAGTTACTATGAAAGGGAATATTTTTTTCTTTGTTGTGCAAATATTTTACATTTTTTTTCTAATTTTTCATGGAGTGCAAAGCCTATTTCCAATGTGTCTTGAATATTCAAAAACTTGGCAATGTTGGAGTTTGGAATATATTGTTGAGTCCAGAGTACATGTGATTATTTAAATAAGAGTTTCTCAAACCTCCAGTCCAGAAGCTGCTACCGGTCTGTAGAATATTTTTTTCTGGTCTGTGAATATGAAAGAAAAATTATGCTTTGTTCTCCCTGGATGCTCAAAACTCTGTAGCTACATAATAATAGGTATTTTTTTATGTGTCTGTGCTGAGTTGCATTTTGTTTTCATTGTCCTGTTTACTATCATGTATGTGTGTATAAGTAAATGTTGTCCTCATAAGTCAAATGGAGGAAGGATGATGAAGGGAGACCGCAACCTCATGATGGGAATTTCCTGTTTAATCATCCAATGACATCCGGGACATTCAGTTTTAAATGAGAGGAGCGGAAAAGAAGAGAGAGGCGAGGAGAGAGAAAGGAGATCGAGAGAAGAAAGGAGCCGATTTACGCATTCATATTCCAACTCATCACTTCCGTTCATTGTACAATTCCACTGCTTGCTTTTTCTGTATCCGGCTCATGATCACGACAACCAGTGCAGAGAAACCCTGGGTTTGGAATCAAACCATCCATTGCCAAGGACTTTCATGGTGAGGTTGTTTTATATTTCGGGAAGAAGCAAAATATCACGTCAGTCAATATTCAATTACTGCTGGACTTTATTAGCTTTGGACTCATTTACCACATACCTTTCCATTGCCATTTATCATTAATCTGTGTTTTGTGTTTGTGTTCCGTGTTTATTCATTTATTGTTTAGGGGCAAGGGAGGGCTTTTGTAAATATTATTATTTATTTGTGTGTTCATATAAATAATTTATATATATATATATATATATATATATATATATATATATATATATATAATTATTCACTGGTGTTTTTGGGATAGTGGTGAATTGTTTGCACATATATAGTATTAAGTATTTGTCTGTCCTTGTGCGTGTACAGTATATATATTTATCCACTGTCAATATATCTGCACTTGATTTTACATTGCTGACTTGTAGTGACAGTTATTTCATCGTTTGGGGGAAAAAAAGACTATTTGTAAGGAGTACGGCTTGGTATTATCTTGAGAAACCTCAGATTAGCCAAGGCAATAGTCTTTGTAGTGTAGTTGCTGGTCTGGGTAAAGAGGTCAGCCGTTACAACTCCTTCTCTCCACTAAAATTGTATTACCTCTGGACACTCTAAACTCGAAGGAGGACCTACATCTTGGAATTAATGTTAGTAAATCTGACACTCAAAACTCCAAAGGGGACAGCACCCAAGCCTCAAAAGTCTAATGCAAATAATTCTGGACACTCAAAAATTAACACAGAATCCACATCTCCTTTGTGATGTTATTAAATCTAGATACTCAAAACTCCAAGGGAACCCAGATCTCCAAATCTAGACGCTCAAAACTCCAAAGAGGGAACAGCTCTCTACAATATCATTTTAGTAAATCTGACAGTAACCTCTCTGCTAAAACTGACATATGGGTATTTCCACTTCAGGTGCTGGTTGGACAAAGTAAGATACAGAGTAAATAAGTTTATTATATTTTTACCTTCCCAGTCTACAAAGATTTTCTCATTCTTTTGACAGTCCACATAGGGTAGCCACCTTTAATGTGGAGAAACAGAGTGGGGGAAATAAGTATTTGATCCCCTGCTCAATTTGTAAGTTTGCTCACTTAAAAAGAAATGAACAGTTTCTCGTTTTTATGGTAGTTTCATTTTAATGGAGAGAGACAGAATATCAACCAAAAATCCAGAAAAAAAGACATTACATAAAAGTTATAAATTGATTTGCATGTCATTGAGTGAAATAAGTATTTGATCCCCTACAACCCAGCCAGAATTCTGACTCCCACAGATGTGGCACAGAGATTACAATCAATCAATTACAGATACTCCTGATCTCAGCTCGTTATGTGTATAAAGCACATCTGTCCAGAGAATCAATTTCTTCCATTCCAACTTCTCCACCATCATGGGCAACACCAAAGAGGTCGTCAAAGGATGTCAAGGACAAGACCTGCACAAAGCTGGAATAGGCTACAAGACCATCAGCAAGAAGCTTGGCGAGAAGGTGACAGCTGTTGGTGTGATTATTCAGAAATGGAGGTAAATATAAAATGACCATCGATCACCCTCGGTCTGGAGCTCCATGCAAGATCTTGCCTCATGGGGTGAGGATGATCATGAAAAATATGAGGGATCAGCCCAAAACTAGGAGATTGTTAATGATCAGAAGGTATTTGGAACCACAGACACCAAGAACACCATTGGTAACACACTATGCTGTAATGGATGGAAATCTTGCAGCGCCTGCAAGGTCCTCCTGCACAAGAAGGCACATGTACAGGCTATGCAAATCAGTTTATGACTTTTATGTAATGTGTTTTTTCTGGATTTTTGGTTGATATTCTGTCTCTCTCCATTAAAATGAAACTACCATAAAATTAGAGACTGTTCATTTCTTTGTAAGTGAGCAAACTTACAAATTCAGCAGGGGATCAAATATTTATTTCCCCCACTGTAAAGTATAAGAGATGGCATGATGGTATAATGCATATGGCTTTACTGAAAGGCAGTACATGGGTGTTGGGTGGGTATCCCCCTTGGGTTATTTGCACGAGTTGTTTAAAAATCAATGTGTACAAAAATAAGGAGAAAATTCATGGTATGTTTTATTTCAGGTCGGAACTTGACTTTTAATTAAAGGAGGATTCTGTATTTTATGGGACGGTTGGCAACTGTAGGTCCACAAGTCAAAACATTTGAATACGGCTGATTTAAATGACCCCTGCCGGTACCGAGTATGTAAAATAGACAAAACATATTTCTTTTTCTATTTAAATACTGTATGTCATATATGTACTAAACGGATTTACAGTGGAACCTTGGATTGCGAGTAACTTGGTCTGCGAGTGTTTTGCAAGACGAGCTAAAATTTTTAATAAATTTTGACTTGATAAATGAACGAGGTCTTGCAATATGAGTAGTATGTATACGCTTTGTCTGTCGAGCATCACGTAATCACAACTAAGCTTATGGTTCTTCTCTGTCTCTATCTCTCTCTCTCTCTCTCTCTCACTGCCGGATTGTGGGTAATTGTCTCCCATTCTCGGGCTCAGTCCGCGTGCCTCACTCATATACTCAACATCCATACGAGATTATACTGTTTACTATAGCATTGTGACCACACGTGTATGTTGTAATGCGTGAGTCCCTGTCTTGCACTCCAAAACACGAAGCTGAGTCTCAGTATTTTAGCAACTCCAGCTTTATTCAGCTTGAAACAGGAACAGCACGGTTATTTTTTGTAGTGGGATCTGCCACTCTCCTATACACAGACACAGCAGTCAGGCAGGGTCGGGGCCAGGTTAATGGCCAAGTAATACTCTGCCCTGCATTTATCATTTTTCTTGTATCACTCATCAACAACAGGTGCTTATAACATGTCGGTGATATTTTCGGATTGGCTTTTACGGCGAACAGTTACAGCGCTGGGAGCCTGCGGTTACTTCGGGACGCTCTTTCGCGTGTTGTCCTGTTGGGTGGAATCCCAAAAGAGTTTAGAAACTCACTCACACCAGCCATGATTCTTTTCAAAGGTAAAGTGCAGGATAATTTGTTTTATGTATTTTTACTTTATATTTTGCATTAATCATTTTTATATGAATAGTTTTGGGTTGTGGAACGAATCATCTGAGTTTCCATTATTTCGTATGGGGAAATTCGCTTTGATATATATGAGTGCTTTGGATTACAAGCACATTTCCGGAACGAATTATCCTCGAAATCCAAGGTTCCACTGTGCTATACACGACTATACTTGTGCATATATAGAACATTACTGGATAATATAATTTACATTATTTTAACATGTAGTTTTACAAAAGTAATTTACGTCACTTATGCATTTATCATGTCAGCTCAATACAGGTCTTATAGTAAGCCACAAAAGTAGTATTTAATACATTATAAGTAAAATATTGTTTACTTATAAGAGTACTAGGGAAAATAACCCAGCAAGAACAGTAAGCATTAAAATCCTAATCAAAATTAACAGTGTTAAAAAAATGGTAAAAAAGGTAATTTTAAAGTACTGAGCCATAATGGATAAAACACATTCATGATTTAATGTGCAAATGATGTTCCCTAATTTAAGTCAAAATTCCATTGGGAGTATAAACATATTTTTGGATAGATATCAAGGGATCCCGATTTCCCATATAAAGCACACTGAAGTGAATTATGGTCTCGCTGCTTGTCTTTCCATTAAACTAATTGGTACAAATCTATGCTGAAAAGTGTGATTAATTTTCTTATTGTTTAGCTCAGAGTTAATTTATTCACAGGTTGATGAATCCACTTCCTATGCCTCTCTTCTTTAAGAAAATGAATTGACAGTCTGATGAATGGCAGATAACCCCACCACTGCTAATGCAAAATGACCCAGAAAATCACAAAGACAGTAAATGGGAGCAGCTCCGATTAGCCTCATCATACAAACCTCACTTTTAAATTGATTTCATGCCATGGTGTCTTGCTTATTTCATTACTTTCTCCAAGTTGTGTAAAAGTAATGGGTAATATTGAAAAACAATAAGCTAGAGCTGCAGTTCCATTAGCTGGATAATCAAGCAATCACATGTGCACATTATCAATAACATGTTAATCACGGAGAAACAAACTGCACCATTCAATATGACTTTTGTGTTCATTAACAATATGAGTTTGCACAGCTCAGATAGTCAGATCCAGTATTCCTGTCAATGATTTGCTTTAGGCAAGAACATGTAGGCCCACATATTTGTATCACCTTGAAGGTTTTGAATTCCTCATCTGGGTTGGAAGCAAGCCAATTGTAACTTAATGCATGTACTGTGTGAAACGTTTTTGTACTTGATTTTTTATACTTATTGATAGTTTTGAACTTTATGATTTATTTGGTGCATGAACGGAATAGTCCACACGTTTATATGTTACTTTTTAGAGGTGGCCTAGAAAAAAAGAAAAATCTCATGTTTTCATGCAGAAAGGACATAACACATTTTCTGATAGAACTGGACCCAATAGTGGTCAATGGTGGACAACGGCAAACAATGTGAAAAACATCTATGGTAAGTAGAAAAAAATCTTGCATTACTCATGGCAGTTATCCAGTCAAATGAGTAAAATCTGCAAAATACATGCTTTTTTGCTAAAATATGGATAATAATAATAATGATATTTTTAAATATTTAAACAGTGCAAACTATAAACAGAAAACTAGAACATCCTGGAAAAGGACCAATACAATTGAAGACCCACTACTTTTCCTCATTTGTTGGTTTAGAGGCCTGTCTTCAGTTTTAAAAGTGAGTCCAATTAGGCTTTAGTTTACTATTTAAGATGTATGCACTGTTTATTCTGAAAGCAACTATATAATAATATTTTAGGGATAAATCATGCTTTTTGCACATTTTCAGTATATGACTTGATGTCAGACATGGGGGTAATTCAAAACAAGTCACATCAGTTTTTTTTTTTTTCATTGATGCTTTTCACATTGTTTGCCATTGTCCAGCATTGGTCACTATTGACTGCCTTTCCTTTAGAAACTTTACTGTGCTCTTTGTCCATGGAAAACATATTATTACAACTTTTTCTTGGCCACCACTACAAACTACATGGTGTAAGTAATGTATTAATTCCTTTAAACTATGCAATAAAGTGAACGTTCATGAGATCTGCTAACCATTAAACTTGATTTTTCCTCTGTTTATGCAGATTGTTTTTTTTTATTTTGGTGTTTTTTTTTAATGAATTTTGGATTTTGAACTTCATCCAGTTTATTTTTATTATTATTTTGTATCTGTGTGTTCATTTTAGATATGTAATTTATTGTTTATCATTATATTTCTTTATATTCGTGCAACATTTTTGTTTGTTAAGGGCACTACTGTTTTGTGTATTCTTTGTTGACAGCAGCCATATTGTTATTGACAAGAGTTACCTTCAAGTCAGTACTGTAAATTGCATTGTGTAATATCATCACCTGGGGCCTCATGTATAAATGGTGCGTACGCACAGAAATGTTGCGTAAGAACGTTTCCACGTTGAAATCATGATGTATAAAACCTACACTTGGCATAAAGCCACGCACTTTTCCACGGTACCTCATACCCTGTCGTACGCAAGTTCTCTGCTCTGTTTTGCAGACTGGCGGCACCCAGCATCAAAGCAGTGCTACTGTTCCTGTGTGGTTACCCTTTGTTAGATCCACATCCACGACAGCGGCTTTATCAAATACACTGAAATTAACCGCATAAATTCGTTCATAAATTTAATGCATCTGATTGTAATTAACCTGTAACAATATAATGGTCCACAGAATGGTCAAACTATTCTTATTACCATAACTGCTTTAGAGTTGTTACTCTCATTGCACCTTCTGTCAGCTACTCCCATTAGGGGTTGCCAAAGCAGATCATCATTTTCCATATTACTTGCACTGCACCACTCAGAGTATTTATATCATTGTATCTGAGTGTGAATCACAGATCTACAGCAATTGGAAAGAGAATTATCGGTATACAGCATCAAGCACTCTCTGCCTCAGCCATTCGCTATTTGAACTGCTCTCATCCGACCAACGCTTCACAGCCTTTTCTGTTTCATCCCAAGAACTATAAACACACTCAATCAGTCCATCAAGTGCTCCTTGTAGAACTGTTTGTACTTGCAAGTTACCGTGAGGTAATTGTACTTATGATACAATTATAATATTGCACAACCTGAGCCACTTTATAAAGTGCATATTTACATATGATGACGATATAATTTTTAAGATGAAATGCAGCAAAATATGTTGATTATATTATACAGATAAAAATTTAACTTTAATAACATGGTGCCGCAGTGCTAGCAAGGAGCTGGCTCTCCGTTCACGGATTGTTCCTGCCTCACGCTGTTTTCATGCTGTGGCTGGCGTGACACTGGAAGGATAGATGGATAGAATAATTAAACATTACGAAGATATTTTGATGTTCCTTAAAAGTTCTGAAAAATGGGCATTCTAAGCTTATAGATGGCTTAACATCTATTACAGAGCTGATTGTGTGGCAATTGGGTATTTGGAGAAAGAAAAGTAAGGACAGGAATTGGGGGTTAGTACATTTGAAAGAGACAGTACTTCTTTAATAATGCATTTCATTGAAGGTAACGCATGGCGCAGCAAGCATCTTGGTGCTGTAAGACATGAACAATCACTGCGCCACCGTGTTCCCATGTTTAATAACATGCTTTAATGTATATCATCATGAAAATGATATCGCGTATACTTCTCAGTATTTGAATTACTCACAGAGCTGTAATATTACGAACGTAATGGATTCTGTGTCCTGTCAGAGGAAGAGCACGTAGTGATTCAGGCACATAGAGCACATATAAGATCAATTACACAACAAAGCATTTAACATGCTACTTTAGTTATGATGGGATTTGAGAAACTAGTAAATTAAACGATTTTAAGATGAAGTTTATGATGTTCTATTTTAATGACAAAATAAACTACGTGATTAAAGTGGAAATTTCAAGATTAAAGTTGACATTTCGTGCTTTTTTCACACTGTGTGCCTTTTTTTTCACTGTACCCTAATAAGCTTTCATGTGACACTCAGATGTTGGGCTACGAGTCACCTTTTCACGCCGACTTTGATATCTGACAACTTTTTTATTTTGGGCACTGTGCGACTTTGTGAACTTGAGCTTTCGAGTTTCTCCGATACACTATGTCACTCGATCAACTTCCTTTTGTTGCTTATATAACTGTTTAAACCAACAAATAGTAAGATTTTCTTTGCCTCCATTTGGTATTCGCTGAATTTCTTCTATTTTTCCTCATACTTTTGCTATTGCCTTTTCACAGAACTCTGGGCTTAAGGGCTATTTATATTGATTTGCATATTCAGAGAGGCATAATTCTGGGAGGAGTTGGGGCGGGACAGCAGGCGCGTGCACGTGCGTTTATTTCCACGCTGAGCGGGATTTATGTAGCGGAAGAACGCGGAAGTTGGCAAACGCACAGATTCCTGCATCTGGATTTTTCTGTGTGTAAGCACATTTCGCATGCTTACGTCATGTTATAGTGCGAATACTACACACGGCTTTATGCATGAGGCCCCTGGACACTATTTAAGTGCACTGCGTGGTTGAAATTTAACATCTTATTATAGAAAGAAACATCCTCTAACAGGACAATTCAGTAGTCAGGCTGGAGAAAAACGGTTCATTGTATCTTATAATTACTCCTCAGCAAAATGCCTTGGAGGGAGCATTCTTCAAAAGCAGTCCGTTATAGCCTGGTCAGAATGATCAGAATGATCCGAGAAACAAAGAATAGAGGTTCATTTTATAAAGTACTGAATTTACATACAGTGTCAATCAATGCGTACATTTTCCTGTGGTTGATTCGTTGGTTTACACCCAAATGATTTATATAAAATAAAAGTCTGTTATATTATACAGTATTCTGGTTCTTCTTATACCTTTAAGTTGTGCCATCACCCTTGAAATTTCTGTGCATATAACAATTGTCCATTCTCGTTTATAGGACAGGTGATTTCTTAGTTATCTCTTAGTCATCCTTGATGCGCTTGCTGCTTCCTGAGCAGCTCTTCTGTTCTCCACCTTAGCAGCCCGCTTCTTCTCTTCTTTCGTCGGCATCTTTTCATGTTAAAACTGATGAAGTCAGTGTTTGTGTTGCAATTACTTAGTACATTTTCTTTAATTTTTCACTTAAGCTGGCACTTTAGCCTTCAATCTGCCTCAAGAATGATTTAAGATATGAAGAGGTAGGGAATGTGACGGTGAAGGTGGTAGGGATGAGAACAATGCCCGTACAGATGCGCCACATGGCCACCCTGCTGAACTGCTGCTGAGAGTTGATTCTGCAATAAAATAAAATAAAAATAATAAGAGGAATAACCTTGGAGGTCAATCATCACCCCGAAAGCGGATAGTAGACATCAGTAGTATATGTGTACCAAATTTCAGGTCAATAGGTCACGCGGTTTGTGAGCAACAGGTGATTTAAAATCCTGGACAGACAAACGAACATAAAAGAAGTGCAATAATTTAATGCTTTTTACATGGGGTTATACAGGCCTATCCAGACCCCTCTAAGGTTCTATTCCAGCATGTGGGTGAATTTTGATTCCCCATAGCCTGTTTTTCAGCTCTTTTTATAATTGGTAACCTGAAAGCTACCTAGCAGAACCTCTAACAGATTATGAACACCTGAACGTAGCCTGTGTTGTTCTATGCATCAAGAGTCCTCTTAAAATCGGGGACCCACTGGTACAGTATGTCACAGATCTTTTAAAGTACCATCTTTTCATTGTCATTTACTGCATGGAGCCTGTTAAAGATCCACATTAATTAAATGTTCTTTCTGGAGCTTTCAAGTGGAGGGGTCTTTAGTGAACCAAATATGGTTCCACTCTATATGGCATCACTCTAATGACCCAATCTGGCACCTTCATTTTTAAGAATGCAGAGTCCATTAATTCAGGGCATTACAGATGGTAGTGACCAGTGCAGATCATCATATGGACATTTTTGTGTATTTTTAAGCAACTTTAATATTTTATACAACAATTACCATTATACTGTATGAACTTTTAAGTTTTCCACAATGAAACAAAGAACTGAAAAAGAAAAGATAAGAAACTTGCAGGTTAGCTGAAATTGCTTTACTTTACTTTACTGTCCAGGGATTGTTCCTGACTTGCGCCCCTTTGCTTGCTGTGATAAGCTCCCACTTCCCCGTGACCCTGCTCTGTATCAGCAGGTTTAGAAAATGGAGTGAGAGATGCAGAAGAAAATCTCAGTAGAAGAAACAGTAGTGTGTTAACATGGAGTTGTTCAACAGAAAGTCAGGTTAGTAAGAAGTCAAAAGCTGTCTCAGGCTGTTTGAAAAAGAGGGATGCTCAGGTGTGTTGAGCAAAAAGAACAGGTAGATAATAAAAGAAGCTTTGGTTTTAATTCTTAAAATTCTGGTACACTGATTAGAACTTTGAGTTGGGAAGTGACAAAAGTTTGGTTTAAAAGGATTTGTTGGTCATGATCTACTTTGGAATTATGATTACAGTTTTGTCTAGTGTCTATGTTTCTTAACCTCTGCCATTCAGCACAAAGTAAGCAATGAACAGTAACCCCTAAAGAAAAAAATATATATTTTGGCCATCAAGATCCTGAGTAAATGTAAAAATAGATATATTTTTTCTACTTTTGGTGTCATACTTACATATGTATTATCAATGAATAATGACCTCAGGCACACAGAACTGGAGACTCACTGTATCTGTCAGGTTACTGCACATTGAGACTCAATATGTCTGTAGTTTGGGGATTTCTTCACCTCTTCTTCAGTACTAATGACAAACACTGTAAGAGAGTGAATGACTCACTGAGCATGACAGGACACAGACGCCTGGTAATATCACTAAGGGAAGGATTAATGTATGAGAAACCTGCAGAGGATAAAGAGGCACAGCCAGCACAAGCAAAAGGTCAGTAGACATAGCAGGTGATAAGTAAGATTAAAGGAGCACAGGATAGGCCACGGTATGAAAAATGAACATTGCGGACATAACTAAATTCAAAATGAGTACACAACGAGTACTCAATTAATGTATTAAGAGGTCAAAACAAAAGGATTAGTGATGTTGGATAAATGTAATGAAACAAATAAAAACAACTCTTCTTGACTAGTAAAGGTTAGGAGCCTCTTTAAATAACGAGGCAGAGAGATGAAATGACTGCAGCGTAATTATAGTCGCTATTTGGCTGGAGACATGCTCAAAAATATACTGTACTTGGGATAAATTAATACTGGGCTTGTCCAAGGGTATGACATGCATTTCATTCACAACATCCCTGAGCTGACTGCATTGAATTTACTCCTACTAACATAGAATTAATATATTAATTCACATAATGTATGAATTTTTACTGCTTGCCCACTGAAATTTGTGTGACAGCTCAATGTCTCTGATGCTTGCCTTTTCAAATAACAGCTCAAGCCGTGACTTCATCCCGTCTAATCCAGTGGAGGGTTGTTGTGATTTCATTAAGCCTGGAACAGGCCCTGGTCAGGGTACTCATCCACATGGGGCCAGTTTAGAATTGGCTTTAACCTAAAATAAATATCTTTGAAATATGAGAGGGAAAGCAACGCAGACAGAGGGCGAATACGCAAACTGTACAAAGACAATAACCGGGCACAGTGTTCACTCTGAAGATGTTTGATTTTGTGAGGCCACTGTAACACCCTGCTCCCAAAACGGAGATACATAAATGTGAAAAGCTGTAACATCAGAAGAAGCTCAGCTCATTCTGAGCCGGGGATCACATATTTGTCAAAGTTTTAAACACCAACTAACTTTTTAATCTCTCCCTTCATCTTCTCTAATGACAGCCTTTTCACACCTACTCTCATCTTTTCTACTTTTGTCTGCACTGTCTTTGTTCCTCTTATATTTTTCTTTCTAGATGCATACCTGATAGAGGCTGTTTATTGAAAACATTGTGTCTTTTGCCTTCTGTTTTTCAACCTGGAAATAACCTTTAACCCTTTTTTCCTGTACATTACTAGCTGTCCTCCATGGCTCTGCCCACGTAGTAGTGAAACAGGACAAACTTTAAAAATCAGTAAACAAAAAGGTATTGCTAGCTAAGTGGAGGCAAGTTATGTTCCAAAACATGGCTAGTGGTACAGCGACTTGAATAGAGGCCAGCGTGTAAGTGAGGATGGCCCTGCTTGGCTCCCTACTCCTGACTTCATGCTTCCCCTTCCCCTCAGCTCGCAGCCTCTGTCTTAGATTAGAGCGAATAAAAGAAAGAAGAAATGAGCGCAATGAGAGAAGTCGCAAAATCAACTGGAATGTTCAAGCAAATTATAGAAAAAAACCCAATCTAAATCCGTTAAGTAGTTCTCTCGTGAAAAGAGGACAGACATACAAACAGACACGATGTTGGATTTTATATATATAGAGAGAGATGTAGTGTAGTGTGTTATAGTAGTGTACTACTACTACTATAATGCACTAGAATTCTTTCTAAACTAATAATCTGTATTACTGATGTTGAAATGCTTATATTCTTCATTAGACCTTGTGATGGGGTCATTTCATGCCAAGTCCCGATATTTCTGGAATCACGAAGAGCAAAATAATTGCTAGTGGAACACCAGGCTAGAGCTGTGCATAGTGACTCCTGACGTCCCTGAACCCCTGAGCTATTTGTTATCCTTAAAGAAGCCATCCTGTTAGAGGAAGAGCAGGGTCCCCATAGTCCTGGAACTGGGTGCCCTCTAGTGGGCACCTTTGCTGTTACCTCTTTGGCTCTGAGTGAGAAAGGAGTGTGCGCCTCATCTTTATTCAGCAGTATGAACAGATAGTCGAAAATGCATAGCAGCATAGATTACCTGGCAATTTGAATTATACCTTTTGCTGGGTATTTTTATTACATTTGCATATCAACAGAGCCAATTGTATATACTCTCGTTGAGGCATTTGACTTTCTCAATGCTGTACTTTATCATATTTCTTTTTTTTTATGTTTTTTATCTTATAGAGATTCACATATCTTTGGACAGTTAAGTCACTGGCTTAAAAATACACAATACACCTAAAAGAGGACTGAAGTAGGTAACTGAATGGCGTCGGGTCCAAATCTGTTCTTATTATTCCCACTGCCTTTCTAATTTTTTTAATCCATAGGAAAACATTTGCATAATTTCTTTCCACATCTAGCATTTTTTCTGAAAACTATGATTAAATATCAAAAAGTTTCTTTAATCTTACTCTTTGTCTTGTGAGTCTCTAGGACATATATTTGTTACTGGCTCAGTGAATCTGCAGATAATTTAACTGTCATTTTTATTTAAGCCTAATTCTTTGCATAATCAGCCTCTCAATTACTTTTTGTAAGCGTTTTGGGGATGGGTTTTTGATACATAAATATGCTCACACATATGCTGACAAAGTCTTTAATCTATTGAATAATTTATTTAAATTAGTATTCAGGATTTATTTGGTATTTTTCTTCTTTCATTTATTTGCTTAATTGTAGGCACAACAGATGTTCATCTCTTTATTGCCAGCTGTATTCCGCTTACACATATAGTGACTGACATGTGATGTGTGTGTGTGTGTGTGTGTGTGTGTGTGTATGTGTGTGTGTATGATACATTGTACATGGTCAAGATGTGCCTCTCAGACTTGCCATAATCTTTGATACACCACACACTCACATCTAACCATTTTGAGAGGGCTCTCACTACAAATTAATTTACCTAAAACCAACAACTTTCACAATCAAACATGTCTATACTTTATCTCTAATGAGGAGTCATTTTATATCTAAGGTGTTATTTACTGAAGTCTTATATTCTGAAAGAAAGTTTCCCAGAGAAGAACTGTACACACCTTTGGCCCACAACCTACACTGGCATATACAGTAATTGATAATTCACTTCAAAATAAGGTTTTCGGAGGGAGAACAGTTTGTTCATTGGTTCTAATTGCTTGAGGTTGTGAAATTGAGATGCAAATAGATTGTCATTGATACAAAAACGAAACAGAAGAGCCAACAAGAGAAGAAGCTGGTTGAATGAATCCATTCATCTGTCTACTTTCAAATCAATCTTGGGAGGATTGCCGTATATACTCGCGAATAAGTTCTCCCGCGGATAAGTCGGGACTTGATTTTATCATATAATTTCCTGTGTTTTATGATGTCGTCGTATAAGTCGAATGCAGAAAACTCACGCTGTTGGTCCAAGAGATTACGATATGCTAATGCCCACCTGAGAGAGAAACCATGGAGCACACTGACTTTTATTTCTATGTGGGTGCAGCAATGCGCTGTATCAGCTTGTGCTCCTAACCTCTCTCTCTGTCTCTCTATTGTGCCTGCGTGAACACATGGTAATGCCCAAACTATTCCGAAGCAACGTTTGCACTGATTTGTGTTTTTTGTATCTCACACCCTCATAGATAACAAACAAACAAACAAAAAAAAACCATAAAACACATTTATTTAAACACACCGTTTATGGGATATTATCACAGTTCAACTTAACTGAGTTTGTCTGAATTACAGCACAACAAAGGTTCACACGTAGAAATCAACAATAAATATATAGGTGTGTATATATATATATATATATATATATATATAAATATATATATATATATATATATATATATATATATATATATAAATCGTTGGCGCGCTTAGTTGGAGCTCATATGCAGTACATAACTTCACATGTACTCATGGTGTCCTTCCAGAACTTTTCCCCGCACTTCTCATTTTCCTCCATGGTTAAACACAGGAATCTCACAGCTCCGTCTGGGATGACGCCAGCAGCTTCGTCTTAATGCGGGATTTATTTGCATTCCCTGATTAGTTGTTGCCTCCTGTGATATTTCTGATACTGCTTATTTTCATTTTCTCCTTCTGGGATAAATCATATCAGACGTATTTCGTGCCAGCTGTGCCTCTGTGGAATCGTGGCTGTGGCGGTCCTCCAAAAAGTCCTTATCACCGAGCTCTGTATCGCTTAAAGGGAGAGCCCCCGACTGCGTGGATGCGTTTTCCTCTTCGACGAGAGGCGTCAACCAACTTGACATGCGAGTGCCCTTCCCGCTGTCACGTGGCACCGAAAGCCACGCACGCACTTAGCATCAAGTAAACACTTCTGAGTTTACTATTATACCCAACTAGGAGGGTGCTACACAAATGTGTCAGTTAGCAGGGCTGAACCTGCACTCAACCATCTCCCTTCAGCCAGCCATTTGCCCCTTCTAACACTTATACTCTGTGTTTAGCACCACCAGTTCATCTGTGTTTAGCACTGCCAGCTCAAGTCCTCTCACTTACAGCTCAAGTCTGCATTGAAGACTTGTAAGGAGATATATAAGTAATGATATATCGTTATTTGAAACACATTTCACGTGTGTTCCATGTCTACAACGATCTGTGTAAATGTACGATGAAACAAGAAAAGTTTTGTCTTGTAGACACTAAGCAAATGTATGTGTTTATTACATCAAATATGACCGCTTGAAAGTGACATTACTTTCTTGACAATTGCGCCTCTGTGTCGTCAACCAGAACACAGACGTAAATTGTCGTTTAGCATTAACTTTTGCAACAAACAAACCTACCCAGACTGTTACTCAAAAGATATGTATTTATTATATCCAGTATGACTGCTTGAATGTGAAACACACATATGCATGCAACCATCTTTATTTGGAAATGCTATTTGGACTTCACATTCACAGCAACGAGACAAGTGTACTTTTATCCAAGAATAAAACCAAATAAAAAGAAATCGTTCAAATGATATGTTGCTGTGAATTAGCGCTAGAGTGTGACATAAGTTCAATATATACATTATAATTGTGTCACAAAAATAAAACTGAAATAATACTAACAGTGTCAGATGGGAAGAGCGTGAACATGTTTCGTAAACTTTGCAGCAGTCTATTAGCCAGGGACAGCAATGTGAAGAAGTTGTCTACAAGACCTAACATTTCTTGTTTTGTCGTACATTTACACGGGTCATTGTAGACATGGAATATATATGAAATGTACAGTATGTATTTCAAATAGGCATATATCATTACTTATGGCTTTTCTTATTCTTATAAGAAATTTCAACATTAAATTTAAACACTTTGACTGTTGGATCATTTATTACTAGGACTCTAGCGTATTGGTGTTTGCATATATGGTAAATAATGAACTCAATCAAAACTCATAAAAAATGTAAAGAAATGTGCTAGAAAGCAACAGTTTTATTATCAATGGTAACTCTGTTAAAAGTGTAAAGAAACCAGTAACCTGACTAAAAGTCTATATTTAAATGACAGAACGAAGTACCACGCAGAACGCAGGCTTAGAAGAAGATGTGCCACAAACATGATGTTTTTCTTTGCACTGTCCATGCTTGCTGCACACAGCAAATTTGGTAGCTGGTGACTGTTTACACTCAGTTGGGAGGAGAATGTTCATGTGGTTCTCTGCTGATAGTCATGGCACATCACATGTTTTATGATAATGAAACACCTTTGGGACAACTTTTCACATAAGTACCATAGCCGACAGGATCCACATTATCAATTACTGTTACTAAACATTAACAGCTTATACCTTTTTTGCGATGACATAACTAGAATTTATAACACTTTTTTCTAAGCTATTGCCTCCTAAAGGAAAACTCTATGGCTATCCAGTAGATGTCAGCATTATAGTAGATAATGGAGAGCCAGCATCAAATCTGCCAGCAAGCTGAAGGTGTCTATAGTGGCGGTATACTAACATATGAGTTCTCTCGTATGTCACAGTTTGACAGACCCAATGAGATACGACTTAGCTCATACCTCACATTCAAAGTGTTAAAAATGTTAAAAAAAGTGGAATGAGGTGCACCATGTTGTCTCCCATATAAGGAAAGAGTCCATGTGTTACTTTAAAACAAGTTCTTTAATAAAAATGCAGAGATACAGTAGTGTCAGTAGTGAACTTTTACAAATGTTAGAAAATACTGATCTAAGGCAGATTTCTTTTTGACAGGAGTGAGCAGGAATTGATTGGCTATGTTGGGCTTTGTGGCCAGCTCTCATCCAACTTGTCTTATGCTTTTAGAGATGGTCATCAATTACATAGGTTTTTATCCCAACATCCAGAGGCAATCCCACAAATGATCTGATTTAATTTTAAGTCATTTTATAGAAAATCTACAAATCAGTATGCAGTTTTATTTTAGATCTTACTATAAAATGAGGTCGATCTGAGTATTAATTCTAACACATGCACTACTTAATCTGGGATTCACCAAATACAGCGCTTTCCTTTTTTAATGCAGCTGATTAGGTTTTTTTCTTTTGTTCATTTCTCATGAATCTCTCATTATCATGCTGCAAGCACACTAATGTATATTTTCCATGTAATATAATTAGCTTTATATACCTAATATCGCATGTCAGGCCACTCTTATGATTTCAGCTATTCCCTGGCGCAAATTCCTTCTCTGTGTTGAGGTGCATTGTTATTATTTTGTTTTAATTTAAATGCCTGCCAGTGTTCACTTCACACACAACAGAGTAAATCAGCCTTGTAATCACTTATATTACAAATTGTGTTACAGCTAATTATAGCTGGGTGGATTGATCCTCCTCACTTTCCTTGAGCTCTGATGTGACCAGCAAGCAGAAAACAGTTTTCTGTGACTTGGCATAATGTTGTCTTCTGTGAGGCACCAAAGTGACGTTTACCACCGCTGCCTATACACTCCCACAGTATAGTGACAATTAACACTGTTTATTTTGTCCTGTATAGTAATTTACATATAAGGAGTTGCTCTTTCGATACAGATATTTGCCAAGACTTCTATTCTGTTTAACTATTTTGGGATCTTTATATAGTGCTAAAATATAGGTAATCTTAAACATTATACCATTTATCTATATGATGATTGGTGCAAATTAATATACTTTTTAACTCTGACATACCAATGAATCTAACTTACTTAAGATTCGTGCATTTTTACATTCTCCTGTCTTTTCCAGGTGAACTGAAGAGTTAAAATGGCAGGCTCCCTCAATAAAAGATGTCCAGCAGGTGGCGCCATTTGTAATGGTGATCTTGATTTTTCATTATTTAAAATAGTAATTTCCCTGATAACCTCTCAATATGTCCCCCACCCAATGAAATTCTTCAAACTGGATGAAGCCTGTATGAAAAATAATGTAAATACAAAATTTTATAAAAGTAGGCATAGAAGTTTTTAAGTGATGCATGATTTTTGTGTTTGCCCCCAACCAGCCCCCAAGTCATTGAATCACTAATGTTGAATGTGGCCTTCACTGCAGTTAGTGTCAAACTTAAACAACATGCCAAATTCATTACCATCAGCTGAACTGTTTGGTCTTGATAAAGCAGTTTTGATGTTGTACCTCCCTTGCACTCGCATTACAACGCTGTTTCTCGAAAGGCCTTAAAGTCTAGATTGCAATTGATATAAATGTACTTTACATTCATATGAACTAATATGAATGCAAAACTTCAACTAAGTCATTTTGGAGTGATGCATTTTTGAACCCTCTTACAACAAGCCTTCACAGTGAAATTTCTGAAACATTATGTAACCCAAGAGCAACACCAGTATTGGTCCCGGGTGGACCAAGGCCAACCATTTTTTTCAATGGCCCTCCCTGATGCAAACGTTTTTAAATGTTTTTTCTTCAAATGAAAATTAGCCTATATTTCACACATACATTTTAATACACATCTTTGTTATAAACAGGGGTCGGCAACCTATGGCATGATTTTCAATGGCACTCTGACTGAATTGAAATATAGTAAAAAATTATATTTTAATTACAGTGCACATGTTCGCACCTTCACCTACATTTTGCGTATGTGACTCACATATAAATGGAAACCATGTGTTCAGTGCAGGCCGTGGTACGTTAAAACAAACCTTGTTATTATATTTTAAATACAGCACATGAATTCACGCGCCGCGTCCCCACCTGCGTTTTGCGCATGTGTCTCACATGTAAAGGAAAACCACATGTTCAGTGCAGGCCATGGTACGTTAAAACAAACTTCTTGTTATTATTATGTAATATACTGCCCTAAAATTACTCATAAAAGACAAAAACTTGATGTTCTCTCTTTTCAGATCTCTTGGATGAAAGAATATGAATTTGTACAAGAAAGGATCGTGCTGTGTATGCGTTATGCTGTGAAAGTGTTGTGTGTCGTACGTCAAGTGTACAAAGACATTATCAAACTAAACATCAGTCCACGTTTAAAAACTCTGATGAGAAAAGTGAAGCTATAAAAGAAGTTGTCTAACACCTGAACATGTAGAAGCCTGCTAAGCCAGCTAAAAGTGACCAATTACGCACCTGAAATTGAGAAATTGAACAAAGAGGTACAGGGACAAGGTTTGCATTAATTGATTAATAGCTCTGATTAATAATAAAGAATGATTAATCATATTAGAATTCTTGATAATTTTTTCTTATTCAGACTATGTATTTTGTATTGAAAAAAATTGTAATTTATAATTTGTAATACAATTTTTTAATAAATGTTTTGAAAACATTCTTTTCACATATGATCCTGTGTAGTTTTAAATATTGAATGACCAATAATAAGATCCAGTTATAATGGGCTTCAAAAGTATATACTTTTGAAGCCCATTATAACCGGACCAATTCTGATACTATATATAACAAAATTGGTAGAATTACTGCATGTCGGCACGCGGAATAACATTGTAACATAGGTTCGGCACGACATTGCTGAAAGGTTGCTGACCCCAGGTTTAAAATATCTGTTGATTATAAAATTATACAGCAAAATCACCAGTGTGAACTTAGTAGAAAAGTTCATTTTGCGTATTTGGAAAGCGCATATACAGTATGAATGGTTGATTATACAACGTATGTCTACATAACAAGGTTTAGAAAATAGGATTGACTTAAAATGTTGTGAATCACAGCTACTCATGTGATGCTAACAGCAGCCTATTGACCAATAACTTGCTGAAGTTACTAACACTACCGTTGATCTCCAGTAAATCAATTTGTATTCGTTCAAAGAGAACAAATCATTAGGAAATCGTCCATGACTAGTTAGTGTTGGGCTAGGTCTTGTTGGAGGGAAACATGAATGACGTCTCAACAAACAGCTGTTTTAGGTTTTATTAGGGAAAAGATACAAACAGAAGTGAAAAACATGCCAGAGTCCGGTGTGGACACTGAAAATTTCAGTGATGTCCCAATGACAAGTGAAATTCCCACTGCTAGCTTTATTCATTTTAGCGATGGGTGTGTTCCTAAAGCTGTTATTGAGTGTGCTGGAAAAATCTACAGTTGTCCAGCCGCCAAATGTCAAAGGATCAGCCAGGTCACGGATTTGTTTGATATTCACAAGTCACCGACTCAATTGGTAATAAAGTTTCTAACTTCTGTCATAGCCGATAAAGTGCGCAACTGCGGCTCATTGATACAACGGATAATAGTATTTAGCTGGAATACGGGATATCCCATTTTTCAATAATCTAGCTGAGGACAGATTCACTTGTGTATTGGGAGACTGGAAACAGATGTATTAGATATGCAAAGACAAATTGCAAGGAATGACAAAACAATAATTGTACACTTTACTGTTATATAATGCTACAATGGTCAAAATTATAATGGATATTATTTGTGTTATTTGGCCATTTGTGCCTTGCGATGGATTGACTTGTCTTACATATCAACAAAAGAAAGGGACTCAATTTATCTTCACATCCGGCGCCGCCGAGAGTGGCAGCCTTTTCAGCAGCTCCGTGTATGACTGTATGTGTATGTGTATTTTTCTACCTTTATTTTTCTATTTTTATTTATTGATCACTCCTACCACTTTATTTTATGTGGATTCGTTCCCTGGACACACTTACTTTTACAACATGGGCATGGATTTTTACACGCCGAGACTCGCCTATTCAAGTACTCAACTTCGAGCGCTGAGAACAAATGCCAGTGCCGGTGTGGTTCCCTATTTACCTGACGAGGTAAGAAGGCGGTATCGTGGCAGCAGAGCCGGCACTAAGCTAAAAATGAAGCAGCTTGCGAGAAAGTGGCGTTTTAAGCCTACGGTGCCTTCTGTTATTCTGGGGAATGTGAACTCAATCTCAAATAAGATCGACGAACTGGCTGCGCTGGTGAAAAATGTCAGAACCTACAGAGAATGCAGTTTGTTGTGTTTCTGCGAAACGTGGCTAACTAAGACCATCCCAGATGCTAATGTGGAGCTACCCGGGTTTAGCACAGTTGCGGACAGAGACGCAAGTACCTGTGGGAAGCACAAAGGAGGAGGACTCGCTCTCTATGTTAATACACGGTGGTGTAACTCTGGACATGTTAAAGTCAAAATCTCCACTTGCTGCAGGGACATCAAACTGTTGGCCATAAGTCTGCGTCCCTATTACTTGCCCAGAGAGTTTGGACATGTCATTGTTGTCATCGTGTATATTCCTCCTCGGGCGAACGTGGAGGTAGCGAGTGACATCATCCATTCTGCTGTTGCTAAGTTACAAACGCAGCACCCCGAGGCACTTGTGCTAATCGCTGGAGACTTTAACCATATGACGCTGGACAAAACATTACCTGCATTCTCCCAGTATGTGGACTGTAACACCCGGGGAAATAAGACTATTGATTTACTGTATGCAAACGTTAAAGACACATACAGTGCCACCCCGCTGCCTGCGCTTGGGAAAGGAGATCATAACCTGGTTCTGCTTCAGCCTCACTACAAACCAAAAGTGAGAGTCCTACCTGTAACCAAACGATCATTCAGGAAGTGGACCCCGGAGGCTGAGAATGCTCTGAGACAATGTTTTGGAACTACAGACTGGGATATTCTGCAGGGATCACATAGTGAGAACATTGAGGAGGTTGTTGACTGCACTACTGACTACATCAACTTCTGTATGGACACTTTAGTTCCAGTAAGAACAATACGCTGCTATGCTAACAACAAGCCATGGATTACAAGTGACATCAAGGGCCTTTTAAACCAGAAGAAAAGGGCCTTTAAAGACGGTGATCAGCATGAGCTCAAGCGCGTGCAGAAGGAACTCCGAGTCCAGCTCAGGGCGGCGAAGGAGCAGTACAGGAGAAAGCTGGAGCAGAAGTTGCAGAACAACAGCATGAAGGAAGTGTGGGATGGGATGAAGATCATCACTGGCTGCAGCTCGAAGCGGGGTGCCACCATCGAGAGAGACGTGAAGAGAGCAAACCAAATGAACATCTTCTTTAACAGGTTTGACCACCCTAACCCACTCTCACCTCGGAGTACTGCACTCTCTACACATCCTTCTGCTGATACCAGCATAGGAGAGACATCCCCACCCACAATTACAGCAGCGCAAGTGAGCAGAGAGCTGAGGAAACTTCGTGCCAGCAAAGCAGCAGGTCCAGATGGAGTATCGCCACGACTGCTGAAGGTCTGTGCATCAGAGCTGGGGGGTCCTCTACAGCGCATCTTCAACCTGAGCCTGAAACAGGGGAAAGTCCCGAGGCTTTGGAAAACATCTTGCATCACCCCAGTCCCAAAGGTATCACGTCCTGGTGAGCTGAATGACTTCCGGCCTGTCGCTCTAACATCACATGTGATGAAGACCATGGAGCGGCTGCTGCTTCACCACCTGAGGCCACAGGTCCAACACGCCCTCGACCCTCTGCAGTTCGCATATCAGGAGAAGGTGGGAGCGGAAGATGCCATCATCTATATGCCACACGATCCCTCTCCCACTTGGACAGAGGCAGTGGCGCTGTAAGAATTATGTTTCTAGACTTCTCTAGCGCCTTCAACACCATCCAACCTCTGCTCCTTAGGGACAAGCTGACAGAGATGGGAGTAGATTCATACCTGGTGGCATGGATCGTGGACTATCTTACAAACAGACCTCAGTATGTGCGTCTCGGGAATTGCAGATCTGACATTGTGGTCAGCAACACAGGAGCGCCGCAGGGGACTGTACTTTCTCCGGTCCTATTCAGCCTATATACATCGGACTTCCAATATAACTCGGAGTCCTGCCACGTGCAAAAGTTTGCTGACGACACTGCTATCGTGGGCTGCATCAGGAGTTGGCAGGAGGAGGAGTATAGAAACCTCATCAAGGACTTTGTTAAATGGTGCGACTTAAACCACCTACAACTGAACACCAGCAAAACCAAGGAACTGGTGGTGGATTTTAGGAGACCCATGTCCCTCATGGACCCCGTGATCATCAGAGGTGACTGTGTGCAGAGGGTGCAGACCTATAAATACCTAGGAGTGCAGCTGGACGATAAATTAGACTGGACTGCCAATACTGATTCTTTGTGCAAGAAAGGACAGAGCCGCCTGTACTTCCTTAGAAGACTGGCATCCTTCAACATCTGCAGTAAGATGCTGCAGATGTTCTATCAGATGGTTGTGGCGAGTGCCCTCTTCTACGCAGTGGTGTGCTGGGGAGGCAGCATTAAGAAGAAGGATGCGTCACGCCTGGACAAACTGGTGAGGAAGGCAGGCTCTATTGTTGGCATAGAGCTGGACGGTCTGACATCCGTAGCAGAGCAACGGGCACTCAGCAGGCTCCTATCAATTATGGAGAATCCACTACATCCATTAAACAGTGTCATCTCCAGACAGAGGAGCAGTTTCAGCGACAGACTGCTGTCACCGTCCTGCTCCACTGACAGACTGAGAAGATCATTCCTCCCCCAAAACTATGCGACTCTTCAATTCCACCAGAGGGGGTAAACGTTGAACATTATTCAAGTTATTGTCTGTTTTTTTTTTTACCTGCATTTTTTATTACTCTTTAATTTAATATTTTTGCTGCTGGAATATGTGAATTTCCCCCTGGGATTAATAAAGTATCTATCTATCTATCTATCTATCTATCTATCTATCTATCTATCTATCTATCTATCTATCTATCTATCTAAATTAGTGTTAACAAAACACCATTTACATTAGAATGACTGAACTTCTAATTTTTTTTTAAATTAATTTATGGTTAACAGTAATAAAAATAACATTACACTCACTCATGGCAGTTTTAGACACCACCCCCAAAATGAAATCCTGGTGCCACTATTGAGGTAGCCTGGAGTATAATTTGTATCAGCTTGACGTGCAAAATTTTATTATGATTGTCTTAGCCAGTTTGGAATAATGCACAATTTTAGGTCACCCCTATTTCAACCCGACCCCTTGATTAATTTTTTGAAATGCCATCTACCCTGTATTATATTTGGACCAACGGCAACCTCTTTAGTAAGAAGTAGTTCATCTATTCATGCGTAACTGACACAATGCAGTCTGAGGTTTGAAAATAGGTAATTAGAGTGCAAATAGGACGAATAATAGCATAAGAAGTTTAAAAATGCAAAAGACAGACAGAGGGAGTATTACGATTTTATTCCTATAAATTATGGACAAGTTCTTCATCCAGAGCCATCTCCTACTCTACTGCCAGTTATGATGGTGCGGTTCCTGCTCTATGCTTCCTCTTCTAGATTTAGGAGTCCTCGAACCCAACACCGTCAGTAATGTAACCGGATGAACTGGCAGATGGGGACAAATCAAACTGAGCAAGGGGATGGTGCAAAAGGTGAAGAATTGCTTTTATTAAAAACTAAACAAATCAAAACAGTGTCCATAGTGCTGTGCTTCAAAAACGTCCACAATAAATAAATAATCCATAAAAACAGGATGAATTAAAGTGGAGGTTAAAATAATCCAAATAAATAAATCCAATTAAAACAAGGTTAAAAATAACAGGCTGGAAACAGTCCCTTTTTAAAAATACAGTGCCTTCATCCTTTTACAGTAGAACCTCTGGTCACGAACGTTTCTGAACACGTACAAATCGGGTTACAATCAAAAAGTTTGCCAAAATTTCTCATCTGTTCACGACCACACACTCTAGTGGCGAACAAAAGCACTGACGGCCAGTTTCCCTTCCGGTTCATATGCACCAATGATTTCCTATTCTCCGTTTCCCATTTTCTTTTGGTTGAGTATACAGGGCCTAACAAAGACGATGCACGTGTTCAGTCTCTCCCTGTACATCGTTCTCGGTCAGACGTGCATTCATTTGCTGTGAACCCCTGAAATAGAAGAAATCACAAGAGAGAAAACACCTGAAGGAGAACGACCTTCCGTCGTGGAGCCGGACTCTCCCTCAAAACTGTAACCTCCTCTCCACCACTTCCCTCACGCCAGAACTTGACTTATGCAAGGTTCGTTTTCTTGGTTGTTTAGGGTTAGTTTTTGTATAAATTAAGGATTTTTCAAAATTTTTTTTTTTTTTTCCCTGTGCTTAAAACTCATAAAACAAAAAGTGCTTACACTGAGCGATTGATAAGCGTCTTGTACAAACAGCTCGTAAGGGTCTAGCGCAAACTTGGTCTAACACGAACTCTTGCAATGTTAGTTTTCTCTGTTCAAGGTTTTCTCAGTGTTATTCAATGTTTTTACATTTAGTTTACTATTACACTGTGCATTCTATGGTATAATTAACTATCTTTGTGCTTAAAAATCTTAAAAAAAAATATTTACATACAGTTTGTATGATCTGGAACAGATTAATCGTATTTACATACAATCTTATGGGAAAATTACGTTTGGTTCGCGACCAAATCGGGTCATGTCCAGAGTTTTGGAATGAATTATGGTTATGACCAGAGGTACCACTGTACTTGGTGGCTCCCCTGCTTCTCCCATCAGGCTTTGCAACAGGGGAGTCGCCCTACCTGCAGCTGCAGCTGACTCTCTTCTTATTGGTCCGGTAGCCTTCTGTCCCCTGGCTCCGTACAGTTCCCTCTGGACCGAGACTCGGGTTCCCCAGTGACCAGGGTACTCCCACTTGGGGCTCACTCTCCCAAGCCTCCCTGACTCCCACTGCCTTTTGCAGTAAGAAAACCACCTTCTGGGACATTCCAGCTTCTGAGCTCACCCAGCTGGAGTGATGGCTTCATACTGCCCCCACTCTAACACTCTTCCTGAGGGGTTCTCTTCCCAGCTGCCTGCATTTATCAGTGAGCCTGCTCTCTCGCAAGCTCACCAGCTCTTCGCTAATCCAACCTTCTCCCTTAACTTCCATCCTTATCTCCTTTCTTTTATTTTTTCTCCTCTCCGCACTCGCACTCCTTCTATTTATAATGGGGACGTGGCACAGGTGTGGCAATCAGCAGCTCCCAGCCTCAATTCCGGACACAGGCAATCATGCACCTGTGCACTTCAGTGCGGAAAAGCCCTGCCCGTATCATACCCGGGAACTGCTCTTGCCACAATACCACACCCCCTCCTTAAACCACGATTATTTATTTAAAAAACTGGCCATTCATTTAGAGCCACGGACCCCCCTATACCACACCACACAGGTGTGGCGCAGTGGTAGTGCTGCTGCTTTGCAGTAAGGAGACTGTAGAAGATTGTGGGTTCACTTCCCAGTTCCTCCCTGTGTGGATAGCGCTTTGAGTACTGAGAAAAGCGCTATATAAATGTAATGAATTATTATTATTATTATTATTTATTACCACTGTTTTTGGAATAGGCTCTGTCTCCCTGTAACCCTGAATGAGAATAAGCAGGTTTGACAGTGATCACCAAGAAATGTAGGAACAGGTCACTAACCACTTACTTTACAATCTATTGTCACGCATATGTGCCAAGGTGTGCGGTACCACCCCGGTACAAGAGGGGGCACTGCCACTAACAATCTTGTCTCCTTTTTTCCCCCTCAGTGCTTCAAGAAACCGCTTCTTGAAGGCAACAAAGCCAAGGAAGACCTGTCCCTTTCAGTATGGTCAGTATAAAAGGGAGACAGTCACAGAAGGTGCCGTCTCATATCAGATCTGACTATTATAGAGTGCAAGTGAGAGCGTGAGAGAGCATCCTGTGTACAGACCACTATACCAAGGGACTTGTCCCTATGAGGGAGTGCCATGTAGTGTGTGTTTTGTTTAATATTTTCTTTTTTGTTAGAATTAATGGAGGTTTTGCCTCATCATCCACCCCACTGTATATGTACAGCAGTCCATTATCCTGCAGAACATTATCAACACTGTCCTAACATAGAGCTTTCGATGCGATTATCGGACTTCTCATCAACTGACAGATGATATGTCTAAACCTCACTGTTGTGTTTTTTTTTTCCAGCTGCTGTGTTAAAAATGCTTATTAGCCCTGTTATTAAATTGCTGAAACCGTGCACACCATAAAGATGATGCTTTAAACATTTTAATATGCCAGCCGAGTAGTATGTCATGATTGTCTATCAGGATTAAGGAATCCCATGACATGTTCTTTTGAAAAAAAAAAAAAAACGTGGAGATTCTTTTGTTTGCTTGTATTTTTCCATTGCTTGCTGTTGGATAACTGCTTTATTTATAGAATACTTAATATCCCTCTTGGGGGTTATTCGATGTTGATGTGTTTGGTTTTATTCTGTTATGAATAAAATAGCTGCTAGTTCTCTAAATCTGGTAAATCCATGCTGGGTTTGTGGGGGCAGCAGGGCCATTTAGCTGCACCCACTGCAGTGTATTTAAAATAATCAGACACATGATCTGATTGAAGTGCAACATTCTACACACATAAAATGCTCTGCCAGTATAAATGTTACTGGTATTTCACGATATTAGCTCGATCCTGGCTCATTGGTTAGTGCTTCTTCCTCACAGCTCCAAATCCTGGGTCTGAATCCTGCTTAAGCATTTTTACATGTTTTCCCTCTGTGTATGCTTGAGTGGGATTCAAACCTTCTGCTCCATAGTTTAAAATCACAAATCAAATATTTCAGATGTGATTAAAATACACATTACAGACTGTAATTTAAGGGCATTTGCATACATTTTAGTCACACCATGTAGAAATGACAAAACGTTTTCTACATGGTCCCCCCAACCCCTCATTTCAGGGCACAATAATGTTCGGGACATTTGGTGTTGCAGATGTTTGTGATTCCTCAAGTGTGCTTCATTGCTCATTAGTACAGGCATAAGATATCTTGGCTTGCTTCTACCATTTATAGTCAGTAACTGCCATTGTTCAACATATGAGGACAAGAGCTGTGCCAATGAAAGACAAAGAAGCCATTGTGAGGCTGAAAAAAGATATCATCCCATGTCTCTGATTGGCTGACTCTCTGTCAGCCCTTCACCACCTAACAGCTAATGTTTGTTGAGTGGACAGGTGCAAAAATGGATGCTGTACATCACTGGTGGTTGAAGTGGCTCCCCACTAACTATGAAAAGCACTTTGAGTAGTAAGAAAAGCGCTATTTAAATGTAAAGAATTATTATTATCTCACAAAAATGCATGGACACTTGCACGTCTCTTTATAGGAGTAATCTATATAACTAGTGATATTTCATTTAGGCTACATGTATTCAGGATCAAAGAAAATGTAACGATGCACTCTGTTTGTAAATACTGTATTTGGCTTACTTCTAAAATAAAATCAATGAAAATATTTGAAACAAACAAAAATTTTCTCCTGTTGAAACTATTAGCTTCTACGATGAGTGAGCTGGCAGCTTCTGCTCTTCAGCAGAATGCTGGTCAAAAGTACAAGGCGGTGCGGCTTTTGTTGGCAGATTTTGTATCCATGTAAGATATGATTTTTAAGATACATACATGCTAAGTGATAGCATTCTATGTAGTGTCACAAGAAAGACCAATAGACATCATAAAGGTTTGGAGCAGCCACCCGTATAATAGATAGATAGATAATATGCCATGACTGCAAAAGGTTAAAGTTTCAGGAGTTGTTCACACAACTGAGTCCAAAACAGAACTGATCATTATGAGAAAAGATGGCAGCTTTAAAGGTTGGTAGAGGAAGTGACGTCATTGATGCAGGAGCCGGAAGTGTCGTCTTCTGGATCGGAAGTGACATCATCACAAGCGCCTGGACCGGAAAGTGCCATCTTCCGGGGCACCAAAGGAGGAAGTGACGTCTTCAGAGACGCAGGAGGCAGAAGTGACGTCTTCAGAGGCACCGGAATCCAGTGAGATTTCTCGAGAATGGTCTGCAGGGAACTGAGAGAGACAGTCAGCGCACCTCGCCACCCCCTGGTCTGGTGTAGAATTACAATTACTCAAGCCCTTTACCTGCCTCCTACTCGCACGTGTGTGACATTAGTTAATTTATCGTATATATTCCATAGCACCAGACTAATATTGCAGTGTTCAGTCCACAGTGGAGCATTAGAGGGCAGCGGTTACCATTGGGCATTCTGCACACTGCTGGCACCCTGTCCAGGGTTGGTTCCTGCATTGTGCTAAGTGTTCATAGCAGTACTGAATATGCAAGAGAAAAATAAACAGAAAATTAAACAGAGAAAGCAAAACATTTTAAATAAGGAAGAAATGTACATTCAAAAGATAAAATATTTACAGACCTTAACCTTATGTATATAAGTAAAGTGTAATGAAAAAAAATCCCATAGTCAAAACTGAGAATAAAAAAGTATATGCAACAGTTATATGTGGTTTTAAGCAGAAAGATTACAACAAAAATTAAATAACTAAAACAAGAGGATAATAGGAAACAAAACTAAATAGCTAGCAAATTCTATCATGAAGAAGAGAGTATGACAAAGTACACCAGTAAGAATTTGACAAGTCACCATTAGTAATTACTGAACTTGTAACATAAAGGACACCAAAAGAAAAAGTAAAGTAAAATATTCAACAATATGAACATAACATACTGTATCAAGTATTTCAAATAATCTGTCCCGTGACAAGATAGGAAAACGTAATGAAATACAGAAGTATGTGATGAAAAATGACCATAATTGAGTAATCAATATTGACAATAAAGACAAAATGCCTTATAATGCATTAGCCTACAAACATACGAAAATTACACAAATAAATAATACAAAAAAAAGAAAGAAAAGGGAGTGCAAAAATAATGATTGTAATTTAAAAATGATAATAATGTGAGCAAGATCAATGGTCCAATCAGTCCTAGTTTATCATTTGGCACCACTTGAAAAGTCAAGATAAGAAACCTGTGTATTTTGATAAGCATCTTGTATATTCAGCAGACCTCTTCTTCGGGGCAAACCAAACTTTCTTTTATAAAAAGAGCCAACTACACACTGAAGCTGTGGGTTCAAATCCTGCTAATGAAACTGTGTAAACATGAGCTGGTCACTTCACCTGCCTGTGCTCCAATGGGAAAAACAAAAGAAATAACCAATTGAATCTCAAATGTTGTAAGTCAGTTTGAGTAAAGACTTCAGTCAAATAATAAGTCATAATAATAATAAAATAAATTAGTGAAAAATTCTCAATTGGATATGTAGAAAGGCTATGTGAAAAACAAAACTGTGTGTCATTAACAACAATGCTGCACATCGTCTCTCAGCAGAAGTGTGTCAAAGAAACGTGAATTGTGTCCTTTATACACAAAGGAATACGCCTGCATAATGAAGGCCTTACTGTGAATGGGATTGCCAAGTCAGAAGTTTTCTTTCCTTTTAATTTTGCTTTCTTTGTAGTCATTCTGGTGTGTGTTCAGACCATTTCTATCTATCTATCTATCTATCTATCTATCTATCTATCTATCTATCTATCTATCTATCTATCTATCTATCTATCTATCTATCTATCTATCTATCAAGTATTATACAGTGCTTTACATATCTATCTATCTATCTATCTATCTATCTATCTATCTATCTATCTATCTATCTATCTATCTATCTATCTATCTATCTATCTATCTATCTATCTATCTATCTATCTATCTATCTATCTATCTATCTATCTATCTATTGTTGAAGCAGGCTGACACGGCAGGGGAGCCCTCAGCCCTAAAGAAGGCACTCAGAGACTTCAGAACAGACAGCAGAATTAAACTTTATTGTATGGCGCACATACAGATTCATCTCAGATGTAACAATGAGCAAACCACTAAAAGCAACTCTTACATTTATGATTTTTCTTATCACAAAAGTCATTATTTATCCTCATCTAGCATTCCAATGCTCTAGTTCTGCCTCTAATTGATCCCACCAATAAGTCATAGTTAAGGGGGTGTCAAACCCCACTCTGTCTATCTTATCTGTTTGATAAGGACTGTTCTTGCTTGCTACTATAATTTACAGCCAAAGAGTTCACATTCTCTCTCTAAGCGAGGGACCCATCTTTCTCCAGCTCTCCTGAATGTCTAACCTTTGGCTTAATAAGCTATTGGTGGTTTCTAGCTTATACAGAATAATAAAAAATATGTAGGCATAAGTCTTTTTAATTCTGACTCTTACACCTTAATGCTGCATAAAATATAGTGTCTACTTTTCTCATGTGCTTTTGATGCTTTTCTAAAGCAGAGATTACCAATTTTAAGAATACAATTTTCTATTCTATCTATATATATATAAGTTATACTTCCTTAGAAGGCTGGCGTCCTTCAACATCTGCAATAAGATGCTCCAGATGTTCTATCAGACGGTTGTTGTGAGCGCCCTCTTCTATGCGGTGGTGTGCTGGGGAGGCAGCATTAAGAAGAAAGACGCCTCACGCCTGGACAAACTGGTGAGGAAGGCAGGCTCTATTGTTGGCATGGAGCTGGACAGTTTGACATCTGTGGCAGAGCGACGGGCGCTCAGCAGGCTCCTATCAATTATGGAGAATCCACTGCATCTACTAAACAGTGTCATCTCCAGACAGAGGAGCAGCTTCAGCGACAGACTGCTGTCAATGTCCTGCTCCACTGACAGACTGAGGAGATCGTTCCTCCCCCAAACTATGCGACTCTTCAATTCCACCCGGGGGGGTAAACGTTAACATTATTTAAAGTTATTGTCTGTTTTTACCTGCATTATTATCAATCTTTAATTTAATATTGTTTTTTGTATCAGTAAGGTGCTGCTGGAGTATGTGAATTTTCCCTTGGTATTAATAAAGTTATCTATCTATCTATCTATCTATCTATCTATCTATCTATCTATCTATCTATCTATCTATCTATCTATCTATCTATCTATCTATCTATCTATCTATCTATCTATCTATCTATCTATCTATCTATCTACAAAAAGATGACAAGCTTCCTATTACATGGATTTAGATGCTCATTATAATTTATATCATCAATGTACCATGACAACTTTTCATGAGGGGAGCAGTGTAGACAAAATTCAGAGAATTACAGAAAAAAAACAAATATAGTCAGGATAGCAAAATAACTAGGATACAGTTAAGAAAGTTAGTTAGATGTGCACACAGTGGAAGACTTACTCAGTTTTATTGACTGAAATATTGAAAAAAGCTGTGAAGGGTGCTAAACAGAGGAACATGAAACTGAGTAAAAAGAAATAAAAGATTATGTAAAAAGACAGTAATGACTGAGCCTAGTGTGGCCACAATAAGCATTGGCTCCTCATGAGCCTGAACTGGATAAGCAAGTTAAAAAATGAATGGACCAGTGTTCGAAACCCCTGGTATGGGTATATGAGACAAGCCTCTGTTCACTTTGCACTTCAGCATGCTGTGATGTTTGGCCATTACAGTTTGCAAGCTGGATGGGGTCTCACAGGGAATGCTAACTTTCAGTTTTTTTTCCATCTGATTTAAGTGTAAACTTTTCCAGGACCACCCCAGAACACTGACTTGTGTTATGTCCTCATGCTGAAGTCTCATGTTTTGCATCATTTTCTGTGGAAACTGAATCTTTTACCAAGTTTCAGATTTGCTGCAGAATGAAGTGTACTCATAATTAATGCATAAATGCATGAATAGATGGATGGATGGATGGGAAATTGTGAATTTTATTACTACCATCCTCTTCCTCTACGTGTTCTCAATGTGACCAAGTGACTTTTTTGATATGCTTACAAATTCCAAAGATGTGAGTGTAAGGTTAACAAATGAGTCTAATTTGACCAGATATGATTGGACATGGCTGGTTCCCCTTTTGTGATCGATGAAATTGACCAGATAGAGTAGGAAGTGAGTGTTTGTGTCTGTGATGGACATGGCTGCTTCCCTCTTTTGTGACAAATGTTGGCCAGTATAGGCTCTGGTTTAAGTTGCCCCCATAACTGAACACCATAGTAGGGTTCAAAACTGTGTTGAAAGTACCGTATATACTCACGTTTAAGTTCTTCCGAGGATAAGTTGGGACTTGTTTTTACAGTATAATTTCCGGTATTTTATAATGTCGGTCGTATAAGTCAAATGCGGAAAACTCACGCTATTGGTCCAAGAGATTATGATGTGCTAACATCCAGTTGTGCTTACGTGTCTATGTGACCACACGGTAATGCCCGAAGTATTCCAAAGCGACGTTTGCACTGTTTTGTGTTTTTTGTATCTCACACCCTCATACACCTTTATCGTAAGAGCTTCCTTTATCTACGATGGAGCGTTCGATCAGAAGAAAATATGAAGCTGGTTTTAAATTAAACGTTGTTGAAGTAGCGAAAGAAATTGGTAACTACGCTGCTGCAACAAAATACGATGTGTCTGAGAAACTGATGTGAGATTGGAGGAGGCAAGAAGATTTAAAAAAAAAAATTAAGTGTCGCATTTTTGAACTGCCATATAAGTCGGGGTCTGATTTTATGATCATTTTTTCGGGTTTCAAGACCCAACTTATACGCGAGTATATACGGTAATGATATGACAAATCATTTGATTTGATTCTTCTTGCCTGAAGAAGGGGCCTGAGTTGCCTCGAAAGCTTGCATATTGTAATCTTTTTAGTTAGCCAATAAAATGTGTCATTTTGCTTGGCGTTTCTCTACAAATCATTTGAAATGATTTATTAAAAGTTCTGTTCTTTTCATTTGGTTTAAAAAATGAAAACTCACAAATTCAGAGACACAAGAGGCTGGAGTCAATCCCAGGGGCACTGAGCGCAAATTTGGACAAGTCTTAAACTGAAATGCCTATGCTGACACATACCCGACATATCCTACATGCTTGCAATCAGAAACAAAAAAAGGACTTTAAAAATAATGGAAAATAAAAGTTACTCTCATTATGGTGAATAGAAAAACCTGAACATATCGGTGAGTTTTCCTTCAGTCATTTGCTCATAGTTAGTAAGACTTTTTAAAGAACGTAGACTCTCAGCTGAGGATGCAACATTATGCTACACCTTTCACAAATTCTTTTTAATTTCTTTGTAGAGGCCATTTGGATTTTTTTTTTCTTCTCAGTGGGACACTGGCCAAATTATGGTTTAGCTTTACCTCATTATGACACACGATTACCCTTAATAACGGAATAATGAAACCTGAGACACTAATGATAGCACATATATATAAACAATATGCATAAGATAACACTTTGCATCAGTGTCCTTTAAAAGTAATTTCCATTAAGATAGGGATAATAGCCAGCCTGGTTTGTTACATTGCAGCACTGGAGTTAAGTGTCTGTTAACTTTTTGAATTCTGTTCTATTAATCTTATTTCTTTATTTATTTAAAATCAATTATTGTGACAATGTAATGTTCAGGGGTCATCGTCGCTAGCACAGGTAATCAGGCTAATTTCCCTTCTGAAATATTGCCTGGATTTGAAACTCAGTTGCAGTTATAAAACATGTTTCCTATGTACCAACAGTGCAGATAACTTTGGGTTGCTGTTCCATAACCTTCCAGATCAGACAATTTGACCCATTCTGTGCTCGATCTATGCTAATTAAGTCTAAAATATGAGCAATCCTTAATTGCCTGACTTAGTGTGTAATGTTGCTGAACTCAGAAGATGCATTTTAAATCTAACGAGTGAAAGGTGGAGGCTTGTGCACAGACCCAAGTAAATCAAAACTGTATTATTTTAGCATGAGGCATACAAAATGTTTAGCAGTCGGTGACTAAGATGTCGCGGCACGTACAGCCAGGCAGGTACTCAGGTTCTTTTTCTGCATAATTGCAGAGGCTGGCGCCTGAAAAAAATTGGTGCATTGTTTTCTTGTTGAGAGGACCATTGATCATTACACAAACCACTCAATCTTTTATGTGCGCTGGACAATAAAACAACATGTGTGCCTCCCCTGGCACTTCTTGTCTGGCTGACATCAAAAATCATTCAATGTTACTTCATATTACAGCCACTGCTTTCATCAATAGATCATTTTCACTTAATACAATGGTGTATTTTAGAAGAATATTCTCTGTAAAGCAGTTGAACAATCGTGATATCCTCTATCTGTTAGAAATCTTAATTAAGCAGTGGGGTCTAGTGAAGTTCTCCTTAGTGGTTAGTAAAGATCTATCTACAGTGGATTCAGAAAGTGTTCATTCCTGTTTCATTTTCTTGTGTTGTAGATTTCATTTTAAATGGATGCATTTGTCATTTTTGGCCATCAATCTGCAATCAATATTCCAGAAGGACACAGTTGTTAGAAAGGTTTGCAAATTTATGGAAAATAAAAAAACCTGAAATCTCTGATTCCAGCCCTTAATTCAGTATTTAATAGAAGCGTCTTTGGCAGAAATTCCAGCTTTGAGTCTTCTTGGGTAAGTCTCCACAAGAATTGGGATTTGGGCAGTTTATCCCATTTTGCCTGGCAGAACCTCTCAAGCTCTCTTAGGCTGGATAGGAAGCGTTTGTGAAGGACTCCCAACAGATGCTCAATAGGGGTTAAGGTCTGGCCTTTGGCTAGGCCACTCAAGAACAGTCGAAGCCTTTTCCTAAAAATACTCCAGTGTTGTCTGGGCTGTATGCTTTCAGTCATTGTCGTGCTGAAAGGTGAACTGTTGCCCCAGTCTGAGGTCACATACACTCCTGAGCAGGTTTTCTTTGTAGATGTAACCCCGTGGAAGTCAGGAATAGTTCAATCAGTCTTTATTCAGGCACGGGTGGATTCATGCGTTCCAAGGCAGAAGAGCAAAGTTTCCTTTTTCAGCTGGCTTTTTTATATTTTTTTCCTCCCTCCCCCTTCCCCTTACTTATCAATATGCATAATATCATTTACCTAAGTATTTTATCTTATATTGTGCAAATCAACCAAATGTTTCTGTTTTGTATATGTGTCAAATGGGGCCCTAAAGAAGCAAAGGCATGTCTAACAGACACATTCCTAAAGAGAAAGTTGTCCTAAGTCAGCTTACTGCACCCCGTCTTATGACAGACATCTGTATGAATAACCTGCCATTACAGCAAAACAGCTTTGTCAGTTTTTAACCCTTAGTAGCTTGCAAGCAGTCAATTTTTTCTTTCACATCTTCAAAGTCCTCTCTGTATGTGGCTGCATTCATCCTTCCCTCAATTCTAGCCAGTCTCCTTGTCCCTGCTCCTCAGAAGACCCCACCATAGCACGATGCTGCCAGCACTATACTTCTCTATGAGGATGGTGTTAGGCAGATGATGAGCAGTGCCTGGTCTTGGCCAGACATACTACTTAGAGTTCTTCACAAAGAGTTCAGTTTTGGTCTCATCAGACATCATCTCAGAGTGCTTTAAAATGTCATATGCCTTTTCCTCAAAAGTAGCTTCTATTTAGCCACTCTACCAAAAATGCCTGACTGATGGAGTGTTGCTATCGGTTATATTTCCGACAAGTTCTCCCATTTCAGCAGGGGACTTCTGAAGCTCTGTTAGAATGACCATTGGGTTTTTAGTCACCTTCATGACCAAAGGTCTTTCTTAGCCAGTTACTCAATTTGGACTCTAGAAGAGAGCTCTTGTACTTCATGGCTTGTTTTTCCCCTAACATGTAGGATGAGTTGCATACACGGGTAGATGTGTGCCCAATCAATTCAGTCTGCCACAAGTCCTAGACACAGCTCAAGGAGAATTAAAGCAAACAGGATGTACTCCGGTACACTCCGGAGTGCCACAGCAAAGGGTCTGAATACTTATAAAAATCGAGAGATATCAGTTTTTGATTTTTAATAAACTTTATATAAACTTTTCTGAAAACATGCTTTCACTTTGTCATTATGGGCTATTGAATATAGACTGATGAGCAACAATTGCAGATTAGTTCAATTAAAATTAAATCTACAACAAAATTGTAGGGAAGGGTTCTAAATACTTTTTGAATCCACTTTAGATAGATCAACTGAGGAGACAAGTAAATGAACACTATGTGGCACTGTTGGCCACCTTTTTCCCAACAGTCAGTATGCAGGACACAGGGTAAAATCACCAAGAAGTATTTTCATTTCTTTTGCCTCCTTGTAATGTGGCTTCAAAGCACCACAGCCACAATAAACACAATGAAATCAAAACAAAAACACAATTCTTCTGTCCACTACACCTCCCAGCAAGCTCTGTCACACTCCTCCCAACTGGGTCTCCACCAGTCCTTTATATAGTTCTTGACACGGAAGTGTTCCTACTTGCCAGCACTTCCAGGTCAGATGGAGAATCCCAAGTCTTTAATTAGCCCAGAAGCAGACTTCCAAGCACTTCCAGGCTGCAAGGGAAGCATGACTCCCCAGGTCCTTACATAGCTCCCCCTGGCGGCACCCACAGTACCCAACATGGCTGAGAAACCGGACTTCAAGTACCAGGATGCCCTGCAGGAATCCGGGGCACTGCTGCACTCCAGGGGAGCTGCCATCTAGCGTTTTAGGGGAGGCAGTGTCCTGAAAAAGCTGCCTTCCCCCATCCTTCCACTTCATGGGTGTCCTGGCTGGGTTGAGGTGCTGGCCGTCCATCACACTATCTATCTATCTATCTATCTATCTATCTATCTATCTATCTATCTATCTATCTATCTATCTATCTATCTATCTTGCAAACTGTCTTTTCATATTTCATATTGTTCATTAAATTTAAGATTGTAAATATCAGTGCAATTTTGTTGCATTATGTTTATAAATGAAATATGCTAATAAGGTAAAAAGTTTTTTGAAGAGCCACCATGCAAACGTAATCACTTCGTCTCAGTGTAAAAGAGTCAAAAATTGTTAAGGTGTGCAAGTATCCCTCCCAAACATTAAATATTGCTTAAAACATTTTATGTTGGTAATAATAATAATAATAATAATAAAACAAATTATGGTGCTTGCAAATGATATACATTCAGAAAAGACAATTTTTAGAGAGATAGTGAAAGTGGTGTCTAACTATCAGTGCATCTCAATACTTCAAAACTTAATTATTACTTAATTGCTTATACTAAAGCTATCAATCATTAAGAACAAGGACATAATTAAAATATAAAAAATTCAGTTAAAAGTTTAAAATAGGCCAAGTTCAGGCACACTTTAATTTAATATGGTAAAAAAAACAAAAATAAAGACTATATCTGGAAATATGCTCTTTTGCAGTATTTTTGGCAAATTTACATCCCACTACTTCCTTACACTACTGTAAATATTCTTGTGAAGGTTGTGTGTTTTTCACTCTCCTAGTCTTTCTCTTCCATAAGAAATGACAACTTTTCTTGTGTACCAGTGAACTGTTGTTCTTCTCTTCTCAGAGTTCAGTGAGATCTGGCAAATGACATCCAATTCCAGTATGACATTTTTGCAGTGATTACTTCAAGTAATCCCTTACCTTGGCAACATTTAAGAAGTATCTGGATGAGATATTGGGACAGCTTAGGTATAAGCTAAACAAACGAGCTTGACAGACTGAATGGTCTCCTCTCATTTGTCAAATTTCTTATGTTCTAAGTGTTCAGGATATCCTAAAACAGAAGAGGAGGCTCTGATTTTAGCATGAAACCCCTGTATTGAGGGTAAATTTTCAATTTCTTCCCTGCTGCCCACAGATTCTTGCAGAGTTAAGCCTGAAACACTCTGAGTTCACTAGATGAGCTATCTATGGGTATCGTTGATCTGACAGTACATCTATGATATTTCTTGGGCAATGTTCTGCTTTTCCTCAATGTATGTATAAAATGTGTGTTATTCATATCTATTAAGGGATGGTTTCTTTCTTGTGACCAGTGCTGGCAAGATAGGTATCTGCTCTCCACAACCCTGAACTGGATAAACATATATGAAAATGAATCTATCTATCTATCTATCTATCTATCTATCTATCTATCTATCTATCTATCTATCTATCTATCTATCTATCTATCTATCTATCTATCTATCTATCTATCTACAGTGGTGTGAAAAACTATTTGCCCCCTTCCTGATTTCTTATTCTTTTGCATGTTTGTCACACAAAATGTTTCTGATCATCAAACACATTTAACCATTAGTCAAATATAACACAAGTAAACACAAAATGCAGTTTGTAAATGGTGGTTTTTATTATTTAGGGAGAAAAAAAAAATCCAAACCTACATGGCCCTGTGTGAAAAAGTAATTGCCCCCCTGAACCTAATAACTGGTTGGGCCACCCTTAGCAGCAATAACTGCAATCAAGCGTTTGCGATAACTTGCAATGAGTCTTTTACAGCGCTCTGGAGGAATTTTGGCCCACTCATCTTTGCAAAATTGTTGTAATTCAGCTTTATTTTAGGGTTTTCTAGCATGAACCGCCTTTTTAAGGTCATGCCATAGCATCTCAATTGGATTCAGGTCAGGACTTTGACTAGGCCACTCCAAAGTCTTCATTTTGTTTTTCTTTAGCCATTCAGAGGTGGATTTGCTGGTGTGTTTTGGGTCATTGTCCTGTTGCAGCACCCAAGATCGCTTCAGCTTGAGTTGACGAACAGATGGCCGGACATTCTCCTTCAGGATTTTTTGGTAGACAGTAGAATTCATGGTTCCATCTATCACAGCAAGCCTTCCAGGTCCTGAAGCAGCAAAACAACCCCAGACCATCACACTACCACCACCATATTTTACTGTTGGTATGATGTTCTTTTTCTGAAATGCTGTGTTCCTTTTACGCCAGATGTAACGGGACATTTGCCTTCCAAAAAGTTCAACTTTTGTCTCATCAGTCCACAAGGTATTTTCCCAAAAGTCTTGGCAATCATTGAGATGTTTCTTAGCAAAATTGAGACGAGCCCTAATGTTCTTTTTGCTTAACAGTGGTTTGCGTCTTGGACATCTGCCATGCAGGCCGTTTTTGCCCAGTCTCTTTCTTATGGTGGAGTCGTGAACACTGACCTTAATTGAGGCAAGTGAGGCCTGCAGTTCTTTAGACGTTGTCCTGGGGTCTTTTGTGACCTCTCGGATGAGTTGTCTCTGCGCTCTTGGGGTAATTTTGGTCGGCCTGGCCACTCCTGGGAAGGTTCACCATTGTTCCATGTTTTTGCCATTAATGGATAATGGCTCTCACTGTGGTTCGCTGGAGTCCCAAAGCTTTAGAAATGGCTTTATAACCTTTACCAGACTGATAGATCTCAATTACTTCTGTTCTCATTTGTTCCTGAATTTCTTTGGATCTTGGCATGATGTCTAGCTTTTGAGGTGCTTTTGGGCTACTTCTCTGTTTCAGGCAGCTCCTATTTAAGTGATTTCTTGATTGAAACAGGTGTGGCAGTAATCAGGCCTGGGGGTGGCTACGGAAATTGAACTCAGGTGTGATACACCACAGTTAGGTTATTTTTTAACAAGGGGGCAATTACTTTTTCACACAGAGCCACGTAGGTTTGGATTTTTTTTCTCCCTAAATAATAAAAACCATCATTTAAAAACTGCATTTTGTGTTTACTTGTGTTATATTTGACTAATGGTTAAATGTGTTTGATGATCAGAAACATTTTGTGTGACAAACATGCAAAAGAATAAGAAATCAGGAAGGGGGCAAATAGTTTTTCACACCACTGTATCTATCTATCTATCTATCTGTCTATCTATCTATCTACAGTGCCTATAAACAGTATTTACTTGTTGGAAGTTTTCACGTTTTATTGTTATACAATATTGAATCAAATTATTCCTTTTGGCTTATTTGACATTCATCAACAGAAGAACAGTGTCAAAGGAAAAACTGATTTCTCCAAAGTTGTCCAAATTAATTACAAATAGAAAATACAAAATAATTGATTGCGTAACTAAATATTGCAAGTCAGTATTTAATAAATGCACTTTTTGGCAGCTATGATAGCCTTGCATCTGTGTGCACAGGTCCCCCTTCTTTCTATGAGTTTTGCATTTCCAGACTGACATTTTTCGACAGTTTTCTTGGAAGAACTGCTGAAGCTCTGCCAGGCTGAATACTGATCATGAGTGAACCAGCCTTTATCAACTCCAGCCACAAATTCTCAGATGGTTTGAGGTCTGGACTGTGGTCCAGCCACTCTGGGACTTTAACATTGTTGTTTTTAAGTCATTCATATGTAGCTTTGGGTTTATTAAAGACTAGACAAAGAGCCCGTTTCGACAACGTAACATTCAGGCCTCTAGAGCTTTAATCGAAGTCGCCTTTCTCTTTGAATTTTTGCGGCCGTAAATCCACCACCTCCCGCGATGTTGGGGTTGGATATTGGTCGAAGTCGCCTTTCTCTTTGAATTTTCACGGCCGTTGTCGCCTTTCTCTTTGAATTTTCGCCGCCGTAAATCCACCACCTGCCGCGATGTCGGTCTCGTAAGTTTTTTCGGGCAGCTGCGCAGAAGGCGACTGCGCATTCGGCTTCGGACATGCGCAGAAGGCGACTGCACGTTCGGCTTCGGATAGACGCGAGTGAGTGAGTGAGTGAGTGAGTGAGTGAGTGAGTGAGTGAGTGAGTGAGTGAGTGAGTGAGTGAGTGAGTGAGTGAGTGAGTGAGTGAGTGAGTGAGTGAGTGAGTGAGGAGACTGGCGAATTATGTATTAAGATACAGAGGGTACTCCTCAATAATTAGAACAACTGCTGTAAATGTTAGACATTGTTTGGTTGATAACTGGTATATAGCTAAAACGGTTTAGCTCTGTAGGATTTTTGAGGATTAATAATCAATCAGATGCCCACCCAGGAGGACACCATATTAATGTCGGATTTGCAAAAGAAATTTTAACTTGGCCTTAGGCAATACTGGTAATTAATCAAATAATTCGGTAAGGCTCCTACTTTATTTATCTTACCTTTCTCTGAGGTATGAGGTGGTCTCCGGCCTTCAGACTTGCAGTATAACAAGGTAACTGAGACGCACTCTTTTTAAGAATCAGAATAGTATAATTTATTGATAAACACAAGGATTAGACTGCATATACAGTGTAACAGCCATTTTCCTAGTTATATAAGATTCATAAATATTTTACTAGATGACAATGCATAATCTATGGGAGGTTCCTAAAACCCCCATAAGTAGAATTGTATTGGTATATTCTTGCCATTTCTCACAGCTTTGAGTAAACATTATTCTTCAGTTAGTGACAGCCTTGCCGTGTGTAAGGTGTAGAGGCATGACTGTGCCTACTGGCCATTTGAGTGTATGAAATAACTCTTAAGAAAACAGTGCTTATTTAAGTATGTACCATATGCTTAAGGTGTACAGAAGAAGAAACGTTTAAGTATAGAAGAAGAAGTAAAGAACTTTTCAGTATAGAAATAACTAAGTATAGAGAAGATACATTTTTCCTTTTTTTTGCCTTTTATTCTATGTGTGTAACTATTTTTTCTTTTATTCTTGTGTGGATTATTTGCTTTTAACTTTCACTAAATACCTTTAAAACGAACTTTTGGACTGAGAGATTTCTTTCAACATGCGTTTTACCCATGCTTAATCTCATCTTACGCTTCGGCGGCTACACACAGTATACTGTATATTGACATGTAAGACTGGATGGAGACAAACTAGACAGACAAACCTACAACATATAGGCTACCAGTTTATTGGTTATTTAGAGTTCTGCTTTATCTTGGTAGAGATAAATAATTTTATGATGTCAACTCTTTATGGATAATGTCCGATGTTGCATGGTATTGTTCCTTTGTTGTTGTTCCGGGTTCAAGTGGAAACTTCTTCATGTGTTGGAGTGGACTGTTTCTCTTTACTGCATGATACTTGTCAGTGATGTGCAGCTGCTTTCTCAGCTTCCCTTCTGCTGCCTTTTGCTACTTCATAGGGAAAAGGTCAGTTTAGATACTGAAGTTCCCTTCCAGAAGTAATGACTTCTCAATCTTGGCAGAGTAATGGCACACTGTTTTGGCTTGGCAGACTTGGTCGGAGTTTCAGGTTCACAAAGAAAAGAGTTTGTCAGATTTCTCTCTCCAAGGAAGAGCGTCTCAAAACTTTTTTAGGTGTCTGGGACCAGGTTTCAGATGGTCATTTTGCATATTTCCCTTTCCCTGAGAGAATCCCAGAGAGGGTTCCTCGAGACAATCCGTGAACAATCTCTTAACTTGCCATTCTCTCTTCCTTCTACTTCTCACTTACTTTGAGAGATGTGACGCATGTGGTTTTAAACCTTCTTCTGATTGGATTAAAGTCACCTCCCATTACAAAATTAGTGTTTTCAAATAGGCGAGGTCTTCTGTCCGTCTGAGTTGTCAACCCTTGAATTATAGGCCTTTGTCCTTGCTTGAGTCCATTTCACGCTTTCTTGCTCAAGTGGTCTACAGAGGGGCCTGTGGAGAAATGTCAGTTCAACTCTGATTTACACGTTTGTTATCAGATGATGTCTGGGCAGTTCTTGGTACAAGCTGGAATTCAGTCACTTAGATTGGAATGCAAGTGGGGAAAGATGTGGTTGGGTGCCTGCATCCCTGTTAAATCTGCTTTCATAACAGGCCCGGTGGGCCACTAAAACATAGCAGAATTGGCAAAGCTTACTTTGTCCTACAGCTTTTATGTGTGCCGCGAGTACACCCGTGCTGTTTGTTAGTGTTGGAGATAGTGACTCCCTGTGTAGAGAGTCCTATGCAGAATATTGTGGAATGACCTGCAGTTGTCATCACCATAGACTTAGGATCTGTAAGTGTCTGTGTGTGTGTCTGTGTGTTGTGCTGATCTTAATACTGAGGTGGGGGAGTAGACCAAACTGAATAACAAACCTGGTAATGCTTACAAATCCTACAATAAGACACTGGAGCATAGAATTTATATTTGCTTTTGGCAGATTTTACAAGTTCATTTCTGTTTCGAGACTGTAGGATACGGTGGATCTCAAAATAACTTAATTATTTTGTTTCATTTAGAGAAAATACCCTTTAACAAGTCTGAGGGTAACAGGTCAACTTTCCAGCTGTTGTGAAAATGCATGAGCATCCTGTTTATAAAGTGGTCCAAGACTTCGAGCCACTAATGATTTCCGCCTGCTGATGTCTCGGCTTGATTAACAGTCACGCTGTCCGTGGGTGATGAATGTACCTTCTCACTGCTTTGTTCTGTTATTCCTAGGAAACTACAGAAATAAAATCAGGTATCACTTTTGACCTGCCAAATGTTCTACAAAATATGCAAGTGAAATTGAGCATGCCTTCACATTTTCCCATCACTGTTATAAAAAGAATACCCCATTAATTGCGGCACAGTGTTGTGCACATTTTTTTCCACTGTTTCCACATACTCCAACGTGAAGCTTCCCAGTATTTTTACATTTGAGGAACTGGTATGTCTGTCTACTGGTTTTTTCCCAGTTCTCCGTGTTCACTAAGGATGACTGTAAGGAGACCAAAAGCTGGCTGCTTAGTAAACAAAATTAGTGTTTCTTAACAACTTTGGGGAAAAAACAAACTTTTTTTTAACAATTTTTTATTTTTATCATCAATGACAAAAACATGCTGAATAGTCAGAAATGACTTGAATTTAACATAACATAGAACATACTGTTCTTTTTTTTAAACTTGAAATTTAAAATCATTGCACAAATAAAAATGTACATCAACAATAACTGGAATGCTAGGGTTGACAGAAAATGTAAGGATACGAACTTTGAGAAGTTACTTTGTGAAGTTAGTTTGATGACAAAAAAGAGCTGAATTCAGGAGCAGTGGCCCAGTTTATATCAAAGAAGATCAGTATGGCTAGTGTGGAAGAAAGGTAAGCTCCAGTATTTATTAACAAATGGAGGTCTTTATCTTGCAAGGTGTGATAAGGCATATTTAGGTCCATGGTGATGAACAGTTTTAAATAAATAAACGGGGTGCTCAGGGGCTGCGGTGGGTTGGCACCCTGCCTTGTGCCCTGTGTTGGCTGGGATTGGCTCCAGCAGACCCCCGTGACCCTGTGTTTGGATTCAGCGGGTTGGAAAATGGATGGATGGATGGTGCTCAGGGGAAGGGGCTTGAGTGTTAGAAGTAGCATGCTGGAGTGGCCCTGGGGTGTTAGTGAGTAATTCATACACTAATAAATCAATAGCATTCTGGAGTTGGTGATCGCAACACCAAAAGAAGAATAAAAGGAGCCTGGACAGAAGACAAAACGGTTAGCAGGAAGACAAGAGATGTTTGGAAGTTAAACAGAGAGGCCATGCAGGGACAGTGGATGGGAAATGGAGCAGGACTCGTGAAGTAGGAAGAGGGAATGTGGTGAGGTAGACGAAATGGGCTTGGGGGACCCCAGTGGTGACTGAACGAGGTGGCTGGAGTACAAGCCTATAACGTGGTTGAATGCACCTGCTGGCGGACGTCTCCTGAAGTTGAAGAGACCTTAAAGGGTGAGCTAAGAAGGTATCATGTGGGAAAAGCACCGAGGCAAGCTTTGGTTTTCAAAATAAAAACTGATCCTATGTGTTTTAACCTCTGTTTATTGAATTATTTATTGAATTTTAAACTCCTGTTTTTTATGGATTATTGTGTTTTTTATTGGATTTGGAATAGTAATAGCACTAGCATTTTTTGCACCTTACCCTTGACAGTGTGTGCCCTCATTGCACACCTCATCCCAGTCAAGTTATCAATGGTTCCGGGTTCAAGAATGTTGTGGCAACTAGAGCCAACCCAGACCATCACACAAGGGTTTAGCCACACTGATCAACTTATGAAAATGTATAAACTAGTTATTAGTAAATTGACACACCTAGTTACTGTATGTGACTAACCAGCACATTTGAGCAAAAACAAGACAGCTAAATTCTGAATCCATCTATCCAGTTTTCCAGTTCTCTTATTAACATGTGAAGCCTAAAACTGCCAATGCCCTGCTTACATATCTGAACTTATTATTAGTTACAAACCTGATCACAAATTATGATCTCAAGATGCCAGCCTGCTTATGTTTCCAAGGGTTACCAAAATAACAATAGGAGTTTGAGCTTTTAGTTACAGGGCCCCTAAACTGTGGAATGGTCGGCCAGATTTTAAGAGGTGCCCCTTCAGTCTCCGCTTTTACGTCTTGGCTGAAGACATGCTCTTTCAGCTAGGCATACCCTGACTAGAGCTGCTGATTATCTGTGCAAACTGCATCTCTGTTGTTAGTCATTAGTACTAAAATATAAGTAATACAATATTTATAAACTGTTACTAACCCACTTCTATTCTGTATCTCTTCTCGGTATTCTCATCTGGCACTTGGTGCCACTGCTGTACTGCCAAGTTGTTTGTCTGCCTATTGAAAAGTCATCTCAGATAAAGGAGCACTGGAATCATTGGGTAGAAGGGTCCTTTCATCTGATTGGCTACACCAGCATTGACTCAGCTGTAGTAGGGCCAGTAGTGGAGAGGCAGCTTGTTGGCCAAGGTCTCCAGGACTCTGACTGTGTCTGGCTTGTCTCTGACTCCTTTTCTATAATCTGGCCATGGTTCTAGAATTAGGTGAGGGACAGATGTTGTGGTTTTGCATTTATGTTTATTAGTTTCTGCTTTGTTCTTCCATTTTGCCTTGAGAATTGTTGCGGCGGTAAGGGGTGCTGTGCAAGTACAAAGTAGTTTCTACTCTGGTATTGCATTTCTGAGGTGGCCATTTGTCCCTGAAATAACTTGAAACTGACAAAAGTAATTGGCATCCATCATTGTTTATTTCATATTTAACAAATCTTAGACTTTGCCTTAGAGTTTTGATTAACAGAATATTTCAAATAATAACACAAATGGAAACAGCTTGGACAAAAATGATGGGACCTTTAACCTAATATTGTGTTACAGAACCTTTAGAGGCAATCACTGCAAAAGTGATTCCTGGAGCTCTTAGTGAGACTTCTGCTCCTGTCCACAGGTAGTTTGGTCCACTCGTCCAGAACAAACTGCTCCAGCTGTGTCAGGTTTGAGGGGGGCCTTCTCCAGACAGCATGTTTCAGTTCTTTCCATTGATAGGATTCAAATCAGGGCTTGCAGATGGTCACTTCAGAATAGTCCAAACATTTGTTCTTAGCCATTCCTGGGTGCTTTTAGCTGTGTGCTTTTGGCTCCTTATCCTGTTGGAGGATCCATGACCTGCAATGAGAGCAGAGCTTTCTGACACTGGGCAGTGTGTTTCACTCCAGGAGATTTTCATAGTCTTTAGGTTTCATTGTTCCCTGCACAGACTCACACCAGACGCAGCAAAGGAGCCCCAAATCATAACCGAGCTTCCTCCATGTGTCGCAGAAGCTATGGTGTACTTTTCTTTGAAAGCTTCATTTTTTGTCTGTGGACATAGAGTTGATGTAACTTGACAAAATGTGTCAGTTTTGTCTCAAGGACATTCACTCAGAAGCATTCTTGCTCGTCAATATTCATTTCAGTCTGACTTTTTCATTATTTTCCTTCAACAGTAAAGTCCTTCTGGGTCTTCTTCCATTGAGCACACTGTCACTCAAAAAGTGACAGGTGGTGTGATCACACATTGATAGACCTTGGCCTTGGAGTTCAGTTATACTTCTTTAGAAAGTGTCTTTGTCTTTTTGTCTATCATGGATTCTCATTATTCTTTTGGCCATTCTAGGGTCAGTTCTCCTCTTGCAGCCATGTCCAGGAAGTTTGGCTATAGTTCCATGGACCTTACATTTCTTAATATTTGCAACTGTTGTCCCAGGAGTATCACGCTGCTTGGTGATGGTCTTCTAGCCTTTGCCTTTAACATGCTTGTTTATTATTTTCTTTCTGATCTCCTCAGACAACTTTCTCCTGTGCTTTCTCTGGTCAACATTCAGTGTGGGCAGAGTGACGACTTTTCTGCATTTAAAAAGGCTGAATGCCTGATTGCATGATTGAAGATGTGTGTAATACGAATTCAAGAAAACCGCTTGTTTGAAAAATCACTTCAATCCAATTATTAAGGTTCTGTTGGGGGGGGGGGGGGGGGGGGGGGGGGGGTTACCAAGAAATGTCCCCAGGGCATTTTAGAATACCTTTGTAAAAAAAAGCAATGCTTGATCCCTCTTCTCTCTTGCATTGCTTTACAAGATGATGTATCAAAGGCAGGCAGGTAGAGTATACAGGGGACAATAGCTTTTCATTTAATACCTTTTCAGGAGGCATACCAAATTTTTTTCAGTCACCTGTAAAGGGATTAACAAATTTGTCCATGTCTGGACACAATGGAATTGAATTCCATCATGAAAAATCCATTCCAGGATGCTATCTCTTGGAGCACTTTTATCCACGGGCTCATTCTACCACTGAGTGCTGAGAATCGCCTCTGGGGCCTTTTTTGCCCTCTGCTATCAGGCAATTCAATGCTTCCATCCAATTTAATTATTAAGTTTATTTATTTATTTACTTGGGGGTTCGCCCCCTGCTCGCTTCGCTTGCAAACCCTCCCATTTATTTATTTATTTACTAGGGGGTTCGCCCCCTGCTCGCTTCGCTTGCAAACCCTCCCAGCCTGCTCTACACGACTTCACGTCTCTACCGCTCACGTTGTGGAGAGGGGGGCTGAACGCGCCCCAAAGAGACACGATTGCTTCTCTGAAACCCCCTCTTAAATGGTGATACAATGGGAAACAAATAGTTTTTTTTTACCTCCTCTTTGCTCGATCAGCTGCTGGTTTGTTGCTGCTGCCATGCCACGTGATCTACATCTCAGGTGGCCCTTCGAACATTTAAAAGCCTGTACAGCAGCTGTCTTTGTAATCTACTCTTTGTCTTTTATTTCCATGGTTAAATCTCTTGGCACAAAGTCTCAACTCGCGGGACATGAGTTCTTGATATTTTTTAGTTTATACTTTAAAAACGGAATAAGAATGTGAAAATCTAACAACGTCACGTTAAAGTTTGATAAATTCTGAAAAGAATGATACCAAACATATATATGTAGGTTTTAAAATAAGCCCAATTTAAATTGTGACAAAAAACGTGACATAAAAAAAGTCACATAAAATCGTTGCACTTTTAGGCTTAGGATTTTAGATTTACTGTATATAGAGTAGATTTATTAATTAATTTATTTATTAGTTAATTGTATTATCTGTCCTGTAAGTCTGAATTCTTGTTTTTTTATGTTTCTGCTGCTACATGTATTTGTATTTACTGCATGTATTGTATTTATGTATGTATTTCCCTATGGGATTAATAAAGTTTATCTAATCGAATCAATTCTAATCTAATCTATACTTATTTTCTTACTTTCCTTCCATCTTTAGTCATTATTTTGTTAATTTTCTTTAAGCCATTTGCAACAATTACTGTGTAATGAAATCAGATGACACACATTTAAATGTTTAACTCTTAATCTTAGTCTCTGCATGATATTGGAAATAATGTTAGAGAGTTGTATGAAAAAAGATTTTTTTTCATGCAAAATGTGAAAGATACTTTTCTTATCTTTAATTTTAATTTAGTGTAACAGAGTTTTATAATTATTATTTTCAAAGGAAATAAAAAAACCCCAGTAGAAATGTGACTGAAGAATATGAACCTGTTTTAATAACTTTTTCTTTATTGAAAAGTTTGCTGCGGGAAGACAGATTTAGCAGCTGTGACCTTTATTTCCAAGAAAACTGAGAAACAACTGGTAAGGACCAACGTATCTTCATACACTTCTGTTTATCGAGTAAGTGAATATGAGGAAGGTTATAATGCCTGTTTAAATATAAGGAGACGACCAAGCAGAGTGGCTGTTTACTGTGGGATTAGCCGTAGTTGTCTATCAAGAAATTGTTGGTGCTCTGATCCACAGCAAAATAACAGTGCAGGATAAATCTTTTTTTTTTTGGAGAAATAATGCTGACACTGTAGGGATGCCATAACCTTTCCAGCAAAGAGACTTGAGGTCATCTGTTAATTCTGTTGAGCTACTGAGAATTCTTCATTTCAAACAGACAGCCCTGTTGGTATAAGATATTTTTCAGGCTATTTTATTTTATTGTATTCTGACAGAAGTCATTAAAGTGCAGATCAAACCCCCATTTTCTTTATAAGGTTAACTTAAGCGTTTTGCTAATTATATCTAAATGAATGTGATTGCTTCTTTCAGCCAATTTGCCATTTTTTAGTGCTTTCAATTATATTACCATTAGCTTTCAAGGTTTTCCTTTCCTTTTTATATTCAAATTTTAAACAGAAATATGTTCAATCCCACAGTGAATAAGAAGAAAAACATTCTAGTTTCAACATCTTTGGGGCCAGTACTTGTAACTGGTGTGACATTAAGCTCAATTAGATGTGGCAGGGGTGATCCTATTTTTTATTGGACAAGCCAGCAGGTTCCTGTAGGGGGAGCTGTGACCTGGTGTCCCATGTCAGGCAACTGGCTTGATCCTCAGTGGAAAGTATTTCTGAGGGGACCCTGGAAGTACTTATAGCCTGAGACTTATAATAGGCTGTGGTTCAAAAGTATGGAAAGAGTCAAAACAAAGAGTAATCTATGAGTAAGTGGACCAGCCACTCCAAAAGTTAGTAAGGAGATCTTGTTAGTGTTTAAATATGCCCAGTGAGGTATTGAGATTCATATTTCTTGTTGTTTTGTTTTAAAGGTCTGTTTCTGTCATTGTCTGACTCTGAATCCTTTAGTTTACATTTGTTCACATATCTGCGGTAGTTACTCTTGGTTCAGTGACCACCTGAGTGCCCCACCTTCCATCCAAAATGGGGTTACTTTTCTCACATGGTGCTTCCTAATTAGTTGGTCTGCATTATACTTCTCAGATACAAACCTGGGTTCACATCCTTAGCAGTGTTGAAAGCAGCCATTTTATCTAGTCAAGACAAAGAAGGAAGGAGATCACGGGACATCTGGGGCACTTCCGGGTGCTCTATAAAGGAGCTGCGTCACTTCTTCCATAAAAGCCAGAGTCAGGATGAAGCTTGACGGAGGAGTGGAGGCTAAAGAGAGAGATGAAGAGACAGAGAGAAGGCAAAGTACTTTATTGTGTTGGACTATGCGTATTACTGTCCTGTGTACTGTGCATTGGTGGTGAAGAATGAAGGGAAAGTGTGTCTCACCTGTAAATAAAGTCTTGTGTGTGTTACTGGACTTGTACCTGTCTCTATTGTGTTGGGTATTGGGAAGATGGAGCCCCCATGGATATATATATATATATATATATATATATATATATATATATATATATATATATATATATATATATATATATACTGTATATACAGGGGGTCCTCGGGTTACGACACAGTTCTGTGCCTACAACAGTGATGTAATAAATTTATTTTATTTACTTATTTTAATTTAACCCAAATTTTGGTATAAGTCAAAACACACCCTAGCCTAAGTCACTTACCTATCCTAACACATTTGCAAAATCATAATCTAGAACATAAAAACACAACTAAGCCACAGAAAAAGGAAAAGGACATAAATATACTGCACTGTACACTGTACTGTAGTAACAGAAAAAATGACAAAAATGAGTGTAAAAAAATTCCTTACATTTATTCCCTCTGATCTCTTTACAATGTCTAATTTCACTTCCATCGTGATGGCTTTCCTCTTCTTCGAAGCACTCCCATCTGAAGTATTTCATTTAGGAGCAATGATAAGGGCCAAAAAGTCACCAAACAAAGCAACACAAATGGAATACTTGTGCAGCGTGCAACCAAACTAGTTCGCCAGCTCCCTCACTCAAACGGCACATACTTCCGCCGTGCACAACCAAACTAGTTTCCCCACATCGTCTATAACTATGACGCTAACGGTGTAAGCCAAAACACTCACATCTCAATTTTTTTTAAGTTTTTATGGGAGTGAGCATTGTAAACTCGAAACGTCGTATGTCGAGACGTTGTAACTCGAGAACCCCTGTATATATGTATATATATATGTATGTATAATGTAGGTGGCACATGGGATGAACAGGCTTGTGATATCCCGTGTACTGGGAATTTGGCCCCAGCCTACGCTCTGGACATCTGATAGTTTATGAAAAGCACAGGATCAGCGGAGAGATGAGACACAGACAAAAATTGAAGGGTGAAAGGTGCAAGTTTATTTGCAAGAGCGCTGTACAACAAAAGTGCAGTAGTGCAAGGCAGGCTTTGATTCACAGTCCTTTGGCACTGTCACTTCTTCAGAAATAAATAAAAAACAAGAAAAAGGAAAAATATGGTGTATTTACAAAAACACTGCACTCCTACAAAAACTGCACACATGCATACTCTAATAATAAATGTAGTTTTATTTCTTTATCTCGGGCTAAAGAAGCTCCTCCAATGGAAAAAAGTCAAATTAAGAAAAAAAAAATGAAGTGTGTGTGTATATACAAAAAGAAAAAAAAATTGTACCAATTCCGAAATCAAAACTATCACTAACACCAAATAAGTATATATATGTACGCCAAAATTATCACTTGGAGACATATAAATAAATGTACAAAAAGAATATTTACAAAGCCATTGAAAATCACAACTGCTCCTTCAATTGCTCAGCAGTGCTTACTCCTACCTCGCCTTTAGGTCCACTGACCCCTGTTGGCCGGCAACTCCTTAAATATAACCGGCAAGATTATCCAGCCAATCTGCCACCCCGTCTACCCCACGCACCTATGCAGGTAGACGCTAGCACATTCACGCCACATTCTGTGACATACCCCGAGCAACATTGTACTTAAAATCGAACCCCTGCCAGTCACTCATGTGTAAGCCCCCCTGAACGGCCAACAGCTCTGCTGAGCTCAAACACACCAGTTGCCTACTCACCAGTAAGTAAATGAATTTATTTACAATAAATGAACACGTGTGGAGGAGCCCATGCTGGCCATTGTACCAGCTCCACGTGTTCCCAGACTCACCGCGCTTCACAGAGCTCACCCGCTAGACGGCCCAGCATTCCTGTGGCAGCACTTTCAACACACAAACAGTAAGCACACTTCCTTTACGCTGCCATACTTTTAACCTTATAAATAACGTTGCTCGGTTTAAGGTTTCTTTAACTTAAATTTGGTAATGCGCGCTACAGGGCAACCATGGCAAGGAGTCTGCAACATTTCTTACTTGGATGGGAGGCCCAGAATGGACAGAAAAGCAAGGGAAAGAGGTCGCACCCAGACAAGGCTTCCCTAACAGAGGGATGGACATCCCAGCCATAGAAAAAGATGGTTCCTTACTCAGACAGGAAGCCCCAGACAAATGGACAGGCATCCTGACTGGGCACATGTGTAACATCTTTCTAGGGAAGAACTGTCTCTGAAGGGTGTTTAAAGGCACTAGATGGCAGCAGCCAACCAATATAGGCACCCATTTGGGAACTAGCAGGGAATGCCATTGTAGTCTGGCAGCACAGCCCTGCTGTGGTCCATAGGGGCCAGAAGAGGGCGCTGCAGGGAGATATACTCCCTATTATACAGGACTTCCGTGTGACCCTGGCACCAGAAGTACTCCTGGGTCCTCAATAAAAGGGACTGCAGTCCCTTGTCCAGGCAAGTTGGAGCTGGGAGGACAGAGAGCAACACTCGACTGGAGGATGGCAGTGCGGTGGAGAGAGGAGAGGTGAATTGGAGGAGTGATTGTTTGTGCTAGTGATTGTTTTGTGGCTCAGTTTGGAGGTATTGTGTAATAAACACACCCTTTATTTGAACTCTGGACTGTCTGGTGTGTGTAGGAGGCTGAGTCACAATCTTCAGAATGATCAGCTTTATTAACAAACTCTAACAGGAAAAGCAAGCAATTTTATTGAGGCAGGAGCTACCACTCTGTAATACAGCAAGCAAGCAGTGACTTCATTAGTCATTCCGCCTCGGCTCCCTCCTTCAGTCTAGGTACTGATAGTCCTTCTCCTCAGGTTGATCCCACAGCTGTGGATCTGGGATTGGGACCAGATTGTCCTGAAGGAGCGGGGAGAAAGTGGGCCAGATCATTGCCTGAATTATCGGCAACTGGTCCCTGGCCGACATACACTCTGTGCAGAGAGCTATGAGCGAACTCATTTTCATGGTGATAAGTTTTCTATAGCTGACGAACGTTCTGCTGTGTGACGGAGCCGCAAAGGCACTGTTGAAGCAGGACACGTAGCGTGGCGAGGCTGTGTACACATCACTATATATATATATATATATATATATATATATATATATATATATATATATATATATATATATATATATATATATATATATATATATATATATATATATATATATATATAAAATTCACTAAGCCGGAAGACAAGTAGCCACCTATTGAAAGCACGCAGGAAGGGGCGTGGATTCACTAAGCCGCCGACAAGACCATTGGATACGACGACAACTCGCAGAGCCACGCCCACCAACTCGGACACTCCGTTTTCCCCGGCCCGTGTCTACCCTCGCTCTCTAGGCATTCACACTGCCTGCTCATGTGCCCGGACGCAAAAACTCACAGACCACCCAGTTAGTCCCTTTCGTCTGTGCTAGGAGTCCACATGCACCTCTGAGCCACGTTGACTTTTCATTATTCATTTCGGTTACGACACCCGACCATGTCCACCATCGAAAACCATGGGAAACGAACAATGAAGCCCCGCCCAGAAACTCTACCCCTCCGCCAACTCGAACAGCTCATCAAACACATACTCACTCGCTTTGGTCTGTGCTGCTGTCCAAATCCAGCTGTGAGCCACGTTGACTGTTCTTTTGCCCTCCATGGCTACGGCTTCAAATGTATTTCATGGAAACAACACTTCTTTCAATGTTATAGAAATTCCTGCATCAGGTAACTGTTTGTTTCTATCAGTTGGGTTTTTTTGGAAAAATGTCATTGACGAAACTGTTGCTCTCAAACTTTGCAACATGGCTGTTGGCTTTGTTTGCCAACATTGGGATAACGTCGGCGAGGTGGTCACAAACTGCAACAACTCATTACACAAGGAAGCCCTGTCTCTCAAGGCATTCACACTGCCGGAAGACAACCATGGGATACGCAGAAAATAGCCATGTCAGTCAACGCAGATCAGACACCTAGGCAAACAACACTGAATAATCAATAGCTGCAACTACTTTGCCTGCCCCCACTTCTCGGTTTCGTCTGTGTTCAGTAGTGTTTCCCAAACTCGGTCCTGGTGAACCCCTATGGCTGCAGGGTTTTGTTCCAACCAGATTCCTAATCATTAATGCTGGTGAAACTCATCCGGGATAAGTCGGTTTTTCAAACGCAGCCGTGTAGCAGATTAGTCTAGCAGGATGTAATAATCCGAGATGAATGCACGGCGCATTGCGCGCCCTCGCACTGAGTGAAAAGCCAATATATATTGAGTCTAGAAAACATGATCAGCAAGTCTTTGATAGGCTGCAACAAAATGATGAAAGAACGGGCGCATTTTTTTCACACAAGCTGGGTGGGTGGGTGTTAGTTAATTAGTTACTCGAAGGATTTCAAGATTTAATATACACAAGCGGTAACACTGTAAAAGCAGCCCAAACCAGAAAAGACGGCTGGCAAAAAGTGGTTGACAAATTAAACGCGTGTGCATTGTACTTACTGAAAGCAGCGTTACGGATTTTGCAAATGTTCATTTTTTTCCCTCTGTTTAAAAAACATTAAAAAAGCAGCATGATTATGCGGCGTATACTACGCTGCGAGTTGGTTTGCAGCGTGTAAAACAGTTTGTTTGTCGCTGATAATTTGCCTTTTACTTTAAGACGAAAACAATTTCCTGTTAGATTTGTCTTTGCGATGACAATTAATAAGGCACAGGGCCAAACTTTCAAAAACATGGCTAGCGGGTCATACGCTCGCACTGATTACATCCCTGCCCTTTGTATACCCACCCCCTCGGTACTACCATGGTCAGGTGACTTGGTGGATTATATATAGAAAAGCAGCCATAACCGCAAATAACAATGAAAAGTCTATGTGACTCACAGGTGCATGTGGACTGTGCAAAGAGCAAAACGACTCAGGTGACGAGTTGGGGGTGGGCACATGAAATGTTACTTTTCTTGGTGATTTATTACATTACCGATTTTTCAAATGTTAATTTTCTCCCTGTGCTTAAAAATCATTAAAAAAGCAGCCTGATTATGCGGCGTATGGTACGCCGCGGGTTGGCTAGTATATATATATAGTGGCATGGATCCCGGCCGGGACGCCCCTTCAGTCTTTATTCAGGGGGAGTAGTCCTGGACGGTGCAATACCTCCCCATGGACGCTAGATGGCCGCCCCCCTGGGTTAGAGCGGTGCCTCGGTTTCCTGCAGGGCTCTATGGGAACTGGAGTTGGGTGCAGCCCTGTTGGGTCCTGCAGGTGCTGCCAAGGGGTGGTGCAGCTGGAACTCCTAAGCCCTTATGGGTAGTGTTTTCACCACACCCAGAAGTGCACCCAGAACTCGGCAATCAAGCATCTGGAGCACTTCCACGTGAACTATAAAGGGGCCAGCAGCCACCACTCTGGGAACCAGAAATGGAAGGAGGAGGACGTGGTTGCCAGGGAGGAGTGGTGGAAGAAGAAAAGAGTGCTTTGCTGTGTGCTTAATTTGATGTGTTGTGCTTGGGACTGTATACTGCCTATGGGACACAGGGAGACGTGCGCCCACAGGCGAAGAAAAACTAAAATAGTTTATTTATTTTAAGTGTGCCTCCGTGTCCAGTCTGTGTTGGGTCGGGTGCCTATATAGCGCCTTTTCACTATATATATATATATATATATATATATATATATATATATATATATATATATATATATATATATATATATATATATAAATATATACTGTATATATATATATTGTGACATGGCCATTATCTGGCCGGGATGCCAGCTGGATGGAAGGACTAGGAGAAAGAGCATCCACAAGGTATTACTTACTATTACTTTCCCTGGGATGCCAGAGAGCAGCCCTCCATGATTCCCACAGGGCACACTGGGAGCTGGAGTTTGATGCAGACTTGTTGGGTTCTGTGGGGGTCGCTAGGGGAACTGCAGAGGTGGCAGAGCCCTGCTATGTGGAGCTTTCACCTCACCTGGGAGTGATTCCAGACCTTGCTAAAGAGCCACCTGGAGCACTCCCAGGTGTGGCTTAAAATTAGCTGCCCACCTTCATTCGAAGCCAGAGTCAGGAGGAAGAGGACGAAGCTCGCTAGGGAGGAATGGAGGCAGAAAGAGAGAGAGGAAGAAGAAAAGAAAGAATTGTGTACTGTGCTTACTGCTGTACTGGGCTGTGTTGTGGGGAGCAAGCAAAAAGAGCTTCCCACGGGAATAAACATGTGCTCTACCTAAAAGTCATGTCTGTGTGTGTCCAGCAGGGGGCACTAGCTCCCTAGAAATGAGATCTTTTGTAATTGCCGCCTGTTACTTGTCCCGAATGTCATCGGTGCAGTGGAAGGCATTTTCAGGAATGGATGACGGTATCTCCCATCCATTTGTTGGCTTCAAAGGTGTGCTTGGCAATGTTCCGAGGCTTTATACTGTTTTCTCCTTAGGCGAGCATGCACTTCCAAACAAGGCAACGGTGCTTAAATAAGGATACAATTCCATGCTGACTTAACAGATAGAAATAGTACACAGCATCTCATAGTCTGACTGCATGCTTTCCAGTTGTTCCAATCTGTCGTATGTCATACTGTTTGCCTAGCAGTTCAATGTACTGACCCCTGTACTTAATCTGTCTATGTGTCAGCTGTGCATGTGAGCAGAAAAAAAAAAAACAGATGTACAGTATAAGATATATTTGCACAGAGCACAGTGACATATTAAACTTATGCTTACACTGTGCCTATCTGTGTCGGGTTCGGGTGGCTAGAGCACCCCGTGCTGGTTCACAATAGTTTAGATCAGGGGTCCTCAGCTCCGGTCCTCAAGGGCCACAGTGGCTGCTAATCATTCTAATCCTTTTCTTAATTAGTGGCCAGTTTTTGCTGCTAATTAACTTCATTTGAATTCATTTTAATTGACTTGTTTTTTTAAGATTTGTTCCCCAGAATGTCTTCATTTCTTTCCTTAAATGGCACCCAAACAGAAATGAAATGTGAGGTGAGTGAGCCAACAGAAGACCAACTAAGTCAGGGCCTCAAACTCCAACCAATTTCACTACAACCAGTTGCTTAATTAGGTGTTGATTCTTGTTGTTAATTAAACCCATTCTTTAATTCCATGGCTTGTTGCGGCTCTCATTGTGCAATAGCAGACATTTCTGACATTGTTCATCTTTCTTTATTTTCAGATATTGTATGATGGATACAGTTTTCTGGTCATGTTTTGGTTCATTTTGTATCTCATTATTGTTTGTCTGTTAATTAAGGCAACAGAAACAATTAAGGGGTCTGAGTCATTAAAAGCAAGTCAATTAAAATTAATTTAAAAGAAGTTAATTAGCAGAAAAAAAACAGGTCACTAATTAAGAAAAGGGTTAGAATGAAAACCTGCAGCCACTGCGGCCCTCCAGGACCGGAGTTGGGGACCCCTGGTTTAGATTCCTCCCTTTTCCCTGCCAGAGTTGTTGGCACTAACTAACAGGTAATTTTGACTTTCAATTTCTATACCTTATTGTGTCCCTTCTTTGTCAGTTAATAGTGCCATGGAGGTATTTGATTATTTAAAAAGCCATTAGTTGTCCTTTGTGTTTACTTCATACTGACTTTAACCTGCAACTACATTAATCCGCTACCCTGCTTGTTGCATTGAATAAAGTTTAGATGTTCATGACCTGTCAGATTAAATTAAGGATCCAAACCCCCTACACCAAGGTGGTTCATTTTCTCCCTTTGTGGATTTCTATATATATATATTTTAGAACACCAGTTTTTCTTTAAATTTAATAATTTGTAATGCAGTGAATGTTGTAAAATGGTGAAAAGATAAGCAGTAAACTGTAAATGGTTTAAATTTAATGTTTAGGTTAGCAAAAACTGAATAAAAGGAAATTTTAGAATATTACAAATGAGCCTTCTTCGGGGAACAACAGATGTTCTGCAGCAATTAAAGTAAATTAAGCCTTGAAAGTTAAAGCAAACAATTTGCAGAGGTGTCCCAACTTCTATTGATTACTTAAAAACCCTCTGTGTGTCTTAAAGCAGACTGTGTTACTACAGCCTCTGAAGTACTACTTGGACAATATTACACTGTAGAAAGTAAAATTCCAGTGATAATGTCAAGAAAACAGCAATTAACAAATGAAATGAGACAGAGCATTATTACCCTTAGAGGTTGTATTATCGTGGTATTTCCCTCTGCTTACTCTTTACCTATTTCTCAAGGGTAAGTGTTCTCGTCAAGTTTGTTATCGGGTTGGTCTACTGTTACACTTTAAGATGAACACACACATACATAGCTATACACATACACACAGACCCTAACCACAACAGTGCCCCATGAATGACACACACACGCTGATTAACCTCTAGCACTGTAAATCACACAAGTGCTTTAGGAATAACACAGCCTGTCATTCAGCACTTCAAGAGACTTACTTATTATCGGCACGAACAACATACAATGTTTTAGTGATATCTCAGACCTAAATATTACTTTTGGTCTACAAGAATACATTTAAACATACAAAGACTCAGCACTCTTGACTATAGGCCATTTATCAGCCAAGAATACCTTCTTTTCGTACTGTTCCGACTATTGAGTGGCGCTCCTCACTCTCAGTCAAATAAACCCAGCAGCACAGAAATAATGGCAAAAGTCCGGCTGCACCTAGGTGCTCAAAGAAATCTAACTTATTACTTCAATCACTCTAGACATTAAGGCAAAGCATAGAAAGTTAAAAGCAGCATGCTATTTATCCATCCATCCATCCATTTTCCAACCCGCTGAATCCGAACACAGGGTCACGGGGGTCTGCAGGAGCCAATCCCAGCCAACACAGGGCACAAGGCAGGAACCAATCCCGGGCAGGGTGCCAACCCACCGCAGGACAGCATGCTATTTATTAGAATAATAATAATAATACCACTGGAACAAAGAATAGTAGAAAATAGGTACTGATAGGAAAGTCTGAATATATATAGCCTTTAGAAAAAGCTTACGAAAAAGTTACGGATGACAAGGATGAATGTCCCAGGGCGGCGTTTGATTTAGCAATCAATGTTCATGATGCATTTCTGACGACCAGTGCCATCTTCGTCTGTTCCCCTTCTCCTCTCCTTTCTTACATCCTTACTTTCTTCTTCTTTTTCTTCTTTCTACTTCTCTGACGTTGCTTTCAAAATGAGGCATATTTATTATGAAATGTCATGCCGTGGTTTCACAACAAATGCACCTGTTTGGTTGGCTGTCAATATGATTGATGAATTTTGCTCAAACTCTTTAATCTATCTTTTCCCAGATAATAAAGTTCTTTGATTTTGCCTCATGTCCGTCTTTCCCATGCTGTAAACCAAGTTGTTGTCCCAGATGTCCATATCAATAGCCTGAGGTGTCGACTCAGTCTTCCTTTCCCAGGTTATAAAGTAATTGAGCCACCAGCATGTCTTCCTTTCAATGATGAAACAGCTGTTTTAAAAGTGAGGTGTAAGAAAACCTGCTTTAATTTGTCTTAAATGTAGTTCATCTGTTGTTTTATCTTGACCAAAATATAATGGAAAATTAAACCAAAATGTACAGATTTTATGCACCATAACATAAGTATAGGCCTTTCATTTAGTGAAATTGCAAAAAAAAAAATAAAATCAAAGTGTCAGTGAGTATGACGTACTACAGAATCCAACAACAATTGAAACTGGCAGACCCCCTAAAGGATATTTATTCACACCAAGCAATTTTTCACAATCACCTCTCCAATGATAAGCCATAAGTATACCAAAAACGAACAAATTCTTCCTCCTCTCTACCCCCTGCCTGCCCCCTGCCTGCTGAGTCTGACTCATTGATGTGAAACAGCAGATTCCCTTTTAAGCATGACCTGGGAATGCTTCTGGTGCCACGCCATGTCTTCCGGGAGGCACTTTCAGGCCGTAAAGAAAGTAGGGAGGTCCACCCCTGACAGCACCCTGTATTGATACATTGGGACCCTGACAGGGCTGCATTTCCAGACTCCATCTCCCAAGCAACCTTGTTGGTGTCCCGACTGGGTTGCAATATGACGACCACTGCCATCTTGTGTATGTGGGAAGGAAAAGCTCCCAACTATCTGCTTCCGCTTGTCCATCTGTTATAACAAAAGTTAATTCTCGGTCCTGTTGGCCAGTTTGCTGGTTGTTCTACCCTGGCCTCTCGTCTGGGTAATAAATCATCCTCCTTCATTGCTGGGATGCCCCTTCTCCTACTATATATAAATATAACCTGCACATCTGCCTGTTCTTCACCCCCTCGTGAGTATCATGTTGAAAATAGAATGAAGATCACAACATCCCTTATCCCTTATGATACCTGAGGATTAATAAAAGCAAATTCTTTGTAATTTGAGAATTACAAATCCCAAATTACTCGTGTCTGCTATTTGCGGATGATGTGGTTCTGTTGGCGTCATCGGACAGTGACCTCCACTGGAGTGGTTTGCAGCCGAGTGTGAAGCGGCGGGGATGAGAGTCTGCACCTCTAAATCCGAGGCCATGGTTCTCAGCCGGAAAAGGGTGGAATGCTCTCTCCAGGTTGGGAACACATTAGTGCCTCAAGGGTCTTGTTCACGAGTGAGGGAAGAATGGAGCGGGAGGTTGACAGATGGATCGGTGCGGCATCCGCACTAATGTGGACTCTGCAACGGTCCGTTATGTTGAAGAGAGAGCTGAGCCAAAAGATGAGGCTGTCAATTTACCAGTCGATCTACGTTCCTACCCTCACCTATGGCCACGAGCTTTGGGTAGTGACAGAAAGAGCAAGATTGCGTATACAAGCGGCCGAAATTAGTTTTCTCCTCAGGGTGGCTGGACTCTCCCTTAGAGATAGGGTGAGGAGTCCAGTTATCCGGGAGAGACTCGGAGTAGAGTCGCTGCTCCTCCACATTGAGAGGAGTCAGTTGAGGTAGTTCGGGCATCTGGTTAGGATGCCCCCTGAACGCCTCCCTTGGGGGGTGTTCCAGGCATGCCCCAGTGGGAGAAGGCCACGGGGCAGACCCAGGACACACTGGAGGGATTATATCTCCCGGCTGGCCTTGGAAAGCCTCGCGGTCCTCCCAGAGGAGCTGGAGGAGGTGGCTGGAGAGAGGGAGGTCTGGGCTTCCCTGCTTAGGCTGCTGTCCCCAGGACCCGACCTCGGATAAGCGGTGGATAATGGATGGATGGATGGATGGAAATTCTTTTTTATTTGAGAATTACAAATCCCTTCAACATATCATTGAAAGCGACTGACATTCTATAGAAGTCCAGTCTGCGCTGGCAAGTGTGCAGCATCATGGTGTTGTCAGACCAATCCAGTTTGCTGGATGACAGGTAATAATGGCAGGTCAACTGATGTCAGCACGAATGAAGAACATAAAATTTTTATTTTAGCGCATGAACGTACTGTATGCCTGTAGTTAAACATGACATAAACAGTATATTAGAGGTGCAAGCTCTGTCCCAAAGGGAATCAATGATAGCAGAAGATCTAGCAGCTAACTAATAAAACAAGGACCATACCAAAAGTTAGAAAGAAACAGCTGATAAACTACCCTGCCATGGAGTGGCGTCCCATCCCAGTCCTGTACCTGCCTTGTGCCTGATGTTTTTTGGAGAAGCTCTGGCTACTTCTGCTGTGTAATGGTAAACAAAAAAATAAAAACATCAGTTCAGAAAATGAGTTGATGTCCCTGTAAATAAATTCCAAATTATTTTTTGAAACGACACTCTACATCAGTCCTTTAACTTGCTTAACCCAGTTCAGGGTCATAAGGCACAGCGCATATCTCAGCAGTCTTAGATGCAGGCTTCAGTCGTGCACAATCCAACATACGAGGTGAGATGCAAAAATAACCGGATTCTAAACATTGTCACCTTCTATATAAACTCCCTACCCCCCCGATCTCTACACCGCTCCATACGTGTCTTCCATTGATTGAAACAGCGCTGGAAGTCTTCTTGCTTGAGGCTCTTCAACAGGCTTGCCGTTTCTGTCTTCACTTCATCCATTGAAGAAAAATGTGTTCCTTTCAGGTCACTTTTGATTTTCGGGAACAAGTAAAAATCACAGGGAGCTAAATGAGGTGAATAGGGAGGATGATCGAGGACAGGAATGTTTTTTTCAGTCAAAAACTGCTTAACAGAAAAAGCAGTGCGATCATTTCGAACAATCTGATTCACCGTTTTGATGTTTTCATCCTCCCGAGATGAGCGTGGGCGATCTGTGCATTGAACGACTTCCACATTTTCTTGTCCTTCCTTGAAACGTTCATGCCACTCAAAAACTTGTGTGCGAAACAAACTGCTATCACCATACACTGTTTTTATCATTTCATAAGTTTCTGTGGCTGTTTTATTTAATCTTGCGAGAAATTTGATGTTGATTCGCTGTTCGATTTTTTTCAACTGACATTATAGCGGCAACTTGTGTAGCAATTCTTGTTCAAATACTGACTGCGCTCTTCACAGGATATACCTAGCCAGTCACCGGTTTGAGAGGGCGTGTAGGACGGGATATAGTTCATTGATTCATGTCCAGCCAACCTCCAGACGGTTTTCCAGGAAAGCCCCAAGCCCAGTCCGGTTATTTTTGTGTCTCACCTCATATAAGCATAAGTTTGAAAGTTTATCTAAACCAACGCATGTGACTTTGGGATTTGAAAGGGGAATCAGAGTACTTGGAGAAAGAAGCACACAGACCCTTGGATAACACATACAGTGGAGTGTCTGGAGAGATGAAGAATTGCTGCTAACTGCTGTGCCGCCATGCCACTCTCTGTAGACAGACTCTCAAGTACACTTAAAAACGGCCTCCTTTCTTCTATTGTTAAGTGTTGCAATTCAAATTTGCTATGTTACTTTAAGCTTAATTAGCAACCAATCCAAATTATATACCAAAAAATTCACAGCTATATTAACAAAAGCATTTAATAAGCAAAAACACGTTTCTACTTTGCTATAAATAATTCTCAAAACCAGTAAATGTCAGGAGTTTTAGTACAGAACTATATTTTATTTGGCAAACAGTAAATAAATAAGACTAAATCTTGAAACAGGACAGATTCATAATTTCTTTTATGTGATTTATCGTGAAGCAAAAAAAATAAAAGAGATGTGGAAAATCATTATACATTTTTTCTTTATTAGGCATTAATGCTTTTTTTGCTAAAGGCTTTATTCCCCAAACAGGGCGAATTAGAAATGCATTGGCTGAATCATCCAATTTTATGCTTCTTGCCAATAATAATAACCCTGTACAGGTTAAAAATAGAGACCAATATAAAGAAAATGTGATGGCATAAGTTTGTTGCTTGTATGAAGTTTACATGGTAACCAAGCTTTCGAAGTGGAAAATGTAGCTAACTGGTAACCCCAATCCATCATTAGCTTGCTAAGAGCATTGCACTTTCCATTTACTTTTTCTATCACAGTGTGCGGTCTAATGAGGACAAAGCAATCATATTTCTATTTTATTTAACAGCATATCTTCAAAATCACATTTTCTTCCTATGCGAAAGAACGAAAAAGAACTTACATTCAGGCCGTTGATGAATAAATAACATAACAGGTACTTCATTTTATTCACATTTTCATTGTCTTAGATGGAATATTATTTGAATTATTAGGCAGTATGGTGTGCATATTATTTTGTTTAATGCTTATTCATCGTATTTAGGTGGGTACCCGAAAATTCACAGAATTAGAAAAATAAACTTTATTATAAATCTAAAAGCAATTCCCTTTTAGTCACCTTCACAACACTCTCCATGAGATGCAATACACATGCCTCAGCCCTTCTCTCATTCCTGTTAACGTTTCCTGTGCTCATCTTTTGTTACCATATCTAGAGTCTCCTGTGTTTTTTCCTGAATTTCTTCCATGGTAGAAAATCTTTTTCTCTTCAGTTCCATTTCCAACTTTGGAAACAGAAAAAGTCATAGGAAGCGATATTTGGTGAATAATAACCATATTGTTTTTGCTCAAAAACTCGTTGACTGATGACGCGGTGTGTACAGGAGAGGGGCGATGGTGCAAAATCCAGTTTTGGTTGTCACTTCTCCTGATATTTTCTTTTACTGATGCTTTTCTGCAGATGTCTCAGCAGCTCAATGGAAAGTTGCTGATTAACAGTCTGTCCATGGGGAGCAAACTCTTCATAAACAAGTCCATCAATGTTGAAAAACATGATCATCATTGTCTCTTGAAAATAATAATAATCACTCAAGTCCCATGTACGATTGTGCAATTTAGTCCAGAAATACTCACTCAATCTACTCAGCACGATGCCACTTGACAGACTGATTAACCAGACTGTAGGCATAGAATAACTACTGTGGAGCTCGGCCCAGACACAGACAGGCAGACATCGTTGGTTCAAACCCACACATGTTTATTTACAATATATTACTATTTACAAGGTGCACACAACCCCAAAACTCCCCCAAAAGTCCAGGCCTTTCTCACACTGCCTTCTTCACTGCCGCTAGTCCTCTCCACCAAGCTCTGTCCTTCTCCTCTCCCGACTCCAGCCAATGAATGGAGGGAGGCGACCCCTTTTATAATCACCTGGACGTGCTCCAGGTGCCTTCCGATAATCTTCCGCCGGCATTCCCCAGAGTGGCGGAGGTACCGGCTGCGCACCCGGGTGTCCCTGGTTGTCTTCCCTCCAGCACTTCCGGGTGTGGTGGAAGTGCTGAGGACTAGGGCTCTCCAGGCAGCAGGGTGCCCCCTGGCGGTGACCACGGACCCCTATAGAGGTGACTAAGTCAGTATGATCAAGGTGGGGGGGGGGGGGGGTTGTATAGTTTAATTAATGTGTATCTGTCCTTCTTAAGTTGGCCACCAACAATCTGCGCATGGTCCTGTTTAATGCTAAAAACAAGAAATCGACAGCCGAAACACGAAACGCAGTGTATAGTATTCCATGCAATTCTTGCTCAGCAGTATACATAGGACAAACGTCAAAAAAAATCTCAACACGTGTACAGGAACATCGCAACGCCGTCAGAAGAAAGGACGCACTATCTTTGATATATGCACATACTAAATCGACAGGACACACATTCAACTGGGACAACGTAAAAGTAAAATTTAAGGCCAGTACAAAAAGCGCCAGAGAGTTGGCCGAGTCTTGGCTATCAGATGAAAACGCCATCAACAGACACTTGGACATAAACCCAGCATATGCCAACTTAAGAAGGACATATACACATTAATTAAACTATACAACCCCCCCCACCCCGATCATACTGACTTAGTCACCTCCACCCACCCCCCCCCATACTGAATGTGTTGCTATATATTGCCTTTGATTCTTGTAAGTCTAAGCATTATCCTCTGATGAAGACCCCTGACAGGGGTTGAAAGCTCAGGAATAAAACTATTTTATGATACGTGATTCGTTTTTTCTCCCTTTGTGGATCTCCAACTGCAAATATGCAAACCATATCACAGACCTTCTCTTCCATATATATATATATATATATATATATATATATATATATATATATATATATATATATATATATCCTCTTTAATAAAATCCCTGTGTGCGTCAGGTGTCCGTGTGTGGGTGTCTTCTGGTGAAGTGCGCATGCGCGGGGCACGGTGCGATGCGTGATATTACTGTCAGAGAAAGTTAGAGGCGTTTTACGGAAATACAAACCAGTATTACTGCGAGAGGAAATTAAAGGTACACAATACAGTGACGCATATTACAGTCACATACAAGCCAGTATTACTGTCAGAGGAGATTAAAGGCATATTACCGACGCACACGCCTGTATTACCGCCAGAGAAAATTAAAAGGTATATTACGGACGTACAAGCCAGCGGACGTACAAGACGGCATCCTACAATAAGGGAGCGCACAAAAAGGCGACCTCAATTGGGCGCAGCAAATAAAGGCGCGCGTAAATAAAGATCTGCACCTTTTTTGCTATTCACATATTCCAGAGCCATTTGAACTAAATTATCTACGAACGCCTTTATTCGCCGCGCTCAATTGAGGTTGCCCTTTTGAAGCTCTCCTTTTTGTGCGCGCCCTTATTGAATAGAGCCGTACAAGACAGTATTACTGTCACAGAAAATTAAAGACACACAATACACGGCGGCAGCCCATGAAGAACGATCAGCTCAGCAAGTAAACATCAACAAAAGAAAGGCTGAAAGAAAGAAAAATACGACCAACAAAAAGAATGAGGTCAAAGTCCCTTGCCATTTAATATAGACTGTCCCTACTAATGTTTATGCACTACTGTTCTATCGCCTGTTATTGTAACGGGCTAAATGACTAGTGTATATATATATATATATATATATATATATATATATATATATATATATATATATATATATATAGTATGAAGTGACTGGGCAGGCAGAAGACTCTGAGATTCCACCCTAATAACTGAAAAGACTGCTGCTAATGGCTCATGTATATACACAGTATATATGCTGTCAACTGAGCAGCAAGAGCTTAGTCATTTGTAAGTTTTGCTCATGGCGCTCAGTGCATAGTCAATACAGGAGATCAGTGTATGGAGACAGCTGAATGATTTTCTATTCACTGTACCTCTAAATTTATCAGGGACATTCGCACTGCTGCTCTCTGCTAACTATTGGTGCTCTACATCACTCCATAGCCAAATGAGCAGTTTGTCTTTTTGAGCACTGCAGTGTACGTAAATAGAAATGTAAAAAACTGCATTGAAATTCAGCTGCTGATCTGATCTTTTCTATTTCTGCAATGAGCCATTCCTTCTGATTTTTTTTTCTCTTTCTAATTATGTTAGTCTGGAAGTATTGAAGAGCAAGAGAAAGGCAAAGCTATCAAACCACTCCATGGGATTTCTTTGGCTTCTCATCTTGTTGCGCATACTGTGACAGATGAAAGAGAAGTTAGCAATAGATATCTTCTTCAAAATACTGAACCAATTGCTGAATAGCAGGACTTGGAATTTTAAATTGGTGAAAAAGACCAAGATCTTAATACTGCCTTAATCGTAAGCACACTTGACATGTGTTATATAACCCAATGCAAATGAAGGATACCAAATACTAGGAAATAATTAATAAAACACCAAAACCGTGTCATGTATAGACATACACACACAATGCTGAAATAGGAAATCAATCAATCCTTATTTTATATACCACAGTTTACAACATGCTCCATTTAACAGCGCTTACATGGCTAACGGTATCACATAATGATCTGTGTGGTATTGCATCTGACGATCTGTAGGAGTCTCAACTGCAGGATTCGTTGCTTATTCAAATAATCCCTCCATCCATTATCCAACCCTAACTACAGGGTCATGGGGGTCTGCTGGAGCCAATCCCAGCCAACACAGGGCGCAAGGCAGGAAACAAACCCCGGCAGGGCACCAACCCACTGCAGGACACACACACACCAAGCACACACTAGGGACAATTTAGAATCGCCAATGCACCTAACCTGCATGCCTTTTGGACTGGACTGTGGGAGGAAACCGGAGCACCTGGAGGAAACCCACGCAGACATGGGGAGAACATACAAACTCCACGCAGGGAGGACCCGGGAAGCGAACCCGGGTCTCCTAACTGCGAGGCAGCAGCGCTACCCACTGCGCCACCGTGCCGCCCTATTCAAATCATTACATTGGTAATTTTTTTTAAAAAATGTCAGGTATAAATTTCAGCAAAACAGCATTTTTACTTCTGTCCCTTTTTTCATTTTTCTTTTTGCTGCATCACTGACCATCCATGTGGATTTTGTCTTTTTTTGCGGCACAACAAATGTTCAGTCTCGTAAAAGTGACCTATTAGAGACCTACTCTGATTGTGCCCCACCCATATCAACCAATCAGGTCTCATATTTCTTTTTAAAGCTTTTTATTTAGGCCTGACTGGATAGTTTTATAATTGTGATGATCTAAGTGGAGTAGGGGTTTGTGGGGGATAGTGGATTGCCTAGAGCACGGGTGTCGAACTCCGGTCATGGAGGGCCGCAGTGGCTGCAGTTTTTCATTCTAACCATCTTCTTCATTAGTGACGAGTTTTTACTGCAAATTAATTTCTTTTGCCTTATTTTTAATTAACTTGACTCAGGCCCCTTAGTTGTCTCTATTTCCTTAATTAGCAGCTAAAAACAAAACAAGCCACCACTTGACCATCCAACCCATCACACAATATCTGAAAATAAAGAAAGGTGATGGTCTCGGTAAGGCTGATCTCTCAGGTCACCAAAACATTTTGATGCTGTGAAAAAACAGAAAAATCAACAGTTTTGGAAATGTCTGTTTTGGCAGAATGAGAGCAGCAACAAGCAACGGGACAGGTTTAATTAACAGCAAGAATCAGCTTCTCATTAAGAAACTGGTTGTAGTGAAATTGGTTGGAGTTTGAAATCCCAGTTTAGCTGCTCATCTGTTGGCTCGTTTCACATCTCATTTCTGTTTTGCTGTCCTTTAATGAAGAAAGGAAAAAATTCAGAGGATTGAATCCTTAAAAACTTGGCTATTAAAATGAAGGGAAAAGAAGTTAATTAGCAGTGAAAACTGGTGACTGATTAGGAAAAGGGTTAGAATGAAAACCTGCAGCCACTGCGGCCCTCCAGGCCCAGAGTTCAACACAGCTGGCCTAGAGAGTTTGTGGCTGAGGTGAAACATGGACTTTTCCTTTTATTAGGCTCTTTTTTGTTTTTTTGTTTTTTGTTCTTGTATATGCAAAAAAACCCAAGAAGGGATATATGGTGTGCACCCAATCCTTTTGGATAGATAGATAGATAGATAGATAGATAGATAGATAGATAGATAGATAGATAGATAGATAGATAGATAGATAGATAGATAGATAGATAGATAGATAGATAGATAGATAGATAGATAGATGTACACACACTTTGGTCTGAACACACAAAAAATGACTAAAAAGCAAGAAAATTGAAAAGAAAGAAAAGTTCTGACTTGCATGTCCCCGTCTCAGTGAGGCATTATGCAGTCACATTACTGTTGGCATAAAGGAGCCCTATTGGAGTTTCTTGACACACTTCTATTGAATACTTCATTGGCTGAAAGTCTTCAGTGGTGATGTGTCGGAGAGAGGATGTGTAGCATTGCTCATAATGGCACTCAGTTTTGTTTTAATTCTCTCCTTTGCTGCAAGCTCCAGGGCGTCCAGAGTGTGTTCCTAAACTTAGACTGCACCTTTAATTAGCTTGTTGATTAGGTGGGCATCTCTTGAAGTGATGTTACCAGCCCAGCACACCGCAGTGTAGAAAATTGCATGGGTCATCACAGAGTTGGAGACAATTTGAAGGATGTCACTCCCCACATTAAAGGAATGTCTCCAATGGAGAAAGAGCCTGCTCTGCCCTTATTACATAGTTTTTTCTGTGTTAAGAGACCAGTTCAACATGTTATTCGTGCGGACCTCCCAAGTACTTGTAGGAGTGGACCACCTCTACATCAACTCTTTGAATAATGACCTGACATAGAGGCTGTTTGATGTGATGAAAGTCAATGACCAGTTTCTTGGTTTTGCTGATGTTAAGTTGCAGACAATTCTCTTTGCACCAAGAAACAAACTTCTCCCCCTGACTCCTCTGCTCTGTCTCATCCCCCTTATGAGTACACCACATAAGTGCTTAATCATCTGAGAATTTCTGCAAGTAGCATGAGCTGCTGTTATTTTTATAGTCTGAGGTGTACAGTGTGAAGAGAAAAGGAGACACAAGTGATCCTTGCGGTGCTCCAGTGTTGCTCTCACAGTCCTTGAGAGTCACAAACCATGTTCTGCCTGACAGATGGTCCTTTATCCAGGACACCACAGGCTCACCCACAAGCATATCTTTGAGTTTACCCCTTAACAGAGATGGCTGGATGGTACTGAAGGCACTGTAGAAATAAAAAAAATAATAATAATGATCCTCATAGTGCTGCCAGCTTTGTCCAGGTGAGGATAAGCCTTGTGGAGCAGATTGATAATCGCATCCTCCATTCCAGTCTATGTGTCCTATAGGCCAACTGCAGTGTGTCCAGGTGGTCTACTCCTAGAGGAGTTGTATAGTCCAGGACCAGCCTCTCAAAAGTCTTCCCGATGTGAGATGTAAATGCCACTGTTCTGTAGCCATTAGGTGAAGAGGCTCCTGACTTCTTTTGAACAGGGGCAATGCAGGATGTGAGGTAAAGCAGAGTTCCTCGAGGAAAGTGTATGACTGTACAGACCAGACTTTTCTCTGTAAACCCTAGAGAAGGTTATGTGTGAAAATCCCTGTAGATCAGCAGTTTCTGAAATACTCGTCTGCCAACACCAACCATGCCACATTCAAAGTCACTTCAATCACCTTTCTTCCCCATTCTAATGTTCGGTTTGAACTTCAGCAGGTCGTCTTGACAATGTTTACATGTCTAAATGCGTTGAGTTGCTGCTGTGTGATGAGCTGATTAGATATTTGCCTTAACAAGCAGTCGAACAGGTGTACCTAATAAAGTGGCCGGCAAGTATAAATGGCAAATTTTAAACATGCTGGTGTGCAACCTCTGCTGAAAAAAATGGGTCCAGACCACTCTGTTATGTCAAACTTTAGGCCTGTTTCCAAGTTACCTTTTTGTCCAAACTCTTGGAAAAAGTCATCTACACTCAACTGAAGTCCTTCCTGGACAAAAATGCAATTCTGGAAGTGTTCCAGTCTGGGTTAAAAACTCACCACAGCACTGAGTCCACTCTGTTAAGGGTTTGTAATGACTCTGGTGACTGTGTACTACTTATGCTTCTGGATTTTGACACTATAGACTATGAGATCCTCATCTCCAGGCTGGAGCAGTGGGTTGGCATCACAGGTTCAGCTCTCCAATGGTTTAGGTCCTGTCTCTCAGATAGAAGTTTTTTTGTCAGCATTAAGGATTTTACCTCCACCTCTGTTGCCCCCCACCACTGGGGGGTACCACAGGGCTCCAGCCTGGGACCTCTTCTGTTCTCCTTTTACCTGCTGCCACTTGGCGCTATTTTCCAGAAACACTGTATTTCCTTTCATCTTTATGTGGACAACTGTCAGGTTTATTTCCCTATGATGCGCCCTGGTCCATGTTCTTCCAGCCCCTGCTTGATTGCCTTATTCACATAAGGAGTTGGATGGCATTAAATTTTCTATATTTTAATGAGAACAAAACAGAAGTCTTACTATTTAGACCCAATGGCACCAATGGAACCCCCTGCATTGACCTGTCCACTGTGGCTCAATATGAGAAATTCATGATCACAAATTTAGGTGTGAAAATGGATTCTTCTTTAAAACCTGAAAATCTTGCTTTTTCCAGTTGAGGCGGCTGTCAAAAATCAAGCCTGTTTTGTCTAAACACAACCTTGAAACAGCGATACATGCTTTTATTTTTTTGAAAAACAGCAAAAACAAGGAGATGGTGGTAGATTTTAGGAGACCCAGGCCCTAATGGATCCCGTGATCATCAGAGGTGACTGTGTGCAGAGGGTGCAGACCTATAAATACCTGGGAGTGCAGCTGGATGATAAATTGGACTGGACTGCCAATACTGATGCTTTGTGCAAGAGAGGACAGAGCCGACTATACTTTCTTAGAAGGCTGGCATCCTTCAACATATGCAATAAGATGCTGCAGATGTTCTATCAGACAGTTGTGGCGAGCGCCCTCTCCTACGCAGTGGTGTGCTGGGGAGGAAGCATAAAGAAGAGGGACACCTCACGCCTGGACAAACTGGTGAGAAAGGCAGGCTCTATTGTAGGCATGGAGCTGGACAGTTTGACATCTGTGGCAGAGCGACGGGCGCTGAGCAAACTCCTGTCAATCATGGAGAATCCACAGCATCCACTGAACAGTATCATCTCCAGACAGAGGAGCAGCTTCAGCAACAGACTGCTGTCACTGCCCCTGCTCCACTGACAGACTGAGAAGATCGTTCCTCCCCCACACTATGCGACTCTTTCTTTATAATCTCTTGTCTAGATTACTGCAATGTGCTTCTCTTTGGAATTAGCCAGGCCTCCATTGCTCACCTACAGCTGCTCGATTTTTAACTTGTACAAGCAAGCATGAGCACATTACCCCGATTTTGGCTTCCCTTCACTGGTTTCCAGTTAATTTTCGAATCCATTTTAAGATCCTTGTATTTGTTTTTAAATCCTTCAATGGTTGTGCCCCGGAACTGCTGCACCCTTATGTACCGTCTGTCTCGCTCTCTTAGGTCAGCAGACCAGATGCTTTTACGTGTTCCTAAGACACGATGCAAACTCAAGAGGTGATTGGGCTTTTTCAGTTACAACTCCAAAACTCTGGAACGATTTGCCGTTGCACGTTAGGCAGGCTCCTTCACTTGCTATCTTTAAATCCTATTTTAAAACACACTTTTACTCCCTGGCCTTTAACCCAGTATGATATGTTGACTATCAGTGTACTTTTTATTATGAATCTCTTCAGCTCTTATGTGTTTCTGTTTCTTTTACTCTTTGATTATTGTGTGTCGAATATGTTGGGTTTTTATTGTACATCACTTTGGTCAGCCTTGATGTTGTTTTTAAAGTGCTTTATAGATAAATAAATGAATAAATACGCCTGTAAAGTTACATGCTTTTCCAACTAGTACAGCAAAAGACAAACAGTCCTTTTAAGGATAGCACCTAATAAAGTGGCCGGTGATTGTATATTTATTGTTCCGACATTGCAAACCCTGGATTAATAACAGAGGCACATTTCTTGTTGCCATGATGGTGAGATATTTTTGAGACATTGATGGAATTCTAATTTCAAATAATATGTTTTACATTTATAACGGCATTGACACAACCTCATTCTCAATTTACATTTACCATTATTTTTCTCCCCAAGACATGCCACCTAGGTCCATACACAATCAAGCAATAAAAATGTGCCACCCCTCCTCTCTCCTTACATACACATGCAATCACCAATGAAAAAAGAAAAAACAACAATTTTTTTTTAAATATAGCCAAGGAGAGAACTTAAAGTGTGCTCACAGTGATTTCATGCTGTGAGAAAAATTGAACTTGTGCTGAAATTTGGGTTAGCAATGAGTGATTATTAGACAAGGAATGAAGAGCTGGCCTTATGGATAACTAGGATACACACAGAATGCTGCTGAAGTGCAGGTTAAAGAGGACACAGATCTCCAGGCAGCAGCATTTTTCAGAACACACCAACAACAAATTGAAAGTCATGGGACAGGAAGACAGGGTCAAGAGAATGAGAGATAATCAGACCAGACTACAGTATATAAAGATCACAAAAGTAATAGAAGAATATTGTCTCTCATTTTTGCTTGTGCTGAAGGCAACACTTTAGTAATATTTAATGGATGAGGATTTTTCTGTGACAAACCTGGAGGATATCCTTCAATTTCTTAAACACACTGGAGTTCTGAGCCATGAAATGCTGATGGCGATTCAAACAGCACCTGTTTCAAGGCAGACATCAATGTTAGACAGGTGATAGGATATTTTAGGGCACTTCAACATTTACCATACATCGGGCCACTTTAGGGTCATCCATAAAAGTACTATGAGAGAAATCCAAGCAAACATTCAGTCAATGGGTAGGGAACCCAAACTCCTGACTCCTGCAGCTTACCAGAAATAGTAAGATCGATGTAAAAGCCTATTAATAAAGAAAATGTAACTTTAAGAAACTCTTAAAAGGTTTAAACATAAAACAAAAAGTAAATCAAAATCACAAGAATCAGTGCAGTAGTATGAGCCATATGCTCTGCATTGTCAGCCCGTCCTGTAACTGTCATGTTCAATTCTAAGGGTTTGAGTTCTTCCACCAGCTCAATTTTAGACCTCAATGATATCAACAACAACAATTTATTTTTTGCATAGCTCAAAATGACACAAGGAACACACAAAACAGAACACAAGTGATCCTCTTCACAGTGCTAGATGGCAAAGCTATCATGGCCACCTCAGAAAACAGCGGCCCTCACCAAGAACAGGCACAGAACTAAAAAACTCACTCCCAAGGCAAAATGTGAGAATAGATGACACCACTCAGTAATTACAGAACTATCACATATGAGGATACAGGTTTCTTAAAACTCATCAAAAACAAAGTAGAAACTAATTAACACAGAAGAAAAATGATATCTGTCCATTAGCTAATTGTCAAATCACGTCTATATTGCATTAAAGAAGTCAGAGACAAGCCAGACACAGTCAGAGTCCAACAAGCCGCCTCCCACCTACTGGCCATTCTACAGCTGAGTCAGAGCTGGGCCAGCCAATCAGATGAAAGGACACTTCTACCTGATGATTCCAGTGCTCCTTTATTTCAGATGACTTTTACTATAGGCAGGCAAACAACTTGGCAGTAGAGCAGTGGCACCAAGTGCCACATAAGGATAACGAGAAGAGAAACAAAATAGAGGAGGGTTAGTAACAGTTTATAAATGTTGTATTACTTATATTTTAGTACCGATAACTTATAAAAGAGACGCAGTATGCACAGCTAATCGGTAGCTCTACTCAATTAGAATGTCCATCACTGGTTCACTCTTCTCGGGTAATTTATACAAAAATGGCAGCATCATTTCATACTGTGTTTTTTTATTTTATTTTTTTTAAGTACACAAAAGAGTATTTTCTGCTATTAAAAGATAGAAAAACATGACTGTTCCTTTTAACCGACACCCGTTATAACTTGGAAAAAAAAATCTGCAAACCTTTTTAACATGAACATGTAAGTTGCTTCAAATAAAAGCAAAATTTACATTTAGATTTATTTGCTTGGCAGATGCTTTTATCCAAAGCGACTTAGAACAGAATTAAACGTAATCGAGTAATAGTAGGCTAGGGCCTGTTTGTTCAGCAATTGTAATAGGACAGGTAACAAAAGTGAAAAGATGTAATAACTAATAATTTACAATCAGATTATAATCGATAAATAAAGCAATCATCATATAGCACGGGGCGGCACGGTGGCGCAGTGGGTAGCGCTGCTGCCTCGCAGTTGGGAGACCTGGGGACCCGGGTTCACTTCCCGGGTCCTCCCTCCCTGCGTGGAGTTTGCATGTTCTCCCCGTGTCTGCGTGGGTTTCCTCCGGGTGCTCCGGTTTCCTCCCACAGTCCAAAGACATGCTGGTTAGGTGGATTGGCGATTCTAAATTAGCCCTAGTGTGTGCTTGGTGTGTGGGTGTGTTTGTGTGTGTCCTGCGGTGGGTTGGCACCCTGCCCGGGATTGTTTCCTGCCTTGTGCCCTGTGTTGGCTGGGATTGGCTCCAGCAGACCCCCGTGACCCTGTGTTCGGATTCAGCGGGTTGGAAAATGGATGGATGGATCATATAGCACCTTTATCAAAAAGCATTATACAGTAATCCCTCCTCCATCGCGGGGGTTGCGTTCCAGAGCCACCCGCGAAATAAGAAAATCCGCGAAGTAGAAACCATATGTTTATATGGTTATTTTCATATTGTCATGCTTGGGTCACAGATTTGCGCAGAAACACAGGAGGTTGTAGAGAGACAGGAACGTTATTCAAACACTGCAAACAAACATTTGTCTCTTTTTCAAAAGTTTAAACTGTGCTCCATGACAAGACAGAGATGACAGTTCAGTCTCACAATTAAAAGAATGCAAACATATCTTCCTCTTCAAAGGAGCAAACGAATCAATAGGGCTGTTTGCTTTTAAGTATGCGAAGCACCGCGGCACAAAGCTGTTGAAGGCGGCAGCTCACACCCCCTCCGTCAGGAGCAGAGAGAGAGATAGAGAGAGAGACAGATAAAAAAATCAGTACGTGCCCTTTGAGCTTTTAAGTATGCGAAGCACCGTGCAGCATACTTAAAAGCTGCACACAGAAGGTAGCAACGTGAAGATAATCTTTCAGCATTTTTAGACGAGCGTCCGTATCGTCTAGGTGTGTGAACAGCCCCCCTGCTCACACACAATAGCGTCCCTTGTATGAAATCAACTGGGCAAACCAACTGAGGAAGCATGTACCAGAAATTAAAAGACCCATTGTCCGCAGAAACCCGCGAAGCAGCGAAAAATCCGCGATATATATTTAAATATGCTTACATATAAAATCCGCGATGGAGTGAAGCCGCGAAAGGCGAAGCGCGATATAGCGAGGGATTACTGTATAGCACATTTCCATTTTTTACAGAAATATTTTATAACTGAAGCATAGTTGGTTAAGTGGCTCAGGGTGACACAATGAAACAACACTGGGAATTTGCAATTTTTAATTCAGTGTCCTAGCCAATAGGCCAGATAGCCTGCCAAATTGCTACACTACACTCTGAGCCATCTCAGCCATCCTGCATATACAGATAACCTACATACGGTATTAACTTCCATTCATCCGTTCAGCTCTTGAAGCCAGCTTTTTCACTGGCAGCACTGCACAGAGACAGCCGCATTGGGCAAAAGGCAGAAAGCAAGTCTGATTACAATGCAAGTCTATCATGGAACACATCCATACTCACACTAAAACAGTTAAATGTACCTGTTTATTCATTAATAATCACTATAATAGTACATTTTTTTCTTGTGACTGTTTCTTTGATATTGTGTAAAGCACTTTGTATGTGTGTGTGCGTGGGTTCAGCCAGCAGTGGATTAGGAGCCCTGTCTAGGGGTTGTCCCTTCCATGTGCCCAATGCAACTCTCCAGTTTGAAAATGGATGGACAGATCATGATCAAGCAAGTGATCACAGATCCTATTGAGGACGATCCTAGCAAGGACCTTACCCAGCACCAAGAGCAGTGTTATCCCCCTCTAGTTGTCACAATCTAGGTGATTACCATTCCCTTTCCAGACAGGGATGACAAGTCCCATTTTCAAGTCTCCCAACTGGAAGCAAATATTACTTGCTATGCCAGGAAGACAGCCTTAGCACCAGCCTGGAGAAGTTCACCCTGTATACCACAGATACCTGTAGCCTTCACTACCCTCAGCTTGTTCATCACCTGTGCAATTTCATTGAGTTTTGGTGGTTCACAGCTAATTGGAGTCTGATCTGTGACTCTACAAGGAACATATTTACATGTGCGGAATGCTTTGATTCCTCTGTAAGCAGGGCGTGGGTCACTAGACCATAGATGGTGTGTTACTTGCTCATCTACTGGTGACCGCTGCAGTCTGGTTTTATACCTAAGAAGTCTACCATCAACTGCATCCTGGCACTGAGGTTTCTCATGGAGTGCAAATGTGAATATCAGCAGAGTTTCTTTGCAGCCATTGTTGATTTTCATAAAGTGTTTGACTCAGTTGATTGAGCTGTCCTGTGGTATATACTGAGGCTTTGCAGGATCCCCTCAAAGTTGTCAGATATCATGGCCGGCCTGTGCACTGGTACTATGAGTGCTGTGCAGAGTAGAGGCAGAACCTCTGCATTTTTCCAAGTTTATTCTGGGGTTTGTCAGGGGTGTGTTTTTGCTCCTACTCTAATCAATGCTTGTATGGACTGGGTGTTGGGCAAGGTCGTGGGGTCCAGCGGCTGTGGAGCATCTGTTGGTAAAGAAAGATTCACTGATCTTGACTTTGTCCACGATGCTGTGATCTTTGCGGAGTCAATGGAGGCTCTGATCGGGGCGCTCGAGAGACTGAGTGAGGAGTCTGAGTGTCTGGGCTTGTGAGTGTCCAGATAAAAACCAAAGATACAGGCCTTTAATGACCTCTTGGGCACATCAATCAACAGTGTGTCTGTTTGTGGAGAGAGTGTTGACCTCATCAAAAGGTTTACTTACCTAGGGAGTGACATTCATGTCTCTGGTGACTCTTCCTATGAAGTCAGTAGACGGATTCCCAGAGCTTTGGGGGGTCTTGAGGTCACCGGAAAGGGGTTGTGTGGTGCTCCCAATATCTATGCAAAAGGACGAAGGTCCAAGTCTTTAGAGTCCTAGTGCTTCCTGTTTTGCTATATGGTTGCCTGAGAGACCTGAGACAAAGACTGGACTCCTTTGGTACCTGTTTCTCTTCAGAGAATCCTTAGGTACCACTGGTTTGACTTTGTGTCAAATGAGCGGTTACTCATGGAGTCCCAAATGAGGCACATTACCTGCATTGTGAAGGAGCGTCAGTTACGGCACTGCGGCCATGTGGTGTGATTCTTTGGGTGATCCAGCTCGCAAGATCCAAGCGGCTGGACCAGGCCAAGGGGACACCCAAGCTTTTTCGTCGTGTGGTGGGTGTGGCAACGCGCTGTACCAGATCATGCTCCCCAACCTTACCTGACTAGATCATGATCATCATCATCATTGCTATATCATATCTTCTCATGCCTAAGGATAAAGACCAAGGTCTTAGTTTACCAATGGGTCAATATCCCTGTCCTCATCTATGCTCATGATCTTTGGGTAATGACAGAATAAATGAGTACAAGCTGTAGAAATGAGGTTTCTTTGCAGGGTAGCTGGGCAGACACTCCATCATAGTGTGAGAAGCTCAGCAATTTGGGAGAGCCTTAGAGAGGAGTCACTGTTCTTCTGAATTTCAAGGAGCTAGTAGAGTTTCTTTATGCATGTGGTAAGGATGCCCCCCGGGCAGCTTCCCTGAGGGCTGCTCTAGGCACATCTTCCTGGCTGGAGACACTGGGGTAGACCTAGGACACTCTAGGGACACGGCTGGCTTGGGAATGCCAGGGAATTCCTTCAGAAGAGCTGGAATTTGTATTTGAAGACATTTTTTTTATATGCTTTATTAAGGGGAATTATATTTTGTCATGACCTTTGAGGATCAGAGAACAGAGTAAGCCATTGTACAATGCCACTGGAGCAATTTTCAGGTTAAGGGCATTGCTGATAACCTAACAAAGTATAATCTCTTCAGGCAGTAACAAGATTTTAAATGGCATCCTTCCAGATACCAGCACAGATCCTTAGCCCCACAGCCACCACTCTGCCTTCATGGAAGTCTAAGCTAATCTGGTTGGCCTGCAGCTACCATGGCCCTCTCCAGGAAAAGCAGATGGGAAGATAATACAGAGATGGTGCATTGCAACAAGAACTTGGTAGTCCACATGAATGACAGACTAAGTAGTAACATCTGTCACATATTCTACAGCTCTGTGATGGCTAATAATATTTTCTACACTGTGGTATGGTGGGCTGGTAACATCACTTCAAGAGATGCCCTCTAAATCATCATGCTGATTAAGAAGACAGGCTAGTAATTTGGCTCATTCTGGATCCCCTCGAGGTAATAGTAGAGGAGAGAATGAAGACAAAACTGAGTGTCATTATGGACAATGCTGCACATCCTCTCCCTGGCACAATAGACAATGAATTATTCAGCAAAAGTGTGTCGGGAAATGCTTTTGGGGCTCCTTAATATTAATAGCATTATGAGTTTACAATGCCTCACTGGGACTGTGACTGATTTCTTTATATCTAGTCATGTCAGATGTTTTTCTTATTTGTGACTAGACTGGTGTAATTTGTTATGAAGTTTCTTTCTTTCTTAAAGTCCTGTAAAGAGATAAATTTCCCCTTTGGGTCAAAAACAGTCTATCTATCTATCTATCTATCTATCTATCTATCTATCTATCTATCTATCTATCTATCTATCTATCTATCTATCTATCATATTAAGTCATGAATCATTGTAGTGTAGTATCCCCTGATAGTGTCCATACAACCTGACACAGCCTTAGAGGATCTGCAGAGAAGAATAGCAAAATGTCCCTAAATCCAGGTGTGTGAAACTTTCTAGTTATACCCAATAGGACTCCAGGCTGTAACTGCTGCCAAAGGTGCTTCACCTGCAGTAGATTCAGGAAGTATTCAGGTCCTTTCACTTTTTTCACATTTTGTTATGTTGCAGCCTTAGGTTTAAAATCATTTAAATTCATTTTTACCCACATCAAGCAACATTCCATTCTCCAGCATGACAAAGCAAAAGCTTAATTTTAGACTTTTTCATAAAATTTATTAAAAATGAAAAATTGGCTTATCAAATTGAGACAAATATTCACTCCAATTGGTATTACACTCAGCTGCATCACATTTTATTGACCATTGTTGAGATGATTATAAACCTTTTCTGGAGTCCACCTGTGGTCAATTCAATTGAGTGCACGTGACTAGTAAAAGCACCTGTCTACATTAGGTCTCATAGTTGATGTGTATCAGAGAAACAAAAAAACAACCCACGAGGTTGAGGGAATTGCCAGCAGAACTTTTTAAGGTTTGTTCCTGCCTTGCGCCCTCTGCTGGCTGGGATTGGCTCCAGCAGACCCCAGTGACCCTGTGTTAGGATATAGCGGGTTGGAGAATGACTGACTGACTATATAGTCAGGATTGTGTTGAATCATCGATCTGAGGAAAGTTAAAAAAAAACCCAAAAACTGCAGCATTGATGGTTCCCAAGAGCTTTGTGTTTGGAACATCAGTGACTCTTCTTAGAGTTGGCAACCTAGCCAAACTGAGGAATTGTGGGAGAAGGGCCATGGTATTAGAGGTTACCAAAAATCCAATGGTCAATTTACCTGCACTCCAGGAAACCTATCTGGACATGGAACAAATTTCCAGAAGGACAACCATCACTGCAAAACTCCACTAATCTGGGCGTTAAGACAGAGTGGCCAAAACAGAAGCCTCCTCTCAGTAAAAGACACTTTGAAGCCCGCTTGGGAGTTTCAAAAAAAGGCACCTAAAGAACTTTCAGAATGTGAAAAACAAGATTCTGTGGTCTGAAGAACCCAGAATTAGGGTCATGTCTGGAAGAAGGTGTTTATCAACTCCACAATACCATTCCAAGCACGGTGGTAGCAGCATCATGCTGGGCTTTGCATTCCAACAGCACAGATTGGAAGACCAGATGGGGTTGAGGAAAAGTTGAACAGGGTAAAGTACAGAGCTATCCTAAATGAAAAACCTTCTCCAGAGTGCTCTGGACCTCAAACCTGGCTAAAAAATACACCTACCAACAGAAAAATGACACTACGCACTAAGCAAAGAAAACAAAGGAGAGACTTAGGGACAACTCGGGGAATGTCGAGCCTGGACTTGATCCCAATCGATCATCTCTAGAGAGAAAAAATGTGAAAAAATCAAGTGGGTCTGAATACTTTCTGAATGCACTATACCAAAAATGTAATTATTCTTAAAAGTATATTTCTTCATTGCTTAACTATATTATTTTGCTGACATCTTCATTTCTCCATACTAAAGTAATTTTATAAGGTACCCACTAAATTTTAAAACCTATGTGACTGAAGTCTTAAAGATACTCCTCAAATAAAACTGGCACTTAATGTGTAAAATCACATAAAAATTGCTTCTTAAAATTCTGCATCATTTCTAAATTTGCATTACCTTAAGTCTTAAATATCTGTACAGCAGGATTTCTTTTGATGAAAGGTATAATGTTCATAAAATCAAAAATATCTCACAAGATGAATTCTCTATGCTGACTACTTATTACTCCCCCATACTATGTGAGAACTTTCTTTTTACATCAACTTTGACTTTCATGTGTGCATTTAAATTTGCTTAAAATTACTAATAATATTGCACTAAAGCTGTGCCATTAATTTAACTAGTTTATTTTACCTGCTGTGACAAAAGAGAGCCAAGACACTGCAAAGGTTTGGGGCAGCCACCTGTATAATGTGTTTCTGGCTGCAAAAGTAAAAGGTTTGGTAGTGAGTAATGTTTACAAGACAGAGTCCAAAACAGAACTGCCCTCCAGGGGAAGGGAGTGAGGTTTTATAGAAGGTATGGGGGAAGTGATGTTGTCTTCGGGGCCGGGACCAGAAGTGGCATGTCCCGAGTCGAGGCAGTGGTTCCTGGTGGGATTTCCCAGGAAAGGTCTGCAGGGAACTTATAAAGAGCATTAGTCTACCCCGCCACCCCCTGGGTGGACGTGTTACCATTATTCTCCAAGCCCTTCAGCTGCCTCCTATTCACACGTGTGTGGCAAGACTCCCACCTCAGCCCAGACCCATCGGGTCGGGCTGCCTGCACCGAGAGGTCGTGAGCTCGAGAGAGAGTGTCAGCATTGGCATAAAGAGATCCCTGCCGATGAATAAGCAAAAACTTGTATTGCTGCAGGTCACGAAACCACCTAGTGACTCACGGATTTGACTCCTTGTGAACGGCCATCCACTTTAGGGGTGCATGGTCCGTCACCTGAGTGAACACCCGACCCAAGAAGTAATACCGCAATTATGTAATTGCACACTTAATTGCCAGGGCTTCCTTCTCCACCGCTGCGTACCTGGTCTCCAGGTCCAACAGTTTCCAGCCTAGATACATTATGGGGTGTTCAACACCGTCGATGCTTTGGCTCAACGCGGCTCCCAAGCCTGTGTCCGAAGCGTCCGTCTGGAGGACAAATGGAAGAGAAAAGTTAGGGGCTATTAATATAGGTGTTGAATTCAGAGCCTGTTTCAAGTCACTGAATGCAGCTCCTGCCTTGTCAGACCATACCACTAGGTTGGGAGCTCTTTTCTTCATCAAGTCGGTCAAGGGCACCACTCTCTCGGAGAAACGAGGCACAAACCAGCAGTAGTACCCAGCCAAGCCAAGAAATGATCGGACCTGCCGCTTGTTTCGCAGAGGGGGCCATGTCAATATGGCATTTAATTTGGAACATTGTGGCTTCACAGTACCCTGACCCACCAGGTAGCCCAAATATTTAGCCTCTCTCAACCCGAAGAAACATTACTTCGGACTGATTCGAAGCCCAGCCTCTCCTAGTGCCCGCAATACCGCTGTGACCTGCTGTACATGCGTCTTCCACGTGCTGGAATAGATGACTATGTCATCCAGGTAGGCAGCACAATACGTGTTATGGAGTCGGAGCACTTTGTCCACCAGAAGCTGGAAAGTTGCAGGTGCCCCGTGTAACCTGAATGGAAGGACATGATACTTCCAGTGCCCGCTAGGGGTGTTAAATGCTGTCTTAGCCTTTGCGGACTCCATTAAAGGAACCTGCCAGTGCCCCTTCATCATGTCAAGTGTGGTCAGGAACCTAGCCGATCCCAGCCTTTCGAGGTGGTCATCCACACGAGGCATGGGATAAGCATCGAACTGGGAAACCTGATTAATCCAATGCAAGTCATTGCCAAGCCTCCAACCGCCGTCGGGCTTAGCAATCAAGACGACGGGACTGAACCAGGGACTAAAACTTTCCTCAATTACTCCTAGTTCCAGCATTCGCTTGATTTCCAGTTCCACCTCAGCTGTCTTTGCCTCCGGGAGTCTACAAGGCCGCTCTCGGACGATCATACCCAGCTCAGTCAATATGTCATGTGCAACCAGAGAGGTCCGGCCAGGTTGTTCACTCACCACCTCTGGGATGGAGCGGATAGCTGTTTCCAGCTACTGCCTCCGCCGTGAAGATAATTCCTCACCGAAATTAAGGGGATCCGTTTGAGCAAAGAGTGAGCAGGGCTGACCGGAGGAGGGATCGGGGTCCCTCTCCTTCCACGGTTTCAGCAGGTCCACATGATACACCCACTCACTTGGTTGACGATTGGGCTGTTTCACCAAATAGTCCACCAATCCCTTCCTCACCTTATTTTCATAAGGGCCTTGCCAATGGGCGAGTACTTTGGAGTAAGAGGTGGGAAAGAATACCATAACCCAATCCCCTGGACAGAACTCCCGGAGAGTCGTGCCACGGTCATAAAGGCGGGCCTGTGTGGCTTGCGCCTCCTCCATATGACTCTTTAGAATTGGTCTAATTTTATCTAACTGTGCGATATATTCCAGAATATTTGTCGATTCTAAGAGCCTCTCCTTCCCAGCCTTCCTTTAAGATATCCAGTTTACCCCAGGGCTGTCATCCGTATAACAACTCAAAAGGTGAGAAACCCATAGAGGCTTGGGAGACTTCCCGATAGGCAAAGAGAATGAGGGGGAGGAGTTGATCCCAATTCCTCCCATCCTTGCTGACCACCTTGCGAAGCATCTGCTTGACAGTCTGGTTGAATCTCTCAACTAAACCATCAGTTTGAGGATGATACACCGTGCTTTATCTTCAGTAACTTGGCAGTCTCCTTGAATGTTTCCGAGGCAAAAGATGTCCCTTGGTCCTTTAGGACTTCCCTAGGGATGCCACAATGCGCAAAGACTCCGACTAGTTGCCGTGCGATCGCCTTAGAGGTAGCTGGGCGCAATGGAACGGCTTCTGGGTACCAGGTCGCATAATCTACGAGGACTAATATATATTTATGTCCTCGGGCTGAGGGTTCTAAGGGTCCTACTATATCGACCCCAATTCGGTCAAAAGGAACATCAATCAGGGAAAGGGGAACAAGAGGAGTGTGGTCCCTCCTGGGAATTTGCCGTAGTTGACACTCCGGACAGGAAATGCAAAAACAGAGAACCTCCTTATTAATTCCCGGCCAAAAAAAACAGAAAAAGCTTAACCCGCTCCAATGTCTTTTGGGAGCTGAGATGGCCTCCAAGGAGGTGGGCGTGCGCTAACTCGCAGACCTGCCGCCGGTAGGCTTGAGGGATTAATAGCAACTTCCGATCCCCCCCTCATGCTCCGCGACTTGATATAACAGATCATTTTCTATAACGAAGCAATGTCCCTGTGGCATGGGCTGATGCGTGCATTGGCCATTGACCACTGCATTCTTTGCATGTTTCAGAGAGTCATCATTCCATTGTTCTCTCTTGAACTGCTTTAAACTGCTTTAAACTGAAACTACAACTCAGAGAGAGGGTCCGATCTGACCTCAAGGGGCAGAGATTCCTCTCGAGTTGCCGGGGCGCCAATAGATGACGTAGCAGCCCTCAACGGACCAGGAGTTTCTGCGTCACCCTCTTGGCCCTCCGTCTCACTCTCTGCCGGCCAGTTACACGGCGTGGAGACAGCCTGAGATGAGTCACTTTCATCTGCGAGGCTCAGTGGCTGACTGGGAGCACTCAGCAGTTCACCGCATTTGTTGTCAGACCAGTCATGCCCTAGAATTACAGGAAAAGATGGATCGGGGATCCCTTTGGATCGAACTCCCAGTATTGTAATACTTTCACCTGCTGGCCCGGGGAAAGCCCATCCTTATCAGGGACCTTGGTCCTGATGGGCGGCTCAGCTCTCCCACCCAGGAGAGCATAAAGAGCCTCTTTTGCGTCCTCCCCACAAACCAGCCCACACCTGTGGGTCCCTTCCACACTCTCTACCAGATAGGGCTTAAGCCCGCGTTTGCCCTTGTTGGAGCGAAGCCTGCACCGGGTCTTTCCTGACCCCCTGACGCACTCCCCGTCCAGAAACTCTGCCCCGGTACTTTCCTACCTGGGTTGTTTTAGGGTCCTGTCCTAGTTTCTTCTGGGACATCATCCTGTCGACTATGCCAATGTGACAAGAAGAGACCAGAGACATTGCAAATGTGTGTGGCAGCCACCCGTATAAGATGTTCCTGGCTTCAAAAGTAAAAGGTTTGGTAGCGAGTAATGTTTACAAGACAGAGCCCAAAACAGAACTGCCCTCCAGGGGAAGGGAGTGAGGTTTTATAGGAGGTCTGGGGGAAGTGATGTCATCCTCGGGGCTGGGGCCGGAAGTGATGTCGTCCTTAGGGCCAGGACCGGAAGTGTCGTGTCCTGAGTTGAGGCAGTGGTTCCTGGTGGGATTTCCCGGGAAAGGTCTGCAGGGCACTTAGAAAGAGCGTTAGTGCACCCCGCCACCCCCTGGCCGGACGTGCTACCATTATTCTCCAAGCCCTTCAGCTGCCTCCTATTCACATGTGTGTGACACTGCCAAAACAGCTGTAAAACAACTAAAAATTTAGACTAATTAAAATAAATCTCTTGTAGTGAGCTGGCAACCCAATTGGATGAATTCCTGCCTCGTGCCTGGCATACCCAGGTAAAGCAGAATAAAACAAAACCAACAATAATTTGCCCATAACTCTAACTGAAACTTTAAGTCAGAAATGCTTGTCTATAATCTTTTGCCATCAATAGGTTCTATATATATATATATATATATATATATCTATCCATCCATCATCCAACCCGCTATATCCTAACTACAGGGTCACAGGGGTCTGCTAGAGCCAATCCCAGCCAACACAGTGCGCAAGGCAGGAAACAAACCCCAGGCAGGGCGCCAGCGCACCGCAGAAGTTATACTGTATATATATATATATATATATATATATATATATATATATACATTTTGTCACACACATGCGCATGGGAAACAGCTAAAGGGCCTAAATAATAGTAATTCTGCACTAGACCAGGAGGCAGCAGAGTGTACTGACTGTCTCTTTCAGTCTCTTGCATACCATTCTCGTAAAATCCCGCTTGGATCTGGTGCCAATAATGAATTCACGTCTGGTTCCGGTGCCAATGATGAAGCCATTTCCGGTCATGGAGATGTCACTTCCGGTTCTGGCACCAATGATGTAATTTCCCATATTCTATGTTAAAAACACCATTTTGTCTCAATGCCAATCAGTTTGTTTTGGACTCTGTTCTATGAACATCTCTCGCTATATAAATCAGCTTTTGCAGCCAGGGAACAATATATGGGTGGCTGTCCCAAACCTTTATGATGTCTGTGACTCGTTTGTGTGACTATATATATATATATATATATATTGTGGGGAACAGCCTGGACACAGACAGGCAGACATCATTTCATCACCCAACACATGTTTATTTGCCAGTCTATTTACATAGTTCAGTGCTCCACAACCCATAGACTCCCCAAAGTCCAGGCCAAACCACTATGCCTCACTCTTCAGGTCGCCTCCGTGTCTCCTCCTGAGACCTTGTCCAACTGCTCTCCCGACTCCAGCCTCTCTCTGAAGGGAGGCGGCCCCTTTTATGTGCACCCGGATGTTGCTCCAGGTGCTCCCCGGCAATCTCCCTCCGGCACTCCCCAGTGTGGTGGAAGTGCCGGCTGCGTACCCGGAAGTACTCCGGGTGTCCCCAATCGTCTTCCCCCCAACACTTCCTGGTGTGGCGGAAGTGCTGGGGTCCAGGGTTCTCCAGGCATGGGGGCACCCCCTGGCGGCGACCACGGGACATAATTAGAACATTAGAATATTACAACAATGTAGACGAAAACAGCCCATTCAGCCCAACAAAGCCTGCTAGTCCCATCCACTCAATTGTTCTAAAATAACATCAAGTCTAGTTTTGAAAGTCTGTAAAGTTCTACTGTCTACTACACTACTTGGTAGCTTGTGTCTGTCATTCTGTGTAAAAAATATCTTCCTAATGTTTGTGCAAAATTTACTCTTAACAAATTTCCAGCTGTGTCCCCGTGTTCTTGATGAAATACGTTTGTGCAGTTTTATATTGTCGTTGGAAACAATGACGGTGGGAGAAGTAGTAATTGGTCATGTCTGAGTGTGTCATGTGACTAGTTCTGTCTGGCAAGACAGCTGCCCTTGTAGTTTAGTATAAGAGTTGTCACCCTCTGGTGAAGATGGCTTTGAAACTTATAAATTGCACCAAAGAGGAACAGCGTTCTGTCATATGCTTTTTGAGGGCAGAAGGTGCGCCAGGACCACAAATTCATCTCTGCATGTATGCTCAGTATGGGAATAAAGGAAGGTGAGTATGTAGAAAAGTGATGTCATTTGTTTTTGAAATTCTTAATAAACAGAGTTAAGAAAAGTGCGGAAACGTTTTGAATGTCCTTCATAATTTTATAGTCACAGTCTTGATCCACTCGACTAATTCCCTTCATAATTTTAAACACTTCATTCATGTCTCCTCTTAATCTTCTTTTGCTTAAACTGTAAAGGCTCAGCTCTTTTAATCTTCCTTCATATATTACCCTCTGTAGCCCTGGAATCAGCCTAGTCACTCTTCTCTGGACTTTTTCTAGTGCTTTTGGTAGCCTGGAGACCAAAACTGCACCCAGTAGTCCAGATGAGGCCTCACCAGTATGTTATAAAGCTTCAGCAGAACCTCCTGTGACTTGTACTCTGCACATTACGGTGCTATATAACATGACATTCTGTTAGCCTTCTTAATGGCTTCTGAACACCGTCTGGCAGTTGATGGTGATGAGGACACTGCGACTTCTAATCGTTCTCATAAGGTGTACTCTCCTATTGTGTACTCAAACATAACATTTTTACTCCTTATGTGTAATACTTTACATTTACTGCCATTACATTTCATCTGCCACAAATCTGCCCAAGCCTGTATGCTGTCCAAGTCTTTCTGTGATGATTCCTCATTTCTTGATATCACATGCAAACTTAACCAGCTTGTTACTTATACAGTGGAACCTCGGTTCACGAACGTCTTGGTACACGTACAAATCGGTTTACGACCAAAAAGTTCGCCAAACTTTTGCTTCGATTTACGACCACACACTCGGTATACGAACAAGGCAGTTTCACTTTCGGTTTGTGCGCGCTGATGATTTCCGCATGTGTTGCATTGTTCTCGGTCAGACGTGCGTGCTTGCACGTGTGTGCGTGCTTTCGCTGTGAACTCTTCCAGTTCGTACGCGCCGATTACTGCATTTAAGCATGTGTTCAGCCTCTCCCTGTTCATTGTTCTCAGTCAGACGTGCGTGCTTTACCTGTGAACTCTTTGCGCTCTACAGTATTTTGTGTGCTTTTGCAGTTAACCATGGCTTCTAAGCAAGTGAAGAGTGGTGAGAAGAAAGTTTTGAAGAAAATTGAAATCGAAGTAAAGAAAAAAATTATTGAAAAGTATGAGCGTGGCGTTCATGTTACTGATCTTGCCGCTGAGTACAAGAAGTCAAAATCTATGATATCAACTATTCTAAAGCAGAAAGAGTCTATTAAAGCAGCTGATGTTGCAAAAGTTGTTACACTGTAACCAGGAAGAGGCCTCAAGTGCTGGAAGAGGTGGAAAAACTGTTGCTAGTGTGGTTGAACGAAAAGCAACTTGCAGGGGACACTCGTAAGCGAGGCGATGTTATGCGAGAAAGCCAGGAAGATTCATGGCGATTTGCTGCAAAACTATCCTTCTACGAGTGGCGAAAGTAAGGAATTTCTCCACTCGGTTCCTCCTTACTTCCTTCATGTCAGAACTCGACTCATGCAAGGTGAGTTTTCTTGGTGGTTTATGGTTAGTTTTTGTTATTATGGATTTTTCAAATGTTCATTTTTCAGTTTGTAGCGTGAATTGTTGCAATTTTACTTTTCTTGGTTCTTTATTAAATTTCTGATTTTTCAAATGTTCATTTTTTTCCCCTGTGCTTAAAACTCATTTAAACAGAGTGTTTACAGCGATCGGGTTGTTAGGCTATTAGCGTGAACTCCTGCAATGTTACTTTCTTGGTGCTTTATGGTTGTTTTTTAAATAAAGTTCGGATTTGTTCAAATGTTCCTTTTTTTCCCCCTGTGCTTAAAACTCATTTAAACAGTGTTTACAGTGATTGGGTCATAAGGCTACAGTATAGCACAAACTCTTGCAATGTTAGTTTTCTCTGTTGTTCAAGGTTTTCTCAGTGTTATTCAATGTTTTTACATTCAGTTTACTATTACGCTGTGCATTCTATGGTTTAATTAACTTTATTTGTGCTTAAAAACTTAAAAAAATATATATTTACATACAGTTCGTATGGTTTGGAACAGATTAATTGTATTTACATACAATACTATGGGGGAAATTGCTTCGGTTCACGACCAAATCGGTTTACAACCAGAGTTTTGGAACAAATTATGGTCGTGAACCGAGGTTCCACTGTATTTCTATCCAAATCAAAAGTTATATCTTGCCTGATCAAAATCAAAAATTACATCTTGCCTGAAGAAGGGGCCTGAGTTGCCTCAAAAGCTTGCATATTGTAATCTTTTTAGTTAGCCAATAAAAGGTATCATTTTGCTTGATTTCTCGTTGCATCCATAACGGCTAACACGGTACAACACTCTAGTACTATGCAAATTTTTTATATAGTAGGGGGCTTTGCCCCCTGCTTGCTTCTCTCGCCAACCTCCCCGGCCTGCGCTATGCACCAGGCATTTTGTGTTTCTGCCCTTTGTGTATGTGGATTTCACTTTCACCAAACAACAAATCTTTTAATTCTCACGAATACGCCTCTTCATTGGGAAGAAACACTACTTTTCCCTGATGGCAACACGAATTAGACGATCTACAAGTCTCTGACTTAAAGTTTAAATCCAAACAATATATTCGATCTCTTTTCGCTGTTCTGTTATTTCATTGAATAATATTTTCCGTTTGTTTGCACCAATGCGATCTTTACTGTCATTTTTTTGAGACTTTCGAATTTTAGTACTTTCATTATCTCTAACTTGCTCTGCATGTGTATCACGCCAACATTTTTTAAATCTTTATGGCATTCTACTTTGTTGTCTACTCTTTGTCTTTTATTTCCGGCCCCAGGTGTGGTAAATGTCTTGGCACAAAGTCTCATCTCATCCCTGGACTTTTTTTTATTATAATAGAGAGATATTAAAAATAGCAGTGGCCCCTGCACTGACCCCTGCTGGACACTACCCTTAACATCAGCCAAGTCTGATGAGGTTCCTCACACCATCACCCTCTGTTTCCTGTATCTGAACCAATTCTTCACCCATCTCCACATACATCACCCTGAACTCCCACTTCTTTAAGTTTGATGCCCAACCTCTCATGTGGCACCTCATCACACACAGTTCACGCACAATTAGTGTAAATTTCTTGCAGATATTCTAAAAGAAAATATGACATGTCTGAACAACATGAAAACCTTAAGCAAAATTACTTAAGCGGATAACAAATATGTTACTATTCTTTGAGATACTCTGGAATCCAGAGAAACTGAAAATATTTTCACATCTTAATATTTAGTCATATAATGTTCAATTTGCTGTGCTATGTATTCAAATGAGACCATTAATTTTGGAGAAAACATCTCAAATGCTGTCCCTCGTTACCATTTTATTGTCTTTTTTTTTTTTTGCTAGGCAAATTCCTTTGAGGGTGCCAGGGAAAATCCTGAAAGAATTCAAACCTAATTGAGAAAAATGCCCTTGGGACTGCTGCTATGTAATTCATGCTGAAAATTTTCGAAGCAGTTGCCACACGATATTTCACTTTTTGTCATTCGTCTCACTTAGACAGAGAGATACTTTATTGATTCTGTGAAGCTAAAGCAGACCAAACATATAATCAGTAAAGTTTAAAGAAGTAAAATAAATGCAGTAAAATATGACCATAATCTATTTAAATTAACATATTAACATAACAAACATTCTGTTGAAGCAGTAGATATGTTGTAGCAAGTAAAAATAGACCTCTTGTAGTGCCCCTTGCTCAAGGTGCTCCACAGTCCTGCCAGGTCCCCAGCTGAACAGAGTTCTCAGATGTTTAAAGCGAATGAGGAAGATGCACTTTGAAATCGTGTGGACCATCGTTCCACTTAGTCTTTGAATATACCATAACACTTTAGTTTAGGTACTGCAAAAATGCACACATTTACTCTTAAGTAACATGACCTTAACAAAAGCTTCTTTTGTATTTAATAACACTTCTAAAATACAGGTAAAATTCCATTACAATGAAGTGCCAGGGACCTAATAAATATTTCATTGTAATGAAAAATTTTGTAGTAATGAGATTCTGTATTTGTCGCTATATTGCTTTCTTTAACTTGCGTTCAGGCATTTGCAATCATTTCAATAGATTCTTTCACATTAGTTATCAAATCCTCCTGTCTACAGACAGAATTTTTCTCAGCATTTCCTTGCAATAATACACTATCAGGGTGTGAATGATGCCCAAATCCAATGGCTGAAGCATTGCTGTACAATCGGGTGGGAGGAATTCAACGTGAACATTATCTAAATGTGGAAGCACGCTGTGGACAGCACAGTTATCAATCAGGAGCAGAATCTTCCTTTTCTTCTTCTTCCTATTGTGAGGTTTCTGAACTCTTTTAGGACCCCATACCCCCCCCCCCAAACCCAATGGGACGACACGCCGAAGTGCGTCCCGAAGTGCGATTGCCATGTCTATGGAAGATTATTTGTCCGTTTCCAGGGCAACAGCAGGCTCACAGCGCTGTAGGGGAGAACCGCAGAAGCAAATCCACTCTCCTATACACAGACACAACAGTCAGGCCGGGTCGTGGTCATGTTAGTGCCCAATAATACTGTTCCCTGCATTTACGATGTTCCTTGCATCACCCATTGAGATCTTTTCGGAGTTGCATCGGCGGCGAGCCGCTGCAGCACTGTGTGCCTTCTGTTGCCCTGGCAACGGATAATCAGTCTTCCACAAACGCGGTGATTGCACTTCGGGACACTCTACGGCGTGTCGTCCCATTGGGGGAGGTCCAAAAGAGTTTAGAAACCTCACAACAGTGACTTTGCTTTTTCTTGAATGAGTGGCGCACTAATAGGAATTTTTCTTGAATGTGAGCATCACTGAACCACATAAAACTGCCTTTTCAACGTCTTCAAATGCAGCGCTGAGGCCCAAGGCTGTGTCAGTGTCGATAGCGAAATTCCAAATTAACTGGCAATGTCTTGTTTCTTTTTGCTGGAATTGAGAGATGCAAACATTTCAAGTGTTTTTATTCTAATGTGAACTGTTGTCGTTTTATTGTGTCTGCTATTTCTATAGGAGGGTGACAATGAGTTAAATTCCAATGGTTGTTTTTCAAATGTTCACTGAAAACCACAGAAAACAAACACAGCAAAAAAAACAGTACAGGGAGTACTCAGGTTACAACGTCTCGACATACAGAGTTTCAAGTTTACAACGCTCACTCCCATAAAAACTTCTAGATTATGATTTTGCAAATGTGTTAGGATCGGTAAGTGACTTAGGCTAGGGTGTGTTTCAACTTACACCAAAATTCAGGTTACATCACTGTTGTAGGAATGTAACTGTGTTGTAACCTGAGGATCCCCGTATGAGGAAAGTTCAAAGAAAGAAAAAATGTACAATGTTTCTGTTTGGGGATCATTGTGCACAACTGAGCTGCGACCACAGAACTACCATAGATACTCGCGTATTAATCGATCTCGCAGATAAGTCGAGTGTATTTTTAAGCCGAAAATTACGAAATTTGTTATGACCCGCGTATAAGTCGAGGGTAAAACTTGACAGCTATCAGAGATAGAGGGCGACAATCAGCTGTTAATGGCGACAAAACTCACTGTCACATCACAGGCATTCCCTCTGCTTGGAGAAATGCTAGACTCGTTGACTCGGCAACTAATCCTTGCCTGTGCGTGAGTTGTGAAATGTAAACAAAGGCAAGATGGCATCGACATGTCACAAGGGAGAGAAGCGAGTGCAGAAAAGAAAACACTCGGCAGACGATGTTTTGCACATTATCGCTGAGTCGGACTCTGATTTTTCAGAATCGGATTTTATTGACAGTGATCAGGAATCGAGCAAGAGAGTTAGAAGCCAGCATCAGCTGATCGGACACCAGCCGATGCCGCACCAGCTGATCGGCTACCAGCTGAACGCATTCGCGCAGCCGATGCACCAACGGCAAGGTTCGCGTGGGAGGAATACTCAGACATTGATCCGTGGGAGCCGAACTGGCTACCGGACTTCACAAGACAGCATGGCTTGCTGTTGGACACAACAGATCACCTGCTGCTGGACTACTTCAGGCTGCTCTCTCCTGATACTGCTTTTCAGCTACTGTCAGACGAGACAAACAGGTAGGCAGAGAAATATTTTGAATCGCGGGCTGCGCTTGCATTGCATTGATAGCGTGCGTTGCCTTGGTTCTTTTGATTCCAAATCTGGTTGCATGTGGCAGCTAATGGTATGTTTGTTATCCAAAACCTGCAAAAGCTAATGCTCAAGTTCAAGTATTTCACAGTTTAAAGAATTATTTAATGAAATTAGAAAAAAACTAGCTAATTAGCAATAGTATTGCTGGCTTATAATTATTTCAAGTACCATGGGAAATGGCAGATGACCGGTGACTTAACACCGTGAAGCGCTGAGTGTACAATGTCATTACCCAAATTCTATGGACAATTGTGTTTTTTTAAATGAATTTTAAGGCATAAATTTTTCAACTTATACGCGAGTATAAACGGCTCTGTGGATGATTCATTCAGGCATTTCAAGGTCACTTCATTGTAATGAAAGTATCTGCTGAAAGTGTTTCGTAGTAATGTGATTTCTATAGACTCTGTCATATGGGGAAACTGTCAGGACCATAAAAATACTTTGCTGTACTGAAACTTTCGTTGTAAAGATATTCACTGTAACGGAATTTTACCTGTATCAGTAAAGTGCTAAAATATCTTCACTTCAGAATGAACAGAAGTGGCTTAAGTGAGACATACTGTACTTCTCTTGATGTTGCATACTTCACTATAAGACCAAGTGTAGAGTGATCTGGGTGGAGAAGAGTGGCAGAAATGACTTGTGATTGAAGAGTACGTGCAAGAGTCAAAGGGATGGTCCGATAAAATGGTAGTGAGGCCAGCTACTGTATGTTGTATGACTTGGAGACGGTGGCACTGATGACAAGAGAGGAGGCAGAGCTGGAAGTGGCAGAGTTGAAGGTGCTACGGTTCTTCCTCAAAAGTAACGAGGGTAGACGGGATTAAGAATGAGTGTATTAGAGGGACAACACAGGTATGACAGTTGGGTGACAAAGTGAGAGAGGAGAGATTGAGATGGATTTGGCACGTGCAGAGGAGAGATGAGGGGTACATGGGGAAAAAGTGGTTGAGGATCAAACCGCCAGGCAAGAGGAAAAGAGGAAGGCCAAAGAGGAGGTTTGTGGATGGGAGATGGATGATGCGAGAAGCTATATAAATAAAATGTATTATTTTTGTTATTATTATTATCCACTGTGGCGACCCCTAAATGGGAGCAGCCGAAAGAAGAAGAAAAAAGAAGAAGAATGAAACCTGTGAATCCTTCATATGAACATGTCATTTTACCAGCATGTCAATAAACCGCACTCCACACTCCAAAGAGATGAATAACCTATCTACTGATGCTTTATAGCATAATAAGGTCTTGTTACATAAGAGTGAATGAGTAATAGATGCATGTTTGCAGTACCTCAACTAAAGTGTTACCATTCTGTCCAATTAGTCTCTGTATAGCACTCTTCCGTGAGACAAGCTCAGACTGCTTACCCATAATGCACAAAAACTAAATGGCTAAACCATATCATATTTGTATACATAAATTCTTACAGTCCCCTTCCATTAAAACTGGTGGAGAGAGCTACCTGACAAAGATCGCTTTGTTTAATTACCTTGCCGCTCCTGCAAACAAAGTATATTACCAAGCTACCCAGGACAAGACAAGTGCCATTTAAATGTTAATGCATCAGCAGTTTTATCATATACAGATAATGCATCTCAATGTAAAAACACATCTATAAATGCTGTTTGAAATTTCAGCACATTGAAATTTGAAAGGAACACATAAAACATTCCATAAAGAAGTGAAATGAAATTTCATCAACTAGCAGCATCCAACTAAATGAAGAAGATGAATGAAAATTAGGCTTTGGCAATATCAGTGCTAAACAAAACAACAGCAGCAAAGTGAAATACGACTATCAGGACAGGTTTGTTATGCAACATGTTCTTTCTGTGAGCCATGGAGTTATTATAAGCAAGAATAATAGGCAATTAATGTAAATGTACTCCACAGATTAATAATCCATGCATGCCATAATGTGTTTTGTCATTTTTTTTTTTTTACCAATAAATTTTGTAGTTTAAGTGGCCATAAATCCCATATGGTTTGTTAGGGTAAGCAGATTACACAGAGCTGACCTAATGAAAGGACACAGGAAGATTTTCACAATTCTTTAATTTTTCTTCTTCACGGATTATAAAAGCAGGACTGGCAGTGGTTGCTGTTCATTGCCGGGTGTTGCCATGAATCAGCCCCCTCAAGGTGACCTTGGTTTTAATGGACTGGATTAAAAAAATATGTAAAGAGCTATATGAAATTATCAAGGGTGGCATTTTTTTTTTCTTAGGAGCTGTGCTCAAGTACAGACAAAAATTAGCTGTTGATATATTGTTGCATTTTGCCATTCATTTCTTCTCACTAGGGTTACTTATTCATGAATGTCATACTCATGCCATTGTCCACAAGTTTCTCTGTTGGGCTTCTAGTGCTCTGTCGGATGCCTCAATATCTACAGTTATGCCCTGCATCCATTTGCTTTTCTTGTGTTAGCCCATTCATCTAATATTCATAGATGTTGTTTTGGCTTAGATTAGATATACTTTATTAATCCCCAAGGGGAAATTCAAATGCATACCATAGCATAGCCAAAACATGTAGTGCACATATATTGACTCAAATTACAATACAAGACAATAGAATAAATACATACAATATAATAAATATTATGCTAAAATAAGTGTAATAGTCCGAGTCTGTACTGTCTTCTTATAGCTTCTGGCTGAAGTGAAGAACGGGACGTCTGGAGGAAGCGTTGAAATAGCAGAGGCACGTCTTACTGCATCATGGAGGAATAAGCCTGCAGCTAAAAGTACTTCATGAAAGTGCCCTCTGGAGGGGATGGGTAGAATTGTTCATGATGGCATCCAATTTTGTCACCATCCTCTTTTCCATAACAGCCTCCAGAGTTCCAAGGTTCAGTTCTGTGATTGAGACGTTTTTCTGATTAATTTGTTCTAATTTCTTTACAGAGAGACCACAGTGTATACTCTTACAAATGCTGGTTCTCTAATGGCAATTTATGGTTCTTTACTTGGCTGTGTGGTTCCTTATTGAACTATTGCTTGACAACAGTTGGTTCTTAGTGCTTTCAAAACTTCCTAATATGTAGAATAAACTTGAATTTTTTAATGTATTATAGGCTACCTAGCAAGACACTGACAGATTGGAAAAACCTGGACTTAGCCTGTGTTACTGTGCACAGTGAGAGACCTTTCAAAATCATGACCCATTGGTACTTCAGAAATCTGTTTTCACTGAATGGGGCATGTTACTGATCTAAATAAGTAAAGGTTCTTTCTGAAAACTTCATGTGGATGGGGCTTTTTGGAACCAAAAATGGTTCACCTATGGCATAAAGGTACCATTCTGATATGTTTATTTTTAAGAGTGTAGAACAATACACTGACTACAATGGACTCATAAAACATTTCCAGTAGCTTGCTGTATACATCAAAAGACCTGAGTCTCCTTAGAAAGTACAGTCTGCTCTGGCCCTTCTAATTCATATATATGGCGTCATTGTCCCATCAGACCAGCCCAGTTTGCTGTTCATATGAACCCCCAGTTACTTATAGCTCTGCACCACCTCTACTTTCTCCCCCTGGATAATGACTGGTGTCAGGGGCTTCTTGACATGCCTCAAGACCACCACCAACTCTTTAGTCTCGTTGATGTTGAGCTGCAAGTGATTTTTCTTGCGGCACAAAACAAATTCCTCCACTCTCCTGCTATACTCTGAGTCATCATGTCTCCATTTTCAATGCAACCTATGATGGAGGAATGGTCAGAGAACCTCTGGTGATGATAAGAGCTGGTATTATACTGGAGCTTTGTTATGCTGAGGGTAAACCAGAAGGGAGTCAGGACGATTCTCTGAGGTGCCTCAGTAACTTTACACCGGCTGTAACAGACTGAAATCAAAGGCTTCTTTTTGGACGCACACACTGTCAGCACGGCACTGTCAAATCTAAACACTAGCGTAGCAAATTGCTTGTGTACTGAAATGACTTTAGCTGCAGGTGGAAGTCCCATTTTACTTGTTGCAGCAGTGTATTACCCAGCAAAAGCACTGTAAAAAAGCTATCTGTTGCTACGGTCCTGCCTTTGTCCAGTTTGATAGCGGTCATGGGACTTTGTATCTTTAATTTCTAGTACAACAAATAGTTCTGAGCAGGCATCAGCCACAGCGCTGCTCTTTTGAAAAGAATGGAGATACTGTAAATGCCATCAACTCAGAGAGGGAGAGGCAAGTTTGTTGTACCACATGAACGTCACTGAGAGAATAAAAGTGAATAATAAAAAAACAAGTAGCCAAAATTTAAACCAGGTGTTACAGACTGAAATCAAATGTATGTTTTTACTATATTGTAGAAATAAAAACAACAATAATAGCAGCTCACTTCTCAAAACACGAAGCGCTCGGCCTCGAACCCGGGACCTTCGGGTTATAAGGCAGCAGTTCTTATCTCTGCACCATTCCAGAATACATGTAAACTCTCTGTGGATTGACATTTGAGCTTGGGTTTTTAACTCATTGACAGCCACATGTAAATCGAATATGCCTGCTTATGCTTGAATAAAAGTGCATGCGTTTGATATTTGGACTAAAGTCTTCACACATTATACACTTCACGTTATTATCAGTATAACATGGAAAAATGTTTCTGCTTTAGGTATGTGTTTAGCAATTCTTGCATTTCCTTTCATCCTACACTTACCCAGATCTTTGTAGACACAGAACACACATGAAATGCATGTATTCCAAATGATGATGTACCATATTTTTTACCTTGTACAACTCCAGATCTCACACGCAGATAAGGAGCCTTGGCTTGAGCTGGGAGAAACTTTTTGTCCGAGGTAAGCTTCGCCAAGGTGGGAGATGGGACAGTAGGCTGCTTGCTGCTTGTGCTGAGTGACACATTTACAAAACAAAAGACGCTGATGGAGAGGTGCAAAGGGATTTAAGGTGGGCTCGGGTTACGAGTTTTTTCGTAGGCTTCAGGGATTGTAGTGTTAATATAGCATAATGTCAACGTTAGGATCAGCCAAAGTACAGTGCAGATGCACAAACTCACCAACAACAGCTTGATTCATGGAGCTCATCTAATCAGGGAGTCCCAAAGCAGGAAGTGGTCTCTGACAGTGAAGATAGATAGATAGATAGATAGATAGATAGATAGATAGATAGATAGATAGATAGATAGATAGATAGATAGATAGATAGATAGATAGATACTTTATTAATCCTAAGGGGAAATTCACATACTCCAGCATCAGCATACTGATAAAGAACAATATTAAATTATTAAATTAAAGAGTGATAACAATGCAGGTATACAGACAGACAATAACTTTGTATAATTCTAACGTTTATCCCCCCGGGTTGAATTGAAGAGTCGCATAGTGTGGGGGAGGAACGATCTCCGCAGTCTGTCAGTGGAGCAGGACATTGACAGCAGTCTGTCGCTGAAGCTGCTCCTCTGTCTGCATATGATACTGTTTAGTGGATGCAGTGGATTCTCCATGATTGACAGGAGTCTGCTCAGTGCCTGTCGCTCTGCCACGGAAGTCAAACTGTCCAGCTCCGTGCCTACAATAGAGCCTGCCTTCCTCACCAGTTTGTCCAGGCGTGAGGCGTCCCTCTTTTTTATGGTGCTTCCCCAGCACACCACTGCATAGAAGAGGGCGCTCGCCGCAACCGTCTGATAGAACATCTGCAGCATGTTATTGCAGATGTTGAAGGACGCCAGCCTTCTAAGGAAGTATAGTCGGCTCTGTCCTTTCTTAAACAGAGCATCAGTATTGGCAGTCCAGTCCAATTTATCATCCAGCTGCACTCCCAGGTATTTATAGGTTTGCACCTTCGCACACAGTCACCTCTGATGATCACGGGGTCCATGAGGGGCCTGGTCCTCCTAAAATCCACCACCAGCTCCTTGGTTTTGCTGGTGTTCAGTTGTAGGTGGTTTGAGTCACACCATTTAACAAAGTCATTGATTAAGTTTCTATACTCCTCTTCCTGCCCATTCCTGATGCAGCCCACGATAGCAGTATCGTCAGTGAACTTTTGCACGTGGCAGGACTCCGAGTTGTATTGGAAGTCCGATGTATATAGGCTGAACAGGACCGGAGAAAGTACAGTCCCCTGCGGCACTCCTGTGTTGCTGACCACAATGTCAGACCTGCAGTTCCCAAGACGCACATACTGAGGTCTGTTTGTAAGATAATCCATGATCCATGCCACCAGGTATGAATCTACTCCCATCTCTGTCAGCTTGTCCCTAAGGAGCATAGGTTGGATGGTATTGAAGGTGCTAGAGAAGTCCAGAAACATAATTCTTACAGCACCACTGCCTCTGTCCAAGTGGGAGAGGGAGCGGTGTAGCATGTAGATGATGGCATCCTCCACTCCCAGCTTCTCCTGGTATGCGAACTGCAGAGGGTCGAGGGTGTGGCGGACCTGTGGCCTTAGGTGGTGAAGCAGCGGCCGCTCCATGGTCTTCATCACATGTGACATCAGAGCGACAGGCCGGAAGTCATTCAGCTCACTAGGACGTGATATCTTTGGTCATCACATTATTCACAAGGAACCATTAAGCAACAGGTTTTAAGCAAACTGACAAACTGAGAAGAAGGAGATGAAACAACATAAACTGGCTAGTCGGGCTTGGTCATGTTTTTTCAACAATAAAAACAGCATTTGCTTCTAAAGCACATTTTCATACAGATGCTGTAGCTTAAAGTGCTTAATAATGTGTCAATGAAGAAGTTACATGTAAAGAAAAACAAATGAAATTAGATTAAAATAATAATGAATAAACAGTAAACAAAAGATAATAATGTACACTTTCCATATCAGGGATTTGATGCAAGTTTACTCAAAGAATTTGCCAAAGGTTACCTGTGACTTTAATTTTTTTCTTATTTTGCCTTTATCTCCACCGCCAGCCACATTTCTAAAATGGTCAGGGTGAACGCCTTGAAATGCCTTGGCATAATTCACAGTAATTGATACGTCTCAGTGATTTGTGTTTTTAAATCCTTTGCAGACATATGGTCTCTAATTTTGGCAATATTTTTGCATGAATATTTAACATAAATATTTGAGCCACACTTTTACTTGGAGTCAAATGCTGTATGAAAATGATTTTAAGTGGCCACATACTGAAACTGTGGGTGTAAGACAAGATGCTTTTCAAGTTTATGTCTGGAACACATTAGTATTTAATTTTGCAATGTTTTTACTTTGTTTTGATGTGTTTTTATTTTTTATTTCTTGTTTTTTTTTGTTCCTTTCATAATGTGAATGTGGCACATGATGTCAGAATGGCTTTGCTTGGTAAGATAGCTTTCATATTGCCAGGTTGTTGTAAGTACTGTTTTGTATATTTCTGGTAGTTCACATAATTATTCCAATATTATACTTTGTCTTTATTTTGATGCATTTTGACAAGATTTATTTTTTGACTGCATTTTGTTTTCTTTGTTTGTGCAGTGACATTTGGAGGTACAAAAATCTGCATTTTCCCACAGTGGCTATGCATTAAACAGTGTGTCTCTGTAGTGCAGCTCTTTTCAAATTCAAGTAGGCCCTAGTGCTAGGTTTGTGTTTCTGGTTTCGAATTCATTTTGCTCTTCACTTACGATTAAAATCTTTACCTCGTTTTGGTTTCTATTGCTAATCTTAAGTTCTGACTTCTGGCTTCCACTCTTGCATTGCTTGCCCATATCTCCAATTCACGTTAATCATCTCTTATTTAATCTTTGGACATGTTCTTCTTCATCTTTTCCCACTACTTTATTGGGTCGATGTGCTTGATCAACCTTCTCTATACATCTCGGGCCTGCACCTCCTCCCTAGTCAGATCCCTTTTTTCAGATCTTTTTTTACTTTATCCATCCACTTCTTCTTTGACCTCCTTCGCTCTTTCTGCCTCTGTACTTCCATTCCCATCACTCCTTTGCCCACATATTCATTGTCTCTCCTCATCACATGTCCATACCACCTCAATCTACTTTCTTATATGTCTCTCCCACTTTTGTTGTACCTCTCATTGTTTCATTTCTTATTCTGTCCTTTTTTGTAACTCCACACATCCATCTCAACATTCTCATTTCTGCCACATCCAACTTCTTCTGCACTCCATTTACTACCCATGTCTCAGCTCCATACATCATGGCTGATCTTTTCACTGTCTTAAAAACCTGACCATTACCTGCGCCTTCATTCTTTAATCACACAATACTCCTGATACCCTCAGACATTATTGTGTTCCAATAATAAAGATGTGCAAAATAACATATCAAAAATTTGACTCAGGATAACAAGAAACATCCGTGAGAGAATCCGCACTTTAACAACAAGCAAAAAATAAAAAGAAAATCAATTATGAGACAAATCACTGGTTTTGATCTATGAATCATTTTGTGGTTTTGACTTTCATAATGTCCTAGTAATATGTTGAAGGATTAGTAAAACTCTCTTTAATGTTCCCATCAATCCTAATGCAGAATCATAAAAGAACAACCTTAAAAAAATCTGCTGTTCCTTATGACTTTTGTTCCCTGGGACCTCCTGTTTGATCTACCAAAAATTACAGAAATAACAGAAATACTTCAGGTAAGCAGACTAGATGACAAATGCAGTACAAGATCATCTCAATATATATAAAATCCAACATCTGTCTATCTGTCTATATGTCTTCTTTCGTCGCACCAATTATCATAGTTTGCATGCGGTACCGATTTATTTGCATGAATCCAAGGGAGCAGCAGTGGGCTGAGGGAAGGGGGGTGTGGCCCTCCTCCTCCTCACATGCCAGCCTCCATTTGAGTCGCTCTGCCTCTCGCCACGTGTTGGAGCATACCTTGCCCCCTCTTAGCTAGCGATACCTGTTTGTTCAACAGACATTATCATCTAGAGATTGTTAAGGAGTAACATTTGACATTTTTGAAAGATCAGAGTTACATGTGTTTTAGAGGGTACCCGCTCATTGGCAGAGATATCACGGCCACATACTCTTCTCCCCACACGGTGGACGCTCTCCAGTCAGAGCTGAACACGATCACGTCTGATGTTGGAGTTTGCCTGCTTTCCACTGGCCAGAGATACTTGCCAACTTTTTACATTTTTGACAAAGAGATCAAAGTTACATTCTTGCCCTTGATAGCAAAACCAAAAATATTTAATATCAAAAGACCCTTGGATACGAAAGCTATCAATATAAATTCTTCTCAATACAAATTATTATTTTATATTGTATATTATATTTTTATTTTGTATTTTATAAAGATGTCACAGAAATGGTGAAAAGGGGTGTGAGGCCCCCTAAAAGTCGCACAAAGCAGGCCAAGACGTTCATCAACCTGCACAGATGTTGAGTAGCCTCACCCCTGGGCTGTCAGCTGCCGGATTTCCACAGGAAGGCTGTGACCTTCTAGTCCCAAAAAAGGGGATCTGGTTTAAAAGGTGAAAATTTCTTAAATGTTCAAATAATATACAAAAATACCCTTCAAGGGAGATAGGAGATATTCAAACAAGAATCTTTATAAATGAAGAATTTTATTTTGAATAAAGATTAGAAATACAAGGAGAAATAAGCAAAAAGGAATTTCAAGGAGAACAAGTCCCAATATGATATCCAAAAATCAGTAATCCAAAAACAGAAAAATCAACTGGAAATAATACTTAATAATAATACCTCCAACAAACTCCATGAACCACTGCCGGGACCTTCTCATTCACCTTCACCTGGTCTCAGCAGCTGTGACAGAAGGACTGTCAGAACACTTAAAGACATAGTGCACAAATATCAAAGACTAAAAAACCTAACAGATATAATAATGATGCTCTGTGTAAGAAAGGACAGAGCCGACTATACTTCCTTAGATGTTGGCGTCCTTCAACATCTGCAATAAGATGCTGCAGATGTTCTATCAGACGGTTGTGGCGTGTGCCCTCTTCTACACGGTGGTGTTCTGGGAAAGCAGCATAAAGAAGAGGGACGCCTCACGCCTGGACAAACTGGTGAGGAAGGCAGGCTCTATTGTAGGCACGGAGCTGGACAGTTTGACATCCGTGGCAGAGCGACGGGCGCTCAGCAGGCTCCTGTCAATTATGGAGAATCCACTGCATCCACTGAACAGGATCATCTCCAGACAGAGGAGCAGCTTCAGCGACAGACTGCTGTCACCGTCCTGCTCCACTGACAGACTGAGGAGATCGTTCCTCCCCCAAACTATGCGACTCTTCAATTCCACTCAGGGGGTAAACGTTAAAATTATACAAAGTTATTGTCTCTCTGTATACCTGCATTGTTATCACTTCACTCTTTAATTTAATATTGCTCTTTATCAATATGCTGCTGCTGGAGTATGTGAATTTCCCCTTGGGATTAATAAAGTATCTATCTATCTATCTCTCTATCTATCTACTAATTATGAAAATAATAATTAAAAAATAATAAAAACAGCAATTAAATGGAAAATAAATATAATCTAGGGGGAAAAAACATGGCTGTAACATTACAGGTTTTTTAAGTCATCAGAAATTTGAGGGGAAGTTTAAGGTTACTGAAAGTAGCTAAAAAAGAGTGTGCAGAGAAATTACATCATCTGTTTAACCACATTTGTATAAAACTATCAAATAAGCAGTTGAAACTCCTTGCTACTGTCTGCCACTATGATCTAACATCTGACTGCCCACCTAGTGAAATCAGCTTTGCCGTGCCACCTTTGTACCTCTTCTTCTTTAGCACGCCATCTGGAGCCAGCTTGCAGGATTGTTCCTTGGCACTAGAGACTTGTGTTCTGCTGACGATGACGCTGTGCAGCCTTCCTGTGTCTCAACAGCTGTTTATTTCAAGGCGTTAAATCAGCATTAAAAGTCAAGCAAAGTGCTGTTTTCCTCTAATGTTGCAGGGTTTTGTCCTTCATCATCTGTTCTGAGGTCAGAGTTTGTGGGTTGATAGCTATGGGAATAAAAAGAACCTTTTTCCTAGGAGTATGTAGCCTTTCAAAGTACAGCTAATTTTTTCCCTGCTATTTGGAGAAATAATATTACTGTTACACTTTGTGATAATAACCCAATTATCAGTTTATCCTGTTTTCTTACTTGGTAATCCTTTTGTAGTTTTTTCTTTTTTTCTTTAGTTCCGTTTCTTTTTGGTGTATCAATTATTTGAAAGAATATTTGGATGACAAGACTTTTCTAGGGCCAAGAGCATTATGAGGGCAGCACAAGGATGGCTGAAGTCCTTGATGAGATCTCCAGAGAAGAAACAGAGCCATGCTAGAAGTAGTAGATTTTTTACACTGTCCATTGTTGGAAGGCAAGGCCTGCTATGTTGGATAAAGCCAACATGTTGTAGGTTAAGAGCAGATCAAATACTATAAAAAAAGGTTAAGGTACTAAAGATAATCAATAGGCAATATGAAAAGAAAGGAAAATAAGTGGATTAGGTACAGTAAAGTGTTTCTTCTCTGGTTAGATAATAACAAGGCTTGTAGGGCCAGAAGTGACACAATGGGACATCCGTCTTGGGAACACACAAGAACACGTTTGGGGACAACTCACTAGCAAGTTTATATTAAGTAGCAAGTACAGTCCGCTGCTGCAAAAGCTCCAACAGGGTTTCTTGCTAAAACTCCACTTAGAATTTGTTTCAGTCCATGCAATTGAAATGTTCAAGTTTGCACTGTGTCATTACTGTTCTTGTGTTGGAAAACTGGGCAAAATATCAATGGAAAGGCAGGAGAACAGAAACTGAACAAAAGACTTGACACTGAGAGAAAAGCATGGCATATATTCCCATAGCATACTTACTTATACTTGGCCAGTGTAGAGTTACTAATCAGGCAAATATGCCTGCTTTTGTTTTGTGGAAGGAAACTGAAGATTCTCTGAAAAAATCATGTGAAGATCAGGAGAACATATAAAGTAGACACAGGGAGGAACAAGGCCAGGACGAAAAGTCAGGATACTGTAGCTCTAAAGATACATCAATAACTACTGGGCCAATGGGTGGCCTACATGGCATTCTAAATTATAAAGGTAAAAAAACAAAATAAAAAAAAAATTAATAGAGTTTTAAAATGTAATATGAGGTTGCCTTTGACTCCCAGGAATTACTAAAAATTTATAGACATTGTATATGCTGCAACTGTGACCACTGTAATATACATTCTTTTGGATTTACTGTTGTGGGTTGGAGCCTTTGAGAAAATATTTGTTTTGTTATGTTAAAATATGCACAGCCATTAAAATAGACAAATGACAATTTATCAGGTGAGCACTTGGCAATTAATCAAACTTCACCAAAAGGACATTTTTAATCTCACATTTTACGTAAAACAAATGCTCTGTTTCGTATGGGCTATGCACGAGTAATTGAGACATGCACAAAGACGTTACAGGACAATGCGCAAAACAAATTAAATGCTACTGTACCAGTTTGTTCATTATGGAAAAAGAAAACAATCTAAATCTTTCTGCAATAATTTTGTTCCCATGTCAGTTTTTTGCTGATAGCAACATGTGTGAATTATCTCTGGCTGCGCTCACCAACTGCAAAGACAGGAAACAATAACTTTTTAAATGTCATATCAGATACTTCTCTGCATTACAGCTGAATTGCAGGATGGCACTTGCCAGATAAATTACACTGCCAGTCAAGTTTCATGTATATATGCCTCTTAATAATATGTGACCTATTCAAATATGAGCTTTAGATGTGATTGGCGTAACAATTGTGTGGCACACGAAAAATGAAAGAGCCTTTAAATTGTTAGAGAAACTGGCCTAATCTCTGACTTAGACTTGTGAAAGGCTGCAGCAGCAATCCAGTTCAAAGTGTATGCTTTGTGTAGCACATACATAATGAATACTACAGACAAATTGTATGCATAAACATATATATATTGTGACACGTGAGTCGGTGTCTTGCACCCCAAAGACGAGGCTGAGTCTCAGTACTTTAGCAAAAGCAGCTACAGCATATTGAACTAGAAACAGGATCAGCAAGGTTATTTATTGTATAAATATATTGGATCTACCACTCTACTATACACAGACACAGCAAACAGGCAGAGACGGGGCCAGGTCAGTGGCCAAGTTATAATGTTCCCTGCTTCACCCATCAGGCGACTGGTGCTTTGCACCTGGCAGCGGTCAGCTTATAGTTGTTTCAGTGGCGCTGCGAATCTGTGTTTGCCTCAGCGATGGAAAGGCAACCCTCAACAGACATGGCAGTCGTGCATCTGCGCGTCGTCCTATTGGGGAGGGTCTCAAAAGAGTTCAGAAGTCTCATGATATACATAGAAGTGTATATATATTGTTATGCTTGGATCACAAAGTTGCACAGGAGCACTCAGGGTTTCCAAGAGACAGAAACTTTATTCCAGCACAGGTGGAACAAACACAAGTCTCTTTCAGGAGCAATCTGGCTGCAGAACGGACAACTGTCAAACCGCCTGCCTTGGCACCACCTCTTGGTCAAAAGAACACAAAATCTTCCTCCTCAAAGGAGCGCGGTGGCCCAGGAGCCCCGAATGGATTAGAGGGTGTCTGGGGGAAGAGAGACAAGGCAGTGAGACACTAGGAGAGCCGCGGCATGGTCTTTTTAATGCACAAAGCCCCGCGCGGTACGAAAGCCAGCAGCAGGCTAGCAGCTGATCCCGCAAAGAGGAGATGAAAAGCTGTGCTTGTCTCCCATTAAATCACTGTTTAAGAGGGGGTTCACAATATTTACACTATTATATACTGTATATATCAGTAACAGCGCACTGCATGAAACATGCAGTGAATACACTTGACTTGAGCATTCCTAGTTTTCATACTCTTTCTCTGTAAGTTTAGCATTCATTTGCTCAGATGTTCATGCACTTGCTGCTTCCTGAGCAGATCTTCTTTTCTCCACCCTAGCGGCCCGCTTCTTCTGTTCTTTCGTCGGCATATTTTCGCGTTAAAACTGATTAAATCAGTGTTTGTGTTGCAATTACTTAATACATTTTCTTTAATTTGTCACTTAAGCTGGCACTTAAGTCTTCTATCTGCCTCAAGAATGATTTAAGATTTGAAGAGGTATGGGAAGTGACAGCAAAGGGGGTAAGAATGTGAATGGCGCCCATACGCATGTGCTGCACTGCACTGCTGCCCTACTAATAAAGTATCTATCTATCTATCTATCTATCTATCTATCTATCTATCTATCTATCTATCTATCTATCTATCTATCTATCTATCTATCTATCTATCTATCTATCTACTGGCCTCTGCTGAGAGTTGATTCTATAATAAAATAAAAATAAAAGGAGGAATAACCTTGGAGGTCAATCATCACCCCGAAAGTGGATAGTAGGCATCACGTAGTATATGTGTACCAAATTTCAGGTCAATAGTTCAAACGGTTTGCGAGCTACAGATGATTTAAAATTCTGGACAGACAAATGGACAGCCATTGTAGCGCATTATATATAAAGATACTAGTATGTATACATAATGTGCTCTCCTTTCAGAGCAACATGTTTGTGACAATTGGCGTCACAGGTGTTTGTGATTCCTGAGGTATGTTTCATAGCTTCATGAGATACCTTGGCTTACTTCTACTCTTTGGAGTCTGGAGTTGCCATTGTTCAACATGACAGCTATGCCAATGAAAGCCAAAGATGCCATTTTGAGGCTGAAAACCAAGAATATGACCATTAGAGTCATCGGTAAAACCTTAGGATGACCTTAATCAACTATCTGGAATATCATTAAGAGGAAGGAATGCACTGGTGAACTCGGTAATTGCAAAGGGACTGGTGGGCCAAGGAAGACCTCCAGTGATGATGACAGAAGAATCCTCACAATGGTAACAAAAAAGCCCCAAATGCATTTCCAACAGATAAGAAATAATCCTATGCAGGCAGTTGTGTGTGTGTGTCAAAGACGACTATCTGTAGAAGTCTTCATGAACAGAAATACAGAGGCGCCTTTGCAAGATGCAACCCACTAGTTAGCCACAAAAACAGGATGGCCAGATTATATTTTACGAAAAAGAACTTCTGGAAAAAGGTCTTGTGGACAAATGACACAAAGATGAACCTGCATCAGAGTGACGGCAAGAGCAAAGTATGGAGACAAAAAGTGTCTTGGATTACTTCAGCGTCTAATACTTTATATACAAACTAAATGTTAACTGGTGTGATGTGACCAATGGCTTCACTGTAATTACGGCACATTAAATCTCCTCTTCAGCCAGCATAACTAAACTTCCTTTGGAAGTCAGGGCATATTTGAAGATAAAAAGAAACAATTGACTGAGGTTAAAAGTTTCAGTTTAGATTTTTGTGTGATGATTCCAAGTCAGGGGATATATTTAACGCTACGCGACGCATGAACTTGATCGGGGCCACAGGATCGGAGCTCAACCCTACTGGGGCCCGTGACCACTGCCAGGTGGCACCTGAACAATTGTGGAGCCCTGGATGGCAGCACTTCCACCACACTCTGAAGAGGATCTGGGGCCATCTGGAGTAATTCCGCCACACCTGGGAGTGCTGCCAGAAGCCATTGGGAGCGCAACTGGAGCAATTCCAGGTGCAGTATAAAAGAGGCCACCACACTCCATTCTGGGAGCCAAAATTGAAAGAAAGAAAGAAAGAAAGAAAGAGGAAGGGACTGAGCAATAGTATTGTTGCTGATTTGTGCACTGTGCTGAAAGAAAGCAAAAGAAGAAAATAAAAGTGTGTGCTTTTGGGACTTGGGAGTCTGCGTGTCTGTCGGTGTCTGGGCTGATAGACCACAACGCGTACTTTAAGTAAATCTGGAGGATTCCACCAGGTATCAGACTGAGAGATCATCACGGGGAGAAAACAACGTTAAGTTTCGCTGTGTTGTGAGTTGAGGGGAGAAAGATGTTAAAAATAAAAATTATTTGCATTCTGATGCTGTAGCGAAGGTGCAAAAAAAAAAAAAAAAAAAAAAAAGATGTCAACAGTGACACAGAATATGGTATGTAAGACCTTTATGTATTATATGCGACGCTCATATTGCCTATGCGAGAAATGTATGAAGAAAAGCACCACGAAGACATTCCCATGCCAGCATTTAAGTGTGATGGTTTGTTTCACCACTTCAAACCATTCTTTAAACATTGAAGCACGCACAGTGATCCTGTCAAATGTTGATAGTAAAAAACGATGCTGACGTTACATACCAAAACTTGCACACACACGGCACCCATATGGTACTGCACCTCGCACACACGTCATGTTCATTTCTAACGACATGCTCCGAGGATCTGTCAAAAGAGTGGTGGGAATGCGTGGCAGCCATGATGCATGCTGAGCGTAAAGTATAAACCGGTCTTAAAAGCCAACGAACAAAGAGCCGTCATTTGAGAATTGTATCAAAAGTCAGTAGTTAATAAAAACAATAGGGAGTAAAGCAAGTGTGGCCGGTTACAGGAATTTTTTTTACAATGACAGTAAAAGTTTTCTATTCTATTCTAAATACCAAACAGTAAACAAAGTCACACACATTACTTTTTTTTTCTTTTACAAAGTTACCCTTAAACTTGGAAGTTGATATTTCTGAGGCTTGTAAAGCGTCAAAGGTATGACATCAGGCCACATGACTTCTTTGCCATTTTGTTATGTTGCAACCTTGTGCTAAAATCACATATTAATTTTTTCCCCTCATCAAGCAACACTCAATACCCCAGAATGACAAAGTGAAAAACAGGATCTTACAAATTTCTGAAAATTTAGTAAAATTAAAAAACTAAAATATCACTTTGACACAAGTGTTCAAACCCTACTCTGTTGGGAGCCATTAGAGCCGGGGGTCTTCTTGGGTTTGACACAACAATCTTCATACACCTGCATTAGGGGATTTTCTGCCATTCTTCTCTGTACCTCTGTCAGGTTGGTTTGAGTTTTTTCAGGTTATTTTATTGGGTTCAAGTCCAATCTCTGACTGGGCCACCCAAGGACATTGCCAGAGTTGTCCCCACACATGTCCTGTATTGCCAGCTCAGTCTGGGGTCCAGAGTGCTGTAGAGGGGATTTTCATTAAGGATATCTCTGAACTTTTCTCTGTTGAGTTTTCCCTCCACCCTAACCAGTCTTTGCTGCTGAAACATAACCCCTCTGCACGATGCTGCCACCACCATGTTTCACTGTTGGAATGGCGTTGTACAAGTGAGGAGCAATGCATGGTTAACTTTATATACAAAGTTTAGAATTGAGGCCAAACAGCTCAATATTTGTTTCAACGGACTAGATAACCTTGTTTCACATAGTCTGAGAGTTCTTTAGGTGCCTTTTTGTAAAGTCCAAGCAGGCTTCTATGTGTCATCTGGCCAGTCTGCCTCAAAGCTCAGATCGGTGGAGTGTTGCAGTGATTGTTGTCCTTCTGGGAATTTCTCTCATCTCTGCACAGATTCTCTGGAGCTCAGCCAGGGTGACTATCAGGTTCTTGGTCACCTCTCTTCCAAGGCTTTTCTCCCTCGACTGTTCAGTTTGGACAGGTTTCTGACTCTATGAAGAATCATATTTCAAACTTATTCCATTTAAGGATAATGGAGTACGTTTTGCTCTTGAGAACCTTCAGTGCTGCAGAAATGTGTTGTAGTCTTGTGCAGATCAATGCCTCAACACAATGGTGTCTCTAAGCTCTGCAGTCAATTCCTTCGACATCATGGCTGGGTTTTTGCTCAACTGTGGGACCTTCATTAGACAGGTGTGCACCTTTGCTAATCATGTCTAATCCATTGAATTGACCAGAAGTGGACTCCAAACATCTCAACAATGATTAATAAAACAGGATACCCCTGATCCAAAGCAAAGGGTCTGAATACTTGTCTCAATATGCAATTTCATCTTTTTATTTTTAGTAAATGTGCATACATTTCTAATATCCTGATTTTGCTTTGTCATCCAGAGATATTGAGTGTTGTCTAATAAGTGAAAAATTAAGTTAATGAATTTAGCATAAGGCTGCAACATATGTACATTTAGTCTGCACATGTACAGAGGAGAGATGCTGGGTATATTGGGAAAAGGATGTTAAAGACAGAGCTGCCAGGCAAGAGGAAGGCCTAAGAGAAGGTTTATGGATGTGGTGAGACAGGACATGCAGGTGATGGGTGTGACAGAGCAAGATGGAGAAGACAGGAAGATATGGAACAAGATCATCCACTGAGGTGACCCTTAACAGGAGCAGCCAAAAAATGAAGAAGCATAAGACTGCAACATAGCATAATGAGAAAAAAGAGATGGGATCTGAATACTTTCTGAAGGCACTTTAAGACACCAAACTCCTATGGTGGTTCAACAGCTACATACTCTATACTGTAAGATGCCTGGAGACTAAAGGATATCTTAACGGTACCATCATGCCAGTCTTCTCTTTCATCTCATTTAAAGACGTGCCTCCATGGAGATAACTTCATGATCATCTGTTTAACTTGATTACGATTGCTCAAGCAATGCCATAACAAACCCCTGGTGGGCTATTGGTCCTTCTCTTAGCGCACTCACTCACACACTCATACTCACTCACACTGACTAATTTAACTAACCCACAGGAATACAGGGAACACCATACAAGCCACACACAAACTGGGACTAGACCCGATAACATGGAGGTATGAAGAGAACTAACATGACTTCAATTGCTTTTAATTTATAGGTTTAATAATTCTTTATCACAACATCTCTATAATAGTATGATATGGATCATGGTCAAAGTGGCCCTCAAACAGGGGCTTACTTACCACACACTAGGGGGCTGCCTACTACACTTGTACACTCAATTCATGTTTTTTTTATTCTTTTGCAAAAAGAAAGAATTTAACAAATTCCTATATAAAATTAAAATCATATCACATAGTTATTAAGATACTTAATAGTATTTTGTTAGGTACTGTAATTATTCTTTTGCTACCATTTACTAGAAATGCTTTGTTACAGTAATATTCTTTCTTCTCTCTTTCTGTCTGACATCCTAGCTAAGGGAAAATAACATTAGAATAAAGAAACCCATTTCCCTGACAAAGCTGAACGTATTGACATATACTTCACAAAGAAAGAAGATTTAAGAGGCGAATGGTCAGGCAGGCATGGAGAGTTAATGAAGTGTGGTCTTCGCTATCTATCACCTGTCACATGACTTCTGTCTAGTGACAAAATCAATATCTGAGTGGTCAAAGATGCAACACTGCTTGAATAGGAGGCCTAACCCTAGCCTCCCTGAGAAGTTTAGTGACTTGAGAATACATCAACTCTGGCCTCAGCAGAACAGGTGATTTACTTCAGGACATTTCAGACTTCTTTCTTGCTTGTTTTCTTGTCACCAACTGGCTCCACAACTTCTTAAAGGAAAAGACAATCCAATATAACATAGAAACATTTGTGAACATTTTTTTTATTGAAGAGAAGTAGTAAACTACAAAAAGAAACATGATGCATGAAATCGCAGGATAATTAGATGCAACATGACTTCCCCCCATCAACACCCACCCCTCTATCACAACCCTGTGAGGAACGATATAAACAAAAATGGAGAGAGAGGTTAAAGTGGAGTGTGCAATAGTCCACAAGAAGACTGAAAAAGAAAGGCGACAAGGAGGATAAGTTCCCATCATCACTAGCAACCAGTTAGCTCTTCTCCCACAAGCTTCTAGTTCTCTGATGTTGGAACTAGATGCTCTATTACTTCTCAATGCCAACAGTTCAAGCAGAATTAGGTTATACAATGAAGATCTCCAAGAATCAACAGACATTATACACAGGTGAGCCAAAATGAAGTACCACAGTTCTCAAGGTCATTGTGCGAGGTAGAGGCACTTGAGTGGGCTGGGGTGGGGGTCCTTTGATAGGCGATCTCTTGTGGTTTTCAGTCGGCAACATGCCTTGGTCCAGTGAGCACCATGCTTTAGCTGTTGAAGCATTCTTCAGAAACAACAAATCCATCATCACTATGCAACATGCCTTCCTAAAGCACTTCAGCATTCCGCCTAACAGTGACGTCCCAAATCGGAAAACAATTCTTTGGTGGCTGGCTAAATTTAGTACAACATTAAACAGAAAATCTCCAGGCCGTCCTTGTTTGAAAACATCCAAGCTGTAAGGGTATCAATTTTGCAGTTTCCTAGATGGTCAGCGTGCAAACATGCCTCTGCCTTAAGCATTTCCAACACGTCTTTGAGGAGGATTTTGCATGAGGACCTTAATTTCCATCCATACAAAATAATGGTAGTGAAGGAACTCACTGAGAGAGACTGGGAGAGATGTAGAGAGTTGTGTGAAAACATTCTGCCATCGTCATATGCAGCAATGAGGCACATTTACATTTGAATGGTTGCGTAAATAATCAAACCTTTTGCTATTGGGCTGAAACCAAGCCTCGTGAACTTCATCAGAGACCCCTGCACAGTGAGCGTGTTACAGTTTGATGCGCCATTGCAGAATTTGGCATTGTAGGCCCTTACCTTTTTGGGGAGGGGGGAGCAACGGTCACCGTCACTTCAGAACGTTACATTGAAATGGCAGATAACTTTTGACAGCCACAACTAGAAGAAATGTATGTGGTGGATGCCTGGTTTCAACAGGATGAAGCAACAGCTCATACGGCGCAGAGATCCATGCAAGTTTTGTGAGAGATGTTTCCAGGGAAGCTGATCTCCTTGTGCTGCGATGTCGGGTGCCCTTCATTTTCATCTGATCTCGCTCTGTGTGATTTCTTCTTGTGGGGCTATCTCAAGTCGAAGGTATACACACACCAACCTCAAAACCTTGAAGCCCTCAAGAATGCTATTTGCCACAAAATCACCACTATTCCCCTTGAAATGGCCAAATGAGTCATGCGAGCATTCAGAAATCGTCTCGAGGAGTGTGTCACTAATGATGGCCACCACCTTGAAGACATCATTTTTAAAACACAGTGAAAAGAATCTATTTTGCATACCCACTCTTGTGTCGTAATGAAATTTACTTATCTTGTAGCGTTTTTGTAGAATAAATGTTTGAAATGTGGTACTTCTTTTTGACTCACTTTGTGTTTATATAGAACTTTTTTTTAAACTACTCAGAGAAATTTATTTACAATGACACTGGAAAACCACTTCAACCACCAACAACGCGCAGCATCTATCTGGATGATGTGATGGCATCCATTCATCTGCCAGTACACTCACCACTCATTAGCTATGAGGTTCTGGAGAGGTGAAAGGGGTACTTAGCCAATAAGTGACAGGGGATGAATGACTGGACTTTGTGGGCAATATAGCCAGGGGATTAGGGAACACCTTACTTTTATCGAAGGATGCCTAGGGATCTTTTATGACCCTAGTCCTACATCACTGCACTAACATTCCCATCACTGCACTGGGGCTCTGGGAATCCACACACAGACCACAAGCTAAGTGCCACATGATGGCTTCACCAATGCCATTAGCAAACAAATCTTTTCATAGATGATCTCCCATTCAAGTACTAGTGGGCCATTAGCAAACAAATCTTTTCATAGATGATCTCCCATTCAAGCACTGGTGGGCCAAAACATGCTTAACTTCGGGTTTACCTCTTTTGAAGTCCAGGTGGTATGGATGTTGGACATACCACCAGTAATCTCTTCATAGAGCTGCAACCTCTTTAGAATGTTTGGGGAAAAGAATAAGGAGCTCTTGATGCCTCAAAGCCTGTTCTTTTCTATTTTCAGAAGAAAGGACTAAACAAGTACTCTAGTCAAAAATGTTATTCCTTTACATGTTACTTAATTCATGAGGTATGTAGTGGACAGAATAGAAACATTTCATGGAAAATGGAGATAACATCTTTTGGCAGCATGTAAGCCTATAATGACTAACACTGGAAAACAGCAGACAATATAAAAAGGTCCATGAAAAATGTTACAATACTTATGTCACGTAATCCACATGTCATTTCATCCAGTCATATGCTCACAATATGCAAAAATTCACATTTTCTGAAAACATATTGCCTCATAAATTCCTCCTAAAAATGAAAATAGTCCACAAACAGGAAGTCATGAGATTGAACTTTTCAATTGAAGACCTGTTTCTCCACCTCATTTATTGGTCAAAATCCTGCCTTCAACTTAGAAGCGTGATCCAGTGTGGACACATTTCGTCTTTGTGTACTATCCTGACTTAACAATGCTGTAGCAGAAAATGCAGGTGTTTCGTTAGTGGTGAGCATACAACTGGATGACCAGACATGTGGATAATGCAACATGAGTAACATGAGGTTTTTTCATGGGACATTTTTATATTGTTTGCTATTATCCAGTAATGGTCATCACAGGCTCCCATACTATCAGAAACTTTGTTAACCCTAACCTGAATTCTAATTCTCCATGAAAACATGACAGTACAATTTTTTCTTGGGCATTTCTATATACCACATGAAGTAAGTAACATATAAAAACAAAACTTCATTTTATGGTGGAGTATCCTTTTATAGTATTTGAAAGAGGACACAACCAAGAATTTCTGCAAAAGTGAGAGTGATTCCACCACACCTCTGAAGGTCTGTATGGGAGAGGTATGTCACATACCATAAAAAAGACAATTCAGTTTCAGCTATTATATAAAAAAGAACTTTGCATCTCAATCAAAGGTGATACAACTACAGAGAGTCCCCATTGCAGGGTCTAATGAAGGTGCAAAGCTTGCTTTCAGCATTTCAGGATTGAGTAGCTAATGCTTGGAGAGAATTTAAGACTTGGTTATTAAAAAAAAACAACCCTCCATTACCTGGATGCAGTTCTGATTGTAAAAACTGCCTTTGTTAAATTTTGTTTGCTACAATAAATGCATCCCATGGGTCGGGGATGGTGACCATATTAAAAGAATGGATGTCACGGCTTATTAAATGGGTTTCCCTGGACACCTACAAAAGAAATGAAGAAATTATCTACCAGCTATAAAAATAAATGATTAGATTTTATTTTCTTCTGAAAAAATCATCTTGATCTAAAGCAATAAAAATACAGATAGTTCATATCCCGGGGTCTTAAGGAGGTACAAAGCTCACTTATAGTATTGCAGGATTGAGTAGCTCATGACTGGAGATAGTTATAGACAGGTCATTAAAAAAAAAAGAAAACCTCCATTGCCTGGATGCAGTTCCGATTGTAAAAAATACCTTTGTTAAAATTTTGTTTGCTACAATAACAGTGTCCCCCCAGGGATGGTGACCATATTAAAACTATGGATGTCACAGCTTATTAAACGGGTTCCGCTGAACACCCACAAAAGAAATGAAAAAATTATCTACCAGTTAAAAAAAGAAAAATGATTAAATATATATATATACACACATAAACTGTACATATATATACAGTATACATACATATACATGTATTTTGTTTTTCAGAAAGCTAAAATGCCTGATAAAATTCAAGATCAAAATGTAAAAGTTTATTGATTTTTGAAACTCTATATACAGTACATTAATGTTTGACACAATGAACAGTCTACTCCGATGACTTTGATACCACAGTGCAGTGTGTGGTTCAGGAAAGGTGATGATAATACTTGGAACAATTTTACACATTTTTACAAAAACATCAATGTCATACTACTAAAATTAATAGTTATATTATGCATTGAAACCTACAGAGTTTTATTTTTTAATATCTTTACACTGGAATAATTATAATGCATAAAAATGGTTTTGTCAATGGGATCTACATTAGTGCATGACTTGTTGTACACTGTAATTTAAATTATCTATAATTTTTGTAGACTCTTGCCTGTTCCCTTCAGATATGAAAATTTTTTTTTTTGTGTCTCCTCACTGATATGATTAGTAGTTTTATGTATTGAAAAGAAAAACATAAAACAAGAAAAACTGTTTTGGTAATGAATATGCAAAAATGAATTCAAAGGTATGAAGTTGTTTCTATCGTGCCAAATAACTGTATACTTAAACAATATTTATCACTTTTTACTGCATTTTTCATAATAGGTAATTTCCAAACATACTCATATCTGTTAACTTTTTTTTTCTTCTCTTTGTTGTGATACATTTTGAATAAAAAGCAAATTAAATCAGCTTGACTGATCCACTATATAAATGCACAAAAACTAAGACACCAAAGTTAATATAAAAAAGATGCTCAGGGAATTGAAAAATCTGTTCACATGCCAAACATCCTGTATACATTAAATAAAATATGCTTGGGAGGATTGAATCCCTGGTAAACAAATCACAGATTACAAATTATGCATACACATAACCAGAATTTGAATTAATAAATAAACAACTCAGTTTTATGCATTTCCCTTGATTCAGTGCACTGTTAAGCCATGTTTAAAGGGAAAAGTAGCAGATTGTAAAGGATACTGGACACAATCCTTTGCAGAAATATTTTATATGAATTAAATGGCGTTCAGATTAAGCTAAATGGAAACTCTAAACTTACCCTGCATTATTGTGCTCTTTAATAAGTTGCACCTCATCAAATGTTTTATTGTGTTAGCATTAGAAATGAGCAAACTATTAGAATAATAGATTTGACCGGGAGAAGAAATACACGCCAAAATGTCACTATCAACAATCTGTTCTATTTTACGTCAATCCTAACTTTTTTCTTTTTTTAATTGTATTTGAAGAAAATAACATTCCATTCAATCAAGTCGAACTTATACAACGAAGAAAATAAGAGTACATACAATCAAGTCAAACTTAAAATAGAACTCAACCCCCGTACGAGATAAAGCGAGGAGAGCCAACAGCAAGAGCAAATCTTTAAAAACAACAAAAAAGGGAGAATGATATTTTTCCCAATGTAAATTTAAAATTTTATTAATTAGATCTGGCCATATTTGAAAAATGTTTTAAACAGATCATCTAAGTGAGGATTTGATTTTTTCCCAATTCAAATGGTATAGAAGATCAGTGACCCACTAACTTATAACAGGTGGGTACATTAATCCTAATTTTTAAATATATACTTTTGAGCTCATGGAAATGGGGGAGCTATGCAGAAAAATGAATGTCATTCCTAAATTACTCACTCATTCAATATTTTTGGTAAAGCCCTTAAATTAAAGCTGAATGTCTCCACTTCAAATACATTGTGATTGCTTTATTTCAAATACATTGTGCTGGCGTACAGAGCTAAAATTATGAAAATTGTGTAACTGTCCAAATACTGATGGATCTGATTGTACATCTTGTAAGCTACACACACTCATTGCCAGTCTTCATAACATTTTGAAAATAGACCTCATAAACAAAATGCATAATGTGCTATCTCTGATGTCAGCTTTGCTACTACAAGGGCAATGGTTAATGTTTGTGAAACAGCAACTGTGCACAGTTTGAGATGAGACCAGCCACTACTTTCTCCAGCTTGTCCCATCTAGTTTCACGAACGATAACCATTCTTGCAGCTCTTAAAATTTCTGAAAGTATGTGACAGACTCCTCACAATAATGATTGTCAAGTTTCAGCTGGTATTACAGACTAAAATCTCCTTTACAACAGCCCAAAAGTAGCCTAGTTGAAATGGTTTAGTAGTGGCACGCCATTTGTACCAGTAAACAACATTTCAATACAGATGTGCTTGATACCGGTCATGCTTAGACCCGGGTGTGTTTCCGAGCTAATGTTTACTTTCCTTGTTTGTATCTTCTTTGTGCTATTTTGCAGGAATTTCTGCATTTTTGTTACAATTGCTCTGTTTATTTATTATCTATGCATGATGTGTAATCTTAAAGAGTGTTCCTTGTGTTTTGTGGGTGGAACCCCAAAAGGTTAGGGCCGGATGTCACGACTGAAGGGCCGCCATCAATTGTGAGTATCGATTGTCTGATTTATGATTTTTTTTGCTTCTGGTTTATGGATGTTCTCTTGTGGGTGGAATTTTTAGGCAAACCTTTTTGCTTGATTTTTGACATTTTTTGTACAACTTTTGATTTTTCTAATAAAATCTTATTATAAAGATTATTTGTAGGCTTTTTTGTCATCCGAAAGGATTTTACAGTTTTTCTTTCTCTTGAGGGACATTTTAATATAATTTTGGGACATTTAAGTAGTCTGAATTTTAAAAGCTTGTTCCCTATTTTGGGTTTCTAGAAACTGTTGCCTGGGGTGAGGCCTTACTTCAGCTGGTTTTGTGGATCTTTTACTATTTGCTCGCATTCTTTGCTATTCAACGAGAGTAACACCAGAGTACACTTTTACAGTTTGAGGTTGAGAAAATTTCTCTCCTACACCAAGGTTGCAACTTTACAACATATTTCAACTTACAAAATAGCGATATACCGAACATCGTTTAGTGTAAGCATGTAAGAATTTCACTGTACTCTCTACAGGAGACAACAAGGGGCCTATAAACCTATAAAAGTAAAAACAGAACATACTGGTTACTGCTTGCCTTCAGTGCACTTCCAGCTTTCATGCTAAAGTTAGCTACTTATGAAAAATGACTGGTTTATTGAATGTGTCACAAGTATTATGCAACTAAAAAACATTCAAAATTAAAATTGCATTTTTTTTTTATCTCACGCCAGTTTTTAAATTTTGCCAAATACATATGTATGTTTAATATAGCATCTTATGTAGTAAACACAATAATAAACATCATCCTACACAATGTGCTGCAGATTTGGGTACCAACCACAAAACACACAGAATGGAAACCAATTTAAAGTGACAGTACATAACTACTAAATAACTGACAAGCATAACAGAAATTACATAAAAATATTAAAAATAATTCAAAAATTTAAAAAAACAATAAAACAGAAAATAAACATAAATCAGGGTATAAATCTTGACTGTAAAATAAAAAGATCATCTATAGATTGAGTCACCACAATATCACTTGGAACTTGAAATATCTTTAAAGAAGACTGATGAAAAGCAGTTAATGAAAGAAGGATCGTCATTAGTCCAGGGAACCGCTGTCTGCTAGCAAGGACGATATTGTATTGCACTCCCCATGGAAATGCAACATCAAAAGTCACTTAAAAAAATTGGTGCAGGGCACATGTTGGAAAGATAGACAATTAAATAAAAAAAAAAAGCAGATGAGAAGACGAGCTTCCAGTCTCATAAGTGCTCTAACAGCTGAGATATTTCAAATTTCCGTATCATACAAGGGCTATAGCTGCTAAATTACAAGCATTAACTGTGAGAATATAGTGTTAACACCAGCTGGCATGTGAAAATAAAAACGCAAAATATTTATAGACATAACACTTACCACTTACTCACAGAGGGATTTAACTGTGAGAGGCAGACAAACGTCAGAGGTACTAAAACCCCTCACTAACTTGAAAAGGAAGCAAAATAGAAGACCTTCATGGAGATCAGACTTCCTGCCTGTCTGCAGTCAATATGCGCATCTGCCTGTTTTAACTAAGCTGCTAATGGATACAAACAATGCAGCTAGTAAATCAAATGAGAAATAAGAAAAAAAAACTAATGTGCAAAAGGTCATTCAAAACTGAGCAAACAAAATAGCTATTAAGTAGCAAAAATACACCCAAGAAAAGTAGACTTTAAAAGAAACAGAAGAGCTGCTTACCTTACAGTTCATTCTCCTCCGATATTGTTCTGACTGAAAAAGGCAGCTAGACTACAAAAACACATTGCGTGAGGATTTGGAGAAAGTACAGCATCAAAAAGCAAGCAAAAGTCAAAACTGAAAGTCAAAAGAGAGCAGTCAAAACCAAATCATAAACCAAACCTTACAATCAAAAGGTGGAGCCTTGTTTCAGTAACCAATAGCCATGAGTATCAAGGAAAATAAGTTGGTAGGTTTGGGCCAATCTCGGATACAAGTGACTGTTTTTGAGCAATCTTTATACTGGAGCACCAATGACATCACAATCGCTGGTGCATTACTTAAGAATCACAATGGAAATGGATGACGCAGAAGCCACAAAATAGAGATACCTAGTGTCAAACCAAAATGGCATAAGAAAACACTTTAAATGATAATCAACTTCAAGATGGAACCTTAAAGTAATATTCTGACTACAGAACCCTAACACTAACCCTAATCCTTGGGTTAAGGTCTACCCCCAACCCTTGATCCTTATCTTAATGTTATTGAACATTTGGTCCCTAATGTTAAGTCTTAGGTTTTAATATGTATTACTATCTCTTTTTTTATTTAACCCTAATTTTAATATTCAATTTTTATTTTAAACCTGATTTTAGTTCTTAGAAAAAATGTATATTAAGATCATGATACTATTTATTTATTTATTTACTAGGGGGCTCTACCCCCAGGTTTGGTTAACCGGAAATACAATTTAAAGAGATTGTTATTTTCATTTCATTCATTTTTTATTTTTTGATATTTGCCAGTAATAAAGCTGCAGTGAATGAGTTATTCTCCCTCCCCCCCAGGGCATGCTATGCACCAGCCACTTCACTTCTCTGTCTCTCGCGTTGTGAAGAGGGGGGCTGAACTCACGCTAAGGAGATGCAGTCGCTCCTCCGAAACCCCCTCTTAAACGGTGATACATTGAGAAACAAATACATTTTTTTACTTCCTGTATCCTCGATCAGCTGGCTCGCTGCTGCTTGTGTCATGCTGTGCGATCTGCATGTCGCACAGAACATTGAACATATAAAAGCCTGTACAGCAGCTGTCCTTTTGTCTCACTTCCTTGTCTCATGGGACATTAAAGTGTCTCAGAGTAAATCACATCTCGACCCAAGATTATTTTTATTATAATAGATTAATTTATTTATTGTGCATTTAATCAATGTATTTATTTTTAAAGATAGTATATATCAGAGATCTTTTAAATTAATTTATTAAGGGAAATGGGAGGGGGAATAGCTGTTTTTAGATCCTACTCTTATAACCGGATTTTAACAGAGAAAGGGATATTAATAATCTTTTTTAATATTACGATTTTATGTACATGACAATGATATTTAAAACTTATTTATTTAGTTGGCGAGGCAGCTATGCTGGTATAAGACCTTTGATAAAATTAATTTTAGCGTTTTAGACCATGTGTGACAGAGCATGCCTATAAGGCCATATCCCCTACCTAACCCTAACCCTAACTCTACCCCTTGCCCTTGGGTAATAAAACCCACAAAACAACACAAGGATAAATATCCTAGCCTTGAGAAAATCCAAAAAAATTTATAAAGGAACTCGGATCATAACTGATATTACAAGGAGTCAAAATGGCTACTAAGACTGCATGACTATTTCCAGTGACGTCACACAGTAGCCATGCCCCAGTTGACATCATGGCATAGTGGCAATCTTGTGTGGCTAGAACAACAGAAGATTGGCAGTCAAACAAAACAGTTAAAACCAAAACAATAAAAACAGAGGGTAAAACAGCACAAAATAAGCCAATCTACCTACTGCATGAATATATTATCATGCCTTTGGAGAGAAAGTGGCGAGTCTGGTAGTTTTCCTTTACTTTAAATTTCAGGGAGTTCAAATAGAAAGTGATCGTGTGGATTTCAAATAATTTTTTAATTCTTGAAATTTGGTGCTGTTGTATTTATTTATTTTTACTCTGACACTATTCTTGCTATTATTGCTATTTTCAAATCCCGCTGCTAGAGGCATCTCCCCACAAGTCACTTTAGATGACATCATCAGTGTGACGTTTTATAAGCAGACCCAAATGATTCTCACTTTCCCAGTTTGTGGATATTTAGTGAATACTCTGTGAGACTTTTCTAAACAATTTTCTGGCTTATAACCCAACTCTCTGTTCTTTTGACTCTAAACTTTTAATTTCCTTTTTTGGCTTGACGAAAGACCGGTTTGATTCCTAGTTTTGACACTTGGTTTGTTTGTGACTTTCATCTCATTTCCCAGTTCTTCTTACTTGCTTTCTTCACACCAATTTTAGTGTCAGAACTGCGTTTCTTCGATGTGAGCAGTGACATCCTTCATGTCTTCTACAAATATGTGATACTCAGTGCAATTTTATATGCTGTGGTGTGGTGGGTCAGTAACGTCACTTTAAGAGAGGCCCACCAAATTAACAAGATAATTAAAAGGGCAGGTTCAGTTATTTGATGCATTCTGCATCCCCTGGGGATCTGAGAAATGGAGTGAATTAAAACAAAGAGCCATTATCAACAATGCTGCATATCCTCGCTCTGACACACTAACACTGAGGACATTTAGCCAATTAATCATTCTGAAGTGTCTCAAGAAACAATAATGGGCTCCTTTATACCAACAGCAATATGCCTGCATAATGCCTAACTGGGACTGTGACTGCCAAATTAAAATTATTCTTTAATATTAATTTTTTCTTCCTTTTAAGTCATTCGTGTGTGTGTTCAGGCCATAGTGTGTACATATATCTATTTACATATTTATTTATTAAAACAGCTTATTTATTTAAACATCCATCCATCCATTTTCCAACCCGCTGAATCCGAACACAGCGTCACGGGGGTCTGCTGGAGCCAATCCCAGCCAACACAGGGCACAAGGCAGGAACCAATCCCGGGCAGGGTGCCAACCTACCGCAGATCTATTTAAACAGCTTCTGCATAAAGCCAAATTCTCCCTGAAGATAAATAAAATTCTATCCAAATTCAGCCAAATACGACAGCATCTCCAGAAATTATTGTGAGATACAAGGACACCAGGAGATGTCGCATCAGGCAGGTTTAAAATGAAGGATAGGCAGATCAGAACCGAAAAGATCATTATAGCTAGCAAACAAAACATGAGGGAGAATCAAAAGAGACATCGGGAACAGAAGGAAATCAAAAAAAAAAAAATCAGGAGTGCTCTCCCCTCGACTTTTTCATATACTTAGATATGGGGATGGATATTTGAGGAGTAAACCATAAGACAATGATTATATTATGTAAATTAAAAAAACCATCAATAACAAATCAAATTAATAATATATTGAACAATTATTATAAAATTAAACTTGAATAAATTGGACTCTGCAATTGCATGAATAAAAGGTAAAGTACCACTTCCAGTTAATGGAAATAGCCCAAAACTTGATAGAAATGTACATTTTCTACCTAATACTTGTATGTAAACTTTGGTTGACCTAAGTGAAAGTGTACTTGAGTTACTGTGTTTACATACACACACACAGACATAATTCAAAAACTCAGGGAGGTCTATATTTTTTGACAATTCCAATACTTTCCCTATACTTAATATACGAGAAAGTCAGGGAGGTCTAAAACGTTGAGATTCATCAAAATCTCAACATCGAATTTTTGGACGATTCCAGTACTTTCGTTATACTTTGTATACGAGAAGGTAACGAAACTAACCTTAGCACTAGACAAGCTACTCTAGAAGGTTTTGTGATAGGTTCAATGTCACAGAGCTACTGAATTTTTAGCAGAACTTCCTCATAGGAAATTGAAGAGCTATTTACAGTCACATTAAACCTAACTGAGTGTCACATAAATGGAAGACAGTAACAACAAAATAAAAATTAAACTTTAAATAAATGAAAACTGCTTAAAACCCTACAAAGTAGATTTTGTATTAAAAAAACTGATTTAGCACAATTTACAAGGAGTGATGTTAATTTACTACATTAGCAAATACATCAATGTACATTTAGCAAATTAAATGTTTTTATCAAAGGTTATTTTGGACTCATAGTTGTTAATATAAAGCAATTTTGAACAGTCTCAAAAACAGTTCCCTTCCAAGTGTAATAAATTGAGTGGTTTAAGGATGGCAGTGATATAGATTTCAATTGACAATAACAACAGTAAAACCATAAAAATAATGTCTCCTGCATTTCTACCAAATTCCAGTATTTTTGCTAAATGTTGATCAGTTTTATCATTTCATAGAATCATTCAGTTACAACGTGGTGAATATCTTAGAACTGTAGAATGCAGAATGGTTGTTATATAGCTGCACTAAAAAAATGAGCATTCCAAATAAAATATAATAAAATAAATCTTCTTGTGCCCTGAAAGAAAACTGCAACTGAACTAAATATAAATATAACGATAGTACACTAAAGCATACTTGCATTACTTCTGTTACAAAGTAACATGGCAGTTCAAGGTAAAGGAAAATAAAACTCTGTTAAAATAGATCAAGTCATTAGAAGAAACTTAGCAGTTATCAAATTGTTCCGCTAACTAGATCTGTTTTTTCTTAAAAGGTCTTTTCTGGATCAAAGCTTTTTAGTAGTCTTTAATTAATGTACTTTTTGAACAGTTGGGGCACAGGCAGGTTAAGTGACTTGCTTGGGGATTGCATAGTCATTGCTCATCTACGCTACCACACCCGCCTGTCCTACCGGCTCCGCTGTGCTGTGCAGCTTCTCCACTGCTATCTGTTAAGTATCACTCACTATCATGCTAAAATACTCTCATGACAAACTCCTTCTTATTAAACAGTTTGTCTAGAGCAAATGGTCTGACTGGAACAGCCTAAAAGACGCTGGGATTTTGCGACACCTGAAATATGTACATCGCGGGTCAGGTTGCCACCACCGCCGGGCTGCGAATGAAAAGAACACCAGCGGCATTTTCTCAGGAATACACCGTCCTTCTCCTGGCCCTGGAAATAGAAGTGTCAGTGTGCCGAATTTACAGAGAAAAGCGCTATATAAATGTAAAGAAGTATTATTATTATAGTGAATCAGTGATGGAACTGAACCTGCAAATTTAGGATTTATAGTTCAGTGTCTCAATTACTACATTCCACTCCGCGCCTGGCAGGTGTCTAATGACAGCATGAAGACATTTTTAATAAAAATAGTAAACAATCAGAGAATGATTAGTGACTCTAGTGAAGTCTCGCTTGCTATTCTCTTGGATCTCGGGACTTTGTTTGATAAAATAGACCACAGCATGCTTATCTTCCGCTGAGAGACTTGAGCTGGTCTCTCTGGTACTGCTCTACATCGGCTTCAATCATACATAACAGGGAGACATTATGTTGTCAGCCTTGGAGACTACAGTGTGTCTTTATAAAAAAAAAAAAAAAAAAAAAGCATAGAATTGTTTGTGGAATTCCACAGAGAATTCTATTTTGGGGCTACTATTGCTTTTGTTGTACAGTACGTGGTGCCATCAGATCAAGTAATTTGATACCATAGTGTTGATAAACTGACGACACAAAGCTGTATATTTTTGTTGCTCCGGGAGATACTGGAGCTCTTAGTTTTTCTCCTGAAATGTCTAAATAGCATTGTTTAAGAGGATGTTTGAAATTTCCTGAAATTAAGGGTAGAAAAAGAGCACAATTTTCACACTGGCCCTTTTCTACTGAGAAATAAATACTTTCTCATAAATTGAAATCACCTAGGAATTGGGTCTTATCTTGGGTTTATCCTTAATTCTAAATTATATTACAAACTCCAAATGAATCCGGTGACGAGAGCTCTACTTTTCAACAAAAATATTTCATTAGAAGCTACTGACATGCTGACGCATTGTTCGTTTTTTCTGGCTAGATTGCTGCAATGCTGTACTACTGACAAAATGGACCACAGAAGCAATATCATGATCCCAGCTTTGCTGGCCTGCAACACTGCATTGATTTCATTCATTCTGAGAAACACACAGCCCACCTGCCCTCAAATAAAACTGGTTCATATAAAGAAGTTGAACCTTTCCATTTTGTCAAGACAGTGTTTTGTTTTCACCATGAAAAATACAGCTGTATAGTTTTTACATTAGTGATGTAGCTTCCAAAGTCACTGTTTGTTAGTCGGCATGCATTACTGTCTTCTTCTTGGCTTTGCATTCTATATTAAGTGCCTTCTGTGATTCACCTGACGCTCAGCAGATGTCGCTGCTCTTCTTTTTCCTTACCACATGCACTTGAGAACAAGTCATCCACCTGAAGCTAAGCATATTTAGGCCCAGACAGTACTTGGATGGGAGACCCACCAGGAAAGGCTTGGGCTGTTGCTTGAAGAGGTGTTGGTGAGGCCAGCAGGGGGCACTTACTCTGTGGTCTGAATGTGGATCCCAACACCCCAGTGTAGTGATGGGGACACTGTGCTGTAAAATTGGAGCCACCCTTCAGATGAGACGTAAAATTGAGATCCTGATTCTGTGATCTTTAAAGATCCCTGAGCATGCTTTGTAAAGAGCAGGGTGTATCCCAATGTCCTCACTAAATTGGCCACCACGGCCTAATCATTCTAGCCCCCTACTCATCTCTTGTCTCTAACTAGCTAACTAACTATCTCTCACCCCTTTACCACCCTACAGCTAATGTTTGGTGAGCACACTGGTGCAAAATGGCTGCCGTCGCATCATCCAGATGGATGCTGCACATTAGTGGTGGTTGAAGTGACTTGATAAACGAGCGAGGTCTTGCAATACGAGTAGTATGTTTACGCTTTGTCTGCTGAGTGTCATGCGATCACAATTGAGCTGATGGTTCTTCTCTCTCTCTCTCTCGCTGCGGGATTGTGGGCAATCGTCCCCTATTCTCCGTTTGAGTCAGCGTGCCTCACTCGTATAGTCAACATCTGTATGAGCATATACTGTTTACCACAGCATTGTGACTCTGTGTGTGTGTGTGTGTGTGTGTGTGTGCTGTGACGTGCAAGCCTCCTTCTTGCACCCCAAAACACGAAGCTGAGTCTCAGTACTTTAGCAAAACCAGCTTTATTCAGCTTGAAACAGGAACAGTGCGGTTATTTATTGTAGCGGGATCTGCCACTCTCCTAAACACAGACACAGCAGTCAGGCAGGGTCGTGGCCAAGTAATACTGTGCCCTGCGCATTTATAATGTTCCTTGTTCCTTGTATCACCCATCGACGGCAGGCACTTATAGCATGTCTGCGATCTTTTCGGATTCGCTTTTATGGCGAAATGCTACAATGCTGGGAAGACTGCGATTGCTTTGGGACGTTGTTCCGCGTGTCATCCCGTTGGGTGAGATCCCACAAGAGTTTAGAAACTCACTCACACCAGCTATGATTCTTTTCAAAGGTAAAGTGCAGGCTAATTTGTTTTATGTATTTTTACTTCATATTTTGTACTAATCATTTTTATATGAATAATTTTGGGTTGTGGAACGAATCATCTGAGTTTCCACTATTTCTTATGGGCAAATTCACTTTGATATACGAGTGCTTTGGACTGCGAGCACGTTTCCGAGAACGAATTATGCTCGCAAACCGAGGTTCCACTGTGCTTGATTATGAATTCGGAAGATATATGTATCGTGTCCTGGGGGTATCAATAGACAGGCTTGCAAGGATTGAACATTTATTACAGTAAACTTTTGTGCCCATTAGTAAGACAGATGGCACTGCTCTTCTTTCTTCCATGTCACTTTGCCAATCAATTAACTTTTCCAAGGCCACAGCCTTAATGTTTTTGACCTTACAGAATGTATCAGGTCATAAGTCTTTCCATTATGACCAAGAACAAGTTTTTAGCCCCAGTAGTTCATGAGTACCAGCAAGTTGCTGTGCCACATTTCCTTGATGTGCAGCAGATGCTGGAACTATTATTCTTTTTCTTCCTATCATGTAATTGGCTTCTGAAATGTGCTTCACACTCAGCAGATGTCGCAGCCCTTCATCTTTTTTTTTTCTCTCAATCAGTTTGCCTATCACTTTGCTGTAAGAAACTCAATTGCAGGTCAGAGTCCAGACTTTGTCACCACCTCATTTTTTTTGCATGACCAGTACATATGTGTCATAAGCTTTTGATCAAGACCAAGACTGAGGTTCTAGCCCCAGTAATTTGCAGGAAGTCATGTGAGAGACAGACAGATCTTATCATTTTATATGTATTGGTGCTAAACTAATGAATAAATGTACAGTAAATGGATGCAATAAAGTAAAATATCTACATATGTTTTCTTAATAGGATGTTTAATATCTCCACAGTACATCCTAATATATGATATTTTTGTATTTAGTAAGTGGTATAATCAGGGCCTGTTAAAGCCCATTGAGGCATTCCTTTTGTGATTATTATTCAAGACATAACTGCCAAGTATTTAAATACAAATTCTATGAGTGTCTATAACTGTAATGGAGGGATTCAAGGCATTCATGCACAAGAATTACCTCATTTCGGTATTTTGGTGGTGATATTGAAAAACTTTTCTGTTTCCACACTGACAAGAAGTTTTCAATGTGAAAAGCCAGAAGATGCACATGAAAAAGAAAACGGTTAAACTAGGATATCAGAAATACACAAGCAAAAATCTAAAGCGTGAGAAAAAAAGACAAAGGCAAAAATATGTAGGAAGGTAAAAAACAAAAAAGATAATGAAAAGTAATTTTAGCTAAGGTTTAGTTACGGTGTTGAATCTGTAGTTCAAAGGAACTGAATTTTAGCAGGCTTTTTAACCCATTACATCAATTACTAGCAGATCATGACCTCTACCTCTAACAATGTGAGACGCTGCTCTAATGACAGGCTGATAAAATATTGGCGACTGAAACAAAACAAAATGGTGGCCACAATGGTACAAAAAATTCATAAGAATCATAAGAAATTTGATGAATGAGATGGGACCATTTTGTCCATTAAGCCAATTAGTTTAGTTAATAGATAAGTAAGATATTAATAGGGGGGACGTTCAAAACGTTTTTGCACTTTTTTTAACTGTATTTATTAAGAATTTCAAAAACACTTTTCTACATAGTCATCTTCATTTGAGATGCAATTTTCCCACGTCGTACCAACTTTTTAATGCCCAATTACTACTCATCCCACCTTCACCGTTTCCAACGAAAATATAAAAGTGCGGAAACTTTTTGAGCGTCCCTCATGTCTTACTAATCTAATTCTAATAGCTAAGAGCTAAAATGATACAACTCATAGGAAGGTAGAAAATTGAAAAATAAACATTAGAAATTACTTCTCTGACTAAAACCACCTAAAATGAGTATATGTTCATAAACATAAATCCATAAAACATATTAACAGATGTCATATCACAAAAAAATATCTCATGCATGCAGTGCATCTGATTCTCCCATAAGTTCCTATTTTGGTGCATGATGTCAATGTAGCACCAGAGACAAAAAAGAAAGAGACAAATATATGTGACATTGGGTGTAAAGTTATGGTCCTTGTAAAAGTTAGCTTTTATCACTTTTATTCTCTCAGTCACGATAATAACAAACTAAAATTAATTTCACTGGCTGTTTCAAAATGGTGAAATGAAACTCACTGAGGAGTTTTTTTGGAGTTTAAAAGGGTTTTGGGTGGTATACTAGGAATACTGCTCCCAAAATTCTTGTTCATTTTTCTGTGTTTATCTATATTCTTTTCTTTAGCTGTGTAAAGCATAGAATTGGTAACACACAGGTAAAAACAATTCTACTTATGCCTCTTGTTCATATTGCCATAGAAGAGGGCAGTATGTTGTTTTTTTTAATGTGACATGCTGCATATTCTCCGTATGAGAACACACTAATACACACCGTCATGCCCATTACGGTGTTTTCTCCTCTACACTACACAGAAAGTCACTGCTGTAGAACCCCATTCCCTGCCATGGTTTACAACATTGCAAAACATTCATTGACCTCTGAATGTTTTTGAAGATTCCGTTACAATCAGCACAGAAATGTTGCACCATAAGTTGAACATTGTTACTCTTATGCTACTGAAAACTAGCAGCAAGAAAGATAATTGCCAGAAGAGAGGCCTAGTCAAAAAAACAAAGTTTGGGTTGTAACCATAGGGCACCAAAAGAATCAAATTGTTAAAACCAGGATGTTTCAGCAAAATATCATAGTCAAAAGTACAAAGCGATGGATCAAAACCAGGAAGACTTTCAGAAGGCAAATTACAAACAAATGGTTTATGTTATGTACAATTTCAGATGTGGAAGCAACACTAATTACCAACATTTTACAATCCTGTGTTGCAACATCAAGGTCAAAACCTCTGAGGCCACTCGTGTAATAACAACAAAAGTTCACAAAATATCGTCATCCCAAAACAATGTGGCATGCATCTTTGCTAACTGACACCTATCCAGCTCAATCTGGAAAAGACAGAGTGTCTTACTATCCCAGCTTGTCCATCTATTCAGTGCCAAATTCTGTTCAGCTCAGCTCATTATTACTAACACCCACCAACAAGACAGTACATAACCATTGGGTGGTGATCGATGACCAGATGCTCTTCAAAGACCATGTTGCTACAGTCTCTTGGTCTTGCAGATTCGCTGTATATAAGATCAGACCGTATCTGACAGAGTAACACAGCAGAACTCCTGATCCTGACTTTGGTCTTGTCACAGCTGGACTGCTGTGACTCTCTGCTGGCAGAGGTGCAAGCCTATGTCACTAAGCTGCTGAAGATGATTCAAAATACAGTTGCACATTTGGTGTTCAACCAGCTGAGACAAGCACATGTCACTACATTGACTTCATATAGCAGCACATATAAAGTTTAAATTCTTGATGCTTGCTGTTGTGATGTGAAAGTTTGCATAGATGTTGATAAATATTTTGTATGTCTTTATTTGTAACTTGGGCAAAGCAATGTAATCTTAGTATTTCATTAGTGAAATGCATTCAGGTTTACTCACTAGGACTAAGTCAGGAATCGTGAATTTTATGACAGGGTTGGGGGAATTGCCTCAAATAAGTTTGGCTAATGTTTCTCTGTTGTTTCTCCGTCAACCCCCCAGACTGCCTAACTGCCAAGCTTTACCTTAACATATGGTTTTGGGGGATGGCAGGTGTGAAGGTGTTCTATTCCCCCATTGGTATGAAGTATGACTGTTTGGAATTGGCTTGTATCAGAAGTCTTTAAGTACCATGACACCCTATTGGCTGTAGAGGTTGGACAGAAAACCTATAAATTTGCTTGCTTTGCTCTCTCTCTCTCTCTCTCTCTCTTACCAAATGATGAAGGAGCATCTCACACACCATGAACTGAAAAGGACAACACAATGAAGAGCACAGCTCGGCAGCCATATTGAGACCGGCATGCGGCCTGTTCTGAAGAAAGCTGACCACAAATGATGCCTTAACTAGAGACTGTGGGCTTTTAACCTGAAAAAACAACTCAAAAGTCAAGAAAAAGTTTTGGGGATCGTCCCCTAATATTGCCCTAAGACAATATATGAAATAAAGAGATCAAAGTCTTTGAATTTACAAGAACATTTGACAGTTTTACTTTGAGAAAATGGTGGATTTATACAAAAAGGATTATGGGAACAGGAAATGATTTGCAGGAAGTGACGTTAAGAACAGGAACTGGAAGTAACGTCATCGAGGTGATTCGGAAGTGATGTGATCTGGAAGCGCCGGAAGTGATGTCATTGAGGATGGCCGGAAGTGACGTTGTCACAGCCATTTTTATGTCCGGAAGTGAAGGTAATTACTTTTCTTCTGGTTTTCTGTGGAAAGAAGAGCTCCAGATAAGTACCATGTGACCAACTCATATCTCACGATAGTTCACTCACCTTTAGGCTCTTTGAATACCTCCTAATCGCATGTGTGTGAGAAGACATTTTAAGTAACTAACAAGTCTATGTGCCGCCTGAAACTACACATCACCATTTATCAGGTTGTATGGTTGCCAATATTCACTTGTACTTTGCATATTGTTATTATTTATGAATATTTTTCAATAATGCATCTAAAGTGTAACTTAACTCCTGCTTGTCTTTTACTACATTGAATTGCCTGAGGTTATACAGGTAGAAGGGAAGGTGGGGAGAAGTTATATGGTACAATACTTTAGAAACAGTGGTAAGTCTGTGAGATCTGAGGAATTTTGACAAAGGCTACATATTAATAATACAAAAGGTGAAAGTACAGGAATATATTACTCTACCAAGACAAAACACTTACCTAGAGAGAAGTCAATGTGTCTGCACCTATATATATATATATATATATATATATATATATATATATATATATATATATATATATATATATATATATATATAATATATATATATATATATGTGTGTGTGGAGATATTTAAGAGGTCCTATGGTCCTTCTCGCCCACTCAGGTCTGCCTCTTTTCACATGTGGCTGTTAGGTGGTGGAATGAGCTGCTCACCTCCATTCAACTTCTAACACCTTCAGTTGTGCTTAAGAAACATTTGAAGTGTAACAAGTTTGTATTTTGTTCTGATTTCTTCACTTGTGATCATCAAATTTATAAACTTGTCCTGTATCACTTGTTTCCAAACAATCACACAGACTGATGTTTACTCAGTTAAGTTGTTCTGTTTTGTAAGTTGATTTGGATACATTGTCTGCTAAGCAAATACATGTAAATGTAAAGTAATAGAAAATACACTCATGCTTATTGAATTGGCATATAAAGTTTAACATTCACAGGCCATCCACCCATTCTTTCACTTCTTGGTTGTGGGGAGCCAGAGACTTTCATGGCAGAATGATATAAAAAGCCCTGTGCAGAGAACTCTAGTGCATCACAAAAGTATCTTTTTCAGTCAAATAGATTATTGAGTTTTGTTTTTTTTTTTATTTGAGATTAAAGACAGTATTACATGATGCAGGAAATGCATTGAGTCATAATCTACTGTAGACTTAAAACTCCACCCATAATGACAGTAATAATATATTTTAAAGACTAATTGCTTTATAATTGATTTACATGTAGTAAAAGAGGCGGCACGGTGGCACAGTGGGTAGCGCTGCTGCCTCGCAGTTGAGAGACCTGGGGACCCGGGTTCGCTTCCCGGGTCCTCCCTGCGTGGAGTTTGCATGTTCTCCCCGTGTCTGCGTGGGTTTCCTCCGGGCGCTCCGGTTTGCTCCCACAGTCCAAAGACATGCTGGTTAGGTGGATTGGCGATTCTAAATTGGCCCTAGTGTATGCTTGGCGTTTGTGTGTGTCCTGCGGTGGGTTGGCACCCTGCCCGGGATTGGTTCCTGTCTTGTGCCCTGTGTTGGCTGGGATTGGCTCCAGCAGACCCCCGTGACCCTGTGTTCGGATTCAGCGGGTTGGAAAATGGATGGATGGATGTAGTAAAAGATATCGCCCCTCAACTACACACAGTACACTTTTGTAAAGGCTACAGACTAATTAGTTCTTCCAGGTTTACCTTTCTGATTGCTTTAGCTTGGGCTTATAGTTTTTTTTTTTCTTCTTCTTAAAAATCAAGTGAAGCCTCTGTTCGTTTTCATTTAACTGAATCGATTAAAATTTCATCCACTCAAAAAATGGCATGCAACTCCAAAACATGCAAATGTATGCATAATACTTGAATTTGTCCTTCAGTATGTCTCAAGAAAGCATGGTGAAACACTGAATGACCTTACAAGAAATTGTTTTCACCTCATCATAAGCTAAAATTCCAAAAGACCCTGTACCCGACGCTCTTTGACGATGGCCTTTGCGTCGACTTGCATTTTAATATTTCTGCCTATTTTCCTTGATCATGTGTGGCTGCAGTGCATGAACATTGGCGAATAAATTACAATGCTGTTTGATTATTGCATGTAAGATGCTTCTAATTATAACTCCAGAGGAACGTGACCGGAGATTGCACCAGTTTTAACTCATTTTAATCCAATAATGGCTTCTGTTAATAATTCATTATATTTCCTGTTTGAGGTACAGTTTAAAAGTGATACTATCAAGGAAATGAACATGATTAAATTTCAGTAGCAAGTGCAATGGGCAGCTCTCTGAAGCAAGCAAACAACTTTTTCTCTTCTTGCGGCTTTAAAACATACTGTTATAATTAAAAGCCTCAGCAGGTGTTTATGCCACTTCTGTGGCAACTCATTAATGGCCATTTTATTTTTATGCACAGACTATCAACATTTTCGGAAATTTGGTTTGATTATGCATGATTTGACTTTGTTTTTCACAGTGCACTTTAAATACTTTCTACTTCTCAACCCGTTTAAGTGCAAATTAAAGAATGAAAGGAAAAAAGGCTAGCATCTGCATAAAAGCCTTTGAGTGTAAACAAGGAGACGACCATCATGTCCTGAGTACTCGGCAAACCAAGCTAAATTAGGCTTTGGGAAGAGAAAAAAATAAAAAAAAAACACCACCTGAAATAAATATGAAAAAAAAACCCTAGAGACAAATAAAGTTCGTTCTATCTATCTATCTATCTATCTACAGTGCATCCGGAAAGTATTCACAGCGCATCACTTTTTCCACATTTTGTTATGTTACAGCCTTATTCCAAAATGGATTAAATTCATTTTTTCCTCAGAATTCTACACACAACATCCCATAATGACAACATGAAAAAAGTTTACATTAGGTTTTTGCAAATTTATTAAAAATAAAAAAAACTGAGAAATCCCATGTACATAAGTATTCACAGCCTTTGCTCAATACTTTGTCGATGCACCTTTGGCAGCAATTACAGCCTCAAGTCTTTTTGAATATGATGCCACAAGCTTGGCACACCTATCCTTGGCCAGTTTCGCCCATTCCTCTTTGCAGCACCTCTCAAGCTCCATCAGGTTGGATGGGAAGTGTCGATGCACAGCCATTTTAAGATCTATCCAGAAATGTTCAATCGGATTCAAGTCTGGGCTCTGGCTGGGCCACTCAAGGACATTCACAGAGTTGTCCTGAAGCCACTCCTTTGATATCTTGGCTGTATGCTTAGGGTCGTTGTCCTGCTGAAAGATGAACCGTCGCCCCAGTCTGAGGTCAAGAGCGCTCTGGAGCAGGTTTTCATCCAGGATGTCTCTGTACATTGCTGCATTCATCTTTCCCTTTATCCTAACTAGTCTCCCAGTCCCTGCCGCTGAAAAACATCCCCACAGCATGATGCTGCCACCACCATGCTTCACTGTAGGGATGGTATTGGCCTGGTGATGAGCGGTGCCAGATTTCCTCCAAATGTGATGCCTGGAATTCACACCAAAGAGTTCAATCTTTGTCTCATCAGACCAGAGAATTTTCTTTCTCATGGTCTGAGAGTCCTTCAGGTGCCTTTTGGCAAACTCCAGGTGGGCTGCCATGTGCCTTTTACTAAGGAGTGGCTTCCATCTGGCCACTCTACCATACAGGCCTGATTGGTGGATTGCTGCAGAGATGGTTGTCCTTCTGGAAGGTTCTCCTCTCTCCACAGAGGACCTCTGGAGCTCTGACAGAGTGACCATCAGGTTCTTGGTCACTTCCCTGACTAAGGCCTTTCTCCCCCGATCGCTCAGTTTAGATGGCCGGCCAGCTCTAGGAAGAGTCCTGGTGGTTTTGAACTTCTTCCACTTACGGATGATGGAGGCCATTGTGCTCATTGGGACCTTCAAAGCAGTAGAAATTTTTCTGTAACCTTCCCCAGATTTGTGCCTCGAGACAATCCTGTCTCGGAGGTCAACAGACAATTCCTTTGACTTCATGCTTGGTTTGTGCTCTGACATGAACTGTCAACTGTGGGACCTTATATAGACAGGTGTATGCCTTTCCAAGTCATGTCCAATCAACTGAATTTACCACAGCTGGACTCCAATGAAGTTGCAGAAACATCTCAAGGATGATCAGGGGAAACAGGATGCACCTGAGCTCAATTTTGAGCTTCATGGCAAAGGCTGTGAATACTTATGGACATGTGCTTTCTGAATTTTTTTATTTTTAATAAATTTGCAAAAACCTCAAGTAAACTTTTTTCACGTTGTCATTATGGGGTGTTGTGTGTTGAATTCTGAGGAAAAAAATGAATTTAATCCATTTTGGAATAAGGCTGTAACATAACAAAATGTGGAAAAAGTGATGCGCTGTGAATACTTTCCGGATGCACTCTATCTATCTATCTATCTATCTATCTATCTATCTATCTATCTATCTATCTATCTATCTATCTATGTAAAAGGATTGGGTGCACACCATATATCCCTTTTTGGGGTTTTTTGCATATACAAGAACAAAAAAAAACAAAACAAAAAAGAGCCTAATGAAAGGAAAAATCCATGTTTCACCTTAGCCACAGACTCTCTAGGCCAGGGGTGTTGAACTCTGGGCCTGGAGGGCCGCAGTGGCTGCAGGTTTTCATTCTAACCCTTTTCCTAGTCAGTGACCAGTTTTCACTGCTAATAAACTTCTTTTCCCTTCATTTTAATAGCCCTGTTTTTAAGGATTCAATCTTCTGAATTTTTTCCTTTCTTCATTAAATGACAGCCAAACAGAAATGAGATGTGAAACGAGCCAACAGATGAGCAGCTAAACTGGGATTTCAAACTCCAACCAATTTCACTCCAACCAGTTTCTTAATGAGAAGCCCATTCTTGCTGTTAATTAAACCCGTTATTTAATTCCACGGCTTGTTGCTGCTCTCATTCTGCCACAACAGACATTTCCAAAACTGTTGATTTTTCTGTTTTTTCACAGCATCAAAATGTTTTGGTGACCTGCGAGATCAGCCTCACCGAGACCATCACCTTTATTTATTTTCAGATATTGTGTGATGGGTTGGATGGTCATGTGGTTGTGTTTAGCTGCCAATTAAGGAAAAAGAGACAACTAATGGGCCTGAGTCAAGTTAATTAAAAATAAGGCAAAATAAGTTAATTAGCAGCAAAAACTGGTTACTAATGAAGAAGACAGTTAGAATGAAAACCTGCAGCCACTGCGGCCCACCAGGACCGGAGTTCTGAATAATGAAAACATGTTTACGCTACTTCTGATCAAAGCAAATTGGTATGCACCATTGCTTTTGTAAATTGTCAGGTTAATCTAGGCAGGGTCTGAAGGAGATACAGTATATACTTCTGGGCAGTGGGCGGTGTAGTGAGGGAAGGTCCATTGAGAACACTGTCAAGACCACTCACACAGATCACAGGGGCTCACAGGCAAACGAAGGTACGTGGCTGGCAAGACACAAGGAACATGGACAGCAACACCTACCTCCAGAGAGGAAGAGACAGTTCCACCAGAGAGATGCCAGTTATGGGTCCAGCAAGAGAGGGAAGACTCACAAGAGGACCAAGCGAAGCTAACGGATTAGAAGAGAGGTGTGTCTAGGTCATTGCAGCAACACAAGGAGCCCAGATGTGGAAAAAAGAACACACACTCCATGAGAAAGAGACGCTGACAAGTATTCAACAATTCAGCAAAACTTCTGTTGGGGAAACAAGCGTCCAGCGAACAGAGTGTTTTTGTGGATATTTGGTACACAGCACGCAAACTGGACTTTGCACCAATAAAGGTTATGTCCTGTACTGTTATATTTTAATGGAGGTTTTCGCTCTTGGTATTTTAAAATTCTTGTCTACTTTTAATCTTGGTGTATTTTTATATTGTCTGGTATAATAAAGTTGTTTTCCTGAAATTGCTGCCGTGTCTTTCATTGTGTGTTTACTCACCACCCAATTTAAAGAAAACCGTGTCCTGTTATCTGTAAATTTAAGGAGTTCCCAGTCTTTTAATAAAACTGTCTGTCATAGTCAGATATTTTACAGTAACTGTGTCAAGGTTAGATTATCTATAAATGGGACCTGACACCTGTCACATGTACAGTTATATACAATATACAAAACGTGTATTTGCAGGTATATTTTTGTAATGTTACAATTCCTGAATTCTTACGAAATCTTTTTTCAAAGCCAGAGTGGAATCAAAAATTTTTTGAGTCAAAAACAACATCAGGGGCTTGAAAAACCAGAAAGTACTAAATAAAAAACTTTCAATGCATTGAAACAAGGGTTATAATAGATACACAAGAAACATCAGGGTGAGTGTTGTATCGTCACAAAAATTGATGTCACAAATGAGCGTATCCTGGGGAATTCTGGGAAAGGTCTGCATTGATACACCAAAACTGTAAACCGAATACTGTAGCGGCTAAATTGGAAACAAAACATTGTTGCAATAGAACATGAAAAGAAAGTATACTTAGCATGTGAGACTTCTGAACTCTTTGAGACCCTCCCAAACGGGACGACACACAGAAGCACAATTGCAACGTCTGTCGAAGGTTGCTTGGCTGCCACTGAGGCAACCGCAGATTCGCAGCACCACAGAAACAACTACAAGCTGACAGCTGCCATGTGCAAAGCGCCGGTCACCTGATGAGTGATGCAAGGAACATTAGAACTTGGCCACTGACCTGGCCCCATCTCTGCCTGTTTTCTGTGTCAATGTAGAGTAATGTAGTAGATCCCGTTACAATAAATAACCTTGCTGTTCCTATTTCAAGTGGAATAGAACTGGTTTTGCTAAAAGTACTGAGACTCAGCCTCGTCTTTGAGGTGCAAGACATGTATGTAAAATTAAATACAATGTACAAAACATGCATTTACAAGTATTACTTATTTGTATATACTGTTTTTTTACATTTCAATTTCTGAATTCTTATGATTGACTGTTTAACAACTGTACAACTTGTGGGTTGAATCTGTCCCTGAAACTGCTGGTGACCTGTACTGCTAGAAGGAAGGAGTCAGAAGAGCAGGTTGGCTGAGGTGTTTAATTACATTGTTTGCCTTTTTAAAGGCTATATTTCATTACACAACTTTTCCAGTGATCTTAAGTCACAGATTTCATTTTCGTAATCGTAGCAAGTCGGGACCAGGCATGTCTTCTAACATAGACGGTGTCACAGTCCAACCAGTCTATGATTCTCCCTTAGCATAGTCAAATGTGTTTGATTTTCTCTTAAGTGATAGAGGCTGGTTATATTTGTGTTTGAGAGCTGACAACCAATCATTGTTCCCTTGCAATTACGATACATATACTGTATATTCAATGTGGGTGTTTTGCACCTGGCAAACAGGAGAAAGGCTCATCTATCTGATGGCTGACTGGAGGAATTAGAAAGCAGCCAGATTGACGCTGAATTTGCTGTACCTGTAAACCCTTCCCACAGGCACCATATTATTTATTAACTATTAGAAAAAGGAGTGAGCTTCTGATACACTGGAAATGTGAAATAATGGAAGTCAACATTGTGGTGATATGGGTCCACAGCCTAAGTGCACAGGTGAGAGGCTGCCCACATCCATGATTGTTCCTGGGGCTAATGTGCTGCAGCTGCCATGTTCTCTCTGCATATATAGGGAAGCCCGAGACGGTTAGAGGAAGAGAAAAGAAAGAGAACGAGGAAGAAAGAAATACGGAGGTTGCAGAAGGAAGCAGAAAGTGAGTGAGTGAGTGAGTGAGTGAGTGAGTGAGTGAGTGAGTGAGTGAGTGAGTGAGTGAGTGAGTGAGTGAGTGAGTGAGTGAGTGAGTGAGTGAGCGAGCAAGTGAGAGACAGCGGTTGCAGGAAGCGAGCGAGTGTGAGCAGGCTCGTGGCAGCTGAGCAGACAGCCTGGGTGCCAGGCAGACACCCAGGGCGTAGTAGTTATTGTCGCTCCCGCAGAATTTGTTGCAGGAAGTACAGGAGTGACCGGGAGACGGGTGACTCTCCGCCTGAGGCCGCGGATGGCAGTGAGAGTCAGGATTTGGGAGGCGGTGTCCTCCACGTGAGAGCCTTGGCCGTGGGAGGATGTCCCAAGTCGCTGTCAAGGGGAGCTGAACGGAGCCAAGGATCGGAAAGGCGACTGACAGTAGCAGGAGGAGTAGGCAGAAGGTCAGCTGCATTGAGAGCGTCTCGCCTGTGGCAGGGCCCGCATGGGAGAAGCAGGTGAGACGCTAACACTAACAGGAAAGAAGCACTGGGCTTGTCATTTGTTTTTAAAGACCGCTTCCTGAAGTGCGTTTTAACCTCGTTTTAAAGGATTGTTGTTTCTGAGTATTTTTAACCTCCACATGTTTCTTTTTATGGATTATTTATTTAACGAAGACATTTGAATGCACTACTGCACTTTGTTTAAACATTTGATTTTTCTTTTAATAAAAGCACTTTGCACATTTTTGAACCATCCCCTTGCTCATTGTTATTGCCTCACTGTCTAGCTCATCGGTGACATTAGCGACGCTGTTGGGTTCAAGGGCTTCCTAACAGCCGATGGGAGCGTGGAGCAGAACCCGCATCGTCACAAACATGCAGTTGTTTAACTTGACATCCCCAGCAATTTCTAGTAATTTAAACTGACATACTCCGGTGATGAGATCAGCAATGGTAGTCGCTGAGTTTGACATCCCTTCTAACTAGAAGTTGTGTAATGTGACATCAGCTTAAGGGAAGCGAGGATGTGGCCTGAGGAGAAGGCAGCTTGGTGCTGGTTAAATATTCTGTGCTGCCTTCACCACACAGACAGATAATTAGGACCATTCATAAATCATTCATGACATGTTGATGCTGCATCTCTGTTTGCCTTTCTTTGTAATTAACTCCAGATACGATGTGAAACCGCTGCCTGTTCATTCTGTCACCAGCAATGCCGTACAGTTGCAGTGCTATAGATTGTCATCAATTGTTTGTGCTATTGTGCTTCATTTTTGCATTTACATAGTAACACAGGAATATTTTTACATAAGAACATAATAAGAAATGAGAGAGGACCATTCCAATCAGCGATCTTATTTGGTTAGCTAATAGCTAAGTTGTCATTCATTTAAAAACTGTAAAGGCTTCTTCTTCCACTGCATAATAATTTGTTCATGATTCTCACTAACCTTCATGGGAAGACTTCCTAAGTTTTCAGTTTAGTTTCCCTTATATTTTTCAAGTAAGTATACCATACCATATTAATAGAAACAACTTTCCTAAATAAATTTTCAGAATTTAGTAGAACTGTGTTGGACCCTAACAAAGCTATCTCAGGAGGTTTATTTCCTTTATTCTGTCTGTAAGCCATTTAGTCCAGAAATGCTCTTCTCCACATGTTTCTTTAAAGATTTTATGTAATCTATAAGTACAATCCAGACTTGATTTTTGAGACGAAGGGAAGGTGTTCACGCTTTCATTTACTGAATTGAGTCCTGTAAAAATGTTATAAATGTTGAAGGGCTCGGTCTGCACATCTCAGAGAAACTAAACAAATCATCACTACCATCAGATTTAAAAAGCATAGCAGCGCCTTCACTTCCTCAAATGCTTGAAAAAGTATGGTATGCCAAAACAAATACTGGTGAACTTCTACCACAGCACTATTGGGCCTGTAGTGTCCAGATGTATCACAGTCTGGTATGGAAGCACCACAGCCCAGGTAAAGAGATCACTACAAAGGGTGGTGAAGTGGGTACAGCACACCACTTATTTGCCCGTGTTTCTAAACTGGTTATTTTTCTTTTTTTTTCCTTTTGCAGCTACACTAGGGATTGATAGATTATATTAATGGCACCCTGGGTGGGAAAATTGACTCAGGGTGCAGTACAAAGTCATTATTAGTTTGGCATACATAAAAAAGTGACACTCATTGTACGTCATCAATTCCTCTTCACTTTGTGTTTTCCATTTTTGGGACACAAAGTCTTTGAGTGACATTGGGCAAAAAAAGGGGTGCAATCTGACATATTAATTAATATATACACAGTCTTCTACCAGAAATTTCAAAAAATAAAAGTAGTACAAAAAAACCTGAAATTTAATGTCAACTTGGATGAAGGCTCCACAGCCAAAACATTACGTTTGTTCATTTAATTTATTTATTTTTTTGTCTTGGAATTCATTTTCCTCTCTCACTTTTCTGATATTCCCTTTCTTTAACTCTAAAAAATCTAATTGTTTTTGAGGAACATATAACAAATTGTGGACAAGAAAAGAGAATTCTGCCCCAATAAATTTTATAAACTCCTATTCAGCTAGATCAGTGGTCTCAAACTCCAGTCCTGGAGGGCCCCAATGGCTGCAGGTTTTTATTCTAACCCTTTTCTTAATTAGTGACCTGTTTTTGCTGCTAATTAACTCCTTTTCCTTTCATTTTAATTGAATTATTTCTTAAGATTTGTTCCCCTTAATTTCTTTATCGTTCCTCTGAATTGTTTAATTTCTTTCCTCAATTGGCACCCAAACAGAAATGAAACGTGAAGTGTGTGAGCCAACAGAAGACCAACTAAGTCAGGGCCTCAAACTCCAACCAATTTCACTCCAACTAATTGCTTAATTAGGCACTGAGTCTTGTCATTAATTAAACCCGTTCTTTAATTCCATGGCCTGTTGCTGCTCTCATTGTGCAATAGCAGACATTTCTGAAATTGTTGATTTTTCTCTATTCTAAGAGAACTGGTAAAATGTTTTGGAGACCTGATCAGATCAACATTCCTGACACCTTAATCTTTCTTTATTTTTCACATATTGTATGATGGACACAGTTTGCTGGTCATGTTTTGTCTCATTTTGTATCTCATTATTGTTTGGCTGCTAATTTAGGAAAAATAAACAATTAAGGGGTTTGAGTCAACAAGAGCAAGTCAATTAAAATGAATTCAAAAGAAATTAGTTAGCAGCAAAAACAGTTCGCTAATTAAGAAAAGAGTTAGAATGAAAAGCTGCAGCCACTGCAGCCCTCCAGGGGCCTCATGTATAAACGGTGCGTACGCACAGAAATGTTGCGTACGAACCTTTCCACGCTCAAATCGCGATGTATAAAACCTAAACTTGGCGTAAAGCCACGCACATTTCCACGGTAACTCATACCTTGGCGTACGCAATTTCTCCCCTCGGTTTTGCAGACTGGCGGCACCCAGCGTCAAAGCAGTGCTACTGTTCCTGTGTGACCACCCTTTCTTTCTTAGATCCACATCCACGGCGGCGGCTTTATCAAATACACTGAAATTAACCGCATATCGTTCATAAATTTAATGCATCTGATTGTAATTAACCTGTAACAATATAATGGTCCACAGAATGGTCAAACTACTGTTCCCGTGTGCTCATCCTTTCTTTCTTAGCTCCACATTCCTGACGCGGCTTTATAAATACACTGAAATTAACTGCATATTGTTTATTAGTGTAATGCATCTGATTGTAATTAACCTGTAGCAATATAATGGGCCAGGGAATAGCCATAGTATTCCAAATACCATAACTGCTTTAGCGTTTTTACGTTTACTGCATCTTGTTCTTCTTTTTGCTGTTCCCGTTAAGGGTTGCCACTGCGGATCATCTTTTTCCATATTACTCTCACTGCACCACTCGGAGTATTTATATCACTGTATCTGAGTGTGAATCACAGCAGCAGATGATCGGAAAGAGAATTATCGGTATACAGTTTCAAGTACATACTGTACCTCAACCACGGCAAAAAGCGTCAAAGCCTTTCCTGTACGGACCTCGCGTTTCAGAAACAGTTTCATCCCAATAACTCTAAACGCACTCAATCAGTCCATCAAGTGATCCTTGTAGAACTGTTTGTACTTATAAGTACAATCACCTCACTGTAAACTTGCACTACAGTTAAAATATTGCACAACCTGCGCTACTTTATAAAGCACGTATGATGACAATATCATTTTTAAGATGAAATGCAGCAAAATATGTTGCTTATAGTATACAGGTAAAACTTTAACTTCATTTAAATAATCTGTATTGTTAATAATTAAACATGTGAGGACACGGTGCCGCAGCGTATAGTTCAAGGATAGCTCCTGCCTTGTGCTGTATTCTTGCTGGTGCTGACGCGACACTGGAAGGATAGACGAATAGAATAATTAAACATGTACTACGAAGATATTTCAATGTTCCTTAAAAGTTTTGAAGAATCGGCGTTCTAAGCTTACATATGGCTTAACGTCTATTACAGAGCTGATTGTGTGGCGATTGGAGAAAGAAAAGTATGGACAAGAATTGGAGGTTAGTACGTTTGAAAGAGACAGTACTTCTGTAATAAATTATTTCATCGAAGGTCGCACATGGCACCGCAAGCCTCTTGCGTGAGATATGAACAATCACTGCGCCACCGTGTTCCCATGTTTAATAACACGCTTTCATTCCTATCGTCATGAAAATGATATCACGTATACATCTCAGTATTTTAATTATTCAGAGAGCTGTAATATCTCGAATGTAATGCATTCTGTGTCCTGTCGGAGAAAGAGAAAGAACGGAAGCACGTAGTGATTCACACACATAGAGCACATAGAAGATCAAATACAGAACAAAGACTTTAACATGCTACTTGAGAAACTAGTAAAATAAACGATTTTAAGATGAAGTTTATGATGCTCTACTTTAATGGCAAAATAAACTACGTGATTAAAGTGGAAATTTCGAGATTAAAGTTGACATTTCGTGCTTTTTTCCCACTGTGTGCCTATTTGTTTTTTGTTTGTACACTAATAAGCTTTCATATGACACTCAGACGGTGGGCTACGACTTGCCTTTTCACAGCGACTTTGATATGTGATTTCTTTTTTATTTCGGGCACTGTGCGACTTTGTGAATTTGATCTTTCGAGTTTTTCCGACACTCTGTCACTCGATCAACTTTCTTTTGTTGATTATACCACTGTTTAAACCAACAAATAGTACGTTTTTCCTTTGCCTCCACTTGGTATTCGCTGAAATTCTTATATTTTCCCCTGTGCTTTTCCCATTGTCTTTTCACAGAAGGCTATTTATATTGATTTGCATATTCAAAGAGGCGTAATTCTGGGAGGAGTTGGGGCGGGACAGAAGGCGCGTGCACGTGCGTTACTTTTCACACAAATCGGGATTTATGTAGTGGAAGAACGTGAAAGTATGCGTGCGCACAGATTCTTGCATCTGGATTTTTCTGTGCGTACGCACAATCCCGCTTTTGTGCTTACGCCATGTTATAGTGTGAGTTCTACGCACGGCGTTATACATGAGGCCCCAGGACTGGAGTTTGAGACCAGTGAGCTAGAATATCTAAAATCATATGGACCAGAGAGTCAAAGCTGCTCAGTGTGCGTCTCATTACAACAATACTAGGCCAACTCTTGTGTGTATTGTACCATTTGCTCTGAGAACCACAACTGGTCTCTTGACTGTGGAGCTGCAAACCACATTCCAGGTCTGGATCTCAGCCTTGTGACTCTCCTTACATTGCCACTTCACAATGCCTCAACAATCTGCCATGTCCTTTGCCTTGATGTTTTTACCACCGACCCTGCTTCACACAGCTCACTTGAGGTCAGTGGCAACTCAATCTGCTACAAATTTCCCCACATCCATGAACCCGAAGCTTCACTGGTTTCTGTGCAACCAGGCTAATGGGCCTTAGCAGGAGGGGAAACGGTGGTGGAGCTGCAGAGTTGGCAGTCTCTCAGCTGTCTTCCCACAGCACTCCAAAGTATGGATTTGAACCTCGAGAATTTCCAGCAACTCCTTCTGAAGAGCCAAGAAGGCCATTTTTAGGTCTCCGACGCACTTGGCGCTGTGCAAGGTCAGACTGTAGGTCTTCTCTTTCCACATCTGACATCACTGTAGCATCGGCTCCAAGCATCAATAGATGGGTTCTCCATTCTTTACATGGCTCTTTGAAGCAACTTGCAATCCTTAAAAGGACTGCTTGATTTTTGCCGCACTAGTTGGAAAAGCATGTGACTTTGCAGGCTTGCCAGTTGCACTTATTGGCCCCTTTATTAGGTACACCTGTTCAACTGCTTGTTGACATAAGTATCTAATCAGCCAATCATGTGGTAGCAACTCAATGCATCTGAGCAGCTGCACATTATTAAGATGACATGCTGAAGTACAAACTGAGCATCAGAACGGGGAAGAAAAAGGATTGAAGTGACTTTGAACGTGGCATGGTAGTTGGTGCCAGACAGGCTGGTCTGAGTATTTCAGAAACAGCTGATCTACTGGGATTTTCACAAACAACCATCTCTAGGGTTTACAGAGAATGGTCTGAAAAAGGAAAATATCAGTGAGTGGCAGTTCTCAGAGCGAAAATGCCTTGTTGATGTCAGAGGAGAATAGCCAGACTGTTTCGAGCTGATAGAAAGGCAACAGTAACTCAAATAAGATCTTATTACAACTGAGGTATGCAAAAGAGCAGCTCTGAACACACAACACATCGAACCTTGAAGCAGGTTGGATACAGCAGCAGGAGACCACACCGGGTGACACTCCTGTCAGATAAGAACAGGCAACTGAGGCTACAATTCACACGGGCTCACCAAAATTGGACAAAAGAAGACTGGAAAAACGTTGCCTGGTCTGATGAGTCTTGATTTCTGCTTCAACATTCGGATGGTAGGATCAGAATTTGGCGTCAACAACATGAAAGAATACAATAGATCCATCCTGCCTTGAATCACAAGTTCATGCTACTGGTGGTGTAATGGTGTCTGTGATATTTTCTTGGAACACTTTAAGCCCCTTAGTAACAACTGAGCATCGTTTAAATTCCTCAGCCTATCTGAGTATTGTTGCTGACCATGTCCATCCCTTTATGGCCGCAGTGTCCCCATCTTTTGATGGTTCCTTCCAGCAGGATAACAGGCCACGTCACAAAGCTCAGATCATCTCGGACTGGTTTCTTGAACATGGCAATGAGTTCACTGCATTCAAATGGCCTCCACAGTCACCAGATCTCAATCCAATAGAGCACCTTTGGGATGTGCTGGAATGGGGGATTCACATCATGGATGCGCAGCTGACAAATCTGCAGTAATTGCATGAGGCTATCATGTCACTATGGACCAAAATCCCTGAAGAATGTTTCCAGCACTTTAATGAATCTGTACCATGAAGAATTACAGCAGTTCTGAGTGCAAAAGGGGGTCCAACCCAGTATTAGCAAGGTGTACCTAATAATGTGGCTGGTGAGTGTAAATAGGTGCCCCTGCCTCAGGTGATGTAATGCCAGCCAATACTTGAGTGACTCAATCCCTGGCTGATGCAACTTGTCAGAACCATTGCAAATTTTAAATCTCTTTGAAAATGATTTTCTAACCTGCTTTTAATTACCTTCTACAGTAGTTTTCACAGTAAAGAACTGATGTTAAGGTAATATAAATACCAACACCAACACCAACATTTATTTATATAGCACATTTTCATACAAAACGTAGCTCAAAGTGCTTTACATAATGAAAAAAAGAAAAATAACAGACAAAATAAGAAATTAAAATAAGACAACATTAGTTAACATAGAAAAGGAGTAAGGTCCGATGGCCAGGGTGGACAGAAAAAACAAAAAAAAAACTCCAGAAGGCTGGAGAAAACAGTAAAATCTGTAGGGGTTCCAGGCCACGAGACCACCCAGTCCCCTCTGGACATTCTACCTAACATAAATGAAATAGTCCTCTTTGTAGTTAGGGTTCTCACGGAGTCACTTGATGCTGATGGTCATACAGACGTCTGGCTTTTAATCCATCCATCATTGTTGGAACATCATGGTGCTTTGAGTAGTTGCGCCACCACCAAAAGGACACCGGAAAAGGAAACAGAAGAGAGAGTATGGGTTAGTACAGATGTTAGAGCCACCATGAATAGTTATTATAATGAATTGGATATACAGAGTATCAGGATTTAATTTACAGTGAAGTTATGAGAAGGCCATGTTAAATTAAAATAAATAAAATGAATAGTACATCACCTCCCATAAACGGGGGCTTTTACTTGGAGATTCCATTTTTTGACAATTCACTAATCAATTCTGGGGCACCAGGCATGTATGAAAAAATATGTGCACCCTGGAGATGGTGAACTTTGTGCTGTCTACATGGCTACCAGGAAAGATGCAGACTCCTTTACAAATCCAAACGGAACAAAGCAAATTTGAAATAGGAAACTACAAACGTTTTTAGATACTGATTGTATTATTTTTAGATGGTTTTCATTTGTTCTAGAGTATTAGGTGGGCATTTCCAGCAAAAACAGATTACAGTGACAGGAAATGAGTTTTATTGTACAGTAGACCTAACATTATGAGTTTTTATTTGTTTTTTATTAATATTTAATTTTAATAATACTGTACTAGTTCTCTTCAGTATTGATTCTTGCTCACAGACTGATCTCATCAAATTTTAGAAGATGAGAAAAACTGAGCCAGATGGGTTTGTAGAATGGCAAATGAGGTTAGCAGCAGTAGGAGGACCATTCCCTCCAGAACACTTGAACATTACAGACTTTTCCCAACTTATGATTCAATCTCTACTGGAGTTTTTTTACTACTCTCATAATTTTATATTTCAAGAGCAATACTGCATAGTTTAAACTAAATGATTTATCATAGTGTGAACACAACAGAATAACAATCTAACATGGCCTAATATACAGCCACAGTTTTCCTCAGGCATTGTGGAGGTTATGCTGATTTTACCAAATACTGAATCATGGAAATGATTTGCTTGGCAATTCAGGTTTATTTTTCAAAATGTAGGGATTTTGTTTTGCACTGCAAATAAGTGACTTCATCTGGCTGCTTTGACTCCTACGGGATACTCGCTTAGGATACTGAACAGACAATCTGAGGTGGATTTTGACATATAATGTTCCTGACATAATTACAATAAGTAGCCTGCTGCTGCTGTGCCGTAATTACCTGTGACTTCATGAACCCAGAGCCCAACCACAGATGTCTTAATTTTGTAATAATTCAGGCTTGAGGTGTCATAGATTAAAATAGCTTTAAGCTACAGTTTTGACATTTATACAGAGATTTATATTGTCCATGCTGCGTTTTCCAAATATTACTTCTAATCATCCTCTGAGGAAGCAATATTTTGGATTTACCCACATAATTAAAAGTTCTAGGAGTTTTACCTAGTAATTACAGTCAATGGGTTGAGATGAGCAGGGGCTAGCTTCTGTTGTCACGCCCAGCTGGCTTATAAGAAGAAACTGTCGCTGGGTCACCTGGTTTTATTCGGTGAGAAGGAGACAGAAATAGAGGTTTGCGTCACATGCTATTCTGCCATTCAAGCCTGAAAAGTACTCTGAAAACAGCAACAGGAAGATGCCAGTTGAACTACATTAAACTCGCCAAGGCTTACGTCATCCACTGACTCAAAGGCCTGCATACTTAGTACGCCACAGCACTGAAAATAAAACTGAAGGTGAAGCAGCTTTAAACAAACAACAGAACAGGACCATTAAACAACAAAGCAGGATAAAGAATATGAAGAAAAATACATTTATGAACTTTGAACTTTATCGCTGGGCAACATAGTTGCTAGGAGTTTCTCTTGTTGTTCCATCCATACACTAACAAGGTACACAGATAGACAAATATATAGAAAAGATGGTATAAGACAGACAGACAGGTAGAAGGGGCATGATAGATAGATAGATAGATAGATAGATAGATAGATAGATAGATAGATAGATAGATAGATAGATAGATAGATAGATAGATAGATAGATAGATAGATAGATAGATAGATAGATAGTGTGGCACCCGGCTGGGGTTCATGCCCGGACGGGATGCCCAGGAGGACCGGAGGAGGGCTTGTGCCTCCTCCAAAACACGAGGGGGCGTCCTCCCTGGTTGCTGTGGGGGCCACGGGTACAGAGCTTGAAAGCTCTACCCTGTGGGGGCCTGTGGTCACCGCCAGGGGGCGCTACGATGCCTTGGGAGCCCTGGACCTCAGCACTTCCGCCACACCCGGAAGTGCTGGGAGGAAGAGGATTGGGGACACCCGGAGGACTTCCGGATGCACCGCCAGAGCTTCTGCCACACAGGGGTGTGGCTACAGAAGCTCCTCAGGATGCACCTGGAGTCCATCCGGGACGTATAAGAGGGGCCACCTCCCTCCAGTCAGTGGCAAGAGTCAGGAGGAGAAAGACGGAGCTAAGAGGAGAGGAGTGGAGTATAATAAATGTGTGTGTGGTGAAGCCAACATATCTACCTGTCTGTGTCCGGGCTGTTCCCCACAATAGATAGATAGATAGTGTGGCAAACAGCCAAAGCATACTGGAAGACAGAGAGTGTGTTCAAAGCATTAACCCCCCCAAGGTGCTAAATGGCAGCTCCCCCTGGACTGCAGCGGTGCCTTGGATTCCCACAAGGCTCCATGTGAGTTGGAGTGCAGCACAGGCCTGTTGGGTTCCATGGATGCCTCCAGGGGGTGCTGTAGGGACTGCAAACCCCTACTTTGCTAGCCTTCCACCTCACCCGGAAGTCCTTCAGGACCACGCTAACAGGCCACCTGAAGTACTCCCGGGTGCAACATAATAGAAGCCCACTACCTTCATTCAGGGAGCCAGAGTCGGGAGGAAGGGAGATGAAGCTTGCTGAAGGAGGAGTGGAGGTGGAAAGGGAGACGGGTAGAGAAAGTAAATAAGATAAAGTACTGTGCTTTATTATCTGTGCTTAGTGCTTCATTGTACTGTGCTTTGGTGGGGAATGAAGGAAAAGCATTTCCCACTTGAAGATAAAACCAGTGTGTTGCTGGACTTGTGCCTGTGTCTGTCTGTGTCGGGTTTGGGGAGCTGGTACACTTCCTGGTGGCCACAGTACATAGATCGATAGATAGAACTTAATTTGAAAACTGGGCTTTTTACAAAAGCTCTTTAAATAAATAAATCCATAAGTAGGTAGATAAATGCATATATACACTATCTATACAGCATATATATTGTAACACTAGAGGTCGCTGTCGCTCCTCTAACCCGATAGACAGACATCCAGGACACCATGTAAAAGTACTAAAAGGTATTTTAATTCCTTTCTTTTATAAATAGTGCCTCTAAGCACAACAGCCGCCATACACAGACAAACAAATAAGCACAATAATCACACGCAATTCTCTCCTCCACACCTCTCAGTAAGCATTGTCCACCTCCTCCCAATTCCGGCTCTCTTGCTGGGTTTACAGCAGTCCTTTATATAGTCCTTGACCCAGAAGTGCTTCTGTCCTTCCATCCCCATGACTTGCCAGCACTTCCGGGTCAGATGCAGAACTTGCATCTTCTTTAGCCTGGAAGTTCTTCGGGACTAACGTCCCCGTGACTTTGGAGTACTTCAGGGCTATGCAGAAAATAGAAACTCCCAGGTTTACCTGCAGTGTCTCCTGGCGGCACCCATGTTACCAAGCAGGGCTGTGAAGCCGAACTCCAGATCCCATGGTGCCTTGTGGGAATCCGGGGCATCGCTATGCTGCAGGGAAGCCGCCATCTAGAGTCTTGGGGGAGGCAGTGTCCCAAAGTAGCTGCCTTCCCCCATCCTTCCATCCTTTGGGCATCCCAGCCGGGTTGAGCTGCCATCACAATATATACCCTCACACTATGGTCTGAACACATACCAGAATGAATAAAAAAAGGCAAAAAAACTGAAAAGAAAGAAAACTTCTGTCTTGGCTGTCCCAGTCCCAGTGAGGCATTATGAGGCTTTATACCACTGCTGTTGGTATAAAGAACCCCAGTAACATTTCATGGCATTAAACAATACAATTATACAGTACATGACACCATTACAACATTATATACTTCAAACACAGATATAAAACAATACTATATAGTAAAGTAGAATTGCATTCCTGCCTAGTGATATAGTAGGTAAGTCGTATTGAATTTCCCCTTGGGGATTATTAAAGTATCTATCTATCTATCTATCTATCTATCTATCTATCTATCTATCTATCTATCTATCTATCTATCTATCTATCTATCTATCTATCTATCTATCTATCTATCTATCTATCTATCTAAAAATAAACATAATTTATATTGAAAGGAGGAGAGCAGAAGTCAGAAAGAGACATATGAGTCAGATATTTTTTTTTAACCATAGTGACGATAGTGGGAAAGAAACAGTTTCTATGTCTGGTAGTTCTTGCCTTTAGTGACTGCTAGTGTTTCCTTGATGGTAATAACTGAATGAGTTGGTTACCCAGGTGGGTGTAATCTTAGATTATATTTCCAGCACATTTCCTGACCCGTGATGAATACAGGACCTCAATGGAGTCCAGTTTCAGTCCTACAGTCTTTTCTGGTGTCTGAATAACATGCTACAGTTTATGTTTCAAGTGACCAGAAGATACATTGCCATACCAGATGGAGAAAGTGAGGCTCTATATAAAACTCTACCAGCACTCATTGGGCCATGGTTAAACTTTATAAGTTTATAAGAAAAAACATCCACTGCTGGGCTTTATTTGATAAGAGTAGTTATGTTTTCATCCCATTTCAGACTAAAGAAATTTTAAATGATTCTACTCTGTTGGCAGTGACATGATTTTTAAATAGTGGTGTAGAAGGTGTCCTAAAATCCACAATCATTTCCACTGATTTCAAAGAATTCATATTAAGAGTGTTAAGGGTGCACCAACTGGCTAGCCGATCCACCTCCCTCTGATATGGCACCTCATCCTCGTCTGTGAATATGCCAATCAGGGTGGTGTCAATAGGCAGACTTCAACAGTTTGACAGCTGGTTCACTGTGTTAAAGGATGGGTATACATGGAAATGGTGCTACAAAAGCATCCAGAAAAAACAACAGCAAAAGACTCTGGAACTTTCCCAGAAAAAAATCAGAAAAGCTAATGAGTTAGATAGATAGATAGATAGATAGATAGATAGATAGATAGATAGATAGATAGATAGATAGATAGATAGATAGATAGATAGATAGATAGATAGATAGATAGATAGATAGATAGATAGATAGATAGATAGATAGATAGATAGATAGATAGATAGATACTTTATTAAAAATTCACATTCTCTAGCAGCAGCATACTGATAAAGAAAATATAAAATTAAAGAGTGATAACAATGCAGGTATACAGACAGACAACAACTTTGTATAATGTTAACGTTTACCCCCCTGGGTAGAATTGAAGAGTCGCATAGTTTGGGGGAGGAACGATCTCCTCAGTCTGTCAGTGGAGCAGGACGGTGACAGCAGTCTGTCGCTGAAGCTGCTCCTCTGTCTGGAGATGACACTGTTTAGTGGATTCTTCATTATTGACAGGAGTCTGCTCAGTGCCCATCGCTCTGCCACAGATGTCAAACTGTCCAGCTCCATGCCTACAATAGAGCCTGCCTTCCTCACCAGTTTGTCCAGGCGTGAGGTGTCCCTCTTCTTTATGCTGCCTCCCCAGCATACCACCACTTAGAAGTGGGCACTCGCCACAACCGTCTGATAGAACATCTGCAGCATCTTATTGCAGATATTGAAGGACGCCAGCCTTCTAAGGAAGTATAGTCGTAGAGTTGACAACACTTTTAGGATTCCATTATGACTATCAAGACTGAGTGACTGTGTCCATTGACATCGCCCACCTGCAATATAGCCACACTCACCGCATCATATGGTCATGCCCCATGTCATACTGAATCCCTAGATCAAATGGCTATGGAGTCTACCATCTGTACAGTCCACTGACTGTAACAATACTGTTACAGCTACTAATAAGCTGGATCGTGATAACCAAAATAAAACAAGTTAAAAATGTGTGCATGGCATAACATTCAGGTGCACTTGTGGACTTGATATAAAAGCTGAGGCATTTTACATCTTTTAATTACTTCATTAAAGTAACCAATTAGACTAAGTAGACTCATTGATACAAAAACATTCAATAAACAAAAATGTGATAAACTCTAGGATGAAGTAACGAAAAAAATGTATTAATTTAGTTGCTGAAAGCACCAGAATTTTAAGCTATGGGTAAATTTACTATTGGATTGTTATTTAGTATCTACGTCTGTCTTGCAGCTCTCTCAAGTATTTTGTGGGTTTATCCCCAAGAGGCAGGGCCTTCTATTCGTCACAGTTAAGGAACCGAAACAACCCCATAAAGGAAGTCCAGTGTGGTTCATTTCGATTGAACTTTTTTGGCTTTAGGTGCTTCTTGTGAGTACTGGGATTTTGTTGGATTTTTGCTCTGGTACTACAGTTTCTTGGATTATTCATGAGGATTTCAGTTTGGTTCTTGTTTTCATTGGATTGCCTTTTAAGGCAATTTCTTTTTGATTATTTTTTTGCTCCTATATGCTTTTTGTTTATATATATTCCTATTTCTGCCAGGAGGTCCTGCTTTTATAAAGATTTCTCGTGACAGGCAGTGTGACAGAGTGACTTTGGACTTCAAAGCCTGAGGTTGTGGGCTGAAATTCTTCTACAAACACTGTGAGACCATGAGCAAGTCATTTCACCTGCCAGTGCTCTAACTGAAAAAAACACACAAATTGTAATCAGTTCTAATATAATATATCGTAAGTCACCTTGGATAAAGACATGCTGTCAAATAAACGAACCACACACCGTGGCGCAACGTTAGGGGCATCGCCTCTGACGCTGACGTCCGAGGTTTGATTCCCGAGAGGGAGTGCAGTGGAGTGTGTACACCTGATGAGCCCAGAATGAGGGCGAAACACGTGTCGTGTACTCTTTGCATTTATTTGACAGTAAACTATTGCAACCATTCTATGATCTGCTCTTCACAAAACTGAGGGCACCGTGGCGTATGTTAGCAGATTGCTGGCCAACCACAAAGCGTTACCTGGTAGGTAACCACCCACACTATCAGATTGTGACACAGACTTCGAATGCCGTGAATGTAATTACCCCGATCTACATGCTGTCAAATAAACGAACCACACGCCGTGGCGCAACGTTAGGGGCATCGCCTCTGACGCTGACGTCCGAGGTTCGATTCCCGAGAGGAAGTGCAGTGGAGTGTGTACACCTGATGAGCCCAGAATGAGGGCGAAACACGTGTCGTGTACTCTTTGCATTTATTTGACAGTAAACTATTGCAACCATATATATATATATATATATATATATATATATATATATATAATATTTCTCTATATATAATCTTCATTTGGATCTTGATCTTTTTTTGTCCGCAAATGAATTAGAAGAAGAAGCACTAGATGGCAGTAGAGAGACAGCTAAAACATAGGCATTGCATTAAGAATCTCCTCCAGGCTTATACTACTGAAGACTGTACTACTCCAGTCACACCTCAAAACACAGACATTCAAACTAAACAAATTGTTGTGCTTTAAATTAACTAATCTTTATATATAATCTTTATTTGGATCTTGATCTTTGTTTGTCCGCAAATTCCACGCATGCGTAGACCACCTTCCAGTTTAGTACGTTGTTGTTACTCACGGATGTCAACAATGTGCCGGAATAACGAAAGGGGTGGTGGACAGTGTTACGCTGGTTAGCTCCTGAGGCCTGGTTAGAGAATGAGATTGCCGAAGATAAAAGGTACGTGCCCTCGTAACATATGAATGAAAGAAAGACAGTGGGTAAAATGAATGACAACGTAACAGCACGTTCCGGAAATTATTATTGTTACGTTGTAGCCGGCGAGTGCTGCGCGTCTCACAGTTGTACCGTGGCTTGCTCACATGTCAGTGAAGTGATCCCTATTTATGCTTTAAAGAGCCTGGATACCTATGTGTACCCCTTTTATAACCATTGCTCCGTGTATATTGCCTTACTCTTTAGATTGCCACAAAGCAACCTGCGAGATTGGAGAAAGGTTGAGAAGAGATCGTGAGAGGAAACGACAGCGTCGTGAAATCGAGACGGACTGTGAACAGAGAGAAGCAGAAATGCTCCTACACCACCACATAATTACTATTCGGACAGTGATTCCGAGTAGGCCGTTCCTATCGAATCAATGTCCAAGGGTTTTGTTTTGTAATTTTGTTTCCCATATAAAAAATCATAATGCTGTGCGACGAAGGGCCCAGTTCACGACTGTCAGCCGCGTTTAAACAGGGAGCCCTTCACAGACAACTTTAACACACGCAACATAGTTGGGCGCACATGGCTAGTATATATATATATACATAGATAGATAGATTTTTATTGCCTTTGTCACTTTTACAAAGGAACAACAAAATTGGAGGTGCAATCGACTGTGTGAGGCATAAGAGTTAAAAAGACAAGAAGAGAAAACATAATAACAAACCAAATAATAATAAAAGTACTTTACAAAATATACAAATTGCACTTGTTATATATACAAATTGCACTGATTAAATGTACAAATTCCACTGGTTGACTTAAGGTCTATATTGCACATTGGGAGAATGATATGGAGCAGTTTTATTCTGAGTTCAGGGCCATGATTGCTTTTGGATAAAAGCTGTTTTTAAGGCGGTTTGTCCTGTTTTCATTGCTCTGTATCTGTTGCACGATGGCAAAAGCTGGAAGAGGCAATGACCGGGATGTGATGAATCCTGTGACATGTCTGTTGCTTTTTTGTGGCATCGGGAGGTGTAGATTTGTTCCAGAGTGCGGAGAGTACAACCAATTGTTCTCTCCGCTGTCCTGAAAACCTTGTGGAGCGCTTTCCTTTCTGAGGAAGTGCAGCTGCCGCACCACACACACGTACGTGAGCACACTCTCGATGGAACAGTGATAAAAGACAAGGAGCAGATTTTTGGGGAGATGGTTCTTTCTGAGGATTCTCAGAAAATAGTCTCTGCTGCGCCTTCTTCTGCAGCTCCTTGGTGTTGGCACTCCACGTCAGGTCATCCTCCAGCTTAATGCCCAGAAAACTGAACACCGGGACCCTCTCCACACAAGCCCCGCCAATGACGAGTGGCTGGATGTCAGTTTTGTTTTTTCTAAAGTCAATAACAAGCTCCTTCGTTTTTGTGATGTTGAGGAGCAGGTTATTGACTCTGCACCACTCTGACAGCTCAACCTCCTTGCCCGAGATGAGTCCAACCATCGCTGTGTCATCCGCAAACTTTATGATCTTGTTGCTATGGCAAATGGGGACACAGTCATATGTGTATATGGTGTAGAGGAGCGGGCTGAGCACACAACCCTGCAGCATCCCGGTGTTGAGGCTGAAAGCAGTGGATATGTGGGGACCCAGCCTGACCCTCTGGAAGCAACCAGACAGGAAGTCCAGTATCCAACTACGGCTGAGTGATGGAAATACCAGATCTGCCAGTTTGGACACCAGTCATTGTGGAAGGATGGTGTTAAACGGCGAGCTGAAGTCCACAAAGAGCAGTCTGGCGTAACTCCCCTGCTGCTCCAGGTGGGTCAGGGCAGCATAAAGGGCTGTGGCCACAGTGTCCTCCGGATCTCTTTGCTTTGTAAGCAAATTGAAATGAGTCCAGGTCTGCTGGCAGGCAGACAATGATGTGACTCCGCACCAGTTTCTCAAAGCAGTTCATGATGACAGATGTGAGTCCCACTGGGTAGAAATCATTCAGACTGTTCATGATAGATTTTTTCGGCAGCGGAACAATGATGGAGGACTTGAGGCAGGATGGGACAGTGGCCTGGGACAGGGACTGGTTGATAATCCTAGTGAAGATTCCGGCCAGTTGATCCGCACAGTCTTTCAGCACCCATCCAGCCACACCGTCGGGTCCTGCAGCCTTCCTCGGGTTCACCCTCCTCATCACCCGCCTCACCTCACACTCTTCCACTGTGAGTATGTTGCTGTTGTGAACAGGTGGCTGTGATGGAGGTGCTGTTGGTGTTGCCCAGGGAGAACCCGGTGTCCGTGCAATGTTGTCCAGAATGTTGTGGACGCGGAGAAACTCAGAGGTCGAGCAACACTCGCTCCGTAAGCTGATAGATAAAATATCCTCCCGGCTATACATGTACTTATCCAGGCAGGGTGGAAAAACCAAACTCTGAGTCAGAGAGAACACAGCTGCAGCAACTAAGCGCGCCGCCATTATACCTCTGCACCTATATACCACCATATACACCTCTACAGTCTAGTCAACGGCACCTTGACTGCCATTAGTTATCGGGATGAAATCCTTGGACCCATTGTCAAACCCTATGCTGGTGCAGAGGGTCCTGGGTTCCTCCTGGTGCGCGACAATGCCCGGCCTCATGTGGCGAGAGTATGCAGGCAGTTCCTGGAGGATGAAGGAATTGATACCTTTGATTGGCCCACACGCTTACTTGCCTGACCGGTCCATCCAACGCCACCAGGTTACACCTCAGACTGTCCAGGAGCTCAGTGATGCCCTGGTCCAGAGCTGGGAGGAGATCCCCCAGGACACCATCCATCATCTCATTAGGAGCATGCCTCCCTGACGTTGTCTGGCATGCATACAAGCACGTGGGGGCCATACAATCTACTGAGTATGATTTTGAGCTGCTGCAAAGAAATTTCAGCAAATAAACTAGCCTGCCTGCCGCATCATTTTTTCACTTTGATTTTTAGGGTGTCTTTGAATTCAGCCCTCTGTAGGTTGATAATTTTCATTTCCATCAAAAGATGTGGCATCCCTTCATTGCTAACACTTTACCTGTCCATATCAGTAGAGATATTCAGCAGGATCTTTTTCCCATTGAGATCTGATGCGTTTTCAAGGTGTTCCTTTACTTTAATTTTTTTGTTCAGCAGAATATGTATATATATATATATATATATATATATATTGTGGCACGCGGCTCGGGGTGGCACCCGGCCGGGACGCCCAGGAAGACAGGAGGAAGGCTCATGCCTCCTCCAGACCACGAGGGGGCGACCACCCTGGTTCCTTTGGGGGCCACGGGTACAGAGCTGGGAAGCTGTAGGGACCCGTGGTCACCGCCAGGGGGCGCCTCCATGCCTGGAGAACTCTGGACCCCAGCACTTCCGCCACACCAGGAAGTGCTGGGGGGAAGACGAGTGGGGACACCCGGAGTGCTTCCGCGTACGCAGCCGGCACTTCCACCACACTGGGGCGTGTTCGTGGGAGATTGCCGGAACACACCTGGAGCACATCCGGGTGCTAAAAAAAGGGGCCGCCTCCCTTCACAATGAGGCTGGAGTCGGGAGAGCAGTTGGACAAGGTCTCAGGTGGAGACACGTAGGCGGCCTGAAGAGTGAGGCATAGTGGTTTGGCCTGGACTTTGGAGAGTCTGTGGGTTGTGGAGCACTGAACTGTGTAAATAGACTTGTAAATAAACATGTGTTGGGTGACAAAAATGATGTCTGCCTGTCTGTGTCCGAGCTGTTCCCCACAATATGTATATATATATATATATATATATATATATATATATATATATATATATATACTGTATATATATCCATCCATCCATCCATTTTCCAACCCGCTGAATCCGAACACAGGGTCACGGGGGTCTGCTGGAGCCAATCCCAGCCAACACAGGGCACAAGGCAGGAAACAATCCCGGGCAGGGTGCCAACCCACCGCAGGACACACACAAACACACCCACACACCAAGCACACACTAGGGCCAATTTAGAATCACCAATCCACCTAACCAGCATGTCTTTGGACTGTGGGAGGAAACCGGAGCGCCCGGAGGAAACCCACGCAGACACGGGGAGAACATGCAAACTCCACGCAGGGAGGACCCGGGAATCGAACCCAGGTCCCCAGATCTCCCAACTGCGAGGCAGCAGCGCTAACCACTGCGCCACCGTGCCGCCCGGTATATATATATATATATATATATATATATATATATATATATATATATATATATATATATACAGTGGAACCTCGAGATACGATCACCTCTGTATACGAGAAATTCAAAATACGAGGAAAGTATGAGCGAAAAATTCAGATCTAAATGCGAGCATTGGTTCACGTAACGAGCCACAAGCCAGGCTGTGGGTATAGCTCGCGGCTTAGCGAGGGGGCATGGTAGCAGTTGCGAGCCGCGATCTGCGGTGTCTGCGTTTCTCACTTAAGTGCACAGGTGGGAAACTGCCCACATCCATGATTGTTCCTGTGGCTGATGGGCTGCAGCTGCCATGTCCTCCCTGCATATATAGAGAAGCGCGAGCCGGTTAAGGGGGAGAAGAAGTAAGAGAGAGAGAGAGAGAGAGAGGGGGCAGGCAGTAAGGAAGGAAGGAAGTCGGTGCAGGACAGCGAGCGAGCGACCGCAGGCTCGTGTGTAGCTGAACAGGCGAGCCAAACAGCTGAAGCAGGACGGTGTAGAGAAGGTCAGCTGCATTAAGACTGTCTCGCCTGTTGCAGAGCCCGCAGGTGAGACGCTAACAGAGAAGAAGCACCGGGGATTGTCATCTGTTTTTTAAAGACTGCTTCTTGTTGACGTTTTAACCTCGTGTTAAAGGATTGTTATTCTTGTGTATTTTAAACCTCCACTTCACAACTGTTTTAAGGATTATTTATTTAAAGATTTATTGAATGCTCTACTGCACTTTGGACACCTGTTTTGATTCTTTTAATAATCAGTTATATTATTTACCAGTGTTATTTATTAAAGGTAGACTACAGTATATATAATTTATCAGTGTTATTTGTTAGGAAAATTGATTTTTATGTTAATATATTTGGGGTGCAGAACGGATTAACTGGATTTCCATTATTTTCAATGGGGAAGTTTGTTCTAGATACGAGAAATTCGCTATACAAGCTCAGTGCTGGAACGAATTAAACTCGTATCTAGAGGTTCCACTGTATATATATATATATATATATAGTGAGGTTTCTGAACTCTTTTGAGAAACGGGAAGTGCATCCCGAAGTATGATTGTCGTGTCTGTGGATGATTGCTTGTCCATTGCTGGGGGAACCGCAGGCTCACAGTGATGCAGCGGAAAGCAGAGGAAGCAAATCTGAGCTAAGCGCGATTGCATTATAAGCGGCTGTCGTCTATGGGTGATGCAATGAATATTATAAATGCAGGGAACAGGATTACTTGGCCATTAACCTGGCCATGACCCTGTCTGATTGCTGTGTCTGTGTATAGGAGATGGGTAGATCCCACTACAATAAATAACCCTGCTGTTCCTGTTTTAAGCTGAATAAAAGAACTATTTTCAGCTTTCACATAGTTTTATCCACTTTCAGGTTTTTTGGTTACCCCTTTTTGGATAATCCTTCCTTTGTTCTATTGTGTGAACCTTCAATAAAACTTTCTCTATTAAAAGAACTTGGCTTTATTTGTTAGTCTGAGGTTTGATGGCTTTCCCTCATCCCCTTTTCTTGGAATCACTTTCATCTTAAAACCTTTGCTCCATTTTTGGGCCTGGAAGCCTGCAACTAGATTTTCGGGCTAGACTGCATGAGGAGCTAAGGTCTTCTCTTTTGAACCACACTGGTGTGACTTTTCCTATTTGAGACTGGTGGTCTTGTTTTACGATTTTCAGTTGGCAGGATTATAACTAAAACATTTCAGATTTTTACATGATTTTAATTGTCATCACCACTGAAGATAACTTTACTGCTACCATAAAGCAGTGAACCTGGTGAGTAGTTTGTTATGTTTTGGTGTCAAAAGGAAACTCTATCATATCAAAGGACTAAATATATACCACAAGAACACCCGCTACATCAGCACAGATCCATGATCATACTGGGATATCCTGCCATCAACATGAATCTGCAGGAGCCAGAATTAATTAAATCACACCATGTTTATCATTCCTCAAGTGACCCACCTTGGAACAAGATTAAGGGAAGTGCTCTATGGGATTAAAAAAAATCCACTTAAGACAACAGATGGAAGAAAGGAGTTTAGGAAAGAAATATTTTTTGTCTGATGAAAATCAAAAATCAGGGGAACAAGGCTCAGGGGACCAGCAGGTGCAATATGGAGGACTGTACTAAGATTTTCCCAGGATATTTTACAGCATGCCCTGATACCAAAAATAAAACTGAAGACAGTGTATAATATATTGTTTCCTTCCAGTGCTCACTAAGTCTAGTGTTTGGTGATAAGTAATTGCACAGACTCCATTTTTAGTATTATTTTTGGATAATGGGTCTTTTCATGGACACAGTAGATAGATAGATCTCCAAGAATATTTTCAGCAGGTAAGACATGGATGTTGGGTCAGTGTTTAGCGTGCATTTCTGTTCCAGTAGCATTGGGCCCATCTAAAAGCTGAACAAAACAAGGTTTACAGATATTGTTAATAATAAAATGTGTCCCAGAGCACAGTGGAACTTTGAGTCGGCTAAAGTTTCACCTTCCAACAGGAATTGAACCTAACTGAACATTTCTAGAGAGATCTGAAGATTGCGGTCCACTGATGGTCTCCTTCCACTCTCACCAGTTTTGGAATAACCTGCAGGGAAAGAATGGCAGAAAATCAATAAATCCAAGGTTTGTGGAGCTTAGTGCACCAAACCCAAGAAAACTCCAGGCTGGAATTGCTGGGAAAGGGGCTTCATTTAAGTACTGAGTAAATGGTCAGAGTAGTGGTATCAGTGGGATGCTTCATTTTCATTATATTTAATAAATTTGCAAAAATTTCTAAAATGCTGTTTTCACTTTGTCATTTCACGGTATTGAGCTTTGTTTGATGAGTTTAAAAAAATGAATTGATTTTAGCACAATATAACAAAATGTGTAAAAGGTGAAGGTCTGAATACTTTCTGAATGTACTGTAATATAATGCCTTTATCATATATAGTCAGCCTTCATTCTGCTAGGCATGACAGGGTTCGAAAAAAGAAGAGCAATCAGAACCGTCACAGAAACTGCCTCAGGATGGCTCTGGGTAAAGAGAACCAATCTGTGGACTATAGCTACTGGGATGCAAATCAGGGACTGATCATCCCTGGCTGGGTCACCTGGGTGAGGGTGTCTGATGCGAGACATGAAACACCCAATGACCCCAGAATACACCACTGAAGATCCATCCCTGGGCATCTGCAGAATGTATTTCAATATTCAGACATAGAGACCATTGGACCCATCTTAATGGCTCATCAATTTTATCCGCCTGTAGTTACTACAGTCCTGCACATCCCCCTTATTCTTAAATATCGGCACCAGTACACTTCTCCACTCCTCAGGCATCCCCTCACTTTCCAAGATTCCATTAAACAATCTGGTTAAAAACTCCACTGCCATCTCTCCTAAACACCTCCATGCTTCCACAGGTACAGTATGTCATCTGGACCAATGGCCTTTCCATTCTTCATCAGCTCCATAGCTGCCCTTACTTCCTCCTTGGTAATGCGTTTCACTTCCTGATTCACTATCTCCACATCATCCAACCTCTTCTCTCTCTCGTTCTCTTCATTCATAAGCCTTTTAAATACTGTTTCCATCTGCTCAACACACTCTCCTCGCTTGTGAGTACATTTCCATCTTTATCCTTTATCACCTTAACCTGCTTCATATCTTTCCCAGCTCGGTCCCTTTGTCTAGCCAATCGGTACAGGTCCTTTTCTCCCTCCTTAGTGTCCAACCTCTCATACAACTCATCATACGCCTTTTCCTTAGCCTTCGCCACCTCTCTCTTCACCTTGCGCCTTATCTCCTTGTACTCTTGTCTACTTTCTGCATCATTCTGACTATCCCACTTCTTCTTTGCCATCCTCTTCCTCTGTATACTCTCTTGTATTTCCTTATTCCACCACCAGGTTTCCTTTTCCTCCTTTCTCTGTCCAGATGTCACGCCAAGCACCCTTCTTGCTGTTACTCTTACTACATCTGCTGTAGTTTCCCAGCTGTCTGGTAACTCTTCACTGCCACCCAGTGCCTGTCTCACCTCCTCCCTAAACTCAACCTTACAGTCTTCATTTTTCAACTTCCACCATTTGATCTTTGGCTCTGCCCTCACTCTTTTCCTCTTCTTGATCTCCAACGTCATCCTACAGACCACCATCCTATGCTGCTTAACTACACTTTCCCCTGCCACCACTTTGCAGTCTTCAATCTCCTTCAGATTGACTCTTCTGCATAGGATGTAATCTACCTGTGTGCATCTTCCTCCACTCTTGTATGTCACCCTATGTTCCTTCCTCTTCTTAAAATACGTATTCACCACAGCCATGTCCATCTTTTTGGAAAAATTCACTATCCTCTGACCTTCTTCATTCCTCACCTTGACACCATACCTACCCAACACCTCCTCGTCTCCACTGTTCCCTTCACCAACATGCCTATTGAAATCTGTTCCAATCACCACTTTCTGTCCCTTGGGTACACTGTTCATCACTTTATCCAACTCATTCCAAAAATCTTTTTTCTCATCCATTGCACACCCAGCTTGCGGTGCATATGCACTAACAACATTCATCATCACACCTCCAATTTCCAGCTTCATAATCATTACTCTGTCTGACACTCTTTTCACTTCCAAAACACTCTTGGCATACTGTTCCTTCAGAATAACCCCTACTCCATTTCTCCTCCTATCCACACCTTGATTGAACAATTTGAATTCCCCTTTCGATCCACCAGGCCTTACTCCCCTTCTATTTAGTCTCTTGCACGCACAATATATTAACCTTCCTTCTCTCCATCATATCAGCTAACTTTCTCCCCTTACCAGTCATACTGCTAACATTCAAAGTTCCTACCCTCAGTTTCATTCTCTTTACCTTCAACCTCTCCTCCTGCCTACAGACACATCTCCCCCTCTTCTTCTCCTTCTTCTTCGGCCAACAGTAGCCCATTTTCTGCCAGCACCCTGTTGGCTAGCAGTACTGGTGGCGGTCGTTGTTAACCTGGGGCTCGACCAATCCGGTATGGTAATTTGTATTCTTGTCCGCATATTGATTTGGCAAAGTTTTACACCGGATGCCCTTCCTGATGTAACCCTCCCCATTTTTCCGTCTTGGGATCGGCATGAAGAAACACACTGGTATGTGCATCCCCTGTGGCTGGGTTATCCTAATGCTTGTAGTTTGCAATTTAATATTTTAATAGTGCAGATGGGAGTGGGTGGTCAAGTTAAAAGACAAACCTAAAATACTTTCAATCTGTTCATTTCTGGGTTTTGTTTTCGAGTTATAATAGAGGGGACTTGAATTATTTTTGTAAACTACACCAACATCAGGCAGTCTGAACACTGACAGCATAAAATGCTCAAGTCATATAGGAATCAACATCTGGACTGAACAGATAGAAGCTTCATTAAACCCAAAGGAAACTGCAGGGTTACAGCAGCAGACAAAAACACAGATGTGATAAGAATGTTCATTATCTTAAATATGTTACAATGTATAAACACACATACTGTAACATGAATAACCTGTAAGTGAGTTAACAAAGTGCAAGTAGGCATTTCCTAAGTGTAAACTGATTAGAATTGCACACATCCATCCATCCATTAACCAACCCGCTATATCCTAACTACAGGGTCACAGGGGTCTGCTGGAGCCAATCCCAGCCAACACAGGGCGCAAGGCAGGAAACAAACCCCGGGCAGGGCACCAGCCCACCACAAGAATTGCACACATTCAGTTACAATTTTACAATTTATGAAGTCAGTCATTAGCACAGTATATTGCACGAAGTGTCATTTAGTGTGAAGATTTTTGTTGGACCACTTCAGAGTGTCGAACTTGTCAAGAAGTTTACTTAACTCGGCAGTGACATTCATGTCTCTGGTGACTCTTCCTATGAAGTCAGTAGACGGATTGGGAGAGAATGGGGTGACATGAGATCCCTAGAAAGGGGTGTGTGGCGCTACCGATATCTCTGCAAAAGGATTTAGATTCAGGGGCTTCATGCATAACGGCGTGCATAGAATTCACAGTAAAACATGCTGAATGGACAAAAGTGGAAATGTCCATATGCACAAAAAAAATTCAGATGCACAAAACCATGCCTAAGCCAACTTCCATGCACTTCCACTACATAAATTCCGGTCAGCGTGAAAAGTAATGCTCGTGCACGCGCCTAACATCCCACCCCGACTCCTCCCAGAATTTCACATACTTTAATATGCAATTCAATATAAATAGCCCTTTCCATTCAGTGTTCGCTTAAAAAGACAATGGGAAAAGCATGTGAAAAAGAGAATTTCTTTGAATGTGAAGTTGAGGGAAGATAAAAACATACTACAATAAAACCTCGGTTCACGACCATAATTCGTTCCAAAACTCTGGTCGTAAATCGATTTGGTCGTGAACCGAAGTAATTTCCCCAATAGGATTGTATGTAAATACAATTAATCCGTTCCAGACCATATGAACTGTATGTAAAGATATATTTTTTTAAGCACTAATATAGTTAATTAAACCATAGAATGCACAGCGTAATAGTAAACTAAATGTAAAAACATTGAATGACACTGAGAAAACCTTGAACAACAGAGAAAACTAACACTGCAATAGTTTGCGCTATAGCGCTACCAACCACTGGCTAAAAACACTTATTTTTTAATGAGTTTTAAGCACAGGGAAAAAAATGAACATTTGAAAAAATCCGGAATTTAATAAACCACCAAGAAAAGTAACATTGCAACAATGCACGCTACGAACCGATCGCTGTAAACAGAAGTGAAAACAAAATCAAGCCCAGTGCATTCTTTAACTGCCTTCCTACCTTATGCGTCCAGCTCTCTCTCTCGTGCTGCCTGTGTGTTTGCGTCTCTCTAATCTCTCTCGCGCTGCCTGTGTGTGTCGCACTCTCTCACTCTCTCTCTCTTACTCGCTGCACAGGAAATGCACAGGGAGAGACTGAACATGTACAAACCGAAAGGGAAACTGGCTTCAGGGAAACTTTGTATACCGAGTGTGTGGTCATGAACCGAGGCAAAAGTTTGGCAAACATTTTGGTCATAAACCGATTTGTACGTGTACCGAGACGTTCATGAACCGAGGTTCCACTGTATTTGTTGGCTTAAGCAGTGGTATAAACAACAAAAGAAAGTCGATCAAGTGATACAGAGTGCAGAGAAACTCGAAAGTTCAAATTCAGAAAGTTGCACAGTGCCGAAATAAAAAAGGAAGTGGTCAGATATCAAAGTCGCCGTAAAAAGACAAGTCCTTGCCCACCGTCTGAGTGTCATACGAAAGTGTACTAGGGTATAGAGAAAGTTAAAAAATATAGGGACACAGTGAAAAAAAGGTCAAATGTCCACTTGATTCTCATAGTTTATTTTGTCATTAAAGTAGAATATTGTAATCTTAATCTTAAAATCAATGTTTAATTTACTAGAGTTTCACAGATCCCATCATAACTAAAGTGGCACATTAAATGCTTAGTATTCTATGTGTTCTTCTATGTACTCTTATGTGTGTGAATCACTATGGGCTTCTTAAACGGGCTTTCTCTTACGCCAACAGGACACAGAGTACATTGCATTCATGATATTACTGCTCTCTGAACAATTTAAATACTAAGATGTGTACTTGATATCATTTTCATGGTGATAGGAATTAAAGCATATATTAAACATGGGGGTACGGTGGCACAGTGGTAGCGACAAACTAGAGACCCGTCCAGAGATTGTTCCTGCCTCCTGTAAGATGATTGTTGCGTCGTGGGACCCTTGATTAAATAATTTATTGCAGCAGTACTGTCTCTTACAAACATACTAACCTACAATTCCTGTCCTTCCTTTTCTTTCTCCAAGCAACCAATCGCCACACAATCAGCTTTGTAATAAATGTCAAGCAATCTATAAGCTTAGAACGCCAATTCTTCAAAACTTTTAAGGAACGTTGAAATTCCTTCATTGTACATGTTTAATTATTCCATCCATCTATCCATCCAAGGTTACACCAGTCCCATCAAGCGTACAGCTCAAGGCAGAAACAGTCTCTGAACAGGGCACCAGAACATTGCTACCGCTGAGCCACCGCACCCTCACATGTTTAATTATTAACAATATACATTATTTATACAGATATATTTTTAACTTCTTTTAATGTAATATACATACTTTACTGTATTTCATCTTAAAAATGATATCAAGAGCTCCAGGAAGGTAGCGCTTCGATAATCTAAATTGACTTAGAAGCGACTCGTAATTATATGTAAATATGCACTTTCTTCTATTGAATTGAATTGAATTCCTTTATTTTTGTTGTATGGTACAATGAGATTCAATATGCAAATCCTTCATAAACTTATGTTCCTATAACATTATAAAATAATAATAATATGATAAAAAAACAATAAAAAACATACAATATGAAAGCATGTACACATAGTGCAGATAGTGAAATGGTTCATAACGTGGCTCAGGTTGTACAATATTACAACTATAGTGCAAGTTTTCAGTGAGGTAACTGTACTTATAAGTACAAACAATTCTATCGGGAGCACTTGATGGACTGATTGAGTTTGTTTAGAGCTCTTAGGATGAAGCTGTTTCTGAACTGCGAGGTCCCTAAAGGAAAGGCTCTGAAGCATTTGCCATATGGGAGCATTTCAAATAGACTGTCTGCATGGCCAAGGCAGCGTGTGCTAGACGCTGTATCCCGATAATCCTCTTTCCGATCTGCTGCTGTAGAGGTGTGAATCCACACTCAGATGCAGTGGGTTAAAATACTTGGGTGGTGGTGCACAGAGAGTAACAATGCTAAAGCAGCTATGGTATTTGGAATAGTTTGGCCATTTCATGGATCATTATATTGTTACAGGTTGGCTACAATCAAATGCCTTAAACTAATAAATGATATACGTCTAATTTCAGTGTATTTGATAAAGCCGCGTCAGGGGTGTAAATCTAAGAACGAAAGGGAAACCACACAGAAACAGTAGCACTGCTTTGACGGTGGGTGCCACCAGTTTGCAAAACCAAGCTGAAAACTTGATTACGCTATAGTTTGAGCTGGCGTGAGAATGTTCATGGCTTTACACCAAGTTTACTTTTTATACATCGCGATGTGAGCATGGAAATGGGCATACACAACATTTTTGTGCATATGCACTGTTTATACATGAGGCCCCAAGTCTTTAGAGTCCTGGGGCCTCATGTATAAATGGTGCGTACGCACAGAAATGTTGCGTAAGAACGTTTCCACGTTCAAATCATTGTCCGGATAGTAAGTAGCTTCCTGAGTGACCCCTGTTCTAACACTTCCTCCTGCAAGTCCAGTCAAACTCTTAAGATCGAACCAGTCTTTTTAATCAATTGGCTGGGGCAACATATGTGAGCATCACTGACAACAAAAACACTCTTAAAAATAGTAAATTTAAAGCCAATAACATAAAAAGAAAACAAGAAATGCTGTCTGGGATCACAATGTCCGGGGCATGTACCTGGTGACTAACTGTTCTCTTGACCCCCTAGTAGTATGGAACCAAGACCAGGGCAAGTGAGATACACATCAAGGTTAAAGATGTCAAAAATGTTGAAAGTGAAAGTTTATTTTGCAGTAAACAGTCAATAAATAAACATTAAACAGTGCGTAAAAGGAAATGTCATATGGATAAAATCAGGTAAAAATTCAGCATCTCTGTGTCATTTCATTTACCCAGCTCACCAATGAAGTACACTCACGCTCATTCCTTTAATGGAAACCACATTGCTTATCTCAACACCTTCTTGACATCATAGGTTCATCACATCTTCACAACAGAAGAACCTTCAAGCTGCCTGTGATCAATCTGGCTGGCTGCAGCTGGCATAAAGCCTTTGAACCTGGGACAAGCTGGGCAATGAGGACAAATAGTACAGCAAGAGCGAAAAAAATTTGTTTAAAAATTTAATGAACAGATACTGTGACTTGTGAGTCTCTGTCTTGCATCTCAAAACACAAGGCAAAACCAGCTTTATTCAACTTGAAACAGTGGGATCTACCAATCTCTTATACACACAGACACAGCAAACAGGCAGGGTCATGGCCAGGTTAGTGACCACGTAATATTGTTCCCTGCATTATAATGTTCCTTGCATCACCCATCGATGACAGCCGCTTATAGCACAACTACCTCGGATTTGTTTTGGCGGCAAAACACTGCAGCATTGTCAGCCTGCGCTTGCCCCGGCAATGGATAAACTGTCTTCCACAAACTCAGTGATCGTGCTTCGGGATGCTCTTTGTTGTGTTGTCCCATTGGGGGGAGCCCAAAAAGAGTTTAGAAATCACACAATACATGAAGTAAAATAAAGAGCAGTGCAAAGTTTATTCATAATAAATACCATATACCTGTATACTTGTGTTTAAGTTCTCCTGTGTATAAGTCGGGGCTTGATTTTACCATATAATTTCCAGTATGTTATAATATCGGTCATATAAGTAGAATGTGGAAGACTCGCGCTATTGGTACAAGAGATTATGATGTACCAATGCCCACATGAGAGAGTAACCATGGAGCACACTGCCTTTTTTTATCTATGTATTGTGCCTACATGACCACATGGTAATACCCAAACTATACCAAAGCGACGTTTGTGCTGTTTACTGTATCTCACATCCTCATATATCTTTATCGTAAGAGTGTCCCTTATCTACAATGGAGTGTTCGATCAGAAGAAAATATGAAGCTGGTTTTAAATTAAAAGTCGTTGAAGTGGCAAAAGAAACTGGAATTCAATGCGTCTGAGAAAGTGATGCGAGATTGGAGGAGGCAATAAGATGTAAAACAAAAAAAATTAAGTGTCGTATTTTTGAACGGGTGTATAAGTCAGGGTTTGATTTTATGATCGATTTTTCGGGTTTCAAGACCCAACTTACACACGCGTATATATGGTAATCTATTAAATCCAGTGCCTTCAGTGAAGATAAAAACAGTAATAAATAAGTTAAAAATCCAATCGTAAAATTATCCAGATATCGGGTTCTAATCTGCTTAACCCAGCATGCCTTTCTCTCCCCATCTTCCCAGTTTATCTTACAGGTCTTGCAGCTAGCTAAGACATCAGTAGCTGTGGTCCCTCTCTCTAGTCCTCATCACTACTGCCAGGATGCTTAGAGCCAGACCGCTACCTTCCTCTACATACCATTGCCATCTACTGGATGATTCCTAGGAAGCTTTGCAATTGCTAAATCCCTCCCAGCTGTTCAACATTCCCTTTTCTCTCTCAGAGGGCCACTGACTGCCTGAACACCACATTGGCACAAACTCCCCAATTTTGCCTTTTCCTTTCTCTCCACTGGTTTTTCACACCATCCTTTGTTCTTTTAGGCTTCCTCTTTTATGCTGCTGTGGATGCGGCATCCTAATTTTCATCCATAGAGCACTGATGTGGAACAGCTGACCGATTAAACAATCAGCGCTCCTCCACACCAAAGACAGCATGTGGCAGCCCAGTTCCTCAATCATACCACGACGTAGAAGTTGCACTGGTTTTTAAAACCTGCACTGCCACAGACCTCTCTCATCACAACAGCCTCTTCACATCTCTCTGTCGTCAATTTCCCAATACTGACCCCTTTCATTTCCCTTCTCTGGCTATTTATCATCCATGATGAGGAGTTGACTGTGCAGATCACTCAATCTCACATGCCTCTTAACTAGCCAATCCCCCCATCAGCTGCATGTCAACTTGTCATTAAACCTGCATTGCTTCTAAAACTGAACCTGCTATTTTTTAAAAATGACCCATGATACACTTTTCTATGATGGCCCTTTCAATGGTCTAGCATAAAGTAACCATAAGCCTGGCTTCTCATGTGGAAAAACAGATGAGCGAAATGATACAGGATGATAATTTTAGAATGCGGGCAAGTGCAGGTCGTAATTTTAAACATGTGCACAGGCTTGGAGAGACAGCAGGGATATTTATATCTTTCTGTTTATTTGCATTTTCTGCTTTCCCTGTGATCATCCCCCTGCTTTTATTTATTTTTTCTGTATTTTGGCCTTTTTGGTGTTTATTTCTCCATGTAGATGCCTGCACGCCTCCTGCTATCACACTTTACACAAATAATCAATTTTATACGTCATTAATCACATTTATACAACGTTGCTTGTCACATATGCATCCTAAGATGTTCACATAAGTGGTACATCACCATCTCACTGCTAGATTTTATCAAAAAATACAGTAAAACATTCAATGTCAGTAAATCGGTTACTAGTGCTACTGTTAACCTTTCAGCACAAAGTGAAACAGTCATCTGGCATTCCATGTCCTTCTTATAAAATGCAAGTTATAATGTTTGGCTTATGTGCTAAATACATTCTGCCACTTCCACCCTAATGCTCTTTGGTATTAAACAAGCTTATGCGTCTAGCTTCTTAAATTTGTGCTCTGAACACTCAAGTAATTATAACTTGGATAACATTTTTTCTTGTTTTTCATAATGATTACGAGAAATAATTAAAATATTTGTGTGTTTCTAATGCACTTACAGCCTATCTCCACTGTTAACTTGCAGCCTAATGCCTTACAATTTAAATCAGGCATGGAAGAAGCAGCTATTTCGCATTTTACGTTATTACATTCTTTATCCGTCTAATTAAGTTTTGCACCACCACCTGCTGACTCTTCAAATATTTAAAAACCTTTCATCCATCTGAATCACAGTACGGGTATAAAAAAGGCAGATTTTGGCCCAGAAACTTGGACTCTTGTATTCTTCCGACAGCTGCTATGTACTGCCGACTTTCTCAGTTTTATTTAAAACTCCACACAGCCAATCAGGCTTGTCTACTCGTGTTTCATTACTTTAAAAGGATCACACTTTTTATGCAAAATGTTCACAATAATCAGGAGCTGGAGGGGGGTGGTGGTGGGTATAGAGGGGGAGCAGCGGCTACTGCTTATTTTTATAAACGTAACAAAGGCAATTATCCAATGCAAATTAAGGCTGATGTCCTTTGGGGCTGCGTAACGCTATGGAACGATCCAAAAGTAAAAGTTTCTTATTTTTCTTCATTTAAAAGGTGTTAATTATTCCTAGAGGAATCTCAATTAATTCAGAAACAGATGCTCACTGCACAATCTTTTATCTGTCCAAGGGAAAATGCAAACTTTTCGGTGCTGTACTGTCCTAAGTCTTAGCTGATGCCCTAATGCCATCCAAGGAGCCTTTTTTATTTATTATTAAATAATAATAATAATAATCAGTTACACTTTATTTAGACAGCCATCAATAACGCTTTGATAACACAGCCTTTATAATGTTATACTGCAGGAGAAGAACACTTCAGAGACAATGACTGAATATTATTGTGGCCTATAGATGGCGATATAAACCGACACAGACAGATGCTATAGACACAAATACAAAAAAGAACATGTGATTTATTTACAGTTCAGTGACCCTAACAGCCCAAACACACACTTTCTTTTCCTCTTTTCTTCTTTCCTTGTCTCTCTTTCTTCATCTCTCAGTCCTTCTTTCTCTCTTTTCTCCTCCATTCCTCCTCAGCAAGCTTCGTCATCCTCCTCCCGACTCTGGCTCCCTGAGTGGTGTCTGCTAACCCCTTATAAAAGCCACCAGGTGTCTGATGACTTAATTCCAGCAGCACTTCCGGGTGTAGTGGAAGAGCTGCTCTCCAGGGATCAGCAGCAGTTGTAGAACCCCCTGGTGGCACCCACAGAACCCAACAAGGCTGCACCAAACTCCATCTCCCATGAAGCCCTGTAGGAGTCCGAGGCACTGCTGTAACCCAGGGGGGGCTGAGGTAACGTTCTGGCCACACTTGCTCCTTCTGTCCACCCGGCGTGGAGGTGTTCCGGCTGGCCTTGGCCATCTGCCACACTATCTATCTATCTATCTATCTATCTATCTATCTATCTATCTATCTATCTATCTATCTATCTATCTATCTATCTATCTATCTATCTATCTATCTATCTGTCTATCTGTCTGTCTGTCTGTCTTATAATGCCTTATGCATTTAATTATTATTTATCTATTATATATACAGTAGTGCCTAATCTATCACCTACACATCTATGTATCTACCTATTTGATAGTTATATCTAGCCATTTGCCTTATGAAGCGCCTTTCACATCTATCTATCCAAATTTCACACATTCTGCATTCAGATCTGTCATTTTTCCTTCTGACATGTACTGCTTTACATTTACTTCTATTACATTTCATCTGCCATGAATCTGCCTAACCCTGTATGCTGATTCAATGGATTGTAAATTATCTGTCAATCCACCTGGTTTGGTATCATCTGCATGCTTAACCAGCTTGTTACTTATATTCCTCTCCAAATTATTTGTATGTATTAAAAACAGTAGCTGCCCAGGCACTGATCCCAGACAGACATCACTCTTAACATCACCCGATCTTGGTCCCTTGCACCATTTATCTGCTTCCTTTGTTTTGTCCAAATTTTGCCCCCATCTATAAACTACAGGCTTAATTCCCATGTCTTAATAATCTTTTGTGTGGAAACTTATTAAAAGCCATCTATTAATCAAGATAAATAATATCACAAGCACCACTCTGATTATGTTGTTTTGTTGCTTTCTCATAGCATTCCAGCATGTCAGTACAACACAACCTCCATTGTCTGAACCCATTCTGACTATTCCCTAAAACTCCAGTTTTTGACATATGATGCTCAATCTTCTCAATAATAATTTCCTTCCATTAATTTACCTGTGATGCATGTTAACCTTTCTGGCGTATAGTTATCTGGATTTGTTCTGATCAGCCTTTTTATGTAATGGGATATTATTTGCCATTTTCCAGTCCTTATGAATTTCCTTAATGTGCAGTGACTTTTGAAAAGATGCATCAAGGGTTTATATGTGCACATACTAACCTTCTTAAGCAATCAAGAATAAATATCATCTGGGTGTGGCGATCTGTAAGGTTTCAGCCTATTTATTCTAAGCAGCACTTCTCCCTCTATTGCCAAATCACTCAGTAAACAATTAGTAGTCCTTCTTTAAGTTGGAAAGTTATGCACTTATTCACATCAGGTCTCTTCAGAAAAAGGCAAGTTTTGAGCATTAACTATTAAACTATTAAAAATATCAAGAGGACGCACCAGATCGGTATGCTCCTTTGCACTGTTAGTGACATGCTCACAAGATCTTTAGAAGTCCTCTCCCTTACATATTAAACAGGAAGACACTGATCTTCCCAAAAGCTCTGTCAGCCTCCACGAGTGTTCCTACTTTAGAAAATAAATGAGCCATATTAATCAATTCCCTAAAAAGAGGTCTTTATTATAGTACGTCAATGGATTCACCTCCTATCAAGGATAAGATCTGAATAACTTTCTGTGCTTTAAGTTATCATATTTAATGGTTCTGCAATTCCTCCACCCTTCACATCATACATGACTGGAAAGATTTCAGTTGATGATTCAAAATATGTGAAACAAAAAGCAGGAAAAATGTTTTTTATGTTGACTCCACAATTATTAGTAATTAGAGAAAACGTGATTAGTGTTTATCAGACATTTGCAGTGATCCTGTCTCTACTACGTAATAGAGTGTCTTGTTTGGAACCAACATACACTTAACAACACATAAAACAGCAAATCATGAAACGTCCCACAATTTACTGCTTTGCATCACAGAGTTAAAAACAAGATATTGCCTTACTCTGAAGGAAATATACAGTCATATGAAAAACTTTGGGAACCCCTCTCAGCCTGCATAATAATTGACTCTACTTTCAGCAAAAAAGATAACAGTGGTATGCCTTTCATTTTCTAGGAACATTTGAGTACTGGAGTGTTTTCTGAACAAAGATTTTTAGTGAAGCAGTATTTAGTTGTATGCAATTAAATCAAATGTGAAAAACTGGCTGTGCAAAAATGTGGGTCCCCTTGTAATTTTTCTGATTTGAATGCATGTAACTGCTCAATGCTGATTACTTGCAACACCAAATTGGTTGGATTAGCTGGTTAAGCCTCAAACTTCATAGACAGGTGTGTCCAATCATGAGATATAAAGGTATTTAAGGTGGTCACTTGCAAGTTGTGCTTCCCTTTGACTCTCCTCTGAAGAGTGACAGCATGGGATCATCAAAGCAACTCTCAAAAGATCTGAAAACAACGGTTGTTCAGTCTCATGGTTTAGGAGAAGGCTACAAAAAGCTATCTCAGAGGTTTAAACTGTCAGTTTCAACTGTAAGGAATGGAATCAGGAAATGGAAGGCCACAGGCACAGTTGGTGTTAAACCCAGCAGATCTGGCAGGCCAAGAAAAATACAGGAGTGGCATATGCGCAGGATTATGAGAATGGTTACAAACAACCCACAGATCACCTCCAAAGACCTGCAAGAACATCTTGCTGCAGATGGTGTATCTGTACATTATTCTACAATTCAGCGCAATTTGCACAAAGAACATCTGTATGGCAAGGTGATGAGAAAGAATCCCTTTCTGCACTCACGCCACAAACAGTCGCTTGTTGTATGCAAATGCTCATTTAGACAAGCCAGATTCATTTTGGAACAAAGTGCTTTGGACTGAAGAGACAAAAATTGAGTTATTTGGTCAGAAAAAAAAGCGCTTTGAATGGCAGAAGAAGAGCACCGCATTCCAAGAAAAACACCTGCTATCTACTGTCAAATTTGGTGAAGGTTCCATCATGCTGTGGGGCTGTGTGGCTAGTTCAGGGACTGGGGCCCTTGTTAAAGTTGAGGGTCGGACGAATTCAACCCAATATCAACAAATTCTTTAGGATAATGTTCAAGCATCAGTCACACCAAAACACAGTTAGAAATCTACAAAGGCATTCACGCAGAGTGAGTAGTACAATGTTCTGGAATGGCTGTCACAGTCCCCTGACTTCAATATCACCAAAAATCTATGGGATGATTTGAAACAGGCTGTCCATGATCAGCAGCCATCAAATTTAACTGAACTGGAGAGAAAAATATCTCCATCCAGAATCCAGACACTCATCAAAGGCTATAGGAGGACAGCGTCTAGAGGCTGTTAGATTTGCAAAGGAGGCTCAACTAAGTATTGATGTCATATCTCTTTTAGGGTGCCCAAATTTATGCACCTGTCTAATTTTGTTATGATGCATATTGCATATTTTCTGTTAACCCAATAAATTTAATGTCACTGCTGAAATACTACTGTTTCTATAAAGCATGTCATATATTAAAAGGAAGTTGCTACTTTGAAAGCTCAGCCAATGATACACAAAAATCCAAGGAATTAAGAAGAGTTCCCAAACTTTTTCATATGACTGTATATATCCTATGTGTGACATTTCCTCTTGAAAATGTCACACTGTAGAAGAGACCAAGAATCATCTCTGGACAGATAAAAAAGATATACTATAGATAGAATTAGAAGTCAATAAAGTAAAAATTATAAAAAATAAGTATTGATATTGATAAGCATAATATATGCCACACTATTTATACACAATGTATATATCAACAACAACAATTTATTTCTTGTACAGTATAGCCCAAAATCACACAAGGAATGCCTCAATGGCCCTCAACAGGCTCTGTTTTTTGACAGCCTCCAGCTTTGACTCTCTAAGAAGACAAGAACCCCCCCCCCCAACCCCCAAAAACGTGTAGAAAAAAAATGGAAGAAATCTTGAGATAGAGAGAGACCCCGTATTCCAGTTAAGGTGGCTGTGCATTAGGAGTCTAAAAATGGGGTAAATAAAATGCACAAAACAGGAAACAAGTAATCCTCTTGACAGAGCTAGATGGCCAGTCTGTCAGGACCACCTCAGAAATACAATATAAGAGTACAAACTGCTTTGGTCTTGCACAGAGCACCTCACCAAGTGCAGACACAGAATGCTGTAATAACTCACAAGGGAAAAAGTGCAAGAAGAGATGATACCACTCACTAAATACAGAACTATGACATATAAGTATACAGATTTGTTCAAGTACATCAAAAACAATGTGGAAACTAATTAACATAAATGAAAAACAACAACATCTATCTATCAGCTAATTGTGGAACCACAGCGAGATTGTAGGAAAGGAAATAGACAAGCAGTTAGGGTCCTGGCGACCTCGGCCAACACGCCCCCCTACACTGGTCATTCTACAGCTGAGTCAGTGCTGTGCTCACCAGTCGGATGAAAGGACCCTTCTACCTGATGATTCCTGTGTTCCTTTACCTGAGATGACTTTTACCATAGACAGGAGGACAATTTAGCAGTAGAGCTGTGGCACTTATATTTCTGTACAAATGACTTACAATATACTGTACACAGCTAATCAGCAGCTCTAGTCAGGGTATGCTAAACTGAAGTAGTGAGTCCTCAGCCTGATTTAAAAGTTGAGACTGAAGGGGCATCTATTATAATAGCGGGCAGACCATTCCATAGCTTTGGGGCCCTGTAACTAAAAGTTTAACCTCCCACTGTTGCTTTATTAATCCTTGGAATCATAAGCAGACCGGCATCATAAGATCTTACTGTATGTAAGTAATGATAGGTTCAGGTAAGTAAGCAGGGTCTTGGTCATTTAAGGCTTTAGGAGGATTTTGAAATCTACCCTAAATGAAACTGGGAGAAAATGTAAGGATTTAAGAACTGGAGTTATGTGTTTGTACTTTCTTGTTCTTGTGGTAATTCATGCAGCAGCACATATAAATTGATTCCCCAAAATTTCACTGATTAAACTCAGTGAAGAGCAGCTCCATTGCATCCCTGTGTTAAATGCCAAAAATGCATTCTACATTCACTTTGTTAATAAAGCAGAGGTACAATCACTAAAAATAGTTTCCAAGGGAAAACAATTTTGCAACAAAGTATAGCCTATGATTTTCCCCTCTACATATGGAGGTAGGTTCAAAAAGTATGTATTTGCATACAGAAAAGACAAACAAACATACATTCAGCATCATTTATTATAATTATATGTTAATATGGGTAGGAGATCTTCCTCTGTCACCAGAGGATCACAGCTGCCTGTATTTGTTAATTATAAATGAGTATGACATACTACATTTACTTTTGAGGATTGACATGCTTTCCCACATTGGTTCCTGCCTTACTCCCCATATTGCTATGATCAGCTCTGGCTCCTAGCACACTTAAAAGAGCTGAATAATAGATTCATGGATAAATATCATATTGGCTAGCTCCACAATACACAGTATCTGTAGGTGACAGACAAGAAGAGTTTAGGACAGAATTTTAAATTGATCTTGTGTGAGATTAACTTGTCATAATGCCATATCAAGCAGATGCAGTGGTTAAATAAATAAGCACTTGACAAGGAAAGTAGTGCACATTTACCACTTTAGACTCTTTGGATCCCAGCACTGACAGTAACGTTGGAAAGAATCTGTTCAAGTGTTAACACAATGTAAGTGGAAGCATAAAAAGTACATTAGCAAAACTGAATAATAAATAAATGTTGGTGAGTGACTGATTTTTAGAAGTTTTGAGGTTGTGCTATGAAATAAGCAGGTAAGCCTCCTGAGAGTCCAGAAACTCTGTCCTTATGCAGTTTGTACATTCTTCTTTCAATTACTTGGTAGAGAAACTCTAATTGATACCAGTCCCCCCACCTTCTTGCTATAAGAACATGGGCCAATAAACCTCAGTGCACATTTACAGAATAAAACACTCAAGCAAATGTCCTGCCTTGCGAGCCACACTTTCTGACAAATCCTAAAGTCTGGAGGAACCTTTCTCTTCCTGTCTGTGATTTTTTTTTAACGGAGGGTTCTGCTTTTTAAAGGTTCTCCCTGATAACTTGCAAGTTCCTTCTAAGGTTGTTCAAATTTTCTTTATGGCACGGTAAGGGGATATTTACAAAGACAATAGATGGAAGAGTGAGTTAAAACCCATATTGACATTCAAATGGGGACATCCGCGTGGCTGTGGTTAACAAGGCATTTCTGGAAAAACTTGGTTAATGGAATCTTCAGTTTCAAGTGACTCTTCTCCACTGTCAATCAATTCTTGATTTATTCCCTTAGGCTGACTGTCGGTTTATGAACAGTAGCCTGACATATGGTTTTGTTGTATGTCCTTATCCAGAGAGAAGTTTCTCCAAAGCTGTGATTTCTGACACTTTTCTCCACCCATTTCTTTCACTTTGTCATGGATTATTAAGTGCTGATTAATACTAGAATCCAGCAGGTGTTGGATCCTATATAAATACCAGTAACAGCGCACTGCACAATACCATGCAGTGAATTCACTTGACTTGAGCATTCATAGTTTTCATGTGGTGGAACGCAATTATGTCAATATGGACCAAAATCCCTGAGGAATGTTTCTAGTACTTTGCTGAATCTATGCCACAAAGAATTATGGGAGTTCTGAAGGCAAAAGGGGACCTAATCTGGTACTAGCAAGGTGTACCTTATAAAGTGGCCGGTGAGTATATAACTCTATAAAAAAGACTGGCTGCAGTTATTTCACATATTTCTATTCCTTTTCTTTTTGAAAGATAATTAGTTTGAGACAATTGTCCCATTTATTTTTGCAGTGGATTTCTACTGCTTTTTTATTAAGGCATTATTGCACTTTTATATGTAAGTATTATACAAAGAATGAACTAAACAACAAAATAGCTAAACACATTAAACCAGTAAACCAGAAAGGAAATAGCCCAAAGCAAAAAACACATGTCAAATTAAAGAAAAATAAATCTCAGGGAAAACTGCATTGAAATGGATAATGTGCACTTTGCTTTGGCCTGATATGGTGCTCCTAAATGATAGATGCAAGATGTCAGAAGACTGCAAGTTCACTATCATGCTAAATTACTGTTTCTTTTTTAAATTTTCAATGCTCTAACCGTAACAAGTGCATTAGGAAAACTGAAAATGGGTTCCTGTGGTTAACTGGGAATACAAAAACGTATAATTTTAAGGCAAATGCTTATGCATGTGGGTTTGAGGCTGCAACACACAGGAAAATGAAAATCCATAAGATGTCCTGTAAGCTACTTATTCTTTACAATGTTTCCAGCTGAAATGGTGCATTTTCAATAATAATAATAATATTATAAATCTCACATTATCTTCTATAGATATCACCCAGGAAAAGTGTGACCAGAAGTCCAGATGATATCCCAGTTGCTTCTGGGACAGCATTTCTCTTACACTCCATGCTCCAGTCTCACAAGTGGTCACTGGGAAATGGCCAGCTGTTCTAGTTTTTACTTTCCAACATTCCGAGTGTCCCAGTTTCCAGAACAAAAGGGAAGCAGCCGGGCATCAAACTTTGGTGCAAGCATTATGAGGCAGGCAACAAACATGCTGTCAACCATCGGATTTCAAATCTACCACACCATAACAATAATAACACCAGTTTAATTGATTTGAGGGTCATGGGAGCTAGAGGCTATCTTGACAGTATTGCATGTGAGAGTGTGAGTGCCATGGATGACAGATGGGCATTGCGGTTGGATGGCAGCACGACCTCTTGCCAAGATGGAAGGTTTTAGGGGATGGATGACTGGAAGCTTGGGACAGAAACAGTTCTGTGCCCCTATATTGGCACCCATGGGTCCCAACAAGGCTGCACTTCCAAACACCATTTCCCATGAACCCCCCTGCAGTTGTCCACCTAATGTTTGCAGGATGGAGCTGCTCCTGGACTCTGACTTCTGCTCATCCATCCCCTGACACATCATGGCAAGAGGTCATACCGTCATCCATCCGGGATGCCCGACTGTCCTCCATGGAACTCACACAGGCAAGGCTGGAACTAGCATTGAAGGGGCACCAGTGCATAGTAGAGCCTACTCAGACATATCCACAGTCACGCTAGCCAGTTTAGAGATTGGTAATCAATCTAACCCACATGCCACAGAAGGGAAACACTCTCACACAGATGAAGGAATATAAAAAGAGTAAAGACAAGTAGTCAACATGCTACCCACCCTAACTTGGGCCTGATTATACAAATTGGTGCTCTACAAGTAGGCAGTATTAAGGCTTTGGACTTAAAACCCTGAGGATGTGGGTTCAAATGCCACTACTGACTCTGAATGAAACATCAGCAAGTCACTTCTTCTGTGTGTGCTCCAACTGAAAAAATATGAGAAATGTATTCAAATGTATCTGACATGTTGTATGTTCCTTGGATAAAAACTTCCAAATAAGTGAATAATAATACATGCCAGATATAAGTTATGGATACCATTTTCAGCACCTGAAAAGTGTAAAAAGTACAGCAAATCTGTGGATTTGCTTTTCCATTATTATAAAAGTAAAAACCCATTTTGCAACAGCCACAGTTTACACACACCTATTCAAGGTCATGCACAGCAGAAAAGAATTTGGAGAGGTCTATTGCACTGCAGTAAAACCCACACCATCATCATGGCACTGCCAGATCTAAACATTAGCATGGAGAGTTGCTCATGTGCTGAAGTGTCTATAGCAGCAGGTGGAAGCTACCGTTGCACTTTATGTAACTGATCTTTTCCTCAATAAGGAATGGCATTGCACATGTACTTTGTCAGCATGCCCTATGTTGATCAAACACAGGAAGCTCTGCAGTCTACTTTTGATGTTACGCTGTAGAAAGATAAGTACATAAATATAAGTAAGCAACATTTGAAGTGGCTTTTATATAAGCAACATATAAATGTTTTTCACATAAAGACCAGCGTTTTGTTTCATTATTCAGTTTTATTCTGTCAGGCGCATTCACACTCCCCTCAATCTGACACTGTTAGTTTTCAAATAAAGACGTGCTATAACAGAGGTGAACTCAGATGAGGATGAGGGTTCCACATTGGAGAAAGAGAACAGAATCCCTCCCCACAAGAAACATCCAGTCACACATAAGAACAATGCAGCTGCACCAGGTGTAAAGATGAAAGATGGCACTGTTTGGATGCAGAAAGAGTTCAGGTGTCATCCCGCCAGTGAATCTGCCACATGCATGTCCTTCAACGAAACAGCAGGGCTTACAGAGCTTTGCAAGGTATCAAGCAAAGTCCTGTGTGTGATTATGTTTTGTGATGGTTTTTATATAAAAAACATTTATATGTTACTTTTATAAAAGCCACATCAAATGTTATTTACCTTGATTGATTTACTTATCTTCCAACAGCATAAAGTCACAAGTAGACTGCAGAGCTTTCTGAGTTTGATTCAACATGGGCATGCTGACACAGTACATGTGCAATGCCACTTCAGTACGTGAGTGACCTTACCTGCAGGTGGAAGCTCCTGTTTCACTTTACGCAACTGTTGTTACGGTTCTGCCTTTGTCCAGAAAAGGTTTCATAAGCTTTATGACCTTAGTCTTGGAAAGTCTTTCTCCCGTGGGATGACTGGAATCTTTTCCTGAATAAGGAGTGGCATTGCACATGTACTTTGTGAGCATGCCTTTATTTCAAAACTGGCAGTGTCAGATTGGGGGGAGCGTGAACATGACTGAGAGAATAAAAGTGAATAATAAAACAATACGCTAACTTTTACAAGTACCATAAATTTACACCAGCTGTTACAGACTCAAATAAATCAAATGTATGTTTTTATATTATAATAGTAATAATAATAGCTGTTCACTACTCAAAACAGTTCAATGTATGAAAGACCCAGAATTAAACCCGTCACCTTTCAACTTGGAGACAGTAATTCTTACCTCTGCACCAGCCTGGCAGCTGTATATGTGAGTCTGTGTGTGTCGTACCCTATCCCAATTTCTTTTACTTTGATTAAATTCTTGAAAAAAATTTAACTTGTTTTGTTATACTGTATCTGTGTCTTTTGTGAAAGTGTTTATTTGATATTTGGACTTCACACATTATACAGTTCACGTCAGCATTTTGCCAATTATTAGTAGAACATGAAAAAAGTTTCTGTTTTAGTTATGTGTTCAACATTTCTTGCCTCACATTTCCTGTCATCCTACATTTACACAGATTGTTGTAGACACAGTACACACATGAAATGCATGTATTCCAAATAACAATATATTATTTACCCTGTACAATTCAAGACACCTCACATCCAGATAAACAGACTTGAGCTGTGAGAACTTGGTGTACAACTAAAGCTGTGTTGGTGGAGGGGGTGGGATAGCAGGCTGCCCATTGCCGATGCTGATCAACACATTTGTAAAACAAAAGACGCGAAGGAATTTAAGGTGGCCCAGGATTGCAAAATTTTTGTAGGCTTCAGGGATTCTAGTGTTAATACATGCTGTCACAGGAAGCCAGTGTAGTGATCTGAAGAGAGGAGTTACATGTGCCCACCACAGCTGGTTGAATATCACACAAATCACTGAATTTTGAATAATCTGTAATGGCTGGGTGACACATGTCAGTGCTACTGCCACCAGAGAATTGTAGTAGTCCAGCCGTGCCAAGACCAAAGCCTTGGCCAGGAGTTAAGTCTCATACTCTATTAACTACGGTTTGGACTTGCAGATATTGTACAGAGTGAATCTGTAAGACTTAGAGACTGTTGCAACATCGACCTTGAAGGACAGCTGGCCATCAATCACAAACCCCAAGGCTGCATTCTGACCTGGCAGTTGTTTGTGATAATGAACCAAGTTGCACATAGATAGGATGCTGAGTAGATGGATTAGCTGGGATAACAAGAAGATCCATCTGTGCAAGCTTGAGCTGGAGATGGTGTTCCTTCATCCAGGCTGCAATTTCAGTGAGGCATACAAAGATTTTAGCTGATATCATATTGTCCTCTGGAGGGAATGACAGATATGCCTGGGTATCACCAGCAGAGCACTGATAAGAGAAATCAGGGGACTGGATAATAGAACCTGACACATACTGTATACTAGGACTAGTAGTGACATCAGCTTAAGTTAAACTTAACCGATGACCCATTTTCTACTTGCCTTCCCTGAATCTAACCCAGAGTGGAATTCACAATGGCATATCTAAGCTCTGCTATCCTATCTGGAATCCTAGAGAACCAGCCTACAATAATTTTTGAGTTTCACTTTCAGCAGAGTTTTAAGTAAAAAAAAATCTGACATTTCCATATGAACATTTCACCGCTCAAAGGTTGATCTTTGATAGATCATGAGACTTAACAGAGAGTTTCATTTATGTTTCATTTTAAAATCAACTTTGTCACAGAGGTTTCACCTAAAATTCCTTAGAAGAAACAGCTTTGGACAAAAAGGAGATATGAAGTAAAAGGAGTCACAGTGAAAATTTGATTTGAAAAACTATTTTGTTGAATCTCCTTCTTTCCTTGTTCTAATCTCTTTCAAAACTCTTTACTGGACCAATGTCTTTATCCATGGTGACTAACAACATTTGAGATACAATCAGTTACACTTCTTTTGTTTTTCCAGTTGGAGCACAGGTAGATAAAGTGACTTGCTCAAGGTCACATAGTGGTGCAGGTAGTGGGATTTGAAATCACAACTTCAGGATTTGAAGTCCAAACTCTTAACCACTATGCCACAAAACCTGTATTTTCTATGACATGAGTGTAATCTAATTGGTGAACAGCAATACAAATTAGAGTAACTAGTAGTATTATTCAGAAGCAAGAACTACAGCTTTGTAATCAAAGTAAAGCACTTTACTGTATTACCAAGCACACAAGGCAAATACATTAAAATTAAAAGCCCATTGTGCGACTTTGCTGAGATCTCATCTGAAACTGAAGAGGAGACAATGGTGAGAATTCCACGGTATTTTTTCTCAGGAGAAAAATCTGAGAAGCAGGAGACAAAATAAAATGTCTTCATTTTATTTCTTTCTGATCTCATTGCTGTTTAGGAGAAACCAAAAAGATATTAAGGGGATCACTTTTTTGATTTTTCATTCCTATGGGTTTGGTGAAGATTACATTATTCAATTTATTAGAAATCCATTCTATATGATACTTACATTTAAAAAATTTTGTTTATGGATACGGGTCCTCCCTGCGTGGAGTTTGCATGTTTTCCCCGTGTCTGCTTGGGTTTCCTCCGGGCGCTCCAGTTTCCTTCCACAGTCCAAAGACATGCAGGTTAGGTGGATTGGTGATTCTAAATTGGCCCTAGTGTGTGCTTGGTGTGTGGGTGTGTTTGTGTGTGTCCTGCGGTGGGATGGCACCCTGTCCGGGATTGGTTCCTGCCTTGTGCCCTGTGTTGGCTGGGATTGGCTCCAGCAGACCTCCGTGACCGTGTGTTCGGATTCAGTGGGTTGGAAAATGGATGGATGGATGTTTATGGATAAGTGTGATATCATTTGTTTCTTTCCTTCTCTTAAGTTGAGAAGACCCCTAGTCTTATGAATGCATTACTTTTTTTTTCTTTCCTGCACAATGGTGTTTGATTTTTGGAGCATTTTGTTTATCGCCCCTGAAACAAGGGAGGTTTTTAGTTGATATTTCAATCCCCATTGATTAATAGAAAATGAAACAGGACAAAATATGTTAAAGCGTGCACACATATAAAATTAAAACTGACTGAGTGATTGAAAGCCTATTGCATTTTGCTTAGAAGGCAATACTATCAATTAATTATTCTGCTTGCTTGTAAAGCACTCTTGGAAAAATCAAACACAACAAAAAAAAAAGTCTAACTCTGTGCCTTTTCAGTTTAAAGCTTTTCCAGACTTAAGAGTATGGTTGGCGGTGTATACAAACTGATTAAAGAAAATACGCTTTAATCGTCGTGGCATGCATGGGTGTCAGAAAATCACCCTCCAAGTTCTTTCCAGGTATGTGATACCACCCACTGCTGCTAATGGTTTTGTCTTCTTCTTCCTCCACAGTACAGAGAAACCACACCAGTGAGGGCAACTGACTCCATCACTTCCAGTCCCTGGGCTATAAAAAACATGACCACCCTTAACACTAGAATTACCAAAGCCTATGAAAAACCTATCTTCCTACAGCATAAAGTCACGAGTAGACTGAAGAGCTTCCTCTGTTTGATCAACACGGGCATGCTCAAGTAAATAAATCAAGGTAAATAACATTCGATCTGACTTTTATATAAGTAACATATAAATGTTTTTATATAAAGACCATTACAAAACATAATCACAAACTGGACTTTCCACGATAACTTGACGAGCTCTGTAAGCCATGCTGTTTCTTTGAAGGACAGGTGGGGTGCAGACCAACTAGCAGGATGACGTCCGACCTGTTGCTACATCCAAACGGTGCCATCTTTCACATTTACACCTGGTGTAGCTGCGTTGTTCTTATGTGTGAGTGGATGTTTCTTGTGGGGAGGGCTTCTGTTCCCTTTCTCTGATGTAGAACCTTCATACTCATCTGAGTTCACCTCTGCTATAGCGCATTTTCATTTGAAAACAGCTGTGTCAGATTGGGGTGAGCGTGAATGTGACTGAGAGAATAAAACTGAATAAACAAAAACACTAACCTTTACAAGTGCCATACATTTATACCTGCTGTTACAGACTCAAATCAAATTTATGTTTTTATTGTATAATAGTAACAATAAGAGCAGCTCACTACTCAAAATGTTTATTTTGTGACGCGGCAAGGCTTGCAACCAACCACTGTACTGCCAAAGCAGTCGTAACAACGACGTACACTAACCCGATTTCTTTTTCTTTGGTTATAGTCTTGAAGAAAAGCGCCCTTGTTCTGTTATACTTGTACCTTTTGTGAAAGTGCTTATTTGATATTTGGTCTTCAGACTTCATCAATTATACACTTCATGTCAAAATGTTATCGTTAGTACTAAAACATAAAAAAAGTTTGTCTTTTAGGTATGTGTTCAACATTTTTGTCATGCTACACTTACACAGATCTTTGTAGACACAGAACACACATGAAATGCATGTGTTCCAAATAACGATATATTATTTACCCTTTACAGCTCCTGGTAGCTCACTCCCAGATAAACAAGACTTGAGCTGGGAGAGTGATTTTCGCCGTTTCTGCTGCGGTGGGAGAGTGGGATAGCAGGCTGCTTGCTGCTTGTGCTTATCGACACATTTACAAAACAAAAGACGCTGATGGAGAGGTGTGAATGGATTTAAGGTTGGCCGGGTTTACAAATTTTTCGTAGGCTTTGGTAACTGTAGTGTTAAGGAGGCTTCACCTCTACTCAAAATGACCAGAGCTAATGAGTTCCACGACTTTCTGAAGGCAGAAACACTATAAGTGCACTTTGGATTGAATGGGCGAAAATTCCCAAATACACTCTCCGAAATCTTGTGTAAAGGGAGGTGTGGAGTTTGCTATAGCCACAAATGGAGAAAAGTTATGGAAAGAGATGTCCAACAAGCTCATACTGGTGTGATAGTCAGGTTTCCATCACTACCACATTCCAATTAATCCCACCAGCGTTCAACAGATTCAAGGTCAGGGCTCCATAGAGACCATAGAGTGTATGTACAGCGCCTATACTAAGTATTTACCCCCTTGGACATTTCACCATGTATCATTATACACCAACTAGGGGGTTCACCCTCTGCTCGCTTTGCTAGCCAACCCCCCAGCCTGCGCTACATGCCAGCCACTTCATATCTCTACTGCTCGCGTTGTGAAGAGGGCGGCTAAACGCACCCAAAGGAGACGCAGTCGCTCCTCTGAAACCCCCCTTAAACGGTGATACAATGGGAAACAAATACAGTTTTTTTTACCTCCTCTTTGCTCGATCAGCTGTTGCTGCTGCTGCTGCTGTGCCGCGTGATCTGCATCTCGCACAGCGCTGCGAACATTTCAAAGCCTGTACAGAAGCTGTCCTACTCTTTGTCTTCTATTTCCGGTTAAATCTTTTGGCACAAAGTCTTGTCTCACGGGACGTGAGTTCTTGATATTTTTTAGTTTATAATTTAAAAATGGAATAAGAATCTGAAAATATAACAACATCACATTAAAGTTCGATAAATTCTGAAAAGAATGATACCAAACATATATATAGGTTTTAAAATAATCCTGATTTAAAGCGTGACAAAAAACATGACATAAAAACGTCACATAAAATCGTTGCACAAAATCATTGCACTTTTAGGCTTAGGATTTTATATAGAGAGAGTAGATGAATCACAGTGCACTTAATCTGGCTTTTGTTACACTGATGAACAAGTGAAAACACATCGCTGCAGTCAGTCTCCCAAATAGAAGCAAAGATTGCTTGCAATGCCAGCAGCCTGGAGAAGTTCACCCCGGATATTACAGATCCCTGCAGTCTTCCCTACCCTCAGCTGGTTCCCCACTGGTACAATCTCAGTGAGATAGGGTGGTTCACAGTTAATTATTGGAGGATCAAAATTAATTACAAATATAAACACAATATCCTATTTTTTTACAATATTTCTGGAATGTGAACAGCACCAGGTTAAATGAATCACTTAGGGTTACAAAGGGATGGATTGAACAGGCAGCTCTGTGCATTACAGTCCTTTAGACCGCTGTACTGTTGCGATCATCATCAAAATCACAGAAATGTTAGTCAATGGCTTGATTTTTTTTACAATCTGTGTAGCCAGTCCAAACAAATACAGAGATAAAGATATATTCAACTTGATCGATTTAGCCATCCTTTAATCCCAGTGTTAAAACAGGCTTTTTACTGGTTTTATTTTGTTGTGGCAGTCGCTGTGTTTTTTTTTTTCAGATAAAAGTGTCTATTCCGTTTTATCTCTTCGAATTTCTCATTGAACAGCCGTGTATGTATTGATTACATCTTGCTCTTTCGCGTGGAGTAACATTGTACATTTTATCTTTTCTGATGAGATTTTTGCTTGCTTGCAGTTCGATGAGAATAGGCTGTCAGTATTTCTTTTTTTTTATTCATCCCAGCTGTCACCTAAATTCTCCACAAAGCTCAGAGCTTTAGATATCTTCATGTCCTCAGTTTTCATTCATTTACTTTTTTTTCTATTCCCGCAGCTCATTTTTAATCATTCAGGTTACAGCTTTGCTGTCACATTTACCGGTTGCACTATTTTTTCGAAGATTGTTTATCCTGAGAAAAAGCAAATTGAATACACAACTAGCTTTTTTTCCTTTAAATTCATTACTTTAGTTTTTCAAAGTAATGAGTATGATTATTGATATTTTGTGGTGAACGTATCAACAACAATTTATTTCTTGTATAGCCCAAAATCACATAAGAAATACCTCAATGGGTTTTTATTGACAACCCCCCAGCCTTGACTCCCTAAGAAGACATGGTAACACTCCCAAAAAAAAAATGGAAGAAGTCTTGAGAAAGGCAATTCAAAGACAGACCCCCTTCCAGGTAGGTTGGGCACGCAATGGGTGTCAAAAAATTGGGAAAATACAACACACAAAACAGAACACAAGTTATCCTCTTCACAGAGCTCGATGGCCAATCTATCATGGCCACCTCACAAATAAATAGAAAACACTACAAACTACTTTGTTCTTGCACAGTGCGCCTCACCAGGTGCAGACACAGAATGACATGACAACTCTCAAGGCAAAATGGAAGAACAGATGATACCACTCACTAAATACAGAACTCTGACATTTGAGGATACAGGTTTGTTCAACTTCATCAAAAACAAAGTAGAAATTAATGAACACAAATGAAAAACAACAACATCTGTCAATCAGTTACAGTGCCCCCAATAATGTTTGAGACAAAGACCTTTTTAATCCTTGATTTACCCCTCTACTCCACAGTTTAAAATTCCAAATAAAACAATTCAGACGTGATTAAAGTGCACGATGCAGACTTTCATTCAAGGGTGTTTGCATATGTTTCGGTCACATCATTTAGAAATGACAACACTTTTTCTACATGGCCCCTCCATTTCAGGGTACCATAATGTTTGGAACATAGCAGTGGCTGGTCTGTTAAAGCCGTCATGTTTAGTACTTTGTCACATGCAATGACTGCTTGAAGTCTGCAATTCATAGACATCACCAGGTGGTGAGAATCTTCTCTAGTGATGCCCTGACAACCCTCTAAGGCAGCCATCTTCAGCTCCTGCTAGTTTTGGTGCATTGACCCCTTAAGTTGTTTTTTCAGCATATGGAAGGCCTGCTCAGTTGGATTTAAAATGGGTAGCTAGCCTGGTCATTAAAGAATTTTCCATTTTTTAGCTTTAAAAAACAACAGTAGGTTTTGGATCATTATCTTCTTGCACGATGAAGCACCATCCAATGAGTTTGGAGGCATTTGTTGGAACTTGAGCAAATGTTTCTCGACACCTCAGAATTCATTGTGCTACTGCCATCAGCAGTTCCATCATCAGGACCTGTGGCAACCGTACGTACATGCCCTAGACATAACACCCCCACCACCATGTTTAACAGATGAGGTGGTCTCCTTTGGATCTTGGGTACTTCCTGTTCTTCTCCATACTTTGCTCTTGCCATCACTCTGATGCAGGTTCCTCTTTGTCTTGCCTGTCCACAGACCTTTTTCCAGAATTCTATAGGCTTTTTAAGGCTTTTTTAAGTACTGTTTTTTACAAACTGTACTCTAGCTGTTTTTGTGGCTACCTAGTGGTATTTATCTTGGAAGTGTAGCCTCTGTTTTTCTCTTCATTAAGTCCTTTGAAGGTAGTGGTCTCTGACACATCCACATCTGAAGACTGTTTTTGACCTGTTGGACAGGCCTTCGGGGCTTTTCCTTTACCTTTAGTTTCATTCCATTGCTATGCCAATGATACGCAGCTCTATGTGAGACTGGATTTGACTTCTCTTACACCTCCATCAACTTATTCCTCTTGCTTGGATGAGATTGAGGCCTGGATGTCCAAGAACTTCCTCAAGCTGAACAGCACCAAAACTGAAGCTCTTTTAATTGGCACTCCCCATCAACTTCATTCCTCTGCAAATTGTATTTCCTTTACTGACCGTACCATTACCCACTACCCTTCTGTTACAAATCTGGGTGTCAAGTTAGACTCCCATCTGTCATTTGATATACATATCCATCACCTTTGTAAAATTGCATTCCTTCATCTCTGAAGCATAGCCAAACTCCGTCCCTACCTCTCCCTCTGTGATGTTGAAAAGCTGGTTCATGCCTTTGTCTCATCCAGACTGGACTATTGTAATGCACACCCCATCGGGATACCCAATAAGAGCCTTCAAAAGCTCCAACAAATTCAAAATAGTGCTGCAAGAATCCTGATGAGGGTGCAGAAATATGAACATATCTCACCAATCCTTCAGTCACTTCATTGGCTCCCTATCCATCTCTGTATCGAATACAAACTCTGTTTGTTTACTCACCAGTATATCCATGGAAATGCTCCACAATATCTTAAAGAACTCCTTATACTACAATCCACTGCAAGAAACCTCTGTTTTACAAATACCCACCGCCTTCACCCCCATGTGACCAAACTTCATACAATGGGTGACCGAGCCTTTACAGCCGCTGCTCCACGGCTATGGAATGCCCTACCAGAGAGCCTGAGAAGACAGCAGATTGTGGGCTGTTTTATAAAACAGCTAAAGACGTTTCTATTTAGGAAAGCTTATTAACAAGAATGCTATAATTCTTGTTGTTTTATCTCTGTTTTTATCTTGCCTTGCCTTTGTTTAATCTTTATATGTTGCATTTTGAGATTTACTGCTAATGTAAAGTGCCCCTATAAATAAAATGCATTATTATTATTACCATTGTGAGAATTTTTCTATCATCAGTAGTGGAGGTTTTCCTGGGCCTACAAGTCCCTTTGTGATCACTGAGCCCACCAGTGTGTTCTTTCCTAATAATGATATTCCAGACAGTTGATTTTGATCACCATAAGGTTTTATTGATGACTCTGATAGTTTTATTCTTGTGTTTCAGCGTCATAATGGTTTCTTTGATATTTCCTTGGCACAGCTCTTGTCCTCATGTTGAACAACAACAACTACAGACTCCAAAGGGTAGAAGTAAGCAGAAGTATCTTATGAAGGAATGAAACACACCTGAGGAATCACATACATTATGGTGTCCTGAAATGGGGGGACCATAAAGAAAAAGTGTTGCCATTTCTACATGCTGCAACTGAAATGTAGAAATTCCCTTAAATGAAAATCTGCATTGTGCACTTTAACCACATCTGCATTGTTTACTTTCAATTTTAAACTGTGGAGCTGAGAGGCAAATCAAGGACAAATGTGTCTCTGTCCTAAACATTATATAGGGCAGTGTATATACTGTAACTGTAGCTTAAGGACTCTAGTGATGGTAATTTCTTGCCACTCCAGGGGTTGGCACTATGTTCTAATGCCTTTTCTCTTTCTACCTCTGCAGACCAGAAGATTGATGGCTATACCACCATTGACATCACTTCTGGTGCCCGCCCACATGGACCCACCTCTTCCTGTCTTTGTCTCAAACATTATGGAGGAATGTAGAACCACAGAAACCTCAAACAACAAATTACCTGCCCCTATTGGCCATTCTACAGCTGAGTCATGATGGGCAAGCCAATCAGATGAAAGGACCCTTCTGCCTGATGATTCCAGTGCTCCTTCATGCAAGATGACTATGCTATAATCAGGCAAAAATCTTGGTAGCTAAACAATGGCACCAAGTACCACATGAGGATACTGAGAAGAGAAACCCACATTGAATAGTTCTGGATAACTCTGTAGTGGAATCTGAAACGAGAATTTTTATTGCAGATTCATATTTAGTAGTAATTTTGAGGGATAGTTAATAAACCTGTTTCGTCTTGGTAGAGTAATATATTGCTCTACTTTCCCCATTTTGTATTATTAATAAGTAGCCTTTGTCAGAATGCCTCAAATCTCCCAGACTTATCACTGTTCATAAGGTATTATAGTATATAACTTCTCCCCACCTTCCCTTCTACATCTATAACCTCAGGCAATTAGGTTTGTTAAAGACAAACAGGAGTTTTAAGTTACAATTTAAACAATGTATTATTTGTAATATTCATAAATAATAACAATATGTAAAGTACATTTGAACATTGGCAACCATACAACCTGATAAATGGTGATGTGTAGTTTCAGGCGGCACACAGACTTGTTAGTTGATTAAAATGTCTGTAGTTAAGGCATCATTTTGTGGTCAGCTTTCTTCAGAACAGGCCGCATGCCTGTCTCAGTATGGCTGCCGAGCTGTGCTCTTCAATGTGTTGTCCTTTTCAGTTCATGCATCAGTTTGCTAAGAGAGAGAGAGTGAGGGAGTGAGCAAATTTATAGATCTTCTGTCCAACCCCTAGAGCCAATAGGAGCATCATGGTACTTAAAGGCTTCTGATAAAAGCCAGGCCCAAACAGCCATACTTCAGACCAATAGGGAGATAGAACATCTTCACACCTGCCCCCAAACCATATGTTAAGGTAAAGGTTGGCAGTTAGGCAGTCTGACTTTCCTATGGGGTTTGACTGAGAGACTTCAGAGAAACATTAGCCAAACTTGTTTAAGACACTAACCCCCCAAACTTTGTCGTATAATTCAAAGAGACTCAGTCTGGGGGGGGTGGGGGGAATTGTAAACATGAATGATTCTCACTAATATAACACTAATAGTACATTGCTTTGCCTAAATTACAAATAAAGACATACAAAATATTTATCAACTTGTATGCAAAATCTCACATCAGAACAAAAGCTATTTGATTCCACCTCAATGACACCAAAGAACAGCTACAAGTGAGGTAATGTGCCTGGAGGGGGATGCCAGATATCTAAAAAAGTGGGTTTTCTGAGTTCATTTAAATTAAGTGTGAAATGGTTATGGAAATTGTTTGCAGGTTGTATTTGTGCTTCTCTGTGTTGGTTGCTGGTAATAAATATAAATTTAATCACAAAAAAGATCCAATGAAAGAAAGAAGAGAAAGAAGAAACACATAACGCTATTACTGTATGCTTTACATTTTAAAAATAACCAATAACAAATTTAAATTACACACATAATGACACTTAAAAAATGTAACACAACATTCTCAATCCCACATACTCCAGCTGAGAGTGCTGAGGGCCCAGAGCCTGTCCTGGCAGTGTCAAGCACATGGCCAATTTAGAGACATCATTAAACTGAACACACACACACAGACAAAAAGACATTTTATATATATATGCCACACAGTGCCTGTCAAATAACACAAAGTGTACACAACACGTTTTTCACCATAATTGCTGCTAATCAGGTGTACGCATCTTTGCTTCCCCTTACAGGGATCAAAACTCGGATGTCAGCACCTGAGACACAGCCTCAGACTTTGCGCCATGGCAGCTGGACCGCTTGATTGACAGGGTGAAGATCGGAGTATTATATCCATAGGTCTGATCACAATCTGATTATTTGGGTGGTCACCTACCTGGTAACGCTTGTGGCTGGTTGGCCAGTCAGCAGACATCCACCACACCCTCTCAGCTGCAAGTAGCAGATCACAGACATGCCATACAATGCCTGTCAAATGCATGTAATACATAATACAGTACAGCGGAACAGCATGAATTGAAGATCTAAACTGACTCCTATGAGACCAACAGAAGAAGATTTAAAATGCAAAATACAGTTGCAAATGTTTGCCAAAATCAACATCCTACTTCAAATAATTACCTTGTAAATAAGCAAATGAGAATTCAAAATGGACGGTCGGGGTACCATTGTGTTAACCCCATTTAATGCTGTTTGATTTGAAAACAAAAGAAAAGAGCACTCATGGGTGCTAAGTAATGGCCTCTGATATGATTAAACATAGAGCCCTTTCGCTTGCTTCTGACTCGGTGCTCCAAAAGACTAAGAAAATTGATCTAGCAGAATTCTTTCAAAACTGAATTGTGTACTTAAGGACATCAGTGCAAATTAAGGGGAAATGCATTTAGGATTGAAGTCAGGAAGCACTTCTTCAATACAATACAACACAATTTATTTTTGTATAACCCAAAATCACACAACAAGTGCCGCAGTGGGCTTTAACAGACCCTGCCTTTTGACAGCTCCCCCCCCCCCCCCCCCCAAGCCTTGACTCTCTAAGAAGACAAGGAAAAATTCCAAAAAAAAAAACCCTTGTAGGGAAAAAAATGGAAGAAACCTTGGGAAAGGCAATTCAAAGAGAGACTCCTCTCCAAGCAGGTTGGGCATGCAGTGGGTATCAAAAAAAGGAGGTAAATAAAATACAATACACAGAACAGAACACAAGTAATCCTCAATACAGTACAATAGTGCAATAGCAGAATTCAACAGTAGATGATATCACATAATACAATTTGGATTTTATTCAGAGTCCTGGAGACCTCGGCCATCAAACTGCCTCCCTCTATAGGCCATTCCACAGCAGAGTCAGTGCTGAGCCAGCCAATCTGATGAAAGGACCCCTCTACCCCATGATTCCTGCGATCCACCTCAGAGATGACTTTACCTTAGGCAGGAAAAACAACTTGGCAGGTGGGCAGTGTCACCAAGGGCCCCATTTGAGTACCGAGAAATAGCTGAGGGTTAGTAACAAATTGTAACTATCATTTTACTTATGTTATGTTACTTATTTTTACTTATGTGGCCTGGAACCCCTACAGATTTTATTTTTTTCTCCAGCCTTCTGGAGTTTTTTTTTTGTTTTTTCTGTCCACCCTGGCCATCGGACCTTACTCCTTTCTATGTTAATTAATGTTGTCTTATTTTAATTTCTTATTTTGTCTTTTATTTTTCTTCTCTTCATTATGTAAAGCACTTTGAGCTACTTTTTGTATGAAAATGTGCTATATAAATAAATGTTGTTGTTGTTTTAGTGATAATGTCCAACAGCAGAGATGCAGTCTGTACAGTTAATCAGCAGCTCTAGTCAGGGTATGCTAAACTGAAATAGTGAGTTTTCAGCCAGGATTTGAAAGCTGAGACTGATGGGGTATCTCTTACAGTAGCAGGCAGACCAAGTAAAGAGATGTGAGAATCTGGAACAAACTATTGAGACACGAAACTCTGACCATCTTTAAGAAGAATATGGATGAGATATTGGGACAGCTTAGCTGTTAGCTAAACAGTCTTGCTTGATGGACTGAATGGTCTCCTCTCGTTTGTCAAATTTCTTTTGTTCTCTCTCTTCACCAGCTGCCATTCTTAATGAATATCCATTTCTGGTTGCTTGGAGTCTTATTATGAACTTCTAAAAAGGATAGCATTTCTGTGTTTCTAGTGTAAAGGCGATGTCAGTCGTTCTCGGGCTGGCATTCCATTTGAACTGTGGGGCAAAAAATAGATTGTTAAAGATGGCGTCTCCTCTCTGTTCGAGGTGGTACTGCTTCAGAATCACAATATCTTTATTGTCATTGTAACAAATACAACGAAATTAGGTGCAGTCTCTGTGGTGTCCAAATATAAATGAAATATAATTAAAAAAGGATAAGAAAGGATAAGAAGAAATAAGGTAGAACACAAACATTCAACTTGTTGTAGCCCTGAAGATGCCTCCAAGGTACATGTTTACAATAACCTAAAAATACACAAATTCTGCCAATGAAAATAAACAAAAATGCAACTTACTGCAGGAGGTTATACACGGTCAATGTTAAAAGATGATGAAGTCACACTTATTTTCTGATCAAGTCTATAATAAATCTAATATATACTGCTATTAAAAAGGGTTAAATTTGGCATTCTTGTGAACGATCCTTGGCCATGAATTACTTTAAAAACTACAATGAAGTTTAAAACTTTCAAATATTCTGATTTTCCAGATGCCAAACGCAAGACTATAATAAGTTAGGAAAATATTTTCTCTACAGAAAGGTCAGCATTTGCATTAAAAAAAATCACTTTCAAGCTTTTGAAAAACCAATTAGCACTTTGAATATGAAAGCAAAAATAGCCACCACATGTGGAGGAGGCAAACTTCCCATATATATTTGTACATGTATTTAATTTGCATGAATTGCAAATTTATATTAAAAATGGAGGCTAAATGATTCTTCTTGATAAATCCTGTAAGCCTTTCTTCAAAACAAACACTACTGCAATTTATTAGATGTTAAGAGCACGTCCATCTAGTAGTAATTCTGTCTTCATTTTGCTTTCAAAACTGTTTAAATTTATGTGGTGTAGGAAAGAAGACAGTAACAACATAAAGGATTGGAGCGCCCGAAGCCAAGCACCATATAATATGATGAAAAAGAAAACAAACGCATTGCACAAAACGATGTGGATGTCTTGTCAAACGGGAGTCTAAATGTCAACAACCTAAGATGGCAGATCTTCCGTTTTTAGACACTTCTGGCAAGAAGAGGCGGGTCCAGGTGGACAGACAATGGAAGTGACATCATTGGTGTTAAAACTGTCAAACTTCTGGTCTGAAGAGGGAGGAAAATGAAAGTCATTAGTACACACTGCCAACCCCTGGAGCAGCAGAAAATTACCATCACCAGAGCCTTTAAGCTGTCCAAGATGTGCATGCGTGTGACAATGGAAATTTATAATTGTGACAGCACATCATAGAGGTGTCACTGTGTTGACTTCAATATATCTCAAATTTTGAACCAGTAAGCTGTTAGTGGTGTGAAAGAAGTGAGCTTTACTGTTAGGTTTAGCAAGTAATTTACTGAGGGCTGTGATAAAAAATTGACTAGGACATCTCCTGACAGAGCCTTTAAATTCCACTGTATCACTAAATATGCAAATGTAGTTTCTTCTAGTGTGACCAGTAGGGGGCGCTCTTCAGTGGAAACCAAATCCATAATAACCATTTAAACCCAGATAATGAAGACAGGCAGGTGTGTACTTGAAAGAAAAGATAAGCAGATACAATGAACTTGTAAAGCAATTAGATCAATGAGTAATAGTCAGCAATGGATTAGTGTACAGATATTACTAAGCTCTGTTTATGTTAATCAGTTTCAAACCAGTTTGTGTAATTTTATTAAAAAAGGTCTGTGTCTTTATGTGTACTCATTATGTAACTGGCAACTTATAGTTTAGCAGCTGTGTTATCCATGTAGGACAGGTTGAAGTGTAAGTAGTAAATGTGGACATCAGCGTTAACATTTGCAATGCGCCATGCAATGCACACGTCTCTGTTATATGCCATTCTTTAAAGTAGTGTTAATGTTTATGATGCGCCATTTACTTGAATGACAGAGACATAACAACTGGATGGACACACAGACAGGCACACAGATGCTTATCCTTTTATTATGGTGAACTTGTCACAGCTCTCTGTGCCTGCACTCAACGAAGAGTACTATATACAAAAATAAACTGAATTGAATTGAATTGAATTGATTTAGATAGATAGATAGATAGATAGATAGATAGATAGATAGATAGATAGATAGATAGATAGATAGATAGATAGATAGATAGATAGATAGATAGATAGATAGATAGATAGATAGATAGATAGATAGACAACCCAACACAAACAGACACAAGACGCACACTTACAAAAACTCACGCTTTTATTTACCACAGTGCAAAACTTGAAACTGAGATGCTACATGGTGTGAGTCCATAGCAGTTCAGTTGACAATAATGTTAGGATTTGCACTTTGGATGGGTGGTGTGTAGTGTGTAGTGCCCAGACAAGTGCCCCAATCACAGTGGTCAGAGACAGGCTCAACGTGGCTGACAGATGAAGCTCTCCATTTAGCTCACGCTGCAAAGTGCTCAGCTTTGAACCAGAGAATAGGGGTTTGCAGTTCCATTCAGCAGTTCACCACAGCACTTTGAAATGTATAAACATACTAGGGGTCTCCGCCCCCTGCTTGTTTTGCTTGCCCACCCCAAAGTTTGGTTTACCGGATATACAATTTAAAGAGATTGTTAGCTAACAGGGTGCTGGCGGAAATTGGGCTACTGTTAGCCGAAGAAGAAGGAGAAGAACGGGGGATTTGACGTGTCCGGAGGCAGGAGTAGAGGAGGAAAGTAAAGTGAGTGGAACTGAGAGAAGGAACTTTGAATGTTGGCAGTATGACTGGTAAGGGGAGAGAGTTAGCAGATATGATGGAGAGAAGGAAGGTTGATTTATTTTCCATGCAAGAGACTAAATGGAAGGGGAGTAAGGCCAGGTGGATCTGAGGTGGATTCAAATTGTTCTATCATGGTGTGGATAGGAAGAGAAATGGAGTAGGGGTTATTCTGAAGGAACAGTATGTCAAGAGTGTTTAGGAGTTGAAAAGAGTGTCAGGCAGAGTAATGATCATGAAGCTGGAAATTGGAGGTGTGATGATGAATGTTGCTAGTGCATATGCACCGCAAGTTGGGTGTACAATGGGTGAGAAAGAAGATTTTTGGAGTGAGTTGGATGAAGTGATGAACAGTGTACCCAAGGGACAAAAAGTGGTGATTGGAACAGATTTCAATGGACATGTTGGTGAAGGGAACAGTGGAGACAAGGAGGTGATGGGTAGGAGATTGTTGGTATGGCGTCAAGGTGAGGAATGAATAAGGTCAGAGGATAGTGGATTTTTCCAAAAGGATGGACATGGCTCTGGTGAATACATATTTTAAGAAGAGGGAGGAACATAGTGTTATGTACAAGAGTGGAGGAAGATGCACACAGGTAGATTACATCCTATGCTGAAGAGTCAATCTGAAGGAGACTGAAGATTGCAAAGTGGTGGCAGGGGAAAGTGTAGTTAAGCAGCATAAGATGGTGGTCTGTAGGATGATGTTGGAAATCAAGAAGAGGAAGAGAGTGAGGGCAGAGCCAAGGATCAAATGGTGGAAATTGAAAAAGGAAGACTGCAAGGTTGATTTTAGGGAGAAGGTGAGACAGGAACTGGGTGGCAGTGAAGAGTTACCAGACAGCTGGGAAAATACAGCAGATGTAGTAAGGGTGACAGCAAGAAGGGTGCTTGGCATGACATTTAGACAGAGGAAGGAGGAAAAGGAAACGTGGTGGTGGAATGGGGAAGTACAGGAGAGTATACAGAGGAAGAGGATGGCAAAGAAGAAGTGGGATAGTCAGAGAGATGCAGAAAGTAGACAAGAGTACAAGGAGATAAGGCGCAAGGTGAAGAGAGAGGTGGCGAAGGCTAAAGAAAAATCGTATGATGAGTTGTATGAGAGGTTGGACACTAAGGAGGGAGAAAAGGACCTGTACCGATTGACTAGACAGATGGACCGAACTGGGAAAGATGTGCAGCAGGTTAGAGTGATAAAGGATAAAGATGGAAATGTACTCACAAGCGAGGAGAGTGTGTTGAGCAGATGGAAAGAGTACTTTGAGAGGCTGATGAAGGAAGAGAACGAGAGAGAGAAGAGGTTGGATGATGTGGAGATAGTGAATCAGGAAGTGCAATGGATTAGCAAGGAGGAAGTAAGGATAGCAATGAAGACGATGAAAAATGGAAAGGCCATTGGTCCAGATGACTGTGGAAGCATGGAGGCATTTAGGAGAGATGGCAGTGGAGGTTTTAACCAGATTGTTTAATGGAATCTTGGAAAGTGAGAGGATGCCTGAGGAGTGGAGAAGAAGTGTACTGGTGCCGATATTTAAGAATAAGGGGGATGTGCAGGACTGCAGTACCTACAGGGGAATAAAATTGATGAGACACAGCAAGAAGTTATGGGAAAGAGTAGTGGAAGCTAGGTTAAGAAGTGAGGTGATGATTATTGAGCAGCAGTATGGTTTCATGCCAAGAAAGAGCACCACAGATGCAATGTTTCCTCTGAGGATGTTGATAGAGAAGTTTAGAGAAGGCCAGAAGGAGTTGCATTGCGTCTTTGTGGACCTGGAGAAAGCATATGACAGGGTGCCACGAGAGGAGCTGTGGTATTGTATGAGGAAGTCAGGAGTGGCAGAGAAGTACATAAGAATTTTACAGGATATGTACAAGGGAAGTATGAAAGTGGTGAGGTCTGCAGTAGGAGCGACGGATGCATTGTACGTGGAGGTGGGATTACATCAGGGATCGGCTCTGAGCCCTTTCTTATGTGCAATGCTGATGGACAGGTTGACCGATGAGATTAGACAGGAGTCCCTATGGACTATGATGTTTGCTGATGACATTGTGATCTGTAGCGATAGTAGGGAGCAGGTTGAGGAGACCCTGGAGAGGTGGAGATATGCTCTAGAGAGGAGAGGAATGAAGGTCAGTAGGAACAAGACAGAATACATGTGTGTAAATGAGAGGGAGGTCAGTGGAATGGTGAGGATGCAAGGAGTAGAGTTGGCGAAGTTGGATGAATTTAAATACTTGGGATCAACAGTACAAAGTAATGGGGATTGTGGAAGAGAGGTGAAAAAGAGAGAGTGCAGGCAGGGTGGAATGGGTGGAGAAGAGTGTCAGGAGTAATTTGTGACAGACGGATATCAGCAAGAGTGAAAGGGAAGGTCTACAGGACGGTAGTGAGACCAGCTATGTTATATGGGTTGGAGACGGTGGCACTGACCAGAAAGCAGGAGACAGAGCTGGAGGTAGCAGAGTGAAAGATGAAAAACATTTGCATTGGGTGTGACGAGGATGGATAGGATTAGAAATGAGTACATTAGAGGGTCAGCTCAAGTTGGGCGGTTGGGAGACAAAGTCAGAGAGGCGAGATTATGTTGGTTTGGACATGTGCAGAGGAGAGATGCTGGGTATATTAAGAGTTATAAGAAGTTATGTTCATGGGAATCGTTACAAATGCATTATTTTTACTTTTTTTAAAACTTTTGTAAAAACAATACTTGTCCTTTATTTCCGGCCCTGGGCATGGTTATATCTCTTTCTCACAGGACGTATAACGCTGCTCGTGTTGTGAAGGCGGGGGGTGACTGCACGCACGCTAAGGAGAAGCGGTTGGGATCATCTGCTGGCTTGTTGCTGCTGCTGCTGGTGGCAAGCTGCGTGTTCTGCTTGTCGTGCTGCGTGTCAATCATTTCAAAGCCTGTACAGCAGCTATCCTTTTGCCACTTCGCATCTCTGCCGCTCGTGTTGCTAAGGGGGTTTGAACGCACGCTACGGAGATACAGTCAGATCATCTGCTGGCTTGCTGCTGCTGGCGAGCTGCGTGTTCTGCTTGTTGTTTATCATTGTTTTAAGAGCTGGGAGCACATGAAGTGTATCTGCCAAAAGCATTCCAACAACTGCTAGGTTAGATGTCCGTGAACTTGTTTTAAATGTTGTCTCACTGCTTGACATTAAAGTGTCTCTCACGGGATGTCAAATTGTCTTCCGAGAAGATCACGTCTGGTCTCTCTAGTCTCCTTCCCAAGATTTTTTTTTTATAATAGAGATATAAGTCCTAAGCAAGTCTAAGCACACCTAAAAGTTTCTGACTGGAATAACTAATGCCTCAGTGGTACTGTGACTGTCACGTCAGACATTTTCTTTCATTTTAGTTTTCTTCTTTTTTATTCATTTTGGTGTCTATTCGACAGCAGTTTATTGTTTGCTTAATATAAACAGAATAATATTATAAATTAATTAATGACTTTATTTATTATTAAGCCTCTGTAAAAAGCTACATTTCTTGGCATAAATAAAGATCTATCTATCTATCTATCTATCTATCTATCTATCTATCTATCTATCTATCTATCTATCTATCTATCTATCTATCTATCTATCTATCTATCTATCTATCTATCTATCTATCTATCTATCTAATCCACTGTAATGAGGCAAAAGGAACAAAGAAAAAGAGATTGCACCCTGCATATTATCAGAAAAATAACATGCAGAGTAATCATAAATGACTGAGTCAGAAAAACTGTGACTGGGGAGGAGATTGGAGTGCTCAGAACTTATAGGTGCAGGACAGGAAGAGGTGGGTTCTTAACCAGAAGTGAGGTCTGCAGGATGGCGTGGTTTGACATTGGAAGTTTTATTTGGTGTTTTCTTCCAGGGGTTTGTAAAAGAGGGAGAAAAGGCATTAGTACCATTCATCATCCACTGACACTGCGTCAAACTCTCAGTTAAGCCCTTAGACTGCCTCCCATTTGCGCATGTGTGACACCACTTATAGAGGTTTTCAAAAGGTGCATCAAAACACATATTTTCCTTACACCAACATTACTTGTGTTAATTAAGTACCTGGGATTTGAGCACACACTATGCTCCTTGTGAGCAATTTCTAAGTGTGAGGTGTCTAGTTGCATATTCTTTTTCTGCAAATTGACAGCTCCTGACAAAAACAACTTTATGAAGAAGTGCTGAGGATCTACTGTCTTCTGTACTGTCTTGAAACAAGGCAAGGAGTGAAGCCCCACTTGGGAAATGTCTGTGCCCATGACTTTATACTAATTTTAAAATGTTTTAAAGTTATGGGGGACATGTTGTTAGTTTACACAAGCAATCTCTTGTAATTTAGATCAGCCATGCACTTTTACTTTCTGACTGACTCCTTTCTTCACACTGCATTAGTATGGATTTTTGTTCTGTCTCTTACCAGTTTATTCTTTTCTGAATTTATGAGTAGAATATGCAGGCTCTTCTAAATGTTTGATTATCCATCCATTCATCATTTTTTGTTAATGATTTAACAGTCACCTTTTGCCACTAAAGTTTCTTATTTATTTATGATTAATAGAAAGAAATGACCATATGTATTGTGCAGAAGCATTCTGTAATATACTGCAGTCTTTGTGATGCTTGTGCACGTTTCTCTGTCAATACTGGAGGGTGTTAGCAGATAAATAAAGATGGGCAAACTACAGCAACTTCATTACTAGGAATCAATTTGTCACAGCATGCATAGTGGGAGTAACATTAAGTTGTTAAGTAAAATGATTATGATTTCACTTCATGGATATAAAAATAAATAATTAAATATATATTTTTATTTACCTTAAGCCTACATATATATACTGTATATATATATATATATATATATATATATATATATATATAGAGAGAGAGAGAGAGAGAGAGAGAGAGAGAGAGAGAGAGAGATGACCAGCAGTTTAACCCACCTGGGACACCCCTGAGATGGAAGGATGGGGGAAGGCAGCTTTTTTAGGACACTGCCTCCTCCAATATGCTAGATGGCAGTTCCCCTGGAGTGTAGCGGGGCATCTTGGGACTTGTAGTTGGAGTTCTTTATCTCAGCCCTGTTGGGTGCCATCACGGGGTGCTGTGGAACGAAGATGGGAGACAAGATTTTTGCCTAGCCTGAAGTACTAGAGGGTCACGGGGAATGGAAGCCCAGAAGTACTTCCAGGCTGATTATAGAACTTCAATTCTCTATCTGACCCAGAGGTGTAGCAAGTCACTTGGGAGGAAGGACAGAAGCACATCCGGGTCGAGGAATATATAAAGGACTGCGGAACACCTAGCAGGGGAGCCAGAGTTGGGTGAAGGTGGACAATGCTTGCTGGGAGGTGTGGAGGAGAAAGAGAGAGAATATTGTGTATTTGTTGCTACCGTATATACTCGCGGATAAGTTCTCCCGCGGATAAGTTGGGACTTGATTTTAAAGTATAATTTCTGGTATTTTATAATGTCGCTCATATATGTCAAATGCGGAAAACTCATGCTATTAGTACAAGGGATTATGATACGCTAACACCCACAGAGAGTAACCATGGAGCACACTGCCTTTTTTTTCTATGTTGGTGTGACAATGTGCTGTATCAGCATGTACTCCTAACCTCACTTTCTCTCTATTGTGCCTATGTGACCACACAGTAATACCCAAACGATTCTGAAGCAACGTTTGCTCTGTTTTGTGTTTTTTGTATCTCACACCCTCATATACCTTTATCATAAAAGCATCTCCTATCTACAATGGAGCGTTTGATCAGAAGAAAATAGGAAACTGGATTTAAATTAAACATTGTTGAAGTAGCGAAAGAAATTGGTAAATGCGCTGCTGTAACAAAATTCGATGCATCTGAGAAACTGCTGCAAGATTGGAGGAGGTAGGAAGATGTAAAGAAAAAAAATTAAGTGTTACATTTTGGAACAGGAGTATAAGTCGGGGTCTGATTTTATGATCGATTTTTCGGGTTTCAAGACCTGACTTATACGTGAGCATATATGGTAATTACTTGCCTGTTTATTGTGGCTGTGGTGTTGGGAGGGCATTGTTTAAGAAGAAAATCATTAAAACAACTTCTTGGTGCTTTTACCCTCTGTTTTGTGTGTCTGTCTGTTGGGTTTAAGGGGCAACAGTGACCCCTAACATCCATAATATATATATATATATATATATATATATATATATATATATATATATATATATATATATATAAAATCCCTGTGTGTGTCCGTGTGTGGGTGTCTTCTGGTGAAGTGCGCATGCGCGGGGCACGGTGCGATCCGCGATATTACTGTCAGAGAAAGTTAGAGGCGTTTTACGGAAATACAAACCAGTATTACTGCGAGAGGAAATTAAAGGTACACAATATAGTGATGCATAGTACAGCCACATACTAGCCAGTATTACTGTCAGAGGAGATTAAAGGCATATTACCGACGCGCACGCCTGTATTACCGCCAGAGAAAATTAAAGGTATATTACGGACATACAAGCCAGCGGATGTACAAGCCAGCGGACGTACAAGACGGTATCCTTCAATAAGGGCGCGCACAAAAAGGCGAGCCTCAAAAGGGCGACCTCAATTGGGCGTGGCGAATAAAGGCGCACGTAAATAAAGATCTGCACCTTTGTTGCTCTTTACATATTCCAGAGCCATTTGAACTAAATTATCTACGAACACCTTTATTCGCCGCGCTCAATTGAGGTCGCCCTTTTGAAGCTCGCCTTTTTGTGCGCGCCCTTATTGAATAGAGCCTTACAAGACAGTATTACTGTCACAGAAAATTAAAGACACACAATACACGGCGGCAGCCCACAAAGAACGGTCAGCTCAGCAAGTAAACATCAACAAAACAAAGGCTGAAAGAAATAAAAAATACGACCAACAAAAAGAATGAGGTCAAAGTCCCTTGCCATTTAATATAGACTGTTCCTACTAATGTTTATGCACTACTGTTCTAGCGCCCGTTATTGTAACGGGCTAAATGACTAGTATATATATATATATATACTCAGTACATATATATAGGCTTAAACACACAGTATATATATATATATATATATATATATATATATATATATATATATATCTGGGATTGCTAAAATATAAAGTGCAATATAAATAAAATTTATTATTATTATTATTATTATATATATATATATATATATATATATATATATAGGCTTAAAGTAAATAAAACGATTAGGAAAAGTGATTTTGAGTATTTTGAGAGCACACTGTAATGATTAACTTGTAAATCTGAAATTTGTCTTCTTTCATTTTAGTTATTTTTTGAACCGACATTTTGATGTGTGTTGCTGATGTCAATTAGCTTGCCATTTTAGTATTTAGTTTCTGTATCACCAAATTAGTATTTAGTTACTGTGTTTTAGTAGTCTAGTGGTGTATCTTACATGCATTTGTGTGTGACTCCTTGTGTTCACAACCATATTTCTCTGTTTTTGTTTTCACTTTTTTTGAAAGGAAAAATCCTTTTGTTTAGCTCCAGAAAACTGTTTTGTCCTTTTATAATTAAATCTACAACATAATAAAGTGCTGCGGTGGGTTGGCACCCTGCCCAGGATTGTTTCCTGCCTTGTGCCCTGTGTTGGCTGGGATTGGCTCCAGCAGACCCCCGTGACCCTGTGTTCGGATTCAGCGGGTTGGAAAATGGATGGATGGACATAATAAAGTGTGCAGATAATGTAGGGTCTGAATACTTGACGAATCCACGGCATACAGAACACCCTTAAAATAATACTAATTAGAATGAGGCATGAACTGTTTGCTTCTGGTCCTTCCACAGCATTTAATTAATACATTAAATATTAGTGAATTAAAAAAATAGTAAATATGCAATATACAAAGTAATTTAGTGTATAAACAAGGGAGCACTAAAAACTATGTGTACACACCATTAATATAAAGAAATACAACTTGCTAGGCCTGTCTTCACTTATGAAGTATTGTGTGCAGCCCTGGTCGTGACAGTACAAGAAAGTCATAGCAGAAGTTGAATCTGTGCAGAGGAGAGCAACCAAGTGCATCATGGGACTTAAGGACATGTCCTACTGTGACAGAGGATTAAACCTGTTCAGTCTCAAGCAGAGGAAACTGCATGCGGACCTAAATCCTCAAAGGCACTGATAAAGTAGATCCAGTAGAATTCTTACATCTTAAGTGTGAATCACATACTTGAGGACATCCGTGGAAATTAAGGGAAAGTACAATTAAGACTGAAGCCACTAAACACTTCTTTACACAAAAAGGTGCAGGAATCGGGAACATGCTAGCGAGATATGGAGTTGAAACCTTGACAACCTTTAAGAAATGTCTGGGATGAGATATTGGGACAGCTTAGCTATTAGCTAAACAAATTAGCTTGATGGCCTGAATGGTCTCCTCTTGTTTGTCAAATTTATTGTGTTCTTATGAAAAAAGGCACAGGAGGAGCACTGAGGAAATGCGTGGGACAAGAGGAATTAAGACATATGAGGATAATGAGAAAAGGCATAGCTGGAATGCTAAGGGTACATGAGAAACCAGAGAGTGTAGGAAGAGCACTGCAGATACAGGGGGGGAATTAAAGTATTTAGTCAGCCACCAATTGTGCAACTTCTCCCACTTAAAAAGATGAGAGAGGCCTGTAATTTTCATCATAGGTATACCTCAACTATGAGAGACGAAATGAGAAAAATAAATCCAGAAAATCACATTGTCTGATTTTTGATGAATTTATTTGCAAATTATGGTGGAAAAAAAGTATTTGGTCACCTACAAACAAGCAAGATTTCTGGCTCTCACAGACCTGTAACTTCTTCTGTAAGAGGCTCCTCTGTCCTCCACTTGTTACCTGTATTAATGGCACCTGTTTGAACTCGTTATCAATATAAAAGACACCTGTCCACAACCTCAAACAGTCACACTCCAAACTCCACTATGGCCAAGACCATTCCTTGGACAACGACCAAGCACCCAATCAACCACAATAAGTGACTATATGCCTCATAGTGGACATCTCCCTGCAAACCATTTCTATCTGATGGCTAGAGCAATAAGTAAGACAGCAGAGTTAATGTTTTCAATGTACCGTATTTATCCATTAACCCTTTCAGGGCTGATGTCGACTTTTGCAAAAGGAGGAGTTGACGATGGTAATCAACTGTAAACTGTGAAAGAACCAACTGTTATGTTTTTGTTGGACTCTCGTTGCTAGAAGGAAAGTTAGATTCATTGGTTTGACTAAGATTTCCTGCACTCACGTGAGTAGCAAGGCATGAAGAACGGTAAAAATGGGACTGGCATCTGGCGAGAGATCAAAGCGATTGTGTAAAGCAAAATACTCCACAGACAACATTTTGCCAATTATCTCTGAACTGGACTATGACTTGTCAGACTCCGATTTTGATATGAGTGATCGAAAACGAATGCAATGTTCCAGCTTCAGCTGATTGGTCCCCACCTAATTGTGGTACTGACAGTGTTCGCCAGATAGGACTGGCACTTAACAATGATAAGAGGTAGAAACCACATTGCAATGTACTGCGACCGTACAAGACAGCCTGGCAGCAAGCCTGGTGCGCATTCTTAGCAAACTGGCAACCACAGCATGCAGCAACAGACGTTTTATGTTGATTTCTGTGTGCAACCATTGCTTTTCAGAAACTGTTTATTGGAAAAAATATTCAGCCCCCAAAGAGTTAACATATCATAAACTTGCTGCCAACGTGGCTTTGCCTGCATAGTAGTGAAACAGGACAAACCTTAGAAATCAATGAATAAAAATTTAATAATTTGTATTGAGAAGAATTTATATTGATGGCTTTCGTATCCAAGGGCCACTTGATATACGATATTTTTGGTTTTGCTATCAGGGGCGAGACTGTAGCTGTGATCTCTTTGCCAAAAATGTAAAAATTTGGCAAGGTATCCCTGTCCAAGCAGAAGGTAGCTACGCTCCAACGTCAAACGTTGGCACTGTATCTGATCGTGTTCAGCTCTGATGGGAGAGTGTCCCCCGTGTGGGGAGAAGAGCACGTGGCTGTGATATATCTACCAGTGAGCAGGTAACCTCTAACACACACGTAGCTGTGATCTCTCTCTCAAAAATGTCAACGTTACTCTTTAACAATCTCTAGATGATAATGTATGCTGAACAAACAGGCATCGCTAGCTAAGTAGAGGCAAGGTACGCTCCAACACATGGCGAGATGTAGAGCAACTCGAACGGAGGCTGGCATGTGAGTGAGGATGGCCCCGCCTAGCTCCCTTCTGAGGTCCCGCCTCCCCCTCCCTCTTGCCCATAGCTACTCTTTCAGATTCGCACAAATAAATCAGTGCCGCAAGCGAACTATAATACATAGCGTGATGAAAGAAGTTGCAAAATCAACCGGAATGTTAAAGCAAATTATAGAAAAAAATCCGATCTAAATCCATTAAGTAATCTCGTGAAAAGCGGACAGACATACAGACAGACAGACGGTGGATTTTATATATAGAGAGATTATTCTTCATATATTATGCCAAAGAAAAACAAATAACTATGACAAATTACATTATATGACCTCTGAGCAGCACTTAAATTTTAGCAGCATCATGCTTGTTTAATGTTATATATTCACCAGCAAAATCAAACACCCCAGAGATATTACTATCATTAGACGCAGAAAAAGCATTTGATATGATTGAATGGAACTATCTTTTCACTGCATTGGAGAAATTTGGGTTTGGCCCGAATATTTGTGCATGGATCAAACTACTGTATACCAATCCAGAAGCTTCAGTTTGTATTAATAACATTTGCTCAGACTACTTTAATCTAGAACGTGGCACCAGACAAGGATGTCCCTTGTCACCACTGCTGTTTGCAATCGCCATTGAACCACTGGCAGTTCACTGCCGAAATTCTTGTCAGATAAAGGGGATTGTCAGAGAAGGACTAGAACAGAAAATTTCTCTATATGCAGATGATATGGTTTTATATATATCAGACCCAGAAAACACTGTCCCCGCAGTTCTAACGGCACTAAGAGAATTTCAAAAGATTTCTGGTCTTAAAATTAATCTGAATAAAAGTATACTCTTTCCAGTGAATTCACAAGCATATAATATCAGATTGGACACCCTACCTTTTACCATAGCAGATCAGTTTAAATACCTAGGGGTAAATATCACAAGTAAACATAAAGCTCTTTATCAACAAAATTTTGCCGTCTGTATGGAAAAAATTAAGCAAGACCTGGATAGATGGTCAACCCTTCATCTCACTCTAGCCGGAAGAATTAACACTGTTAAGATGAATATCCTTCCTAAACTTCTTTTTTTATTTCAAAACATTCCAATATATATCAATAAATCGTTTTTTAAACAGTTAGATTCAACAATAACCTCATTCATTTGGAACTCAAAACACCCACGTATCCGAAGAGCGAACCTACAAAGACCTCAGGCAGAAGGTGGCATGGCTCTACCTAATTTTCAGTTTTATTACTGGGCAGCAAACATACAAGCCATAAAAACCTGGACACAAAAAAATTAACATACACAGGCTTGGTCCGCAATAGAAATAAATTCCTGTAGTACTTCTTTATAGTCCCTGCTCTGCTCTCCAATAAATGAAAGTTATCGCAAATATACTAATAACCCAATTGTGCTTTACTCACTTAGAATATGGAACCAAATTAGAAAGCATTTTAAGATGGAAAATCTTTTATCGGTGGCACCTCTGCAAGAAAACCACCTCTTTCAACCCTCGCAAACATATCCAGTTTTTAATACCTGGAAGAGTTTTGGGATTAAAATGCTCAGAGATCTTTATATACAATAGACAACATATTTGCATCTTTTGAACAATTACTTTCAAAATTCAACCTCCCAGCTACACATTTCTTTCACTATCTTCAAATTAGAAATTTTGTTAAACAGAAATTGCCCGATTTTCCACACCTTGCACCCTCCACAGTGTTGGAAAAAATACTGCTCAATGCCGAGGAATTAAACACCATTTCCGCATTATATAAAATCCTATTAGAGTCCCTACCTTTCAAAAATCCAAGAGGACATTGGGAAGAAGATCTCTTAATATTATATCAGAAAAAGAGTGGAAGGTAGCAAAGCAGAGAATTCACTCGAGCTCCATATGCGCAAAGTACAGAATTATTCAACTAAAAGTTATGTATCGAGCTCATCTGTCTCGCTTAAAACTGTCCAAAATGTTTCCAGGGCAAGATCCAACCTGCGAACGCTGCAACCAAGCTCCTGCCTCACTGGGTCACATGTTCTGGGTCTGCACCAAATTAACATCATTTTGGACAAAAATTTTTAAGTGCCTTTCAGACAGCCTTAGTATCACAATCCCTCCTAACCCATTAACAGCTGTGTTTGGTGTTCTTCCAGATGGACTTGAAGTGGAAAAAGACAAGCAAACGGTGATTGCATTCACTACACTTTTGGCATGCAGACTCATTCTGTTAAATTGGAAGAATCCTAACTCTCCTCTGATAAGTCAGTGGGAAACCGATGTTTTATATTATTTGAAATTGGAAAAAATCAAATTCTCAGTCAGAGGATCTGTACAAAATTTTTTCAAAACCTGGCAGGATCTGATCAATATTATTTTAGAATAAGAGAAATAACTATTACCGCATTTAACTCCCTTCTCTATCTCTTATTTACATAGATATTTATTTCTCCCTTTTCTTTGCTTAATGTTGTCTTATTAAAAAGCCCTAAGCAATTTTCCTTTAGCTAAGCTCTCCTTCTCAGGGGTGGGGTTTGATTTGTTTTTAATTTGTTTGGTTATAAATTGATCTGTTTGTATGGAATGATTACAATGAAAATTAATAAAATATAAAATTAAAAAAAAAAAAAAAAAAATTTAGCAGCATCAATCCATTATCACAGGTGACTTTTGTCTGTCTTCTCTCTCTCAGGTGGCCAGCCCTTGCAGTAAAGCAGATACATCTTGCTTGCAGCTCTCCATCCCACCACAACTATCAAGAGTCTGTGTCACACCCGTGGCTCTGCTCTCTTCTGTATTCGCCTGTGCCTGGGTCTGTTACCTCTCAGCCTTTAGCTTGCTTGCGGTTTTTGTAAGACCACTCCTTTGGCACCTCTTCAGAAGTGGCTTGAAATTCTTTGGAATGCGTGGGACCCAAGTGGTGAAATTTTTGAGACAAGCTGGTGACTAAGAGTATAGACAGTGGCCCTTGAGAGCTGTGTGTGGCTCATGCTTGTGCTTTATTTAATCTTAAGTTAAATAAAATGCTTTAGCTTTTAAATCCTGGTCAATATATCAATTCATCCATTCATCTCCTGCTATTTAATCATGTCTGGGTTGCAGAAACAGCAATCCAAGGAAAGATGCCCAGACATCCCTTTTCCCCACCATGTGAAACTAAGGGATTTAATCTCTCCAGCGTGTCCTGGGTCTGTCCCAAGGTCACCTCCCTGTTGGACATGCCTGAAACCGCTCCTGTTTTTTTGGGGGCTTATCCCTTTAAGTATCGAAGGCATACTCAATTGGATTTAAATCGGGTGACTCACTTGACCATTCAAGAATTTTACATTTTTTAGCTTTGAAAAACTCTTGTGTTGACTTAGTAGTATGTTTTGTATCAATATGTTGTTGTAGGATGAAGCGCGGTCCAATGAGTTTGGAAGCATTAAGTAGAATTTAAGCAGATAAGATATTTCAAAACACCTCAGAATTCATTGTGCACCTGCCGTCAGCAGTTCCATCATCAATAAAGAGAAGTGTGCCAGGACCTGTGGCAGCCATACATGCCCAAGACATAACACCCCCACCACCATGGCGGGAGGTTCCTTTTTGTCTTCACACTTTGCTCTTGCCATCACTCTGATGCAGGTTCATTTTTGTCTTGTCTCTCCACAAGACCTTTTTTCCAGAGTTTGGCAGGCTGTTTTAAGTCCTTTTTCACAAACTATAATCTGGCCATCCTGTTTTTCAGGATTATTGGTGGTTTGCATTTGCAGTGTGGTTTCTTCTATAGTTAGTCATCTTGGACACATCCACATCTACTTCCTGAAGATTGTGTATAAGGCATTTGGGGGCTTTTTCTTTACCAGAGTAAGGATTCTTCTGTCATCAGCAGTGGAGGTCTTTCTTGACCTACTAGTCCCTTTGTGATTACTGAGTTCACCAGTGTGTTCTTTCTTCTTAATGATATTCTAGGTAGTTGATTTAAGTCATCTTAAGGTTCTGTTGATGTCTGTAATGGGTCTGTAATGGTTTAATTCTCATTTTTCAGCTTCACAATGGCTTCTTTGACTTTCATTGCAACAACACTTGTCCTCATGTTGAACAATGACAACTACAGACTCTAAAGGATAGAAGCAAGCCAAGTTAAATTATGAAACAGTTAAACACACCTGAGGAACCACAAATGCCTGTGACATCAACTATCCCAAACATTATTGTGCCCTGAAATGGGGGGACCATGAAGTGTTGTCATTTCTACATGGGGTGACTGAAATGTATGCAAATCCCCTTAAATGAAAGTCAGCAAATAGCACTTTAATCGCGTGTGAATTTTCAGATTTAATTTTAAACTGAAGAACAGATGGGAAATTCAAGAAAAAAGTGTCCCAAACATTATGGAAGGCACTGTATGTACTGAATGTATCATTAATCATTGAATTCAATTTGCTGTGAATAAAAAATGTTTTTTGTATAAAATATGAGTGGATATATGACACATACTTCAGTTTTATGTCTAGAAAATTATATAATTTCAATATGTTTAACTCAACATTATAATTTATAAGGGGAGATGTGAGCTTTGGGCACTTCTAGCTTTGACATGATATCTCGCTACTCATCATTTGCTACTTTACTAGCCAGTGCATTCTACCATTATTAAAAATTATTATTAGACTAATTTAATGTGAAAAGTGTCATCAGGTGTGTAACAATGGTCCAAAAATAAGTAGCAGAAAATTTTAAAATGTCAAATGCATAGGGAAGCAACACATCACTGACTGTAGTAGCTGTAAATGTAAAATGAAAGAAGAATACACTTTATAGAAAGAAAAAGAAATACCTATCGCTCTAGCTCTATTTTTATTTTAAATGGCTTCCATTTAAGCTTAGAGTTGATTTTAAAATTCTACTTTTAACATAGAAAGCTTTAAATGGCGGAGGCCCTGCTTACTTACCTAATCTTATCATTATATTCAAAACCAGACTGCATATTAAGTTCTCAAGATTCTGGTCTACCAAACATTCCAAGGATTAATAAAATAACAGTGGGTGGCTGTGCTTTTAGTCAGAGGGACCATCAGTCTCTGCTTTTAAATCAGACTTAAGATTCACGATATTTTATTCCAGCATACCCTGAATAGAGCTGCTGAGCAGCTATGCTAGTCATTTGCAAACAAAAAGCCAATGCAAATAAATGAGAGATGTTACTAACCTTAATTCTTTGTCACTACTCTACTTCCAAACCGTTTTCCAGCCAATGGGGAAAGATGCCAGAGAATACTGGGAATATTGGAATCAAAGGATAAAAAGATTGTGTCGTTGTAATCCTCTTTAATAAAACCCCTGTGTGCGTCCAGTGTCCGTGTGTGTGTGTCTTCTGGTGAAGTGCGCATGCATGGGGCACGGTGCAACGCTTCAAAGCAGATGCTTCAAAGGCCGCCTGACGCGTCACACGAGCTATAAAATATCGTGCAGCCAATCCAATCGGATTTTGGTAAATGAGGTAAGACCTAAAACATAAAATACGAAAAATCCAATCGGGTACTGAGACGCGGAGACCAGCTTCCCCAAAGAGGTAGGATTAGTGTTTGTGGTTGTGCAAGTGTTCACTCTGAGGATGTCAGATTTACGATTAAGAAGCTTGGCCCGGTAAAGTGTAAAGTGTCAGTCGTTGAAGGGGTTTTCCTAAATATACGAATTTTCATGATATTACAATACGATGACTTTTAAAAGTAGATTTATTTTCGCGCAGATTACGTCAGTTACTGGGACGCATATTACGGACAGCAAAGCCAGTATTACTATCAGAGAAAATTACAGGCATTTTACGGAAAAAAATTAAAGAGGTAAAAGGTCCTTTGCCATTTAATATAGACTGTTCTTAATAATGTTTATGGACTACTGTTCTAGCGCCCGTTATTGTAACGGGCTTAATGTCTAGTAGACATATAATGTGCATATATAAAAACACTAGCAAAATACCCACACTTCGCTGTGGAGAAGTAGTGTGTTAAAGAAGTTATGAAAAAGAAATGGAAACATTTAAAAAATAATGTAACATGATTGTCAATGTAATTGTCGTAGGCTTATTTTAGTATTGAAAGTGAATTTGATGATTGTAAAGAGTTTAATTTATGATTGTAAATGTTGTGTATGAAAAATGCACATTTTTAGGATGTAAACGTCTCTTTGTAAATGACGTTTGCAGTTCTGCCCTCGGGCTGTAAAATGACCAAGCTGTCTGCTGAGCTTACTCTTGCTCATGCAACGTACAGATGGCCATGTGAGAAGCAATCTTGTGTCAAGTCAATGCCGACCTTTTTTAGAGTCTGGCCCTGTGACTTATTTATTGTCATAGCAAACCAGACCCTTAATGTAAAATTGGAGGCGTTTCAATTGGAATGGGAGGTCAGAGGGTATGAGAGGGATGTGAGGAATAAATCCAGTCTCCCCTGAGCCACTTCCAGTGAAGACAGTTGGCTCAATGAGGTTTATGTACAGAGATTTGACCAGAAGCCTGGTGCCGTTACAAAGTTTTGGTGATTGAAAGAGGCAGGGCAGGCACAATCTTTGGGCACGGAAACCACTGGGTACGGGTCAGTGAAATTGTGATAGACGGTGATAACCGGAATAGACATGTTATTCGGGTAAACTTGCACCCGTTGAGAAAGAAAGTACGAAGGAAGGCGAGAAGCGGTGGAGCAGGGAATGAAAAGCAGAAGTCAGCACCAGGAAGTAAGGAAGCCCAACAATGACAGCCTTGAAGTGGTGGAGTTAAAGAAAAGGAAGGAGTCACTAGCAGAAACATGTGAAGGAAGACGAACAATAATAGGCTTGAAGTGGTGGATTAAAGAAGAAGGGAGCAGTGAACACAATGAACAGCTGAGGAAAGTAAAGAAGCGAGTGAGGAGGCACATGAGCGCAGGATGTCGTTAATGTATTTAGGCAGGGAGCCGACCACGTGGTAGGTGCGCAGACAGCGGCCGTGCGGAAAAAGGAAGGGGGACCGGAGGTGGCCCTTGTACATTTCTGCCATGAAATAAATCGCCTGTTAACGGAAATAGGGAATGAAAGCACCAAAAGGAGATGTCAGTTCCAAAAGTTCCTTACAGCATAATGGTGAGAACCGGCAAAAAGAAGACGTTATTTTCAAAAGTTCGTTATGGGGCAAGGCGCGAAATGAAACATACTTAACGTCACTCGCTTAGCGGCTAATACAGAAGCGAGGCAAGCACATCGGCAAAATAGTATTCCTTTTACTTTTCCTCCAGCCGCTAATACACAAGCGAGGTGGGCACACCTGCAAAAGGAAACATCCGGAGAAAGACAGTCACTTAGCCACTAATGCACAAGTGAAGCAAGCACATCGGCAAAACAGATCCTCCAAGGACAGAGACGCCCAGAGTAGTTCCTTTCAATTACCTGACATATCTGCATTTCATTTTTGTTTCTGAGTATTTCAATTGTTTCTAGGACCCCAGGGTTTTTACAGCACGGGCTTACACAGCTAGTTTTTCCATATAAAAATAAACTGAACTGAATTCAAAATAAATGACCGGGAGATGGTTTGAGGCAAGAAGAGTCACCAGAATCATAGCCAGAAAACCAGGAGAAGCTATTTATACTGATCATCAACACTAAACCCCAAAAACAAAACTATAGTACAAAAACAAAGAAAATTCTAACACTAAAGGACTTGTAGAACTGCTTTTTAGCTTCCACTACAACAGGGGTGTCAAACTCAATTTAATTGAGAGTCAAAAATAAAACTTCACATACCCAAAACAGGCCAAAATATATTATAGCACTGGAACCAATTGCCAATTTGGATTCCCACTCCTCAGATGGCTACTTTATTAGGTAGTTTGCTGTCTTTGAAATGACAGTTCATTGTTGTCACACATATTGGCATTCATCTGTGAAGTTTTTTTCTAGGCTCCTCTGCAGCAGGCTCTGAAGCTTCTGATTTACATGATGGAATGCTAGTTCATACTGGTTGTAACTCAACCCCAGGCTGATGCAGCTTGTCAGTGCCATGACATAGCCTTCCCTTCAAAGTCTATATCACCAGCAATCACATTCAGCTTCTTTGACTTCTTTAGTATTAGATTACATTGTGTTCAATTTATTTTGTGCTTCATACTACTCACTTGAACTGCCACACTTTTTCCCAGCTCCATGAGCCTGAAAGGAGTTTAGCAGCTAAAGAAACAGTGATGAACCAGGTGCAGAGGTAGCAGTCCTTTCAGCTGTACTAGTGCTACAAAAAGCATTACAGATCTCAGATCTCAGCCTCAAGAATCTCCAGCAACTCCTCAGAATAGCCACTCAAGTCCATTGCAGTTCTATGAGGCACTCAGCATTCTGCTAATTGTATGGTAGGACTTCTTTTCATTCCACTGCTAACACCAATGTCGTGCTTGCTCTGAGTTCCAATATGGGTTCTTTGCTCTTGAAAAAGCTCTTTCAGGTGACTTGCTATCCTTAAAAGGACTGCTCACTATTACTGCACTAGATGAAATTTTGCAGGGTTGCTGTTTTTTAGGATCCCCTGTCGCTAGCTCTGAAGCTGCTCATTTGCATGACGAAATGTCAGCTAATACTATGGGTGGCTCATCCCTGGCTGATGCAGTTACGATATATATAAATCAGGGTTCTTAAAAAGGTTATTATACCCTTTGCTGAAAGTTTGCCAAGATCTTTGTAACTACAGTATGTAATCCTTAGTCTCGTTGGTTAGTGCCCTTTTGCCACTGACCTTGCTGTCAGTGTGTGAGTAGCTACTGAGTTATGAACATGACTGCGTGTCCATCACTTTGCCTCCTAGTGGAGAAAAGCAGCTTGAGACAGTCTTCCGGTCTCCCCATGTCTCTTCAGCACCATTCTAGCTTGTGTTCTCCCTCTCTTTTTCTGTCTATCTTTCTGTATAAATATGAAATTTTACATTTTTCAGAATTTTAAAAGGCAATGATTAAATCATTATAAAAGTAAATATTGAGGTTCGATCTGGAAAATGGTTCATTTAATTAATTATGCTGTTTAGTTCATGATATTGTAAAGTCCACAGTGAGAAGTTGAGGGTCAAATAAGAATCAATTTCGTTTTACTTCCTACTGTTTCATCATCTGCTTGGAGTAATTTTCTGTCAAATTAACAGATGGCAAACTAAAGCAGTGCATCTTTTCCATTTGTGTTTATCTCTTCTGGCAGAAAGCTGCTCTGGTAACACATCAGATTAGTTTAGTTCATATCAAGTGATCAATTTTATGACCTTTTTTTTCTATTAACAATTATAAAATTGTGAATTGGGGAGTGTAAGTCAAACAGGTGACATCAGCTTTAAAAGGAATTTGGAGAAGAAAAATTCTTGTATCATTATAATTTTCAAATAAAATATACTGTATGCAGTAATATATTATGAAGTTAAGGAGCCTAATATGTGTGGGCTTTCTTACTGTACTGTTTATATATATATATATATATATATATATATATATATATATATATATACTGTATATGTATATTCACTCCAAAACATGATAGATGCATCTGTCAAGGGTTGCTTGTCTGTCAGCCAGTCAACCGCAAGTTCGCAGTTCCACCTAGGCAACTACAAGCTCACAGGCCTATGTAACACATCTTGTCACCCAGTTGGTAATTTGGGGAACATTTTAACCCAGTCACTGACCTGGCCCCATCCCTGCTTGTTAGCTGTGTCTATGTGTATTGAAGTGTCAGCTCCTGTTTGAAAAAATACCTTGACTGAAATAAAGTTGTTTTTTTGAAGCCTTTGCACTCTGCGTCTACTCTCGGATGCAAGACATATATACTGTATATATATATATATATATATATATATATATATATATATATATATATATATATATATATATATATTCACGGTATTCGTAGTCTGTGTCACAATCTGATTGCATGGGTGGTTACCTACCAGGTAACGCTTGTGGTTGGCCAGCAATCTGCTAACATCCGCCACAGTGCCCTCAGTTTGTGAGGAGCAGATCATAGAATGGTTGAAATAGTTTTACTGTCAAATAAATGCAAAGAGTATTTGACAGTAAAACTATTTCAACCATATATATATATATATATATATATATATATATATATATATATATATATATATATATATATATATATATATATTGCATAGTTCCCCTCTCAGGGAATCAAACCTCGGACGTCAGCGTCAGAGACAAGGCCCCTTTGTGCTGCGCTACGGCGTGTGGTTCGTTTATTTGACAGCCTGTAGTCATTGCATTCGTAGTCTGAGTCTCGATGACCTGAATTGTATGGGTGGTTACCTACCAGGTAGGTAACACTTGTGGTTGGTCTGCCATTGGCAAACATCTGCCACGGTGCCCTCTTTCAGTTGCGAGAAGCAGATCATGAAATATTGCATAGTTTTACTGTCAAATAAAGCAAAGAGTACGCGACATGTGTTTCGCCCTCATTTGGGCTCATCAGGCGTACACACTCTACTGCTCCCAAGCATTACCTGGTACATAACCACCCACACAATTCGTCGAGACACAAGTCGTCGAGACTCAGACTATGAATGCAATGAATATATATATATATATATATATATATATATATATATATATATATATATATATATATATACACACAGTATATATAGTATATATTGTGATGGACAGTACCAATGGGTTGGCACCCCGGAACGATGGGCGCTGGTCCGATACAGGAAGCCAAAAAGAAAGAAAAATTAGACATTCAATGTTCTCTTTAAGAGGCTGACACAACATGCCAACACACTTTTCATACCTGGTGGGCATGGAGCAGAGACAGTATATTGGAAGGACAAAGGAAGACTATGGCTATGGGACATGGCTATGGTACTCACAGGTCTAAGATAAAAGAAACCACTCAACCTCAGCCAGGCAAGTTGGTGTTAGTGGGAAGACAGACAAAGCTTATCTGGAGGCATGGAAGGAGAGGGAAAAGAGAGAAGGAGAAGAATATCTCTGGTTGTGTCACATTTGGAAGCCTTTGTAAGATATTTGTGTTAGTAAACCATTGTATTTGAATATTTGAGCCCGGAACTTGTGTCATTGTGGTTCTGCCTGTAGTTTGGGGCAATATTACACCCCCTAGTGGTCACTATATATATATATATATATATATATATATATATATATATATATATATATATATATATATATATATACATATATATATATATATATATATACAGGTAGTCCCCAGGTTACAGACACCCGACCTACAACATACGAATTGGGCCGCAGCTGCGACGTATGTGCCTCAGTAACTGCCACTCCGTCATCTTCGGCCTGGGGACGCTGCAAACGGTAGCTGGACGGAGGCTGGAGGGGGTCGATTTCGCTGCTCGCGCAGTGTAGTGTCCGTCGGGCGGTTTCCGGCAGCAAGCAGTTTCACTGCCTGCCCCCTGCTGCAAGTGGTGACTCTGTTGTGGCTGAACGGAGGCCATTGAGGGTGAACGGTGAGGCGGGGGGTAGCATTGTAGTGTGCCTCGGATGGCTGCATGTTGAATGGGGGTGGTGGTGCGGCAGGACACTGCAGGCAGCATACTGTAGTGGTAGTGACTGTGATGTGGCCTGAAGATGAACCGCCCCTCGCTGCCCCCATTCATTCTCAATAGCAAGCCTGCTTGTACTGTTACGCACATAGCAGGAAGTTGTCTCTTGTCAGTACAGGGTAGTCCAGATGTATTTCTGCAGATCCAGATCATCTGGATGACTTTGATTTATGCGGGGACAATTCCAGTTTGGAACAAAGTCGATTCTTCGTGTCGTCAGTTCGCACACTTCTCGATGGTCCGGGATTTTTCAGGTGATTTTCTATGTAATAAACTGAATAAGTTATAGCATAATGAAAATTGCATAATTAGATCTGGACCGCCATATACATCAGATGTGTTGACAACTGGTGCTGAATCTGCTGTGATAGCGTGTACAGTGCTGTACAGAGGAGCTCATCTTAACCTTTTTTCTTCACCCTTCAAGAATGTCTCTGAAACACAAATCTGATTTAAGTGCTGGTGCTACAGTAAAGAAGAGAAAAACCATCACCATTGAAAATAAAGTAGAAATAATAAAAAGTAATTTATTAAAGTAATGTACCTGTTCCGACTTACATACAAATTCAACTTAAGTACAAACCTACAGTCCCTATCTTGTATGTAACCCGGGGACTGCCTGTATATATATATTATATTTATTATATATATATTATATATATCACCATATATATTATGGAGATCAGCCCGGACCCAGACAGAGACATAGACTCACAAGTCCCAGAAACACACACTTTTATTTTCTTTCTCAGCACATAGTGCACAAACCAGTAACGATAAACTTAGTCCTTTCCTTCTTCTTCTCTCATTCTGTCACCTCCACTCCTCTCCCGCAAGCTCTGTCATCTACTTCCCGACTCTAGCTCCTCGAAAGAAGTGAGGTGACCCCTTTTATTTTTCACCTGGATGTGCTCCAGGTACACCCTGATGATTTTCCTGCAGCACTTCCTTGTGTGGCAGAAGTGCTGCATGGGCACCCAGAAGCACTCCAGATGTGCCTGGATTCTCTTCTGGCAGCATCTTCTGGTGTGGCGGAAATGCTCTAGTCCAGGGTTTAATAAATGTCTGGGCACCCTCTGGCGGTGGCCAGGGGTGGCCCTGACACCGACCAGGGTGTCCCAGAGGAGACATTGTTTCTCTCCTGGTCCCTCTCTTCTCCAGGCATCCCAGCTAGGTAAGGGTCCCAGTTGTGCACCACTATATATATATATATATATATATATATATATATATATATATATATATATATATATATATATAGCTGTGTATATACATATAGAAATAGATATAGATAGGTCAATAGATACATTTTTTTAATATTTTTTTTGTAATTCACTTTTTTCACATTTTCTTATTTTGCAGCCTTGTGCTGAAATCATTTAAATTAATTTATTCCCTCATCAAACAACACTCAATACTCTTGAATAACTCAACAAGGGCAGGATTATAGAAATATTGAAAAACTAAAATGACTCATTGACACAAGTATTCAGAACCTAGAATTAGAATGTTGTTAAAGCCCCATTGTCCGCAATTCCAGCCTGGAGTCTTCTACAACCGGATGTGGCAAATTTCAAACACCTGGATTTGCTGATCTTCTGCCATTCTGCTACTCTTCTCTGAAAATCCTCTCAAGCTGTGGCAGGATGGATGGAGACCACCAGTAGACACCTATTTTCAGGTTTCTCCAGAGATATATGATTTAGTTCAAGTCTGTTTGTCCCTAAGCCACCCCTGTATTGTCTTTGTTTCATGGTTAGGGTCATTGTCCTATTCGAAGGTGACCCTTTGAGACAATCTGAGGTCCAGAGTGCTCTGAAACAGATTTTCATTAAGGGTATCTCTGTACTTTGCTCCATTCAGCTTTCCCTTAACCTTGACTAGTCTCCAGTCCATGTTGCTGAAAAGTAACCCCATAGCATGACTTTGCCAAAACCATGCTTCATCTTTTGAATGCTATTGTACAGGTGATGAGTATTACCAGGTTTCCTCAAGACATGATGCTAATCTTGGTTTCATAAGACAAGAAAATCTTGTTTCTCACAGTCTGAGAGTCCTTTATACATCTTTTTGCAAACTTAAAGCAGTCCTCCATGTCTCTTTGACTAAGGAGAGGATTCTCTCTGGCCACTCTTTCATCAAGCCCACATCGGTGGAGTGTTGCAAGTAATGTTGTCCTTCTGGAAGTTTACCCCTTTTCCACACTGGTTTTCTTGATCTCGGCCATCAGATTCTTATTCACCTCTGTTACCAAGGTCCTTGTCTCATGATTGCTCAATTTGGCCGAATGGCCAACTCTAGAAAAAGTCATAGTTGCTTCAATCTTCTTCCATTTAAGAATTATTGAAGTAACTGTGCTCTTGGGAAACCTTTAGTGCTACAGCATTGTTTGTGTGCCTCAGCATAATACTGTCTCTAAGCTTTGCTGGTAATTCCTTCGACTTTATGGCTTGGTTTTTGCTCAGGTACAAATTGTCAAAAGTAGGAATTTCTACAGACAGATGTTTGCCTTTCCTAGTCATGGACAATCAGTTGAAGTGAGAACAAGCACACTGCTAACAAACTGTAGAAACATCTCAGCGATGATCAACAGAATGGGATGAACCTCAGGCAGCATTCAAGTGTCATAAGAAAGAGTCTGAAAAATGTATCAATGGGATATTTCAATTTTTTAATCTTAATGAATTTGGGAAACTTCCTAAAAACCTGTTTCTGCTTTATCATTGCTGAATGAGGAGACAAATAATTTAAAATATTTAAGTGCAAGGCTGTAAAATGTGAAAAAAGCGAAGGGGTATGAATACTTTCTAAATGTCTGGACATTCAAGTTACATCTACGCATCCCCCCGTCTTCAGTTTGAAAATGTCTGCCCTTGTCTTGTTATAATGCTAAGTGTTGAAAGTGAAAAGAATAAGCACCCTCAGTTTTCTGTTACAGCTTATAACTCCTGATCCTTTTCTATCTCTTTACTGCCATTGGTTTATTGGTTCTTCTTGGACCTTTTGTCTGGTTTTGTTACGTTCATCTTTTAATATAGAAATCAAAACTCCATATTCCATCAGTATTCTTGATGTGACCTCAAAAGTGTATCATGCAGCTCAAGCAGAACCTGATCTTGATTTGTAATCCTCACAGTACAATTTTTAAAGGAACATTTCACAAGCCTGTTTAAGTGATTCTGTGCACTGCCTGGACAGTGACAAGTCCTCTAGGACATGAATGAGGCATTTCTCCTTGGGATTAATAAAGTATCTATCTATCTATCTATCTATCTATCTATCTATCTATCTATCTATCTATCTATCTATCTATCTATCTATCTATCTATCTATCTATCTATCTATCTATCTATCTATCTATCTATCTATCTATCTATCTATATTTTTAAGTTTCTTTCAATCACTGAGTAATTATTGTGTGTCTGATGCATTTACGCTTTATGTTGTCACGCACATGCACATAAGGGGCAGTGTAAGGGCTCTGGTGATTGTAATTCTCTGTCGCTCCAAGGGTTGGCACACTACGATAATGCCTTGTCATTCTCTCCCTCTGCAGACCAGAAGATTGATGGCTTTTCCACTACCAACATCACTTTCAGTATCCATCCACCTAGACCTGTCTCATGCCCAGGCACCAACAGTCAAAACTGGAAGAACTGCCATCTTTGGTAGTTGTATCCAGACTCCCGACTGAAAAGGCGCAACGTGATATTTTAACCTGAGTTTAATTTCTTGTTTTTGAGATGATAGTTATGTGAGGTTTTCCTACAGGTACCCCAAAAGCTCTCACAGTCTTTGCTTTGTTATTACAATGTATTGTTTAAGACTTTACATTTAGTAACATTAAACTGTATTTGCCACGTATTCAATAATATGCAAATGCTGCTCACATCCACTGGTTGTGATTTTTTTGCTAATGAATGTTGGCATTGGTAAACTAACTTGTTAATTTTAACTTTTACTTTCCAGTATACGAAGGAAAGTATTGTAATCATACAAAAATTCGACCTTGAGATTTTGATGAATCTCGACATTTTAGACATTCATGAGTCCAATTTACTTTCTCGTAGGGTAAGTATTGTAATTGTTCAAAAATTAAATTTGAGATTTTGATGAATCTCGATGTTTTAGACTTCCATAAGTCCGATTTACTTTCTCGTTGGGAAAGTATTGTAATCGTCCAAAAAAACGATTTTGATGAATCTTGATGTTTCAGACCTCCCTGAGTCCAAAAATCTTACTTTTGGAATTATGTCTGTGTGTGTGGGTGTGTGTGTGCGTGTGTGTGTATGTATGTAAACATGATAACTTGAGTATGCTTTCACTTAGATAAACCAAATTTTGCATACAAGTATTAGGTACAAAACATATATTTCTATCAGCTTTTGACCTATTTCCACGAACCAGAAGTGGCACTTTTTTATTCATGCAGTTGCAGAGTTCGATTTGTTCAACTTTACTTTTATAATAATTGATCAATATATTATTAATTTGATTTGATTTGTTGTTGATGGTTCTTGAATGTACATAATATAAGAATATAATCATTGTCTTGTGGTTTACTCCTCAAATATCCATCCCCATATCTGAGTATACGAGAAAGTCTAGGGAAAGTCCACTCCTGATTTTTTTATATATGATTAAAAATATTTCTGTCTCTTTCACAGCTTTGGTAGTGACCCTGGAAGGAATACACTTCTTAGTTCTACTAAGCAGGAATCCCATGGCTTTTATTCTTAAGACAGTTCTGCCAACACCTTTAGACTGTGCCCTCAATGCCTGTTTTTCCTTCAGGGACTAGTCTCTCATGGTCTAACACATCTAAAAGCTGCCTTTCTATAGTAATTACTTTCTTATCTTCTTAATCATCCACTAGGGAGATCTTTTAGCCTTTCTATTGCTTCTAATTTTTTTGTGTAAAATCTTTCTTCTCCACTACTTTTAAATGCACTCCATCAATCTACCTCAACCATATCCACATTTGGAAGTCTGAGCAATTTATTTTCTTTAAGGCTTTGTCACATCTCTACCAAACTCACTTTGGTAAAATAGTTTTAAGTGTGTGCTCTGCAGAAACCCTTTTGCTTTGTGTAGAGATATAACTTTCCTGATTAGAGATAAGCTAACCCTTCTGGTGCCCACACTCAAATGAAATGAAAAAATATTTGACACCAAAGCATATTGAGAATATTTCACTTAGAAGAATCATTGTCATCAGGGAAGTTCATGGCAGAAAGAGGATTACTAATCATGCCATGCAGAAATGACCCTCGTGGCCTTTAAAGTCATCTTACGTCAGCTCAGAAAAAGCAAAGGGTCTTGTTCCAGCACATTATAACAGATTGTGCCTGTTCTTCAGGTCATCCAGGGTGAGCTTTAAAATATTTGTTATAATAACCCTCAGGTAAACTGCTCCATCAATTAAGGCAGTACAGAGTTGTTTACCAAAAATATGATTGGTTACAAGCTGTTTCTATTCTCATCTTTTTGGCTAATACAGTTACCCTATTTAAATATCTAACTGATACAATAAATCATCGTTGCTGGTAAGTACAAATAAGATCTCTTTCTGGCCGTTCTTGGCCAAACATATAGCCTTATCAGTGGCATTGAAGGCTGCATGGTTCAGGTCAGGGTGGTCTGTCCAAAAGTGATCAAACCAGTATTACAGTGAATTCAGAAAGCATTCAGATCCCTTCACTTTCCATGCACTAAATTCTGTTGTAGATTTAATTTTCTTCAGTGTTCTATCCATTGTAGTTGTTAGCAATTTTTGTTTGGCATTGAAGGCTGCGTTTCCCTTTGCTATACGTAGTTTTTATTGCATTGAATGGAGTAGAGACAAGGACAATAAGGAAAGGGAATATAAATAGAATGAAAGCATCTGAACTATGACTATGTAGAATGAGGGAGAAGATCAGTTGGATGGATAAATTATCTAAAGAAAAAGTGCTGGAAAGTATTGGTGAAGACAGGAGCATATTGGAAACAGTGAGAAAAAGGTAATACAACTAAATAGCACATGTGCTAGGAGGAGAAGGACAGCTTAAAATAGTGCTGGAGGGTAAACTGGAGAGATCAAGAGGAAGGCCAAGGTAGGACATGTTATATTATCTGAACGATGGTAAATTATACCAAGAAAAGAAAAGAAGAGCAGAAGACGGAATACAATGGAGGAACTGGCGATCAAATGTCCTGACCTGCAACAGAAAACAAAAGAAGATTTCACTTGAAATGGGTAAATTTGACATTTTTGTCCATTCAATATACACTAGATATCTCATAATGACAAAGTGAAAGCATGTTTTCAGAAAGGTTTGCCTATTTATTAAAAATCAAAAACTGAATTCTCTCATTTTTATAAGTATTCAGACTCTTTTCTTTGCCACTCCAAATTGTGGTCAGCTGTATCCTGTCTGTTTTAATTCTCCTTGAGATGTGTCTAGAACTTGATTGGAGACCACCTGTGGCAAACTGAATCGGATGGACATCACTTAGAAAGTCACACACCTGTGAATTTAAGGCCCCACAAATACAAAACAATACAACACAATTTATTTTTGTATAAACCAAATTCACACAATAAGTGCCGCAATGGGCTTTAATAGGCCTTGCCTTTTGACAGCCCCCCAGCCTTGACTCTCTAAGAAAGCAAGGAAAAACTCCCAAAAAAAACCCTAGTAGGGAAAAAGTGGAAGAAGCCTCGGGAAAGGCAGTTTAAAGAGAGACCCCTTTCCAGGTAGGTTGGGCGTGCAGTGGGTGTCAAAAAAAGGGGGTCAATACAATACACAGAATAGAAAACAAGTAATCCTCAATACAGTATATATATGCAGTAGAAAGTACAGAGCAGAATTCAACAGTAGATGATATCACATAATATGATTTGGATTTGTTCAGAGTCCTGGAGACCTCGGCCATCAGGCTGCCTCCCCCTACTGGCCATTCCAAACCTGAGGCAGCACTGGGCCAGTCAATCTGATGAAAGGACCCCTCTGCCCGACGATTCCTGTGACCCTCCATAAGAGATGACTTTACCTTAGGTAGGCAAAACAACTTGGCAGGTGGCCCATGGCACCAAGTGCCACATTTGACTGCAAATCACACTCCATCTCAGGACAGAAACAAAAGAAAGATCTGTAGAACTCCATGATCAAACTGTGTTGACACATAGATCAGGACAAGGAGATAAAAATATTTCTAAAGCAAATTCTTGCTCACATCTGAGAGCATTCTGTTTTTTTTATCCAGAGTGTTTTCTGGAAGTGACCGATTCCACAATATTTTTGTAAAATAAATGTGTTTGGCACATTGTGAGCATACAGCTGAATTATTATGTGTATAATGAGACACAAATTAGATTTTTTTTCATGAATGTTTCTATAAGGGTGGCACGGTGGCGCAGTGGTAGCGCTGCTGCCTCGCAGTTAGGAGACCCGGGTTCGCTTCCCGGGTCCTCCCTGTGTGGAGTTTGCATGTTCTCCCCGTGTCTGCATGCGTTTCCTCGGGGCGGTCCGGTTTCTTCCCACAGTCCAAAGACATGCAGGTTAGGTGGATTGACGATTCTAAATTGGCCCTAGTGTGTGTTTGTGTGTGTCCTGTGGTGGGTTGGCGCCCTGTCCGGGATTGGTTCCTGCCCTGTGTTGGCTGGGATTGGCTCCAGCAGACCCCCGTGACCCTGTGTTCGGATTCAGCAGGTTGGAAAATGGATGGATGGATGTTTCTATAATGTTTGCTGTTGTCCAATATTGGTCACCATAGACTTCTGTTCTATCAGAAAGTTTGTTGTTTCCATTCTGCATGAAAACACAAGATCATTTTCTTGGCCATCAATACAAATTACTTAGGGTAAGTAACAAATTAAAAAAATATTATTGGGTGGAGTATTCCATTAAAGATGAAGTCTAGGTCTCTAACCCAATCACTTAAGGAGGACACCATTTTTATGAATTATATTCTAAGCAAGTAGTATATTTTTTTCTATCTGAAAATGTGACTACCAGTTACTTAGCTGACTAAATAAACAGAAAAGTGATCTTAAATTGCAGGCTACATACTTATTATCCCATCTGTACAGTAACTTACTCTATCACTGACCTTCATCTTAAGTCAATGTGTGAGGGAGACACCCTGAACTGAACAGAAGGAAAACAAAAAACACTGCACTGTTACAAACACTTGGGGGTCCACACTAATGGCAGGAGGGACAGGCCTCATAACACAGATTGACTGTATGAGAAAAGTCACAGCAGACTCTGTTTCCTTAGGAGACTGTGTTCCTTTAATATGGGTAGTCACATCCTTCATATCATCTATAGCTTTGTGATGGCCAGTGTGATTTTCTATTCTGTGGTAGCTGGGCTAGTAATATCACTTCAAGAGAGGCCCACCGAATTAACAAGCTGATTGAAAGGGCAGGCTCAGTTATAGGATGCACTCTGGACCCCCTGGAGAAAATTAAATCTATCTATCTATCTATCTATCTATCTATCTATCTATCTATCTATCTATCTATCTATCTATCTATCTATCTATCTATCTATCTATCTATCTATCTATCTATCTATCTATCTATCTATCTATCTATCTATTATAGTGCCTTTCCTATCTATCTATCTATCTATCTATCTATCTATCTATCTATCTATCTATCTATCTATCTATCTATCTATCTATCTATCTATCTATCTATCTATCTATCTATCTATCTATCTAATTCAATTGAATTCATTTTTTTTTTTGTATATAGTACTCTTCGTTGAGTGCAGGCACAGAGAGCTGTGACAAGTTCATCATAATAAAAGGATAAACATCTGTGTGTCTGTCTGTGTGTCCATCCAGTTGCTATGTCTCTGTCATTCCAGAAGATGGCACATCATAAACATTAACACTAATTTTTTAAGAATGGCATATAACAGAGACGTGTGAATTGCATGGTGCATTGCAAATGTTAACACTCATGTCCACATTGACTACTTACACTTCAATTTGTGCTTTTAGATGGATAGCACAGCTACTGAACTATAAGCTACCAATTCCATAATGAGCACCCATAAAGACACAGACCTTTTTATAAAAATGACACAAATTGGTTTGAAACTGATTAACGTAAATAGAGATCAGCAATATCTGTCCATTAATTCATTGCTGACCATTACTCATTGATCTAATTGCTTTACAAGTTCCTTGTATCTGCTTATCTTTACCTGGGTTTAATTGGTCATTACAGATTTGGTTTCCACTGAAGAGCACCCCTACTGGTCACACTTGAACATACTGACTATCAGTTTTAAGTAGAATATCACCCTGCCCTGAGCTTAGAATGTTTCTTATTCTCCCTGAAGTTTACACATCTCCACACATTGTCACACCTTTTGAAATACAGACAATAAAGCTACAAAAAAGTAGTGCTGCTGCCTCGCAGTTGGGAGACCTGAGGACCTGGGTTCGCTTCCCGGGTCCTCCCTGTGTGGAGTTTGCATGTTCTCTGCGTGGGTTTCCTCCGGGCGCTCCGCTTTCCTCCCACAGTCCAAAAACATGCAAGTTAGGTGCATTGGCAATCCTAAATTGTCCCTAGTGTGTGTCCTGCAGTGGGTTGGCACCCTGCCTGGGATTGGCTCCAGCAGACCCCTGTGTTCGGATTCAGCGGGTTGGAAAATGGATGGATGGATTATGAGATCAAATGTAATCATATGTGCTCCTATTTACAGAAATAAATAAAATTTACTTTGAGTAATTTGACGCCAAACCTTTTGGAATTAAAAAGAACAAAATAACATGTTTTAACCACCTGGTAAAATTGTTTGACACTACTGCCTCATCGCTCTGTTGATCTAGATCATTTCTGTCCTTTTGCTGTCTTTATAGACTTATGATGTTATGATAGCCAGATTGGTTTTCCCCTAGGTACTGCAATTTCCTCGCATATACTTAAAAACATGTATGTTTTTTGGGTTAGCGTGAATTATCACTATATGGCCAAACATTTGGGTGTTTCTGTCATTTGCTCTTACTGAGCTACTCCTTGTAGTCACTTTGGATTACTGCATATTCAAAAGTACTAGGGTGTTGTACCGTGTTAGCCATTATGAATGTAGAGAAAAGCCAAGCAAAATGACACCTTTTATTGGCTAACTAAAAAGATTACAATATGCAATATTACATCTTGCCTGAAGAAGGGGCCCGAGTTGCCTCGAAAGCTTTGCATATTGTAATCTTTTTTGTTAACCAATAAAAGGTGTCATTTTGCTTGGCTTTTCTCTGCATATTCAAAAAAAAAACATTGCAAAAATAAATTTAAAAAATGTCTTCCCATGCTATGAACATAGCCAGTCAGGGTTCTTATTGAGAACCCCTTCCACCAGAATAACAAAGCTAGAGCTCACAGACCCAGCAGCATTTTTTATAAAAAACAAATCATGCTTGAGTGGCAGTGGATGAAGTAAAGTACTGGATATCGCACAGCTTTAGAGATTTCTTCACAAATGAGTCTTTGTTTCTATCCATTCTGTCATCTTTTATCCCAAAATGATTCTGCATTTGTGAGTGATAGATTTATGCCTAACCTTACATCTGTGCAGGAACCCCCGTCTCATAATAACAATTTTTTTTTTAAATATCTCAAGAAACAAAGCAGAATTTCTTGTGCTCTCCTTCAGGCTCTTGGATTTAAGAGGTACTATACGGGTACCTCCAGTGGCATGAAAATGGACACGTGGCAGCAGTTTTCAGTGAGTAATCGAGCTAAAAAGTTCCACCATCCATAGCTTAGAGATCTCGGGATTTCTTTGTTGAAGACAGCCGCTTGATTTAGTTCACTGCTTCCAGATTTTGAAGAATGACACGCTTATCAACTGAGATCTCACTTTTTGTTACTTGTCATATATTTAACCAAGAAGGCATGTAAAGGATTGCCAGTCTGCTATATTTTCATTGTTTTCATGTTTTTTTAATAAACTACATATAATACAAATAATCCTTTTGTAGACATTAAATGTCACAAAGTCTGGAATTCAAACAATTAATTGACAATGGCAGGCAAAGGATGATAAGACCTGAAAAGATAATCCCTCTGTTTTCTGCTGTCTAATTTAATCAGTTCCACAAGAATCACATCGCAGGCACATTGGGAGAATGGAACGATTCGAAAGTGCCTGCTCTCTTTTCCCCTTTTGAGAAGGATGTGTAAAGGTATTAAAACTTAGTGTTGTATACCAAAACCCCAAAGATAAGATGGCTGCTAACTAAACATAAGAACAGGGCAGTCACAGAACAGGGCTGATAATAATAATAATAATAATAATTCTTTACATTTACAGTATATAGCGCTTTTCTCACTACTCAAAATGCTTTTACATATTGAGTGGGGAGCCGCTTCAACCTCTACCAATGTCAGCACCCACCTGGATGATGCAATGGCCGCCATTTTGTTACCACTGTGCTCACACACATTAGCTGTTAGGTGGTAAAGGGGTGAGAGATAGTTATCCAGTTAGAGAGAGGGGATGATTAGGGGTCCAGAATGACTCGGCTAATGTGGGCAATTTAGGCAGGACATCGGGACACACCCTACTCTTTATGAAGGATGCCCAGGAATCGTTTTTGAACACAGAGAGTCAGGACCTTCATTATACATCTAATCCAAAGGATGGCGCCATTTTACAGCACAGTATCCCCATCACTGCACCGTGGCCTCACCAACACTTCTTCCAGCAGCAACCCAAGCTATTCCTGGTTGGTCTTTCATCCAAGTACTGGCTTGGCCCAAGCATGCTTAGTTTCAGGCGGATGACCTGTTCTGAAATGCTAGCCAAACACTCATACCGTGAATAGCAACACCATCCATCCATCCATCCATTGTCTCCCGCTTATCCGAGGTCGGGTCGCGGGGGCAGCAGCTTGAGCAGAGATGCCCAGACTTCCCTCTCCCCGGCCACTTCTTCTAGCTCTTCTGGGAGAATCCCAAGGCGTTCCCAGGCCAGTCGAGAGACATAGTCCCTCCAACGTGTCCTGGGTCTTCTCCGGGGCCTCCTCCCGGTTAGACGTGCCCGGAACACCTCACCAGGGAGGCGTCCAGGAGGCATCCTGATCAGATGCCCGAGCCACCTCATCTGACTCCTCTCGATGCGGAGGAGCAGCGGCTCTACTCTGAGCCCCTCCTGGATGACTGAGCTTCTCACCCTATCTTTAAGGGAGAGCCCAGACACCCTGCGGAGGAAACTCATTTCAGCCGCTTGTATTCGCGATCTCGTTCTTTCAGTCAATACCCATAGCTCATGACCATAGGTGAGGGTAGGAACATAGATCGACTGGTAAATTGAGAGCTTCGCCTTGCAGCTCAGCTCCTTTTTCACCACGACAGACCAATGCAGAGCCCGCATTACTGCGGATGCCGCACCGATCCGCCTGTCGATCTCACGCTCCATTCTTCCCTCACTCGTGAACAAGACCCCGAGATACTTGAACTCCTCCACTTGGGGCAGGATCTCGCTACCAACCCTGAGAGGGCACTCCACCCTTTTCCGGCTGAGGACCATGGTCTTGGATTTGGAGGTGCTGATTCTCATCCCAGCCGCTTCACACTCGGCTGCGAACCAATCCAGAGAGAGCTGAAGATCACGGCCTGATGAAGCAAACAGGACAACATCATCTGCAAAAAGCAGTGACCCAATCCTGAGCCCACCAAACCGGACCCCCTCAACGCCCTGAATAGCAACACACTTCACAATAAATAAAAAAACAATCAGACTTAGCTTGAGTTTAATGCTGATTTAACTTCTGGAATCAAACAGATGTGAAAGCACCAGAAGGCAGCAAATAATCCAGAATAAATGTCTCTGGTACAACAGGATCAAAGGTGTGTTTCTTGGCTGGGGAGCAGTTCTTGGTTCAGAGGAGAAGTCAAAAGTGTGGCTTGCTCAATTAATTCCAACAGGGCAGCATCTGGCTGTTAAAACACTGTGACAGACAGATAATGAGTGTGCATGTAAAGCTGATGTCACATTACCTGAGACTTCTTGTAAGTGAGGATGTCAGACTTGACGACTGCAGTTGCTGATCTCATCACTGTAGCATGTCAGTTTACACAGCTAGAAATAACAGAGGATATCAGAAGAACAAAAAATATTTCCCTGATATAATGGCTGGCTGGCAAAATCCAACACACATTTGAAACTTTCAGAGTAAATTTTGTATGACTTGTCAAGTCTCACAGACACATAACAAAGCCAATTTCACACTGGAGTTAGGTGTGCACAGTTTGAGACATCTAATTTTTCATGGAGCTAAAGAGTTTGTGTGCATTATCTATTTTTACATTATTGTTTAAGTCAGTTCTTTGATTTTCTGTAATTATATTACCTATGAGCAAAATTAATTTTGTCAGCAGACTATATTCAAGTTAAAAGAATGGGTTTTTCATTAGCTCTGTTTATTAACACTTCTTTGCTGTGTGCATACACAACAGAGTTTGGAGTCACCCATAAGTTCTCACGCTTTTGATAAAAACTGATATTTTTATTATCAAGGTATCATTAAATTAATTACAAAATATAGCTGTTAGCAGAGTTACTATCTTATATATAAACATCTATGCGTGGAAGTGTGTGTGTCTGTCTGGCCTGGAAGTGAGAGGTGGAGTCAGGGTAAGAGCTCCACCACCGAGGAAACAGAGAACTCACTTAGCCGCAAATAACACAAGCGAGGCGAACACGTCAGCAAAACGAAACCTCAGAAGAAAGACAAAGTCGCTTTGCCACCAACATCAGCAAAACAGTATCCCTTTTACTTTTCCTCCCACTGCTAATGCGCAAGCGAGGCAATCATGTCGGCAAAACGAAACCTCCAAAGAAAGACAAAGTTGCTTAGCCGCTAACATCAGCAAAACGGTATCCCTTTTACTTTTCTTCCTGCTGGTAATACACAAGCGAGGCGAGCACGTCGGCAAAACGAAACCTCCGAAGAGTCACTTGCTTAGTGAATAATACAGAAACAGGCGAGAACATCGGCAAAAAAGAATCCTCCTAGGAGAGAGATGCCCAGAGTAGTTCCTTTCAATTACCTGACATCTCTACATTTCAGTTTTTCTTCTGATGATTTCAATAGTTTCTAGGACCCCAGGATTTTTACAGCACAGGCTTGCACAACTAGTTTTCTATAAAGTAAAAAAAGGACAGTGATTATGCTTTATTATTTAATTAATTGATTGATTGATTGATTGATTAGTTTATTTATTTAATTTAGAAAATATATTTTGTCACAAACAACACAGGTTGGCTGGCGTCCCAGAGAGTATCAATGGCTCCTTACCTGGTCAGGTGCCTTTATAATGGAGGGACATGCATCTCGGTCAATTTGGTTGCCAGTGCCTTTCCCACCCGGGATAGTGAAAGGACTGACAAAACTACCACTCAGGGCCATGTATTCCCCAAAGTATTAAGGGGGACACCATAAGTGGGATTCCCCATTTATACACCCGAATTTGTAACTATCATCTGAAAAAACTACAGTCTTTTCTACAAGGCCAAATTTTGTCAGTGTTGTACACACATCAACTTAGATAGTTTACACTGCCTCACTTGGTTTCCTTTGAATGTCCAGAAGTTTAGTCTGTATTCCACTACTTTCCCTATCAAAATACTGAATCATTACAGGAAACATCTTCACTGCAAGATAATTGTGTGCATCAGTAGTCAAGCCATATAAAGAAATGCCTGCCATTCTGTCTATCACAGTTTTAATTGCATGACAGAAATCACTGACTTGACTATTGTTTCTGTTTTTCTGTGTGCACTTGAAATGTTCTTCAGTAGAGGACTTGTACAGTCTGTTGATTTATAGCTACTGTGATGTTTTACACAATTAAATGCTAAAATCCCTCCAGCTGCACAAATGATCTCCTCACTTCAACAAGCCAGTTTCATTTCAAACTTTTTTTTTAATGTTTTGCTGTTTCCACATGTGCTTCAAGATCTACAGTACCATTGTCTGTAACTAAAACAAATGTTCCTGCACTATAAATGGTACATCCCATCTCGTGTTCATTATGGCCACTTTGAAAACAGCTATATTTCTTTTTAAGTGTGTCCGTAAATTTACACTTACTGTATGTTTTGTTATTTCTACAGAAACTAATTTCACTAGCACTAGCACTCTAAAAGAAATTTACAATACCGAAAGGACACTCAGATCTGCAGATCATGCCATACTAATGCTGGCTGCTGTTTCGTTTGCATCCATTTTGTATAGACAGAACCAAATTCTACCAACACTGTGCACCAGCAGCGCGCTGGCTGGCATGACTTCTTGAAAGTATGAACAAACTTTGAGTGGTCATGTTATCTTATCCTCCAGAATTTTATCATTTTAATGTAGTGAAAAGTCAAGCAAAATGAAACCTTTTATTGGCTAACTAAAAAGATTCCAATATGCAAGCTTTCGAGGCAACTGAGGCTGCTTCTTCAGGCAAGATGTAAGGGGCCCGAGTTGCCTCAAAAGCTTGCATATTGGAATCTTTTTAGTTAGCCAATAAAAGGTGTCATTTTGCTTGACTTCTCACTGCATTCATAATGGCTAACACAGTACAACACCCTAGTACTACAATCATTTTTTATTGAAAACCTGGAAAATTTTATTACTTATGCAAATCTGTCTGGATGCTTATTTTACTAGCGAAAAAGAGGACCTGTCTGAGAAAAAGAGGATGTATGATAACCCTGGCTTTTACTGATGTTACGAATGGATATTGCTGCTTGGAAAGGTTGGCAGCATGCGCTGATAGTGTATTGCCGCACCCACCACACGACGAACCACCTGAATTGGGACCTGAGAGCAGCAAGTGACACCTCAGCACCACACTGGAACAGTATGAGGTTTTTTTTACAGTGGCTGGAATGCCAATCCTGCTATCAACCTCCAAGTTTTCCATTTAAGTCTTCAGACCTGCTTGCAGGGCTGGACGTAGGTTCATGTCATACCCAGGATGAAGCAATTACAGGTTAAGGACCTTGCTCAAGGGCCCAACGGAGTAGAAAGATGATTTATAATTCATTATTTATTATGCCAGTACATTACAATCCAAGGAAGGACAATTTACATACTTTATTGAACCAAATAACTAGTTTCAGTAGTGCTAACACTATTTCAAAGGCTTCCCTAATAACCGATTTGACTGTAAATATCTCTCTATTATAATAAAAAAATCTTGGGAGACGAGACATTTTATCCTGCGACGAGACGTGATCTTTTGAAGAGAGACACTTTCATGTCCCGTGAGACGAGACTTTGTGCCAAGAGATTTAACCATGCCCGGGTCTGAAAATAAAAGACAAAGACACATGCAGAGTAGGTTAGAGATAATGGAAGTACAAAAATTAAAAAGTCTCAAAAAAAGGATACTAAAGATCACATTAGCGCAAACAAACAGAAATTATTACTCTGTAAAACAAAGGAACAGTGAAAAAAGATTGAATATATTGTTCGGATTTAATTCGTGTTGCCATCAGGGAAAAAAAAAAAGTAGTGTTTCTTCCCAATGAAGAGGTGTATCCGTGAGAATTCAAAGATTTGCTGTTTGGTGAAAGTGAAATCTCGTGAGAGAAAATTTCAAGCCCCGCGAGACAAGACTTTATGCAAAGAGATTTGGAAAAGTCCTGCCCACATAACCATGCACATAACCGTTTAAGAGAGGGTTTCGGAGGAGCAACCATGTCTCCTTGTGGTGCGTTCAGCCCCCCTCTTCACAATGCGAGCAGCAGAGATGTGAAGTGGCTGGCAGGTAGCGCAGGCCGGGCTTGGTTGGTGAGCGAAGCGAGTAGGGGGAAAAGCACGATGTAATGACAGCTGTAAATGAGTCTTTGCAGTCATATGTGAATAACATTATCCAACCCGCTATATCCTAACTACAGGGTCACGGGGGTCTGCTGGAGCCAATCCTAGCCAACACAGGGTGCAAGGCAGGAAACAAACCCCGGGCAGGGCACCAGCCCACCAGAGGGCACACACGGGCCAATTTAGAATCACCAATCCACCTAACCTGCATGTCTTTGGACTGTGGGAGGAAACCCATGCAGACACGGGGAGAACATGCAAACTCCACACAGGGAGGACCCGGGAAGTGAACCCGGGTCTCCTAACTGCAAAGCAGCAGCGCTACCACTGCGCCACCGTGCCGCCCGAGTAACACACTATAAAACAGTTTTACAAGCAGAACAGCCATCTGCAACATTAGTAATATTTTGGCTATAGCGTATGATTTACTTAAATAAAAAGAAAAGATTTAAATTTATGAGTGATTCCTAACATTTGAATGTAACTGTATAAAGTGGATTGAGGAGGTTTACCAACTTCTTTCACTTGTTTACGCATTTTGTTATGTTGCAGCATTACGATAAAATCATTTAAATTCATTTTTCACTCATTAAGTAACACTCAATGACCCAGAATAACAAAACAAGAAGCAAGATTTTAGAATTTTTTTGCAAATTTATTAAAAAAAAAATGAACTATTCCATTAACACAAGTATTCACATCCTATGGAGTGATCATTGAAATCTGGCTCTGGTGCATCCAATTCCATTGATCATCATTGTTTGTAGTCCACCTGTGGTCAATTCAATTGACTGGTTATAAATGGTAAAAGCACTTGCTTATAGAAGGTCCCAGAGCTGAGCAAAAACCAAACACTTGAGGTCAAATAAATTGCCTGTAGAGCTCAGAGTCAGGATTGTGTCAGGGCAAAGATCTGGGAAAGGCTGCACAAGAATATCTGTAGCACTGACCATTCCCAAGAGCACAGTGGCCTCCATAATTCTTAAATGGTAGAAGTTTGGAAAAACAAGCAAAATTGAGAGATCATGGGAAAAGGTCCATGAAAAGAGAGGTGACCAAGAACCTGACGTCACTTTGGCTGAGTTTCACAAAACCTTTATGGAGATGGAAGAAACATCCAGAAGGACAACTGTCACTGCAACACTCCACTGATCTGAGATTTACGGAAGAGTGGCAAGATAGAAGCCTCTTCACAGTACAACACACATGGAAGCCCACTTGGAATTTCCAAGAAGACACCTAAAGAACTCTCAGAATATGAGAAATAAGATTTTCTGGTTTGATTAATCAAAGATTAGTGTCATGTCTGGTTGGAAACCAGGTCCTGCTCATCACCTGCATAATACCATTCCAACGGTGAAGCATGGTTGTGACAACATCATGCTATGGGGTTTTTTTTTCAGCGACAGGCACTGGGAGACTAGTCAGTGCTGAGGGAAAGCTGAATGGAGCAAAGTACAGAAATATACTTAATAAAAACCAACTTCAGAGCACTCTGGACCTCAGACTGGGCCTATAGTTCACCTTCCAACAGAACAATGACTGTAAGCACAAATCAAAGACAGCACAGGAGGGGCTTAGGCCCAACTCTGTAAAGGTTCAGAGTGGCCAGCCAGACCCCAGAGTTTTTACCCCAATCGTAGATCTCTGGAGAGAGCTGAAAATAGCTGCACATTCATGGTCTCCATCCAACCTGGCAGAGGTTGAGAGAAGAATGCAGAAAATTATCTAAATATAAACCTGTGGTACAAATGAGCAGACCTGACCTTATCTTACTCCCACCTGCAAACCTGTGATTAAGGCAGCAGCTGTGTTATTCATGTAGGAACGTCTTATGTGTGTTTGTAGGGTTGTATTGTTTTACATCTCACCTTCTTGATACATCAAAGAAAACAATAAAACCCTCCTAATGAATGTCCACAGAACTCAATATACTGGGCAGTTGTGCACATCATGTTTGCGGTCTCATCTGCTTACCCAAAAAATAAATAAATGACATTTCAACCTCATCCTTAATCTCCTACAGAAGCAACCATCAATCTATTTTGTGTGGACTATGACATTTAGAATTCTAGAAAACACAATGACCAGGTGAACTGCCGAAACATGGGAAGACTTCACACACACACAAGGACGTCCGCTTTCATTACGTCCTCGCTACCTCCAGCAACAACACACTGACATTGCACTAGTCATGTGGAGGAGTATTTCAGACAAAAAAAAATGCAGCAAAAGAAATGCACTATGAAATTTTAACTTGTGGCTGAACTGGACAGCAAGGGAGGTCAAAACAAAATATGAAAAATTACAAAACAAATGGGCAATCAAAGACAAGACATTACATGAACCAGTTGCTTGATGACTGCATATGGACGTATCATTACTGAAGGAAATCAAATTAAGGAAATGTGGAAATAACACAGAATTAAATTGCAGAACAAAGAAAATGCCTGGTTAGGAATAACAGATTGAAGAGTTGTTGTAGAACTTGCTGCTAAGATCAGCAGGGTGGAAGTGGAGAAAGCGCTGAGGTCAATGAAAATAGGGGTAATATGGTCATGGCCACTGAAAGGATATGGGATAATGATAAAATAGGAGCAGCATGGCTACCCTATCTTTGTAATGCTATTAAGAAGGTGACATCTATCTATCTATCTATCTATCTATCTATCTATCTATCTATCTATCTATCTATCTATCTATCTATCTATCTATCTATCTATCTATCTATCTATCTATCTATCTATCTATCTATCTATCTATCTATCTATCTATCTATCTATCTATCTATCTATCTAATTCAATTGAATTCATTTTTTTTGTATATAGTACTCTTTGTTGAGTGCAGGCACACAGAGCTGTGACAAGTTCATCATAATAAAAGGATAAACATCTGTGTGTCTGTGTGTCCATCCAGTTGCAATGTTCCTGTTATTCCAGAAGATGTCACATCATAGACATTAACACTACTTTGAAGAATGGCATATAACAGAGACGTGTGCATTGCACGGTGCATTGCAGATGTTAATGCTCATGTCCACATTGACTACTTACACCTTACACTTCAATCTGTGCTTTTAGATGGATATCACAGCTACTGAACTGTAAGTTACCAATTACATAATGAGAACACATAAAGACACAGATCTTTTTATAAAAATGACACAAATTGGTTTGAAAGTGATTAACGTAAATAGAGCACAGCAATATCTGTCCATTAATTCATTGCTGACCATTACTCATTGATCTAATTGCTTTACAAGTTCTATCTATCTATCTATCTATCTATCTATCTATCTATCTATCTATCTATCTATCTATCTATCTATCTATCTATCTATCTATCTATCTATCGTTATGGAACAATCTTTCCTCCATTTTCAAAGAAGTCATTCACGGAGACCACATGAGAATGCAGAACAGTTCTTTATCTGCACATAGATATGCACAAATGTCTCAGTCCATGAAATGAGCGATCAAAAATACAATTCATTCCCTTTCATACTTTCCTATTACCATTACTTTCACTGATACATCATGTCATCTTAACCAATCAACTACAGCCACCAGTAACTTCATATACATGTTAATTCTTCAATTATTCTAAATATTGATTTGTTAATAGGGGTGTCTTACAGGTTTTCTCATTGATCTTATTACTGTTTCATAATAGAGGTGTTTGGACTTTTTCAGTAGTTTGTTCCAGCTTTTTAAGGAAAGTCTTCAGTACTCATTTGATTATTACTGATTACATCAACTTCTGTATGGACATTGTAGTTCCAGTAAGAACAGTACACTGCTATGCTAACAACAAACCATGGATTACAAGTGACATCAAGGGTCTTTTGAACCAGAAGAAAAGGGCTTTTAAAGGCGGTGATCAGCATGAGCTCAAGCACGTGCAGAAGGAACTCAGAGTCCAGCTCAGGGCAGTGAAGGAGCAGTACAGGAGAAAGCTGGAGCAGAAGTTGCAGAACAACAGCATGAAGGAAGTGTGGGATGGAATGAAGATCATCACTGGCTGCAGCTCGAAGCGGGGTGCCACCATCGAGAGAGATGTGTAGAGAGCAAACCAGATGAACAACTTTTTTTAACAGGTTTGACCACCCTAACCCACTCTCACCTCAGAGTACTGCACCCTCCAACCATCCTTCTGCTGATACCAGCATAGGAGAGAGTTTCCCCCAACCCACAATTATAGCAGCTCAGGTGAGCAGAGAACTGAGCAGCAAAGCAGCGGGTCCAGATGGAGTATCGCCACGACTGCTGAAAGCCTGTGCGTTGGAGCTGGGGAGTCCTCTACAGCGCATCTTCAACCTGTGCCTGGAACAGGGGAGAGTCCCAAGACTTTGGAAAACATCTTGCATCACCGCCGTCCCAAAGATATCACGTCCTAGTGAGCTGAACGACTTCTGGCCTGTCGCTCTGACATCACATGTGATGAAGACCATGGAGCAGCTGGTGCTTCACCACCTAAGGCCACAGGTTCGCCACGCCCTCGACCCTCTGCAGTTTGCATATCAGGAGAAGGTGGGATCGGAGGATGCCATCATCTACATGCTGCACCGATCCCCCTCCCACTTGGACAGAGGCAGTAGTGCTGTAAGAATTATGTTTCTGGACTTTTCTAGCGCCTTCAACACCATCCAACCTATGCTCCTTAGGGACAAGCTGACAGAGATGGGAGTAGATTCATACCTGGTGGCATGGATCGTGGACTATCTTACAGACAGACCTCAGTATGTGCGTCTCGGGAACTGCAGGTCTGACATTGTGGTCAGCAACACAGGACCGCAGCAGGGGACTGTACTTTCTCTGGTCCTGTTCAGCCTATATACATTTGTCTTCCAATACAACTCGGAGTCCTGCCACGTGCAAAAGTTTGCTGACGACACTGCTAGCGTGGGCTGCATCAGGAATGGGCAGGAAGAGGAGTATAGGAACTTAATCAAGGACTTTGTTAAATGGTGCGACTCAAACCACCTACAACTGAACACCAGCAAAACCAAGGAGCTGGTGGTGGATTTTAGGAGGATCAGGCCCCTATCATGATCATGGACCCCGTGATCATCAGAGGTGACTGTGTGCAGAGGGTGCAAACCTATAAATACCTGGGAGTGCAGCTGGATGATAAATTAGACTGGACTGCCAATACTGATGCTCTGTGTAAGAAAGGACAGAGCCAACTATACTTCCTTAGAAGGCTGGCGTCCTTCAACATCTGCAATAAGATACTGCAGATGTTCTATCAGACGGTTGCTTCATGTTCTTTGAACTGGGGTTTGATTGAGATTATTTTCTTACATATTGTAAAAGGCAAAGGAGGTTGTCATCAAGGCGGCACGGTGGCGCAGTGGGTAGCGCTGCTGCCTCGCAGTTGGGAGATCTGGGGACCTGGGTTCGCTTCCCGGGTCCTCCCTGTGTGGAGTTTGCATGTTCTCCCCGTGTCTGCATGGGTTTCCTCCCACAGTCCAAAGACATGCTGGTTAGGTGGATTGGCGATTCTAAATTGGCCCTAGTGTGGGTGTGTTTGTGTGTGTCCTGCGGTGGGTTGGCACCCTGCCCAGGATTGTTTCCTGCCTTGTGCCCTGGGATTGGCTCCAGCAGACCCCCGTGACCCTGTGTTCGGATTCAGCGGGTTGGAAAATGGATGGTTGTCATCAAGAAGAATCCAGCATTAAAATTCTCTATTCCAGTAGGTGCTTTATGATGGCATATCTAACATAGACTGTGACTGTTAAATCTATGGGTAACTATGACAAAAAATGCATAATGTATGTCTTTTAAAAAGAAATTAGCACATACAAGGCTTGTAAAAGTCCCTTTAAAAAGAAATTGAAGCGGGAGAGACAGAAGGTGGAGAGATAGCTGCAGTCACAGATCTTCTTTCACCTCAGGGATTTTGGAATTGTGGAGGAAGGAGACAAAGACACGAGTTGAGTTCCTTAGCTCTTGCTATAAGTCTCTCCTTTTACTTCACACCCTAGGCATGTCTTAATCATCATGTTGAAGTCATTTAAGTCATAAATTGAAGTGACGTGATAATTATTGGTTACCTCAGCCACACTGTCCCTTATTCATAAAGTTCAGGACTACACATATTTTGATGTTACACTGAATGCTGTTATAGTGTTAAATTATAATGTAAAAAAAGAAATGAACCATTTTCGTAATAACATGAGTAGTATATAAGTGGCTACTTATCACATTGTGTTGTTTAGTTAAGTTCCCTTTTTTATTTTTCTATTGTCATAGGAGTGTTCAACAAGAAACACTTAAGTAGGTGAACAAAAAGAATCAATGGTTGGTTGAAATACTCTATGCTGCTTCTGTTTTTTACTTAATGAAATAATGTCCTTGGAAGACTAGCCACATTAATTCTTAGTTAGAAGTCCTCGAAATTTCTATCAATGTGTAAAATAATATGAGAAGAAGACCCATGTGAAAAAGAAAGATGAAGAGATGAGTTAAGAGATGGATCAAAAGCACCAACCTACTTAAACAGATTCAATGCCTTTCAATGGGAGCTTGCTACGAGGATAGTACAGGAGGTAAAAGTTCTTTAGTTTATGGTGTTCTACTTTCTAGCAAAAGTCCAATTAATGGGGAGGCTGGCATTTCTCGAACCCTTAGGTCCTCTCCTAGAATATTGTCAAACCTCTAAAGTGACCTTTGTGAACTGTAGCTCATTTTCATGCAGGAGCTGACTGGGACTCAAAACCGGCCCAGGCATCCTTCAACGAGTGAGGTGACGAGGTCGACCCATTCGGCCCATTATTCATTGTAATATGTGATGAATACGTGACTCGCTACTTGCTATGAGCCTATGATATGAACTCTATCTAAACTGTTGCCAAACTTAATCTGTAAACTGTTGTTTAGACACAACTTAAAATTTGACGACATGCTTAGAAATAAAATTTAATGAAAAATAAAAATTTAGTAACACGGCTTACATGTTATTAGAGTACATGTCAAATGTCATGTCCAAGTGCCAGTACCCTAGTAGGCTAGTAGTTTACACAGTTCACTGCTTTTAGCATCCACATCATCAACAATAGGCAACCTAAAGCAAAGTAAGTGATTACAGGTACAGTATGAAACAATTATTTTCAACTCGATAATCAAACTGCTCATTTACAATGGAATAAATTAAAACCGAGGTTATAATGAAAACCTCACATGATTGAAATGTTCTATTAACTTAACGATAAACTATAAATGTTCCGTCCTAATATGAAAAATTCCTATCTTGTGCTTTAGAACTTTATTTCATCATACTAAGCTGAAAACCATTAATTATCGCTCATGCTGACAACCAGAGAACAATAAAATGCATAATACATAGTCTAAACTAATTATTAGTACCGAAGAATTTAAATACTAGATATGAGATAAAATAAATTGCAATAATGTATGTGCTAACTGAAATGTAGCGGTATCGAAACAGAAATAGGCAAAAAGCAGTTTTGACCAAATTTTTCACTGCAACGTTGTGTACTGACAACTAAAACAACTTGATGACAATATGGTATATTATATAAAACTATATAAATCGCAGTACCGGACAGACAATGTTTAGTAGTGTAGAAAATTAATCTTAATGTTAAACAGTTACCAGTACATAAAATTTATTTCATAAAACAGCCGGCCCATGACCAGACCAGAGTCCGCGACCCACCGGGCATTGCCTAAATACCCTAATGGCCAGTCCGCCCCTGCATTCATGTTCATTTTTCTAAAACTCTAATTTTTTCTTTAACATTTAGACATTATCTTTATTTATGAGTATTTGAAAAACATTCATGCTGTAAGCATACATTCTCATTTCACACAGTCTAATTTCATCAAGTTTCCTTCATTTTGCTTCTGCTGCTTTACTTACCACTTAAAAATATGTCTCATATTTCTCTATTTCATCTCTATTTATTTTAGTATTATTATCAATAGCTTAAAAAAAAAGAGTGGATGTAATAAAAGTGCTCATAATTATGAAGGGTGCTATTTGTGGCTGACATGTGCAAGAGTTTAGGAAAAGAGGGAGTAGATGTGTTGTGGGATCGAATGAAGAAGTTCTATGAATAGCAGAGAACAGTAGAGGAGTGGAGAAGAGTGTGATTGTAGCCATTTATAGGGAGAAGGGCGCTATTCAGGAATGTGGAAACTATATCAGGATAAAGCTGATGTTACACAAAATGAAAATTTTGGAAAGGGTTATAGAGAGAAGGCTTAGGGAAGAGACCACCACTGCGGAGGAGAAGTTTGGTTTTATGCCAGGGATAGGAAGAAGTGTTGCAGCCTTTGCATTGAGACAGCTGACAGAGAAGCATTGAGAAAAACAGGAAGGTCTGAATATGCTGTTTATTGATTTGGAGAAGGCTGATGATAGAGTGCCATGTTAAGAGGTCTGGGGTTGCATTAGAGAGAAAGGAGCACCAGTGAAGTATGTGAGGATTGCCCAGGATGTGTTTGAGGGAGTGAGAACTTGGGTTAAAAGCAGTGTTGGGATAGACAATGAGTGGGTCTGCACCAGGGATCTTCTTTTTGTCCTTAACTCTTAGATCTGTTGAGTCTTGTGATAAAAGACCAATCACCCTGGTGTAGGCTTTTTGTGGATGACATTATTTTGTGTAACACCAGAAAAGAGGAAATGAAGAGGAAGTTGGAAGAATGGAGAAGGGCTTTGGAAGATTCAGGGTTGAAGATAAATAGAAAGAAGACAGAATATTTGAGGTTTAATGGTGATCAGAATTCAGGCAATAGCCTGCAGGGAGAGCTGTTGAAAAGAGTGATTAAATTTAAATATCTAGGCTCAGAAGTAGCCCAAGATAGAATATTAGGTGAAATGATCATCCATAGAGTGCAGTGTGGATGGAACACTTGGGAGAAAGTATCAGGAATATTTTGTGATCAAGACACAAGTAGTCATGAGTGCAAACTATATTATAGTAGCCACCATATTATCCTAAAGTTAGGTGGGGCTGGATGGGTCATTGACAGCAAAATGTCACAGAGATACGCTGAGCTCTGCATTCCACAAACCCCTGGGACATTTGTGTTACACTTTACAAGCCTAGGAAGGTTCAAGAAGGCAGGTGGAGACTCCTGGGGTTTTGGATAAATAAAACCTTGCAGAAGAAAAATGGGGATGATGAAGAGTGACATGGCACGTGACCCTAGAAGATAATCAGGAACACTGGAAGAGTGAACATGTCACTGCCTAAGGAGTGTGAAATAGCCTTGACACACAGAAAAAAGGTTTGGGGTAGCCACCTGTATACTTAAGCCCTGGCTGCAAAAAGGCAAAATAGGTTGCACAGATGTATACAGGACTGAGTCCAACATAGAACTGAGGAAGCATTGGAAGTGGTCTGAGTTTTAAGGCAGGGAGCTGGAAGTGACGTCAGGGTGGCCAGACCTAGAAGTGATGTCAGGGTGGCTGGACAAGGAAGTGATGTCAGAATCAAGCAGAATTTCTTGTGTTTGGTCTGCAGGGATAACAGAGAAAAAGTCTGAAAGCACTCCGCCACCCCCCTGGCCTAGCATGGAATTACCTTCATTTAGTCCTTTTAGCTTGTTTCCCATGCGCACGTGTGTGATAGAAGATATGTTACCAAGCAGAAAGGCTCATTCTGTTACCAACAATCTAACAAATGATTCATTCTGAACTTAGAATGCTGGTGACTTCAAACTGGGGCAACATTAGAAAAAGTAAACTTTTATTGGGATGTTCCATTTGTGGACACAACAAGTTGGCCCTGCTCTATTCAAATGCTAATGCCTTCAATTTGGGCAGGTGTCACCATCTTACTGCCCCATCTTCTTCTTCTTCTTTCGGCTGCTCCTGCTAGGTGTCGCCACAGCAGATCATCTTCTTCCATATCTTTCTGTCCTCTGCATCTTGTTCTGTTACACCCATCACCTGCAGGTCCTCTCTCACCACATCCATAAACCTTCACTTAGGCCTTTATCCTTAGCATCCTTCTCCCAATGTACCCAGCATCTCTCCTTTGCACATGTCCAAACCAATTCAATCTCGCCTCTCTGACTTTGTCTCCCAACCGTCTAACCTGAGCTGACCCTCTAATGTACTCATTTCTAATCCTGTCCATCCTCGTCACACCCAATGCAAATCTAAGCATCTTTAACTCTGCCACCTCCAGCTCTGTCTCCTGCTTTCTGGTCAGTGCCACCGTCTCCAACCCATATAACATAGCTGGTCTCAGTACCGTTCTGTAGACCTTCCCTTTCACTCTTGCTGATATCCGTCTGTCACAGATTACTCCTGACACTCTTCTCCACCCATTCCACCCTGCCTGCACTCTCTCTTTTTCACCTCTCTTCCACAATCCCCATTACTTTGTACTGTTGATCCCAAGTATTTAAACTCATCCACCTTTGCCAACTCTACTCCTTGCATCCTCACCATTCCACTGACCTCCCTCTCATTTACACACATGTATTCTGTCTTGTTCCTACTGACCTTCATTCCTCTCCTCTCTAGAGCATATCTCCACCTCTCCAGGGTCTCCTCAACCTGCTCCCTACTATTGCTACAGATTGTGACGATGCGGGTTCGGCTCCACGCTCCCATCAGCTGTTAGGGAGCCCTTGAACCCAACACCGTCGGTAATGTCACCGATGAGCTAGACAGTGGGGCAATAAACAATTGAGCAAAGGAATGGTGTATAAAAGTGCAGTAGTGCTTTTATTAAAACAAATCCAAAGTGCAAACAAAATGCTGTGCAGTTCCTTCAATAAATAAATAAATAATCCATAAAATGAAAAGTGGAGGTTAAAATCAATAAACTCTTCTAAAAACCACGAGGTAAAACAGTACAGGAAATAACAATGTTAAAATCAAAAAGCCCGGTGTCTTCTGTTCTCTGGCAACTCCCCTGCGATACCCGTATGGGCGCTCTACAGGAGAATCGCCCTCCTTGCATCTGACTTTCTCTCTGCCTGCTTCCGCTATTTGGATTGCCTCACCGATCCCTGGCTCTGGTAGACTCTTCCAGCCAGCGACTTGGGTTCCACAGCAACCAGGGCGCTCATGCTGTAGAATACTCGCCCCAAGTCCAACTCCCGCTGCCTTCCGCGGAGAGTTATCCATCTACTGGTCACTCCCGCCCTGCAGAAACAACTCTGCGGGAGCGACCACTGCTGCTACACTTCGGGTGTCGACCATACACCCAAGCTACCAGTTCAGCTGCCCGTGAACCTGTACTCGCTCGCTCTCCCGCACCGACTTTCTCCTCTTGCTACTTCCTGCAACCTCTGTTTCTTTCTCTTTCCTTCTCTTACTTCTATTTCTTCCATTAACCGGCTCGCGCTTCCCTTTATACCGAGGGACATAGCAGCTGTAGCATATTAGCCACAGGAGCAATCACGGACGTGAGCAGTCTCTCACCTGTGCACTTAGGTGAGAACCGCCCACACCGCAGATCGCCCTACGGCTTGCTACAACCACCACGCCCCTTCCTAAGCCGCGAGCGCGGCGATTATTTATTTAAAATAAAAACGGCCTTTGATGGAAGAGCTGTGGACCCATAACACCACACAGATCACAATGTCTTCAGCAAACATCAAAGTCCACAGGGACTCCTGTCTAATCTCATCTGTCAACCTGTCCATCACCATTGCAAATAAGAAAGGACTCAGAGCCGATCCCTGATGTAATCCCACCTCCACCTTGAATGCAGCAGTCACTCCTACCACAGACCTCACCACTGTCATACTTCCCTCGTACATATCCTGTACAATTCTTACGTACTTCTCTGCCACTCCCGACTTCCTCATACAATACCACAACTCCTTTCGAGGCACCCTGTCATATGCTTTCTACAGGTGCACAAAGACACAATGCAACTCCTTCTGCCCTTCTCTATACTTCTCCATCAACCCCCTCAGAGCAAACATCGCATCTGTGGTGCTCTTTCTTGGCATGAAACCATACTGCTGCTCACTAATCATCACCTCACTTCTTAACCTAGCTTCCACTACTCTTTCCCATAACTTCATGCTGTGGCTCATCAATTGTATAGTTACTACAGTCCTGCACATCCCCCTTATTCTTAAATATCGGCACCAGTACACTTCTTCTCTACTCCTCAGGCATCCTCTCACTTTCCAAGATTCCATTAAACAATCTGGTTAAAAACTCCACTGCCATGTCTCCTAAACACCTTCATGCTTCCACAGGTATGTCATCTGGACCAACGGCCTTTCCATTTTTCATCCTCTTCATATAACTGTCCTTACTTCCTCCTTGCTAATCCATTGCACTTCCTGATTCACTATCTCCACATCATCCAACCTCTTCTCTCTCTCGTTCTCTTCATTCATAAGCCTCTCAAAGTACTCTTTCCGTCTGCTCAACACACTCTCTTTGCTTGTGAGTACGTTTCCATCTTCACCCTTTATTACCCTAACCTGCTGCACATCTTTCCCAACTTGGTCCCTCAGTCTAGCCAATCAGTACAGGTCCTTTTCTCCCTCCTTAGTGTCCAACCTCTCATACAACTCATCATAAGCTTTTTCTTTAGCCTTCGCCACCTCTCTCTTCACCTTGCGCCTTATCTCCTTGTACTCTTGTCTACTTTCTGCATCTCTCTGACTATCCCACTTCTTCTTTGCCATCCTCTTCCTCTGTATACTCTCTTGTACTTTCCCATACCACCAGGTTTCCTTTTCCTCCTTCCTCTGTCCAGATGTCACGCCAAGCACTCTTCTTGCTGTCACACTTACTACATCTGCTGTAGTTTCCCAACTGTCTGGTAATTCTTCACTACCACCCAGTGCCTGTCACACCTTCTCCCTAAACTCAACCTTACAGTCTTCCTTTTTCAAATTCCACCATTTGATACTTGGCTCTGCCCTCACTCTCTTCCTCTTCTTGATCCCCAACGTCATCCTACAGACCACCATCCTATGCTGCTTAACTACACTTTCCCCTGCCACTACTTTGCAGTCTTCAATCTACTTCATATTGACTCTGTGTGCATCTTCCTCCACTCTTGTACGTCACCCTATGTTCCTCCCTCTTCTTAAAATACGTATTCACCACAGCCATTTCCATCCTTTTGGCAAAATCCACTATCCTCTGACCTTCTTCATTCCTCTCCTTGACACCTTACCTACCCATCTCCTCCTCGTCTCCTCTGTTCCCTTCACCAACATGTCCATTGAAATCCGCTCCAATCACCACTTTCTGTCCCTTGGGTACACTGTTCATCACTTCATCCAACTCACTTCAAAAATCTTCTTTCTTATCCATTGCACACACAACTTGCGGGGCATATGCACTAACAACATTCTTCATCACACCTCCAATTTCCAGCTTCATAATCATTACTTTGTCTGACACTCTTTTCACCTCCAGAACACTCTTGACATACTGTTCCTTCAGAATAATCCCCACTCCATTTCTCCTCCTATTCACACCATGATAGAACAATTTGAATCCACCTCTGATCCACCTGGCCTTACTCCCCTTCCATTTAGTCTCTTGCACACACAATATATCAACCTTCCTTCTCTCCATCTTATCTGCTAACTCTTTCATCTTACCAGTCATACTGGCAACATTCAAAGTTCCTACCCTCAGTTCCACTCTCTTTACTTTCCTCCTCTCCTCCTGCCTCCGGACATGTCTCCCCCCTCTTCTTCTCCTTCTTCTTCGGCCAACAGTAGCCCAATTTCCGCCAGCACCCTGTTGACTGACAGTACTGGTGGCGGTCGTTGTTAACCCGGGGCTTGACCGATCTGGTATGGAAATTTGTATTGTTGTCCGCATATTGATTAGGCAAAATTTTACACTAGATGCCCTTCCTGATGTAACCCTTCCCATTTATTCAGGCTTGGGACCGGCACAAAGAAACATACTGGTCTGTGCATCCCCTGTGGCCACATATAAGCCTATTATTGACAGCAGCAGCTCTATTGTTATCAAAGCCAGATGTTCTTATTGCGTTTGGTTTCCTTTTTTTGTTTTAATAATATTTATAATTTCTTGAGCTTCTGTAACTAAGCATTTCACAAAAATTTGCAGTATGTGTATAATTGTATATGAAAAGTAAAATTTGATTTGATTTGATTCCAGCATGATAAGCTGACACCCACATCTTCAATTAGCAACTCCAAGCTGCAGGGATGCAGATCTCTTCGACCAGTCCGACGTAGAAATAACTTTACAGCAAATGCTAAGGCTGAGCTCCTAGAAAGTAAATAAACTGTACTCTTAACTTGGACTATAGTCTTTCAATTCTTGGTCCACCATTTTGCCCTGCCAATTTTTCGCCAAGGCAGAGCAACTAGTCTATGAGGGATGTGCAGGTAAGAAGTCCATTGCACTGTGTGTACTTGAATACACACCATGCACCATTATAATATCCAATGGTTGTGGACAGATCTGTTAACTAGTTCAGTACATAGAGGAGCCATAACTTTTAGTGTCAAATATGATGTGCCGCAGACAACTCATACAGGTACAAGACACATCCAATCATTTTTGATATAATTATTACAGACACATATAAACGTATGTAACTGTCTGACATCTTAATTATTAAATACTATCATTTGTTTATAGCAGATAAAATCAACATTTCCTTATTATTAATTTACAGCATGAAATGTAAAAATATTTTATGGCTGTTTAAGAAATTCCAGAAAGCTGCTGTCAGGAGGGCTGTGACTTACCTAGGATTACAAAGTCCACCTTTAGTGGCCACTATAGCTTATCCTGATATCAACCCCTGGTACTTTCGGTCACGGCTCCAATACAGAGTGGTCTCACTTGAGTGAAGCTGGTATAACTCTTAATAACAGGATGATACCAGTGGTGTGAGGTAATACGCCAACATTAAAATACACAGAATTCTTAAAATGTTATCCTTTACTCACAGAAAATACTTAACCAATTATTGTGACCTGATGTAACCATGAAATAACAGTTAAGCAGCAATAATAAAAACTTTAATGTTTCATTGAAAGGAAAAAAAAACCTTTTGTATAACTTTTAAAGAGGGATTTATTATTATCTATATATCATGTAATAGCTTTCCTGCTGGGCCTTGCATTCACCACAGAAAAACTAAATGGAGAGAACATGCACCCTCAACCTTTTGGCATCATAGCAATTCTTACAGTAGTTGCTTTATAATAAGATTTTAAAAGCTATTACGACTCACCGAGGATAAAACGATGCAATAACTGATAGATTGTACCATTTAGAGCAAGATAAAACGTTGCATACAAATTGACATGAACTGCAAAAGTCCTCAAAGGTATATCAGTCATCTGTTTGGTCCTCATTTTTATTGCATATTCCATGGTGAGAAGGTACTGTACCTTTAAACGTGCGTTAAGGTGTAATCACCTTATGACAGTAAATCACTGTGACAATCAAGAAAAGCCACATTCATATAAAATGAAAAGGCCTATGCTATAAATGGGAAGATCAGTATGAATCATTACAGATATAAAGGAAAAGGAAAACAAATAGAAGTTGAGAGGGCAGGATTAAAGGAGTCCTCGTATAATGACAGTATAAATGAAATATCAGCCGGATGGGATGAGGCCAAAGTAAAATGAAATGTGACTAAAGTGCAGTTGCACAGGTAACATCCTTGCTGTGTAATATTCTCCATTTTTAGAAGTGAATTCTTCAGGGGACCGGTTTCTGACAATGCTGATATTTGAAGAGGCATCACTCAAATGTCAACAACACATGAGTTACGACAAAACTCAAATTTTGTTTTCTTTCTTCTGACAATGTTGCAGAATCAGCAAGTTAATTCAATTCCTTTTACTCGCGTCCTTTTTTTCCCTCCACAGTAATTCCGTTTTATTATACATTTGATCTATCAGTCCACAGAGATTTATGTCTGCACTATCAGGCGGGTTCATTAAGCCCACTAAAATATTGTTTGTCTTCTTAACAATCCATAAATCCATCAATAAGTTTATATTTTATATGGTGGCATTAACAGCATGAACCATCACAAGGTGCTTAACAGAGTGCGTGCGGCGAGGCAGCTGGGATTCAATTCCTAGCCACCCCTTTTGCCAGAATTTTGACCCTGGCACTTCCTCTCAGTGCCTGTTGCTGTGCAATGTTAACTATGCTGCAGTCATGTGATTGCGAGGGGCACTGAAATAAAAGTTTGGCCTAACTTGAGGTCCTTTGCTATAGCATTGTGCATCTTGCTTGTTCTGCTAAAGGTAGGAGAATTGAAAACGGACCAAGTAAAGAAACGTTAATAACAGGTCAGGTCAATAACCGTATGAAATATCAACTACAGTGATCCCTCGCTATATCGTGCTTCGCCTTTCGCGGCTTCACTCCATCGCGGATTTTATATGTAAGCATATTTAAATATATATCGCGGATTTTTTGCTGGTTCGCGGATTTCTGCGGACAATGGGTCTTTTAATTTCTGGTACATGCTTCCTCAGTTGGTTTGCCCAGTTGATTTCATACAAGGGACGCTATTGGCAGATGGCTGAGAAGCTACCCAACTTACTTTTCTCTGTAAGAATGTTTGCATTCTTTTAATTGTGAGACGGAACTGTCATCTCTGTCTTGTCATGGAGCACAGTTTAAACTTTTGAAAAAGAGACAAATGTTTGTTTGCAGTGTTTGAATAACGTTCCTGTCTCTCTACAACCTCCTGTGTTTCTGCGCAAATCTGTGACCCAAGCATGACAATATAAAAATAACCATATAAACATATGGTTTCTACTTCGCGGATTTTCTTATTTCGCGGGTGGCTCTGGAACGCAACCCCCACGATGGAGGAGGGATTACTGTATATCTATCACCAAACCAGAAACAAAAACCTGAATTGTTTTATCAGGGTGATAAAATATTGCTTTTGGAAGTTTGTTAAATAAACCTCATAATTTTAAATTTGTGTAAAAATTAGAATTATTATAGGATTATTTAGATTTTGTGTTGGGATTTTGGATTTGCCTTTAATAGGCACCGTATGCCTTTTGTGCTCTTTGGAGCTTCTCACAGTTATACAGAGCATTTTGTTTGTGAATAATAAATATTTTTATGTGTAAAGATTCTTGTTTGCCCTTGTTACTAGCTGGGTTTGATAGTTTCCCCCTCTTGTAGGCATTTTTAAGACTTTGTGCTTTGGAACTTGGTAGTGCTTGGAGCTCCTAGTTAACGACACTGGCTTTTCCTCCAGCTACTTCCTTTCATTACAGTCTACAGCAATGTGGAAGGGGGCATGGCTTCTGTGGTTGATCTGGACCTTACCAGGTGGAGTTCACTCCCAGATGCTTCCAGGTTCCTTATTGTGTGTGTCTTCTGCTGGTTGCTGGCTGTAGCAACTGAGGTATCTGGATATCTTTTCCAGATTTTCTATGTTACCAGGATGGATATTACGTTGAGGAGGACCAGTAAACTGTGACCATGAATTACTGCATGTAACAATAGTTGAAATTTAATGTAATTAAATGTAAGTTATTACACATAGGTATTAGAAATGTTAGATCTGAATACTCAACGGGAGATTTGAAACTTGAAAGTACCCCTTAAGAGAAGAAACTGATTTAACTTAAATTAAAGGAAACAAAAAAACATGGAAAGGAACAGCAGTTCAACAAATGACCAGCACATAGAAGAGTCGAAGCACAATGAAAAAGAGCAAGGAGACTCCATTTTGGGTCAACCTCCACCCAGCTCCTGAATCAACTGAACTGCACTAAGCACATGCTGATTTTTAGAATTCAATACTGGATGAACTGTTGATCTGCAATACAGAACGTTCCAAAGAGGACTAGTTTAAAGTAGGATGCCTTCCAATAAGACAAAGCAACCCTCTGTAGTAATACAGAGTCACAGTCGACTCGTCACTATTTACATCCAGACAATGCACAGAAGCTAGCAAGAGTCCATTAAGAAGACTAATAGTATGTTAGGTTATAAATCACAAGGCTTGGCGTACAAGTCAAAGGAGTTTATGCTTAAGTTTTATAAAGCACTAGTGAGGCCTCATCTGGAGTACTGTGTCTAGTTTTGATTTCCATACAAAAAGAGACATAGCAGCACTTGAAAAAGTCCACAGGAGAATGACTGGCCTGATTATAGAACTGAGAGATATGGAACAGAGGAGAGACTGAAGAAGTTGACCCTTTTCAGTTGACAATCTGTTAAGTAAACAGAATAAGAGAGGACAAGGTCAAAGCATTTAATATAATGAAAGGAAGTAGTATAGTAGATCCCAGCTGTTACCTTAAAAATAAATTTGGCAACAAGAACACTGGGATATGTTTGGAAAGTTATTAAGGACAGATTTCACACAAATGTGTTTTTCTTCATGTGAAGAACCAAATTTACATGGAATAAATGACCAAGCAGTGTAATGGAGAGTAGGACATTATGGGTATTTAAATCTACTTTAGAGAATCTATGTGAATAGGATGAACAAGCTTGTTGGGATGAATGGCCTTTTCTTGTCACAATTGTTATAATAGACAACTGCAGTCTTGATCTGTTTTTATATACTGCCTTGAAATAGTGCTCACTTCAAAGCATAATACAGTAATCCCTCCTCCATCGCGGGGGTTGCGTTCCAGAGCCACCCGCGAAATAAGAAAATCCGCGAAGTAGAAACCATATGTTTATATGGTTATTTTTATATTGTCATGCTTGGGTCACAGATTTGCGCAGAAACACAGGAGGTTGTAGAGAGACAGGAACGTTATTCAAACACTGCAAACAAACATTTGTCTCTTTTTCAAAAGTTTAAACTGTGCTCCATGACAAGACAGAGATGACAATTAAAAGAATGCAAACATATTTTCCTCTTCAAAGGAGTGCCCGTCAGGAGCAGAGTCTGTCAGAAAGACAGAGAGTAAAGCAAACAGATCAATAGGGCTGTTTGCTTTTAAGTATGCGAAGCACCGCGGCACAAAGCTGTTGAAGGCGGCAGCTCACACCCCCTCCGTCAGGAGCAGAGAAATAGAGAGAGAGAGAGAGAGAGAGAGCCAGAGTAAAACAAAGTCAAAAATCAATACGTGCCCTTTGAGCTTTTAAGTATGCGAAGCACCGTGCAGCATGTCCTTCAGGAAGCAGCTGCACACAGAAGGTAGAAACGTCCCTATCGTCTAGGTGTGCGAACAGCCCCCCTGCTCACAACCCCCTACGTCAGCGCAAGAGAGAGAGAGAGAGAGAGAGAAAGTAAGTTGGGTAGCTTCTCAGCCATCTGCCAATAGCGTCCCTTGTATTAAATCAACTGGGCAAACCAACTGAGGAAGCATGTACCAGAAATTAAAAGACCCATTGTCCGCAGAAACCCGCGAAGCAGCGAAAAATCCGCGATATATATTTAAATATGCTTACATATAAAATCCGCGATGGAGTGAAGCCGCGAAAGGCGAAGCGCGATATAGCGAGGGATCACTGTATACAAGAAAAGCTGTTTGCTGTTGTAGCTGTGTCCTTCCCAGTGTAAGAGCCAATCTTAGAAAGTTAAAGCTTTGAGTTAAACTCATATTAGTGTTTGCTTAATTTGAATAGAATATAAATGTCTTTCTTAGTCATAGACGATGGTATAGTCTTTTCCCTCTACTGTATAAGTTAGTAAGAGATAGAACTTTCTTGCTATAAGTAAGACACAGTGTGTTAATTGAGTCAGTTGATGTTTACAATAGGTCCCAGTACACAGGGACTTCTTCTTTCGGCTGCTCCTGTTAGGGGTTGCCACAGTGACTCATCTTATTCCATATCTTCCCGTCCTCTGTATCTTGCTCTGTTAAACCCATCACCTGCATGTTCATTCTCACCACATCAAAAAAACTTCTCTTTGGCCTTCCTCTTCTCCTCTTGCCTGGCAGCTCTATCCTTAACATCCTTCTCCCGATACACCCAGCATCTCTCTTCTGCACATGTCCAAACCAATGCAATCTCGCCTCTCTGACGTTGTCTCCAAACTGTCCAACTTAAGCTGACCCTCAAATGTTCTCATTTCTAATCCTGTACATCCTCGTCACACCCAGTGCAAATCTTAGCATCTTTAACTCTGCCACCTCCAGCTCTGTGTCCTATTTTTTGGTCAGCGCCACCGTCTCCAACCCATATAACATAGCTGGTCTCACTACCGTCCTGTAGACCTTCCCTTTCACTCTTGCTGATACCTGTCTGTCACAAATCACTCCTGACACTCTTCTCCGTCAGTTCCACCCTTCCTGCACTCTCTTTTTCACTTCTCTTCCACAATCCCCATTACTCTGTACTGTTGATCCCACGTATTTAAACTCATCCACCTTCGCCAACTCTACTCCTTGCATCCTCACCATTCCTCTGACCTCCCTCTCATTTACACACATGTATTCTGTCTTGTTCCTACTGACCTTCATTCCTCTCCTCTCTAGAGCATATCTTCACCTCTCCTGCTCCCTACTCTCACTACAGATCACAATCAGCAAACATCATAGTCCAATGGGACACAGGGACTTAAAAGACACATTTTCAACACAGAAATGGGATTGGCATACGGTTTTCTGACCATTTTGAAATGGTTCAGAAATGTTTAGAAGTAATTTTGTAGCGATTAGAAATGTAACAAGATTTAAGCTTTAAACAGAACTTCTCTTAAATAAGAACCTTTCTAATTTTTTGCTATTTTAATTTTTTGTTTTTTGTGTGAACTGTTTTACTTTGAATTTTAATTAAAACTTTTAAAACTAAGATATTTTGTCTGTGGAATCATTTCAACGCGTCAGGCTTTTGTTGAATCCCATTGTTTATGTTAGAGCTGCTGAACTTTGTTAATTTTGGGAAAACGTAACTACACCCAGGTTCCCAAAATCAAGCAAATCAAGGTAGGATTCAGCATGAGTCAAACATGTAACAAAAGAAATTTCTCAGTCCAATATTGTTTGTTTTGAAAAAGGTTTAGTGAAAATTAAAAGCAGAACAGTTCACACAAAAATAGAGAAAAAAGTTGTTACACATGCAGGATAAAAGGCAAAAAAGGAAAAAAAAATGTTTCTTCTACACACTTATCTTTTTCTTATTAAGCTTCAGTTATTTTCTATACGTAAATGATGAATTATTTCTCTTTGGCAAACATACATATGGTTTACTTTATACATTCAGTATGTTCTATATGTACGGCACATTCAATATGGTCAATGCAATACAATACAGTTTGAAAACGGTTTGCCTTCCATCCCTTGCCAACTGCAAGACAGATCACAAACTGGGACTAATCTGCAGTCAGTGGGACAAGAAATAATTAGAATATTCCATTTCAATTTAGCTTGTGGGGGATATAATAGAATCTCCCATAGACTATGCATTAATATATAGGCAGACATTTTAACATAACTAAAAAAACACTTCTATTAATTTAACATAACCTTAGTAAATAACAAATGTCTCTTACAGTTGTCTTTGTTTAGACGAGTGATTCTCAAACAGTCCTGGGGAGCCCGTGACGTTGTTGGTTTCAACCAACTTCTGATTTTGTTTCAGAGCCTCATTAATTAAGCTTTTATTTCCAGGTTCCTATATTTTACAGTCAACTTCAAAGTTACAAAACTAAGTTTGTTAATTTTTTTATTAGAATATACCCAAAACTTATGTATGTTACATAAGAATAATGTAGTGTTTTTGTAACTTGGTTTTTAAGATTTTCATTCTGCTTTTCCATGTGTTTCTGTTATATAATCCATTATTTACTAATGAGTACATTAACTGGTCTGACACTGGAGTAGATGCTGCCTTTCAGCGTTTAGTGTCTTTTGACCGGGTGTCTCATCTGCTCTCTGCTAACAGTCATCACTATCATAAAATTAAGGGTGAAAACTACACAGAAAAAGGCAAATAAACAGGAAAACAGCAAGACAGGAACACAGGTGTAGCTAAAATATAACTATTTCCAGATGTCTTATAAATGTTAAATCACACTGTTGTTTCAAGAAAAAAAGATGTGCTAATTAAATGAGATCAAGTAAAGGGAAAATGACTCGCTTAACTGCGATGGACGGGCACCCTGTCTGGACGTATGAGGAAATGTTTTAAAACTTTTTCAGGTAAGCAGCCGAGGTTGGAAAAACTTGATAAGCTGGTGAAGTGCATTCTGGGAAAGCTGAAGGGCGAAGTTTTGTATAGCCAGTCTGTTTGCAGCTTAGTGAAGCTTTTGATTCCCTTGGGAAAGCAACTTTGAGATTGTGTGATAACATTCTTGTGTTTACAGAAACTTTTGAAAGTGTTAGGCTCTATGCTAGCAGAAACACAGTATGCTAGGTGTGTGTGTGTTTAATTTGGGTGAGAAGGGGAGGAGTGTCTGCCTTTTATTAGAACTTTCTTCAATAGGGATGAGTTTTTACTTTAGTTCTGTTGGTGCTTTGTTAGAAGAATGGACTATTTGATTCATGTGCTGCCTTTCTAACACTTTCAGAAAAGTGTAAGAGAAAAGAAAAAAGTATTTAAACTGGCTGCTTGTTAAACTAGGACATCATGACTTCATTTGTACCAGCACATTTACACTAGAAAATAAGATCATATATAACCCATCCATCCATTATCCAACCCGCTATATCCTAACTACAGGGTCACGGGGGTCTGCTGGAGCCAATCCCAGCCAACACAAGGCGCAAGGCAGGAATAAACCTCAGAGAGGGTGCCAACCCACTGCAGGGTACACACACACACATCCACACACCAAGCACACACTAGGGACAATTTAGAATCGCCAATGTACCTAACCTGCATGTCTTTGGACTGTGGAAGGAAACCGGAGCACCTGGAGGAAACCCACGCAGACACGGGGAGAACATGCAAATGCCACGCAGGGAGGATCCGGGAAGTGAACCCAGTCTCCTTACTGCGAGGCAGCAGCGCTACCCACTCTTATAACTGTTAACATAAAAGAAGACATTTCTTTCAACCAGATATTTACAGATGTTTAATTAGGACATGTTTAACTAATTTGGGATGTTACATAAAACTTAACGACATAAGGGGTGTTTGTAGAATACATCATTTGTCTGTATGCTAATTGGTGTAACTAAAATGCTTCATAGTCATTATATGTAAACGAACCTAAATGATTTAAGGGAGCTACTCTGTTAGAGTTCTTCAGTCTGCCATGTTGTACTAAACAGCAGCACAATGCACTCCACCAGTTGGTGTAAACAAGGTACATCCATGTTGGAGTTCATTTTTAAAGATGAATCAAGACTTTGATTTATTTACTGAATATTTTACACAGTGGGAGACACGGGCAAAAGGATCACCACTGGCTCATCTCACCCATGCCATCATTTGTACCAAAAATTCCCCTCTGGTAAACCCTTTAGGTCAATTAAAACTAATACTAACAGATGCCTGAACAGTTTCTTTCCCAGAGCCTGAAACAGTAATTTAGCCTGTCTTCCCCACTTATTCATGTCTTCTCTCATATACTGTATGAAGGTGTGAGTGTATGTGTATGTGATTATGTACATGTAAGTAAACACTATACATTATGACCAGCAGGGGCCAGTCCAACTCACCAAACACCTGACACAAAGGCCCAGACACAAGCAGAAAAGCACAAAATAGTGTTTATTGTGGAAAACTCTTCCTCTGTAAGTATTTCCCATGCCACAGCCACAGAACAATATGTACAGCAAGCATGCAACAACTCTTTGCCTTCATCTTCTTCTTCTCTCTCTCTCTGTCAGGATCACTGCCTCCTCTTCCACTCCTCCACACAAGCTTCGTCCTCCTTCCTCTCAACTCTGGCTCTCAGAATTGAGGCAGCTGGCTCCTTTTATGTAAGACCAAGGAGTACTTTCAGTGTCCTGTAACACTGGTCCGAAAGTACTTCCAAGTGAGGTGGAAGCCCCATGAAGTAGGGCTTCTCAGTCTTTGCAGCAACCCCTGGCAGCTCCCACGGAACCCAACAATGCTGACCCATAATGTCCAATGGAAATCCAGGGCCCCCCTGCTATCTAGGGATCCAGGAAAGATAATGCTCTGAGCATGCTCTCTCCCCCAGTCCTTCCATTGCAGAGGTATCCCGTCTGAGTTAGGGACCTGGCCGTCCCTCACAACATACACACACTTTCACTTGCATATCAATTGTATATCTCCTTTATAAATGCACTATACTGCAATTATTTATAATATATCTTGTTTAACTTTTGTTATTTGTATATAATGGCGTGTTCTGTTATAATCAGCTGCAAAGCAACCAAGATATTTTACTGCAGAATAAGTACTGACAAATAAAAGTACAGAGGTACCTCGGTATACGTCCACTTTGGAATAAGTCCAACTTGGTATACGTCCTGTTTGGATGCAAAAAATTTTGCTTGGTATACGACCTTTGTTTGGAATACGACTCACGTGCTAGAACACCACGTGTGGTGTAGCGGGTCCGCAGCTTCAAGAAAAAGGGCCAGGTTTTCATCCGTATAGCCATGTTATTCTCCGTGGGCGCAATTGCACGACCTCGGGGAATTAATGACGTAGTTGGAGTGAGTCGCACTTGCACAGGTGGGCTGTGATCGGGAAGAGTGAGACTGCATTTTTAACCTTGGATTTTATCTGATTTATTTATTGTTATTTTTATCCCCACTGAACACTTGTTTTTATGGATGTTTATTAAATAATTATTTATTGAAACCAGATGCACTGCACTTTTTGTTTGGACACTAATTTTTTTTTTAAATAAAAGCACTTTGCATTCTTGCACTATCCCCTGGCTTTATTTGAGAATTGTCCTCATTTGTCAGCTCATCTCTGTGACATTACCGACACTGTCAGGTTCATGGGTCCCCGTATGGGAGTGGACCTGCATCGTCACACCACCCACTACCCTACACTGCCCACGAGCGTCAGTATGCCAGTTGCTAGCATTCAGTGAACAACCCGTGGTATAACTCTCTGTGAATTTTTACGTGATTTTGTGTTTTTTCGCGTAAATCTTTAGTAAATTCATTAACCATGAGTTCTAAGAAAGTCAATGAGAAGAGCCAAGCAATGAAGAAAATGGTTCGGATCACCATGGAGGAGAGAAAAGAGATTGTTGAAAAGTATGAAGGTGGCATGCATATCTGGGACATGGCTGCTGCATACCATATGCCGAGAACGACGGTATCTACTATTGTGAAAAACAAAGACGTTATTAAATCGGCTAACGTTACGAAGGGGGTGAAATCAATTACCAAATAAAGATCAGGGACATTAGAGTATGTTGAAAAATTGCTTTTGATCTGGATAACAGAAAAACAGTGTGCTGGCGATAGCATATCGGAGGCAATGATTTGCGAAATGGCAAAACTGATGCATGCTGATCTTTTGAAAAACAAGGCAGGAACGAGCCAAGAAAGTGAAGTGTTTAAAGCCAGCCATGGCTGGTTTGATAATTTTAAGAGGAGGACTGGCATTCATAGTGTTGTGAAGCACGGAGAGGGAGCCAGTGGTGATAAAGATGCCGCCAATGATGTTGTTACAGTGTTTGGGGAATTTGTGGAGGCTGAGGGTTTTGCTCCCAAAAACGTTTTTAATTGTGATGAAACAGGCCTGTTTAGGAAGAAAATGCCTAACAGGACCTATATTACACAAGAGAAGAAGGCATTGCCAGGGCACAAGACAATGAAGGACAGGCTAACTCTCTTGTTCTGCGGCAATGCAAGTGGGGATTGCAAACTGAAGCCTCAACTAATCTACCACTCTGAAAACCCGAGGGCCTTTAAGAAACATAACGTGCAGAAAACTCAGTTACCTGTGGTGTGGAAGTCAAACAGCAAGGCTTGGGTAACCAGAAAATATTTCAGCAAGTGGTTTAATGTTGTGTTTGGGCCAAGTATAAAAAGTTATGTAGAGGAGAAAAACCTGCCTCTGAAGGCCCTCTTCATAATGTCCTCATAATGGACAATGCTCCAGCTCACCCTCCAAGCTTGCAGGACTATGTGCTGCCGGAGTTAGACTTCATCACTGTAAAGTTCCTTCCCCCTAACACAACTCCTCTCATTCAGCCCATGGACCAGCAGGTCATCAGTAATTTCAAGAAACTCTACACTAAAGCACTATTCCAGAGGTGCTTTGAAGTGACCTCTGACACAGAATTAACCATGAGAGAGTTTTGGAAAGATCACTTTACTATCGTTCATTGCATAACTCTCATTGACAAAGCCTGGCAGGAAGTTTCCTACAGAACAATGAACTCTGCTTGGAGGAATTTGTGGCCAGAAGCAGTGACTGAAAGGGACTTTGAGGGCTTTGAGGCTGTGCCTATAGTGGATGATATTGTCTCTCTGGGCAGGTTCATGGATCTGGATGTGAGTGATGGTGATGTGGCGGAGTTAGTGGAGGGGCACAGGGAAGAGCTGACCACTGAGGAGCTGCAGGAACTTGAGAAGAAGGAGCACAAGACTAAGATGGATGCACTCTCTTCAGGCTCGAAGGAGGAGAAGATAGAGGAAGCCCCTACTTCATTAATCAAGGAAATCGTTGCCAAATGGATGGATGTCCAAAACTTTGCAGAGAAGTACCACCCCAACAAAGCCCAAACAAGCTGTAATAGCATTTTCTGGAATGACCAGACAATGTCACATTTCCGAAACATCCTGTGGAGAAGGCAGAAGCAAAGTTCTTTGGACAGATTTTTAGTAAAAGTCCAACCTGGTGAGCCTCAACCAGGTCCAAGTAGGGAAAAGAAACAGAAAGAGAAAGAGAAAAAACACCAGAATTTCAGATTCCTGAAGTTTTATTGGAAGGGGACTCTCCTTCCAAACAATAACATCTCATCCACTCTTCTCAGCACCATCCTAGTAGGCACTCAACTCTTCTCAGCAAGGTAAAGTGAGGTTAAATTTTCATTTATTTCATCTAACTGCTTTTGTATTTATGTATTTTAGTATTAAGCAGTGTTTAAATTATTTCATACAACCCCATCAATGTATAATATGCCAATAACAATAGGATTTTTTTCATGGGAACGGATTAATCATTTTCCCTTTATTTCTTATGGGAAAATTTGTTTGATATAAGTCCTGTTTGGTATAAGTCCAAGGATTTGGAACGGATTAAGGATGTATACCGAGGTACCACTGTAATTCTGATTTAAATGGCACTTGCTATCTACTTAGCTGCTGGACACTTTCCAAGGAGCTCTGTCTCTGAAAAGAAATCCCTGTTTTCACTTTTAAAGATTTTTTGAATTAAGAATATTTCTTATGTAAGTATCTCTTATATACTGTAAATAAGAATCTCGACCATCTAGGAAATGTCATCTCGGACTGAAAAAAGATTGTGTGAACCTACACAAGTTGTACAATCCTTTTATTGCTTATGCTTATATTTTCTACTATTGTTTATAATACAAATAAACATAATTTTTAAATAAAAGCTTAAACTCAATATCTCTGTCTGATTATTGAATGCCAGCATAGCTGAGGGCAACTGATCATTCCTTTTCTGGCTATAGTCCCTTAAAGAACATTTTGTTCGATTCTCTATTAGTGCTAAATTGAGTTGAAGCAAAGTACTGAAAATAAGACAGTGTCAGTCAGTAAAGCAGCCTGCCATTACATGTGCCAGGACAGTGAGACAACTACGAGGTTACAGGTTTCTTTCTATAAAGTATCTATCTATCTATCTATCTATCTATCTATCTATCTATCTATCTATCTATCTATCTATCTATCTATCTATCTATCTATCTATCTATCTATCTATCTATCTATCTATCTATCTATCTATCTATCTCCCATTTAGGGAGAAGTCAAGCAAAATAACACCTTTTATTGGCTAACTAAAAAGATTACAATATACAAACTTTCGAAGCGACTCAGACCCCTTTTTCAGGCAAGATGTAATCCTGAAGAAGGGGCCTGAGTTGCCTCGAAAGTTTGTATATTGTAATCTTTTTAGTTAGCCAATAAAAGGAGTTATTTTGCTTGACGTCTCCCTACATTCATAATGGCTAACATGGTACAACAGCCTAATACTATCTCCCATTTATAAAAGAACCTAAGAGGTTAGTTGATACTTTTGGTGTTAGGTGCATATAACAGGTATTCTGATAACACGATAAAACACGGGGTGTTGTTCTCACCTTAAGCCCGCAGAATGCTCACCCTATGATCCTGTCCGGGATTAGAAGGTTAAAAAAATTATTGAATGGATGTTTGAATGATTCACCGATTGTGAAACTGATTGGAACAAAAATCTGCCACCACAATGCAGCACTCGAACTGAGTTTGAGACCCATAACCAATGCCAACCAGTTTGATCCCTGACTGTATATTTTTAAGTGAGTCCCTTACACCTTCTTCTTGTTCAAGTTAAAAAATTAAATTTAATTAAATCTACCATAACTTTGTACAATTTGAAAAAAATATCTATGTCATATTTTATTCCAGAAAAAGAAAACAGAAGTCATTCCTTAGTGTGAATAGTGGCTTGATTAAGATTATCCACGTATTAAAAAGGATGACACAATGCAAAATTCAACAGAAAAGTAAAATAGATGATTTGCAAACAGCTCCCATATAACAGATTTCTTATTCCTGAGTTCATTAAGATGAAGCCTTAGGAACAACTTCATCCTTTTTAATGACTTAATCAAGGAAGCATCAGCAACTTGTATTTTTTATTCTCATTGTATGTATTTACTTGTTTAATTCTCAGCTCTGTTGGGTAGCCAACATAAAAAAAGAAAGTCAAGGTCAACCTTAGCGTCTGGTAAAATTGTGCTAAGGGCTGCCTATTTTCCGCATGAATTTCAACTTGCACATGTTAATTAGAACCTTCTGGTAACAGGTTATTGCAGATGTGCGCTTGCCCTCGCACTAAACAATCTTACAAGTGTCACTTAGCAACACACACCCCAGAAAACACCTAGCAGGGGAATCTGACAGCACAATTTGAAAACGAAGTGATTTAATGGCATTTTAATGTATTGCGGAAACAAAGATTTTTGATGGCGACATTTATCTTTTGGCCCGGTTGCACCATTTATAAAATACAATCTTTTCAATTTCCCAGCTGCTTTGCACGCATCCCTGTTTAATGTATAACAGCAACAAGTATAACTCATTCTCTGTTAGCATGGGTGAATGCAAACTCATTTGAAAAAAGAAAAAAAGAAAAATCAGTGTCAAGAACTGGATTGCCATACAGCAGATACGGTCCGGGCGGATTGGGAATTAGCTTTCCTATTAAGTGCTAACTGCATGTTGTAATTCACTTCGCTGCCAAAGTGATTTTTTTTTTTTTTAATCTTAAATAATAGAGCCTTGCTGATATGGGACAGCACATAAGGAATTTACTTTCCATGTCGGAGGGAACAGAATTAATGCTATAGATATTCATTTTGAAGAGTTGCAGTTATAAAGCACAAGCTCAAGTTACAAATATCATAAAATGTTGTATAGCATAAATATGGCTTGTCTCAATTTCATGTTTTTCCATCATGGGGAGGAAATACAACTGTATATTTTTTTTTTTTTTGGTAACTCTGAAGTCCTTTAATGACTTTTTATACTGGATGTCCATTATGAGTTTTTTTTTCGTTCCCAAGAATTGATTTTTTATTTTAGTTTAATCACAGATACTCCTGAAAAAAGTTACTGTTTTTTTTCTTGTTTTATTGTGATGCCATTTTGCATTATTTTGAGCACCACCAATTACCATACAATAACGTCATGGTCTCCCTCATGATTTTTCCCAGAAGGCAATGGGACTGCACGGTGTGCAACGTCACTGGGGAAACCCTATAAAGGTCAGCATGCACATCCATTAAGTGTCTGAGATTTGGACAAACACTGTGTGGTTTAGTGATTTTTAGAGATCAGTTTCTTTTAGTTCCTAAACAGCATTTCTGACTTAATGACTTCGATTAGTCTTTTGGCTTAAGGCATTTTCCAAACCCAGCTCGTTTGGACCAGTTTTTTTAATATTTGGTGCGATTTCCCTGAAAATTTGGTTTATTCAGATAGATGTGAACACACAGGGTCACATAGCGAGGGGAGTGTTATAAAGGTTGTTGGGCAGCATGTTACCTGGGGCTTCTGCACAGCCGGGATGCCTGGAAGGTGGAAGGACCGGGAGAGGACCAATACCTCCCCCGGGACACGAGAGGGCAACCACCTTGGTTCGCAGGTGGGCCACTCGGTTGGGGAATGTGGCCACCACCAGGGTCCTGCTGAGACGTTTCCAGAGTCATGGATGGCAGCACTTCCGCCACAACAGGGAGTGTTGCTAGGCCAGGAGGCAAACACACCCGGTATGCTTCCAGGTGCTCAGGCAGCACTTCCACCACACCCGTAAGTGCTGCAGGAAGATCTTCAAGAAGCACCTGGAGCACGTCCGGGTACTACATCTTATACATCTTATATATCGGAATGTCTGACACCTTATATTCCAAATCCTAACCTCAGATCCTCAAATGAGTGTCTCCTTAGAATTCCAAGAGCAAAACTTAAAAGAAGTGGTGAGGCGGCCTTCTGCTGTTATGCACCTAAAATCTGGAATAGCCTGCCAATAGGAATTCGCCTGGCTAATACAGTGGAGCACTTTAAAAAACTGCTGAAAACACATTATTTTAACATGGCCTTCTCATAACTTCACTGTAAATTAATCCTGATACTCTGTATATCCAGTTCATTATAATAACTATTCATGGTGGCTCTAAAATCTTTACTAACCCCTACTCTCTCTTCTGTTTCCTTTTCCGGTGTCCTTTTGGTGGTGGCTTGTGCCACCACCATCTACTCAAAGCACAGTGATGTTCCAACATTGATGGATGGATTAAAAGCCAGCAGTCTGTATGACCATCAGCATCAAGTCCTTCCGTGAGAACCCTAAATACAAAGAGGACTATTTCATTTATGTTAGGTTGAATACCCAGAGGGGACTGGGCGGTCTCGTGGCCTGGAACCCCTACAGGTTTTATTTTTTTCTCCAGCAGTCTGGAGTTTTTTTTTTGTTTTTTCTGTCCCCCCACTCTTTTTCTATGTTAACTAATGTTGTCTTATTTTAACTTCTTATTTTGTCTTTTATTTTTCTTTTCTTCATTATGCAAAGCACTTTGAGCTACTTTTTGTATGAAAATGTGCTATATAAATAAATGTTGTTGTTGTTGTTGTTACATAAAAGGGGCCTTCTCACTCCAGTCGAGGAGCCGCAGTTGGGAGGGAGTGAGACAAAGCTTACGAGAGAGGAGAGGAGGCTGTGAGTGATTGGTGCACTGTACTTGTCTTGGAAAATAAAAACGTGTGCATTCTGGACATAAGCTGTCTTGGTGTCTGTCCCCGTCGAGGTTGGTTCTCACACCTGCTATAGAAAAGAAGCTATTTTTAAGTGTGGTAGTTCATGCATATATGGCCCTGTAGCGCTTTCGAGAGGGCAAGAGTTCAAAGATGCTGTTACTATAGAAAAAGATATTCTTGAAATTGGTAATCTCTGCATATTAGAAATGTATTATAAGCACTTGAGAAAAGTAAATACTATATAATACTAAGCATTAAGATGTAAAAGACTTATGCCTTAAGTAGGGGAATGTTAGGAGTCAGATGAGGATGAGTAATGACTTGTATGATTAGAACTGTAATAAACGTAAGAGCTGCACATGGTTGCTCGCTCTTTCCGTCTTACAGTGAATCAAGGAAAGTATTCACAGTGCATCACTTTTTCCACCTTTTGTTATGTTACAGCCTTATTCCAAAATGGATTAAATTCATTTTTTTCCTCAGAATTCTACATACAACACCCCATAATGACAACGTGAAAAAAGTTTACTTGAGGTTTTTGCAAATTTATTCAAAATAAAAAAAATTGAGAAAGCACATGTACATAAGTATTCACAGCATTTGCCGTGAAGCTCAGAATTGAGCTCAGGTGCATCCTGTTTCCCCTGATCATCCTTGAGATGTTTCTGCAGCTTAATTGGAGTCCACCTGTGGTAAATTCAGTTGACTGGACATGATTTGGAAAGGCACACACCTGTCTATATAAGGTCCCACAGTTGACAGTTCATGTCAGAGCACAAACCAAGCATGAAGTCAAAGGAATTGTCTTTAGACCTCCGAGACAGGATTGTCTCGAGGCACATATCTGGGGAAGGTTACAGAAAAATTTCTGCTGCTTTGAATGTCCCAATGAACACAGTGGCCTCCATCGTCCATAAGTGGAAGAAGTTTGAAACCACCAGGACTCTTCCTAGAGCTGGCCGGCCATCTAAACCGAGCGATCGGGGGAGAAAGGCCTTAGTTAGGGAGGTGACCAAGAACCCGATGGTCACTTTGTCAGAGCTCCAGAGGTCCTCTTTGGAGAGAGGAGAACCTTCCAGAAGGACAACCATCTCTGCAGCAATCCACCAATCAGGCCTGTATGGTAGAGTGGACAGACGGAAGCCACTCCTTAGTAAAAGGCACATGGCAGCCTGCCTGGAGTTTGCCAAAAGGCACCTGAAGGACTCTCAGACCATGAGAAAGAAAATTCTCTGGTCTGATGAGACAAAGATTGAACTCTTTGGTGTGAATGCCAGGCGTCATGTTTGGAGGAAACCAGGCACCATCATGCTGTGGGGATGTTTTTCAGCGTCAGGAACTGGGAGACTAGTCAGGATAAAGGGAAAGATGACTGCAGCAATGTACAGAGACATCCTGGATGAAAACCTGCTCCAGAGCGCTCTTGACCTCAGACTGGGGAGACGGTTCATCTTTCAGCAGGACAACGACCCTAAGCACACAGCCAAGATTTGTGAATTTCCCATTGGGATTAATAAAGTATCTATCTATCTATCTATCTATCTATCTATCTATCTATCTATCTATCTATCTATCTATCTATCTATCTATCTATCTATCTATCTATCTATCTATCTATCTATCTAAGATATCAAAGGAGTGGCTTCAGGACAACTCTGTGAATGTCCTTGAGTGGCCCAGCCAGAGCCCAGACCTGAATCCGATTGAACATCTCTGGAGAGATCTTAAAATGGCTGTGCACCGACACTTCCCATCCAACCTGATAGAGCTTGAGAGGTGCTGCAAAGAGGATTGGGCGAAACTGGCCAAGGATAGGTGTGCCAAGCTTGTGGCATCATATTCAAAAAGACTTGAGGCTGGAATTGCTGCCAAAGGGGCATCGACAAAGTATTGAGCAAAGGCTGTGAATACTTATGGACATGGGATTTCTCAGTTTTTTTATTTTTAATAAATTTGTAAAAACCTCAAGTAAACTTTTTTCACGTTGTCATTATGGGGTGTTGTGTGTAGAATTCTGAGGAAAAAAATTAATTTAATCCATTTTGGAATAAGGCTGTAACATAACAATAGGTGGAAAAAGTGATGCGCTCTGAATACTTTCTGGATGCACTGTATGTGAGTCTCTATGTGCGCCATACAATAAATCTTGATTCTATTGCCTGTTCCGAGACTCCGAGTGCCTTCATTGGGGTTGTGGGTGCCCACATCAGTCTGCTTCTCCATTACCTGGGTGGAATGAATCTCTAATGATATCCAGGACCTTTTTGTAGCATTGGCTGCTATAGATCTTCCTCAGATCTGGGAGTCTGACCCTGATGATGCGTTGTTCACCTTTACCACCCTTTGCAGATCTTTCTGATCATCTGCAGTGAGAACAGCATACCATCTGGATGCTCTCTATGGTGCTATGATAGAAACTGATCACAAGATGCTGCAGTATGTTGGCCTTTTTTAAGTCTCCTTAGGAAGACAAGACTTTGTTGGTCATTCTTCACAAGGTGTATGCTGTTTAGGAACCGAGAGAGGTGTTCTGTGACGTGGACAACATTTCAGGGAAACCTAAAAACCCAGAAGTGAAAAGTTATAGTTTCCCGTTACAACATTGCATTGTCTTTTCTCAAGACTTTCGTGCTTAGATAAATATAATTAATTAAGATTTTACTATCAGCATCTAAGTAATAATTATTTAAATAAAGAAACTCACTCTCACCTTCTTTAAAGCATCAACTGACCATGAGTCTCAAAACTAAGTGAGTGTGTGTGAAGAGAGTAGCACAAGACCCTTCTTTTGTGAAGAACCCCGGGCAAAGGTGAAAGCAAAATGAAGAAAACAAACACTTACATGTGCACAATGACTGCAATTTATCATTACTGGTTACACTGAAACAATAATAAAGGCGTTCTAAACACTTCTCCTTGATTCTGGACAATAAAAATATCAGGCCATGCATGTCTGTAGCAAGAACTGAGAAGGAATACAGTAATCCTCTAGAGGCGTGTATCTGCTTGAGATTCTTATGAGTGGATTTGAACTTGTGAATAAGTTTGTACCTGGAAATGAGGATATACTCCTGTGCAGTGGAAGAATAAGTCTCACATATTGCCAAAGAGGTTTTCAGTAAGTTTTATCACTTTAAAAAGAAAACATGCCGTACATATTACATTCATTTGAAGTGTAATCTATCAATTTATGTATTGAAAATTATTTTTTTATTTTATGGAGAGAACAAAACACAAATGTTAAAAACATAACTCAGTCAAAAACACAGTTGTTCCATCAATACAGCAATAGAGACGTTGTTTCCCAAGAAAAATTTCATCAAACTGAACACCAACATAATTAGAAAGAGAAGAACATTGTATGGTGTGGATGAATTATAATGGAAATGATACCTGGAATGAATTTCCATCAGTCGAAGAGATAAGTAGCAGCAGCATTTTAATAGATTTCAATGCACCTTTTACACTCATGATGTTAAAAAAGCTTTCACTTTGCAATTACAGGCAATGTAAAAACGACTGGGAGAATAAATTATAACAGAATAGTCAACCCAACCAGCAATGCCATAAGCGTTATTACTGTATATCCATTATTATAAAAGGGTGGTTTAATATCTTTAATATGAGGGGAAAATGAAAAAGGCAATTTGAAAATTAGAAGCTGACACAATACATGTTTGTGATGGCTTATGGGCAGGCCAGACATGCACAGCACATTAGTGTAGTTGAGAGCCAAGGTCAAATGAGCACAGACGTCTGCACCATTATTGATCAACACACCGTAGGGAGATTTTTTTGAGCAGAGGGCGTGAAACTTGCTGAAATTCACAGAAGGAAGTTGGCTTGTGCAAGTCAGTAGACATTTAGAGTACGCTTCTTGCACAAATTTTGCAGTATCCCAAGACACCAAGCTCTATGACATGTGCAGATTTATAGCCAATATCCACATATGCAGGAAGAGCAGTGAACAATGTAATTCATCTGCCTCCTATAATCATGGAATCTGCCATTGTTAATGTGGGCTTGTGTGAGCGATGCTGATGGTTGACTTGTCCTCCTCGACTTAAGCTTTTCTACCCATTCATAAACGTTTCATTGAGTAATACTTACGTATTTAGCCAACATCCTTTGGTGATCAGATTTAACTTCTTCTGCCCAAAGAAATGTCTTACTATGGCACGTTGTTCAACAATGTTGCAATCCACCAGCAGAGCATTCATGTTCATTTGATGCTGGCTTCAGCTAGAGCAGTGTTTCCCAAACTCGGTCCTGGTGAACCCCTGTGGCTGCAGGTTTTTGTTCCAACCACATTCCTAATCAGTGACAACACCTGATAGCACTGATCTCATTTAATTAGCTGGTATTTTTTTTCTTTTATTCGACATTCAGAAAAGCATAGCAGCATGATCTTTACATTTATAAGACACTAGCAAAATACCCGCGCTTTGCAGCAGAGAAGTAGTGTGTTAAAGAGGTTATGAAAAAGTAAAGGAAACATTTTAAAAATAACGTAACATGATTGTCAATGTAATTGTGTTGTCATTGTTATGAGTGTTGCTGTCATATATATATATTACATACATATACACATATACTATATATATATATTATAGTATTATATATATATATACACATATATATATATATATATATATATATATATATATCTATATACACACACATATATATATATATATATGTGTGTATATATAT